>NC_133674.1:17232420-17856348 GCF_048934315.1 Petromyzon marinus
GTTGTTGGGCCTTTAGGCCTGTGCTCAGCAAGGGTGTGAATAAAAAAGCACTGTGTTGCAGTAGCTGGCACTGCTGGAGTGGGGGGGGGGGCAAGGGGGGCAAGGGGATTTACTCACTGATGGACGTGGTGTCGTTGATCTGGAAGATGCACTGCGTGTTCTCCCCGGCCCGCGCACGCGTGAAGCCGTTCCCCTGGATCACGATGTCGTACTCCTCTGTGGGAACGCGACACACGGCGGGCGGCGTTCAATGCCGCAGTCTCAGATTAAAGGCCCACTGCTGGCGGGGCGCAACGTGAACTCGGGGGCGGGGGGGGGTGGTGTGTGGTGGAGGGAATCGGTCGGCCCCTTTCACGTGGACCGGTCGACATTTGGAAGAGATGGGCGTGAGCCACGCTTTGTTCCACCACGCGCGACCTTACAACCGCCTCGCCTGCGGTGGTCGGAGGTGCGGGCGATTTGAGAAAATGCGTGTTCCGTTGTTTCAACCGCCGCTCGCTGGAGGTGGAGTTGAACCGGCGACCTCCGGATTGCAAGTCCAGTGCGCCAACCGTTGCACGACGGCAGCTGCCAATTGCAATGATTGCGAGCGCTGCATAAGTTGCGTAGATTCTGGCGGTTGTGCTCACGTGCTGTTTAGCCTCTCCTACAGGGGCTCCCTGGACATCATACCGAACGACAGCACGTGGCGCAACTCGGAAACGCATCGGGCAGTCTTCAGTCTTTTCATTTTCTGGCTCGAACACACCCAGGAGAGCCCCGTCGGTCGAGTGTCGTGATACTTGTCGGTAGGAGCCAATTCCTCGCACGCGTGAGGCAACCAGAGGACCCCGGAGAGTACCCGTGATTCGTAAACAAGGGGAGCGACACTTCAACATTGCTACCTCTTGGCCACACCTTGCAGCCCCATGCCTACAAACACCTCGAGATCCAAGGCAGTCTTCCATGCAAGGACTAAACCAGGCGCAACCCCTGCTCGACTTACCAAATTTGACAAGATAGGGCGCACTCTGGGGGCGGGGGAGGGGGGGTAGGGGGGGGTTGAGGCGTGGAGCGAAAAAAAAGCCAACCCGAGCCACCTCCTGGAATTGTCACGCAGACGGCTGGAGGTGTGGGCGCAGGGATTGAGGAGGCTCGAGGGAGCGGCACTGACTCAGACGGGAAGTCGTTTTCGGAGTCCACGGCGGCACACTTATTAGTGGAATGGAGATAGGGTTACATGTTTTTCAGCGCAGGTTATTTCAGGGAATGAAATGACAGACCACAGTGTATGTATACAGTGAGGGAAAAAAGTATTTGATCCCCTGCTGATTGTGTACATTTGCCCGCTGACAAAGAAATGATCAGTCTTTAATTTTAATGGTAGGTTTATTTGAACAGTGAGAGACAGAATAACAACAACAAAAAAATCCAGAAAAACGCATGTCAAAAATGTTATAAATTGATTTGCATTTTAATGAGGGAAATAAGTATTTGACCCCCTCTCAATCAGAAAGCTTTCTGGCTCCCAGGTGTCTTTTATACAGGTAACGAGCTGAGATTAAGAGCACACTCTTAAAGGGAGTCATCCTAATCTCAGCGTATTACCTGTATAAAAGACACCTGTCCATAGAAGCAATCAATCAATCAGATTCCAAACTCTCCATCATGACCAAGACCAAAGAGCTCTCCAAGGATGTCAGGGACAAGATTGTAGACCTACACAAGGCTGGAATGGGCTACAAGACCATTGCCAAGCAGCTTGGTGAGAAGGTGACAACAGTTGGTGCGATTATTCGCAAATGGAAGAAATACAAAAGAACTGTCACTCTCCCTCGGCCTGGAGCTCCATGTAAGATCTCACCTCGTGGAGTTGCAATGATCATGAGAACGGTGAGGAATCAGTCCAGAACTACACGGGAGGATCTTGTCAATGATCTCAAGGCAGCTGGGACCAAAGTCACCAAGAAAACAATTGCTAACACACTATGCCGTGAAGGACTGAAATCCTGCAGCGCCCACAAGGTACCCCTGCTCAAGAAAGCACATATACATGCCCGTCTGAAGTTTGCCAATGAACATCTGAATGATTCAGAGGACAACTGGGTGAAAGTGTTGTGGTCAGATGAGACCAAAATGGAGCTCTTTGGCATCAACTCAACTCGCCGTGTTTGGAGGAGGAGGAATGCTGCCTGTGACCCCAAGAACACCATCCCCACCGTCAAACATGGAGGTCGAAACATTATGCTTTGGGGGTGTTTTTCTGCTAAGGGGACAGGACAACTTCACCGCATCAAAGGGACGATGGACGGGGTCATGTCCCGCCAAATCTTGGGTGAGAACCTCCTTCCCTCAGCCAGGGCATTGAAAATGGGTCGTGGATGGGTATTCCAGCATGACAATGACCCAAAACACACGGCCAAGGCAACAAAGGAGTGGCTCAAGAAGAAGCACATTAAGGTCCTGGAGTGGCCTAGCCAGTCTCCAGACCTTAATCCCATAGAAAATCTGTGGAGGGAGCTGAAGGTTCGAGGTGCCAAACGTCAGCCTCGAAACCTTAATGACTTGGAGAAGATCTGCAAAGAGGAGTGGGACAAAATCCCTCCTGAGATGTGTGCAAACCTGGTGGCCAACTACAAGAAACGTCTGACCTCTGTGATTGCCAACAAGGGTTTTGCCACCAAGTACTCTGTCATGTTTTGCAGAGGGGTCAAATACTTATTTCCCTCATTAAAATGCAAATCAATTCATAACATTTTTGCCATGCGTTTTTCTGGATTTTTGTTGTTGTTATTCTGTCTCTCACTGTTCAAATAAACCTACCATTAAAATTATAGACTGATCATTTCTTTGTCAGTGGGCAAACGTACTAAATCAGCAGGGGATCAAATACTTTTTTCCCTCACTGTATGTATAACACATCACAGTGTATGTATGTGTATAACACATCACAGTGTATGTATAAATATAACACACCACGGTGTTTGTATATGTATGACACATCACAGTGTATGTATATGTATAACACATCAAGGTGTATGTATATGTATGACACATCACAGTGTATGTATATGTATAACACATCAAGGTGTATGTATATGTATGACACATCACAGTGTATGTATATGTATAACACATCACGGTGTATGTATTTGTATGATCATTTGCATGCCTACACTGCTGTATATTAAAATAATATATCACTCAATCTGAATTGCTGAGATGATAAGTCATTGAGATGTTACAAATATAAACGGATCTGAGGGTATATCCACTGAGGAGATGGAGCAATGAAAATCAGCTTTGTGTGTGTGTAGATGCTAGGTGAGATTATCGCATTGAAGGATCGTCACAGATGGTGGTGGCTTGAGGGGGATTTCATCCAGCAGCAGATCGATCATGGTTGTTGATGATGATGATGACTAATCATAATCAACATATCAATAGCTAAACTTGGGACGAGTAATAAAGATCGTGATGTTTAGTGATTATGATGATGATGATATGCATTGGAATGTAAAAAAATTCTTTCCAGTTTAGACTGTCACAGCTTACACTATGTGTACAATTTATTTGCAATCAATGCAGCTTGTCAACCTCTATCTGGTTTCCGGTAGCCTCCAGTAGTCCATGATGAGGCTGACCAACTATTATCTCACCCCAAGGGTTGGAAGAGCATTATTTTTGCATTGTTATTCTTTCCCCCCTCCCATGAATGTATAAATACAGGCGTGCAATTATTCGCTGTAAAATATTTTGCACCATCGTGCACGTGTCTACACTCTGTTGTATTCTGGAATCTTTTAATAAATACGTGTCACACGTACTGTGGAAGGCACGCACCACCACATTTTTCGAAATCATTAACACCGAAGAATGATGTTAAATATTATTCAATTCTAAGAGCTTACATTTTTTTTATAATTATTTAAAAATAAGAATGATTAAAATAATAACAGTAAGAAGAAGAATACTGTCCATTATTTATCCAGGAAAGCTACAGAGTCTCAATACTTTTTTTTCCGGAAGGCTCCGCACTACCTACACTTGGATATCTTGCCAATTATCGTCAACAAACGACTCGGTGGTGATGCTGCTGCTGCTGCTGCGTTTGCAGTGGTGCCCAAGAGCACAAACAATATCACAAAAAGAACTGGACACATTTGTCAAGAACACTGCCTTAAAAGGGAAAGTATATGCAAAGCAACTTTTTGGGAAATGGAGCTCCCTCTTCGTTGCACAAATTACTCCATTCAGGAGCGATTTAAATTCCATGAGATTGCGCTTATAAGGGCTATAATGCATTGATTCATGGGCTTTTACCAACACTAAAGTTACAAATGCGTGCCCTCATGTGTGTACGAATCGGTGTTTTTCGATCCATGCAGCTATTAGCTAATGTGACGCCTTCCAGCCAATAGGGGCTACTAATTTCACCCACAATGTAAAATAAAATTATAATCCATTTTGAAATGGAATCGCGGCCATAAATTGTGACGACTCAATGAACCCCAAGGGGGCGAATCTTTACACCCGGGAACTTATAAACGCTTGTGACCGCACTGTACACGGCTCATACGGGTACACACATCGACCTTTTAACGGCCGGTTCACAATCTGGGGAAAAAAAAAAAAGGAGCCAAAAACATTCACGTTGGGGATACCCTTACGAGGTGGTCACGTGCTCCAGAGATCAAACATGAATAGTGTGTGGCTTCTGAGAAAAAATAAATAATTTTAAATTCTGAACTCGGGTCCCGAGGGGTGGAAGTTTGACTTCGTCATGGGAGTGCTCATGGCCAGAGACTTTGCATTGGTGCCCGCAATGTCCCCACATGATGCCACAAAGCAACGTGGCGGGGAAAACGAGCCATTTGCAATTTTCTTAACAAATCCTGAACTTTGGTGCCTCGATATATATTAAAAAAAAACGTATTTTAGTTCATCGGCCAATTGGCTTTTGCAGACCAGTATTATCCGGCAGCATTTGCTTAAACAACCAAATTTTCTGGACCGATTTTGACCTCCTGAGTCTCATCAGCGGAGCCATGCTTTCTTAAATGCTACTGGGTTACCAGATGTTATTGGCAAGTGTGTCAAACCTAAACACAAGCAGGCATGCACGGCACGATGCACCATCACCAGGGATTCCATTTGTCACAATTCTGGGTCAAGATTCTACCGAAGAATCAATTATTTTTCAGTCTTCTCTTTTGCAGTCACATTGGTTTCATTTAGTTTTATCTCTTAGGCATATTCGCCTAAAAAAGTAACAGGATCTCAATTTGCACACCACATGCACGCACTTAAAATAATACATTCTCACGTAAATAATTGATTCTCACATTAACAATTCGATGGTGAGGCATTATGCGCACAGAATGATTGCAGCCGACGAACTGATGCATATTTGCTCATCTAAAGCTCAGGAACACGTACAGGGTTCCGGTGTCTGCATTATTGAAAGAGCCCTGTAATTTGAAGGAGCGATTATCCATCTCTCAGATGCCATCATGAAGATGTGATGGTACCCACGATTTGTCCCACCGCTATCAACTGGTCAGTAACTGGTGCAACGTCGGATATGCGCGTCCACCTTCCACAAATTGGACATGGATCAAAGAATTGACGAAACTGCTGCTGTGCATGAATCCAAACCGTCAGACACATCCTGGCAGTGTTGGTGCGATCCATACGGCGTCCTCTGCCTCTTGGAATATGTGAGAAAAAAAAAGCCCAGCATTCACCTATAACATATTTCAAACGCTATTGCTTTTCCGTCCTGCCATATGAAATAAAGGAAAATTTCCATTATTTATTTATGTATTTATTTATAAACGTATTATTTATTTATTTATTTACTTGTGGGCAGTGTTTAACAAGCAGGGTTGGGATGAAAACAATTATGGTATTAAACTCTTAAATAATGCTGCAAAACAAAATTGAGAAATTTCGATTTAAAGCTTTCGTGACTGCAAGGATTCATCTTCTTTGGTTCTATTATTGTGTTATTTTATTTTATCAATTTATTATTTTATTCTCATTCTACGTGCCTTTACCGAAAGAACCAAAGAAGAAAAATTGAGAAATGTGAAGAGTTTCTCTCCAATATGTGCCAGTGTCAATATGTTCACAGATGTTTTTTATAAACAAAATTCTAATGGCTAAGCTTGTGATTAATGGGTTGTCGATTATTAGCAAATGAATGAAGAGGTCCTGATGAGCAGCACTGACGTAGTGGGAGGGCGAGCTTTAAATATGTTTCACAGTGCATCAAAATGATTAGTTAATAAAAATGCATTTTATATCGTAACAAAAAGATTATTATTTTAGAAATCAGCACTATTGCATTATTTTTACATCATACCATAATTTTGTTGCTGTTGCTACAAATGCTGCATTTTATAGCAACACTCAATTGGCATATACACTTGCCCGCTATTACTGCTACAATCATCGGTCGAACGCAAAACAAACAAGACACCGCAATATGCGTGGCCGCACGCCGGATCGCTCGCAGGAACGCGCGCTGCCAGGGAGAGGTATCTACTGGACGTGGGAGGATGACCGAGGGAGCTGTGCGCGCGGAGCGATCGGGGTTTGCGGTCTAGGGACCGCTCGCGCGATAAATCACAACGCATATCCGGTCGCTCGGCTAAATCGAGGCCACAGCCGCAACGCAAGAGCGGGGCCAGTGCCCTCCCCGAGTGTTCGTGGGGCGGCCGCGACTCGTTGTAGCCGCGCCCCTCGCCGTAATGTTTGTATCGACCTTGAACCCTCATTTGAATTGGCTATAGTCTTGGGAGGAAAATGAAGCGCTGATTACTGAGCTGTGAAATTAATACATTTATTCGCGTCGGCTTGATATGTAACACTAACTGATCACCCCGGACACAATATTAATACCTTACATTGTGCCAAACCGGGCCTGCTTTACGGTCGTCAGTCGAGCATGATTGCTTTATTGTGTCAATTTAAATATGGATATACGGTGTGGGTTTAATGACTTTCGGGGAGAATGAGTCCGTTAGACAAGACAGTCCCAGCCAATTCGGAAGCCCCCCCCCCCCCCCCCCGCCAAAGCACGGGAAATGTACACGCACACGCGCGCGCACACACGTCGCGATTTTGACACCCACTGTAATAAGCACATCAGAGGACAAATTGGGTCCAATTATAGCCTGAATAATAATTATAGGTGCGATGACTCCAAAATGATCATTTCACTTTAATATCACCCACTCATTATTTGAGCACACACTGCCAAAATGCTTGTCGTCGCACGCTGCCTGCCAGTGACAACATATTTGGCCTTTTCGTCGTTAGGCACGCTTTATGCTGCTAATCGCACTCGAGCCCGCCGATGTCGGGAAGTTGGCCGATTTATTAGTTTTATTTTATTTCCTCGCTTGAGGGCGGGGGCGGGGGACAGGCAGCGCAGCGCCCCGCCGTCTTTCCTGTCCATTGCCGTCGCTTTGTCGCGCAAGGCCCTGGCGCCGTGTGGCGAGGGACCAGGGACCCAACGGCAGCCGCGGCGTCCGAATCAATGATCGCGGCGCGGGGGTCAGTGAGGAACTCGCTTCCCGCGGTGGTTTGACCTCCATCGCGCACCCACTCGCTGGTTTGTTGTGCGCCACCCCCAGCGGCCAGGCCGGGGGTGGCCAGCGGAGCTGGCCGAGGATGAGGGCATCGTCTCCAACGCAGTGCTCGGAGGATCTCACTCAATGCTGCGAGAGACCAATTAAATGTACGACCTGACTGGTACAGCAGCGGAGCAGGAGTGGTGGCACAGTGGTTAGCGCACTGCGATATGAACCGGGGGTGGCCTGATTTCCTCGGTTCGGTTCCCGGGCCGCGGACAACGTGAGTAGCGAGTGATATCTGAACCGGCCCTACGCCTGCCCGTCTTTACCAACCGGCACTGACCAGAATGGTGAAGTATGGTCAAACAACCCACATGACTGACACGGCATGGGGGAGGCCTTTATCCAGCAGAGGATTGACAAAGGATGATGCACAGCCATAAAATGTATTTTATGCGGTTGCTGCTTGCTCCTTGTAATTTGACCTGATTTTATTTAGTTACATTTGTTCTCCTACCTACCTCTCTGACCTCACCTCTCCCTACGCTTACTCTGACAGGTCATAAATACACGGCCTCCCTCATCTCCCTATCATTCTCTACATAACGGGAGGTCGCGCTGTCTCCTTTGATACCTCGAGGTTTGGGGACAGCCGTCCCCTTGCCGTGTCTATAGCTGACTCCGTTGCTATGTTTAAATTAATAACTAAAGAGCCGATATGTACATGTTATAAATTTGTTGATTTTTCTTAAATGCCGCTTGACCTGATGCTTAGTAATATGTGTCCGTAGTTTATATACTGCGAATGCAATAACGATTGTACTGTCGTTATTTTATATTTCACTTTATCTCAAAGCCAACAGTCAACCGCGACACGTGACATTTCTCAGTTCCGCACAGTGCAAGTTGAACGATATCTCATGAAATAACAACGACAGTTTCGATTTATAAATCGCCTAAATGCCATTGCATCTCAAGAGACTTTACAACAATCAAGAAAGAAAACACACACACGCGGGTAGAAGTGGGGAGGTGGAGGGAGGGGGGGGGGATTTGGGGAAGGAAATCATTGGAGAGTGTAGAAAGAGCGACGGTGCAGCGCAGCCCAAGGATAGAGCAACAAGACTCGGAGAGACAGACTACGGTTCCCATACGGAGGTGGTTCAGTGTTTATTGCCGAGGCTCATAGAGCGAGACTAAGACACAAATAGCATTCTTAGGGTCCGGCGTTAATGGCCTAGGCCAGGGGTCAGCAATGAAAATAACAAGAAGAGCCATTTTTTTTGAAATCGGTAAAACAAAAACAACAAAACCCTTCAATATGTCGAGAGAAAAAAAAGGGCCCTCAATATTCCAAGAGCCGCAATGCACCGTGATGGTGAACACAAGGACGGTGGTTCCCTGATGAATAACGTTACAGAGGGAGCCGCACGCGGCTCCAGAGCCACAGGTTTTTTCCGACCCCCCCCCTGACCTAGGCTCGTACAGCCAGGCTGGGGCACCTTGGCAAGTCTCTAACACCGACAACAACGAACACAGCCGGTGTGCAGCACGGGGCAGCAGCAGAAACGAGTTCAGAGCATTGCTGCGTGCGGTGGTGGTGGGGGCTTTGCAAGTGGGGGAGGGGGGCGGGGGGTGGAGAGGGGGGTGAGGTGAGTAGGGCAAGCCCTTCAAATCG
This sequence comes from Petromyzon marinus, assembly GCF_048934315.1. NCBI lineage: Eukaryota > Metazoa > Chordata > Hyperoartia > Petromyzontiformes > Petromyzontidae > Petromyzon > Petromyzon marinus. The sequence goes on from NC_133674.1 coordinate 17,241,661, forward strand.
CATCGGACGGCGTTTGCTCCGTTGCATTTCCAGTGACGTTAAAGAGCGGCGTTGGCGTGGGGGTGGCGAGCACACGTACCTCCGATGCAGATGCTCGACGGGTCGACGGATGTGATCCCGGTGCATGACTTCTTCAGGATCTAAAGGGGGTGGGTGGGGGGGGTGGTACGGACCACCATCACACGCGTGGGTGAGCGTGTCACGGATTCGCGGCGGGGAGGAAGGGGGGGGGGGGGGGCACGGCGGACATCCGAGCGCTGAAATTTCTGCCCCGTCGGCCGTTTACGATTGTGAGCCGAGCGCTTCACCGTGGTAAAAGCTGTTTACATAATTTATGTGAGGAGTCAACGGAGCCCCCCCCCCCACCCACTTGCCCCCCTCCCCCTTCACAGCGCACATTCAAATCTCTCGATCTCCCTCTCTCCGACGCGACGTCCGACGTTTTGCAGCCACACGAGCCGCCGGCGGCGGCCTCTTTGGGAACTGAACTCGACTGGAAAATGCACTTCCATGAAGATGCGCTTGGAAAAGGGAAGGTAGCCCCCCCCCTCTGCCCGCCCGCCCCCCAGATCGTGGTGAAGCAAAACGATGAAGGACGTCGTTGTCAAACGTCGCGACAACACCGGCACGACCCCAACAGCAGAGCGGCCGCACAACAACAACAACTCACAAAGCAGCAAAAAAATATATTAAAAAATTCCTTGCACTTTTAAAAAGCTGATTTTGTTTTTTACTCTAGTTTGTATGTCATGTACGTAGGTCGAACCATACGTAGCCTACCGTGCTGAACAAATATAATAAACACATTTTTGTGCTAACCCTCAGGGACTGTTTTTCTTTTTTTTTAAACAAGCAAAGGCCCTGGGTGCATTAAAAAAAAGAGCTTACAATGTACAGGCTGTAATTTTTTTTAACGTTGCATTAATTTCCCAATTCTATAAACATTCCCTCAAAGCCCGTCTCGTTTGAGTAACTTTAAATAAATCTACCCACAATTCTGCGAATGTCTCTCCAGGGCACCTTAATTTAGGCTCTGCACTTTTTTTCCACGGAATGTAAAATCATTCTGAGAAGTAAGCTTTGGAATGTATGCGAGTGAGCTCTATTCTGCATTAGCCTGGTTTGCTGCGAAAACACCAGCTTGATCACCACTAGTGGTTTCCCTCTTTAATCAGCGCACGCTGACAGGCACACATGGCATGTTGATCCATTTATCTACCCGAGTGCACATTCATTTAGCCACTTTCTTTGCTTTAATTCACTCACTTTTCATAGAACAATCGCACCGAGATACCCAATGTAGATAAAAAAGGACACCACAATTTTCGAGGGTATATATATATACAGCCACGGTGGCTATGAGATGTTAACTACCTCGCCTGGTATACAGGAGGTCGTAGGTTCCATCCCAACCCTGACACCTGCTGTATATTTGGAGTTCGCATGTTCTCCCCGTGGTCGTGTGTATTTTTCTCCGGGTCCTCTGGTTGTTCCCACCATAGTCAGAAACGTGCGTTTAGAGTATTTGGCTGCTATACATTTCCACTTGATAAGCCACTTTGTTGAGCTATCCTTTGCAAAAAGAGCTATCTTGATCAGTGGGCCTTACCTGTTCAAACAAAAACAATACCTTTTAGTTATAAATATACACGGGCGGTCCCCACTTTTACGACGTCGCAATGCGTTCCTGGAAACCCCGGAGTCGAAATTCCTACTCCAATTTCACCATAGACAGGCGAAACGGTGGCGACATCACTTGCTGATGTGCTATGTAAACGTAGTAATTGTGCATCGTCGTAAAAAAAACATTCGGACCGTCGTAAGCCGGAGACCGCCTGTGAATTTAAAACAAAACTGCCACAGCAGAGTCGGTGAAAGCAAGGCCCAGGTGCGTACACAAATGTCTTTGTATAAATTAGTGCATCCATTTAACATCCCCATTTTAACATCATCATCATCAGCAGCAGCAAATCGAAGCATGATCCATCCACCGCTGGATGAAGGCCTCCCCCCCCAGCCACCCCACGCAGCCGTCACCATCTCTCATGGCCATCGCGATGCAACGATACATTGAGCGCCTGCACGTGAGCGGATTTCGTGGCTCCACCTCTGTGGAGGCCAATTCCTGTCGGGCGCTTTCCCAACCTTCGACTCGCGCTCCATCGTTAGCCTCGACCCACTGGCCATTGCCATTCACTCGTTCTGCCCAGCCCCACACGCTTTTCTGAGCAACGTTATGTACATCCCTAAAACCTGCGCACGTTTTCTCATCCAGGCCTTCCTCTTTCTGTCTCTCGTTTTAGGTGCAGGCGTGGCTTAATTGTCAGCGCCCATGCTTCTGATCCACGCGTAAAAAGAAAAAAGGTGACACAGACTGATTAAAAACCTTCCCTGTTTATGCGCATCGGTATGTTGCTTTTCATTGCCAAGCCTAGGCTTCTAAACGCGCACCATCTACCTCTCTATCCCGTCATTTTGATCTCGGCCCACTGTCAATGGCTTTCCGGGGCGTGCGCGTTCTGCTGTGCGTTCCATTCGTGTGTCACTCTGACAGATTGGATTTCGAGCGTTCATCGGAGAGAGTTGCCCGAGCCTCTCGCAACACGGTCACGTGCACAGGCCGTTACATCACCGTTGCTGTACGGCTCCCGGTGAACTATTGCAATTCGGGCCTTTCCGCATCCTTAGGGAGACAAAGGCAAAGATCCCCCGGGGGGGGGGGGGGTGGGGGTCCAGCACCACGCCCGGCCGCCTTTGTCTCCCTATCACGTGACATTTTACACACCGCATCGGGTACTCGTTCAAGGCCGAGTCGACCTAGGGGAGGCCCAGGACTGATTCAGATAATCGTCGACGGTCTTGGCCGTGAGCGGGAATCGAACTCGGTGCCGCTAACCGCTCCACCGCCGCTCCCCTTAAGAGAGCCGTACGGTCGCTCGCTGACAGGCGTCGGACTCGTAGCGTCGACGGCGCACGCTCGCACGGCTCGCGAGAACGGAGAGAGGCACTCACGGAGTTGATGATGTTTCGCAAGGCGCTGAAACCCCCGTTGACTGGAAACACATGTTCCTTGCTGTCTGCGATCACGGCGAGCTGTGACAGATGGGAGGGAGGTGTTAAAACTTGAATCGAGGCGCTCGCATGCTCGCAGCGGGCAAAGGAGGCAAAGGGTAGAGGGTTCGTTATCAATGACAGGGGCGATGCGCGTGGAGGAGTGGTGTTTTGTACGCGACAGTGTTTTGTAGAAATGCGTTTCACTGTGTGATAGTTTTGTTGGGATTTTTAAAGATAAAATATATTTATACTTTGGTTGTGTAGATCTCACTCCTGTCAATGCAGGTGGGAGGGCCTCCAAACGATAAATTGTGAAGAAAAACAAAGTAATTAGAGCCTTTTTCAAATCCACTTCTGGATGAAGGCCTCCCTGTCGATCAAGGTGGTTTAGCCATACTTCACCAACTCATTCATTGCATATTTGTGAAGGGTAGGGGCCCAGGCCTGGTTCAGATATCACTCGTCACTAACGGGTATGCAGTATATTAAAGACTTTAATAATATTTATACACTAGCCTTTGCTCGTCCAAGGACGGGTGTACTGCAGTAAATCTGAAACTTGCAAGCGAAAAGCAGCCCGCGACGTGATATTCGTTGCATCCATTTGTGCACAATTTGTAAGGGCGCGGTGACACAGACCTATTTCATTTAAAGGTTATAATCTCTTGTTGATAATGACGTCATTTTTACTTCTATGTCTCAACAGCGTTACGGAGATCACGTGATGACGTGAGGGTTCTGCCTTTGTAGTGAGGGTTGTGAGTTGGCGCCGAGGAGGGGGGAGGAGGCGCCTCGCCCCCCAATGTGGAGTGACGTCACCCGCTAATTATTATTAATGGTGGGGGCGTGTCCATTTGGGAGACGTCACCTGTGGGGGTTGGCCTCACGTGGGTTGGCCTCATGTGGAGTGACGTCACACGCGGGACACACAGATATGCTTGGGTCGTTATAGTAGTAAATTATCAAGTGTAATGAAATAAATGAGATCTCAAAGACAACATGCATGTGTGTGTGTGTGTTACACAACAAGATATACATAATAATATCAACAATATAAATGACTTACCTGTTCATACTTAAAATCTTTTACGCCAACGGCATAGACAGAGGCTCCAACCGACCTTGCCCTGTCAGCCTGAAATAAATTATGAATTGAGAGTCACAACTTTATTGTTCAAATCCTTAGCCATCCATCACACACAGAAGAAAAGAGACATTTCCCCAGACGGCATAAACAAGAGAAAAGTAAACAATGTTATTGAACCTTTCTGCACGATAAACCCTGGTAGGGTGTTGCAACGCTTTGCCAGACGCGATGTCTATTAATTAAACACAGCTGGCTTCACATTTATTCAAACAAAACACTTCAAACAAAGCTGTAACAGATGTCTCTTGTTTTCTGTTTTCGAAGCCCAACGTGGAACATTGTCCTCGTTTCAAACGTCAGCGTACCAAACCCGTGTTTTTTCACGATTCGCACGTCGAGACGGAACAATCGACGGTAGCCTTCCTCATGAAGGATTTTGGCTGAGATCTCCGCGTCAGCGTAAATGTGTCGTCAACCCGCCACCACCTGCCGCAGCCAACCGGTAAGCTTTGGATGTAATTACAAAGCGAAATGTCACGGTACTCAAATTGCAAATGTTGTGGGTTTACTCTCCAACACAAGCGGTGGGCTGAAGTAGAAACTCACTGGCACGTTTTGTTTACGCAACAAACCTTCGCCTCCACTCGTGCCATGAACATTCATTGGTAAGAGGAACGTGAAAATAACTCCGCTACATGTGCACCTCTTTGGCCTCGTAGCTTAGGGTCCGATTGACAGTGATTTGCAGCGGTTTCTCGCCACCCTCCAGTCACACAGGCCAAGACTGTGCGAACAGCCACCGGCTACAATGTCCGTGAACGGCTTTGGCTTTTTTTTTAGAATTCCTGGAGATTCGTTAAAGGAGGGCGGCAAAGCGGCGGCGGAATGCGGAGGGAGTACCGGGAGAATACTCGGGGCTCAGAATTCTAGGAAAGTGGCCTCAAGCGAGCAGAAACCGGAGCGCAGAAGTGATGGTTTTATTTGATCTCGAGACATGAAATCAGGGGGGGAAATAATTTCATCCTGAAACCAGCACATAATAGGTTCGTGCGAGGTGAGGGTAACAATGCAGGCTTTGTTCCCCACGCCCCGGTGGCGAAACATTGTTACCGATTTCTTGGCGTAGGGAAAGAGGTTTTCAACGAGGTCCCCATCGGTGAGGGACACAATCACACTCGACACTCTTCTCCCTGGTGAGGACACAAGCGCGGACGGCACAGGCTTCATCGGACGCAATCAAAGGGCAGACGTCCTAAGTCAAATAATATATATATTTTTTAAAGCGAATGTGGTTTCTCGTGGTGCTCATTTCCTGTTCACAGACCCTGAGGCAGTAATGGAAATTTTACATTTCTGTGACAGGGGTTGGGTCTATCCGTAAAACAACCCCGTTGACTTCCCCACTACGCGGTACTGATATTATCGACCCCATCGGGATGATGATGATGATGATGGTCTGACTCAATCCTCCCAACCAGGATTTGATATCGCAACCGTCCGATTGCAAGCTGATCGCTGCATCCATATGATAAAGAAATAGCGGATGTTGGCTTTGTGAATGACTCGACTGAAATTTCATTTTAAGTATGTGCAATGAACGACAATGTGATGTGCCAATTTCAAAGCACCATTGGACAATGTTGTTTATGGCACCGAGAGAAGCAATGGATCTAACAATATGTTTACCACAGTCGTTTCCGTTCAAACCTTCATGGAATTGGAGAGATGAATCTCGGCAGCCCAAGGGTGAAGCTTTTACGGTTAATTTGTTTTTCATTGAAATATTAAAATGGATTGTTCAGCGGCGACGGCTACGAGTTAAAATCAATTTTAATGGAAGTGGGTTATAAACATGGGCCATCAAATGTAACAATAATGCATGGCTTATTTTGAAGTTACAAAAAAAAACGTGAAAGAGCTATTAATCATATATCTGGTACAAGCATCTTCATAAAAACCCATACCTTTCTGTTGTTCACCCTCGATTTGTACGATTGCCTGAGAGATTAAAGGAAAACACGGTTATTTTAAGTGAAACATATATTTTTGCCACATGAATCTTGAGTCTTAAATACACAGCATAAATGTTTGCAATGTATCACTGTGACCCGGGTGCACTTTGGTAATGCCCTAACAGTGGTGCTGGGGTGGCTGCAGGAATTGTGCCACTGTCCAGAGATGAAGACCAACCAGCTGGGCACAGAATCAGAATATTTATTTATACTGCAGGATTCCGGTGAGTTATTAAGCTCTTTTTCACAGATGTCCAGTAGGGGCAGGTAAGAACGTTACAACAACAAACAATGCAAAGACACAATAGGAGTGCCAGGTATTGGACAGGTAAAGAAATAATTGGAAAAAAATAAAAGATATATATATAAAAAAAAACATTTCCAGGCAAAGTCCACTGAGCTATTTAGCTTTTTTTTTTTGTCAGAAGCGACCTGGCAACTAATGATAGCTCAACGAAGTGGCTTGTCACGTAGGAAATCTTTCGCAGCAAAATAACCTAAATCACCGAGGACCCAACGAGAAAGAGGGACGAGGCATTCCATACAGAAACCATGTTTCCGAAAACTACAACTAATCGTCCCGCAGTCCCCAAAATCTCCTTTGAGCACGGTTGGTGTGAAATAAGTTCAACGTACATACGTACCTACTACATACTGTACGCAAGGATGATTTATTTTTTATTGTGACTGTGAGGTTGCCTAAACGATGCAGTCAACAGGAAACACATTGCAAACGTGCCCCTGCCATCCCAGGTTGCACAAGCGTGAGCACGCGGGCCACTCGCCTTACCTCGTTGATGCCCTCGTGCATGTAAGTGTCTCCGGCTGGTTGTACATTTTTCAAGTCCTCCAAACCCTTTTTAATCTTTTCTCTGCACGGGGGCCCATGGGAAAAGGTACAAATGTTTAACGTGGTACATGAACGTACCGCACAAGCGCGTGTGCTTGTTCATTTACGACAATGCGGTGAATGACCTCCACGTTGTCTGAAGACGGCTCTTGTCGTATAACATCGAGGACAACAAATGCGTTGTGGAACAGGCCAAGCTCTGCTAATGACAATTAGAAAGTTCAGAGAGTTTGTCTTCCTAAAACTAATGTGGCTTAAACATATTTGGTGGGAAGGCCGATAAACCTGATGGCCTAAACTGTTATTATAGTTTTGTTTTCACCACGCTGGTCAGTACGGGTTGGTGGAGGGTCGAGGGGGGAGGGCAGGAACGGTTCTTCAATAACTTACAACTGACATCTGCTGTGGCTGGGAATCAAACTCAGGTCACCGGGTTCATAGCGCAGTGGCGGTAACCACTGTGCCACTAATCCCCCCGAATACTTGTTGGAGTGTTCCACGTTACTATGGCAGGAAAAAAACAACTATCCACCGAACGACCACCGTCAACTTTCCACAAAGTAGTTACTCATTTGTATTAACCCTGGAGGTTACAGAAGGCCTGAATTTTCATCCCCAATCAGGATCTAGACTGGCTATCAGCACCCTCTAAAACGCCGCACACAACCTCGCCAGCCAGATTAGCAAGCAATCCGTCGAAAATGCAACGGCACATCCTGGAGCAAAGGCGCACAGCGTGCGACATGATCGTCCACAAAACGCTACCAGCAACGGAGAGCGCTGCGTACTAAAGACGACGGGATGCACGTGCCTTCGTGCCGGAGTGGCGAGGCAGCGTGAGCGAGGATTGGGGACTCTCCACGGGCTGTCGCTCTGAACGTATTGTTTAGTGAGAGGTACGCGGGGCAACGATGTTGCTTTCGGAATGAAATGTGAAGTAGGAAAAAAAAGTCACACTGACCTAACGCTGCCGGTTTATTTAAAAGCCACATGTCCGTTTATGTATTTAAAAGCCACATGTCCGTGTAGCAATCTCTTCGAAAGATCACTAGCTTTCATTCGAATTTTAAAATATAAGTGTGTGTGTTTAAGTTACTCGAAACTTTTGGAAACTCTGTCAATGTCCGCGATAAGTCGTTCCGTTCGTAGTGTGTGGCACAACATTACTTGATATGAAGGTGCAGTGTTTTTAATGGAATTTTCACATTAGGGTTTTTTTTAGGTGGTTTATTTTTTTTATAATCCACCACTAAAAAAAATAATCTGAGAACTGTTTTACTTGTGTTCGTTGGTTGCTGAAGAACATACATATCCGGGCACACCGCTGGAGGGCACTATCAAAGTCCGTGACTCAAGGACGCAAACAAAAAACACGGCGGACCAATAACGGCAGAAATGTACCTGTCGGATGTCAATTCCATGATGACGTAACTCCTGGAGGAGAACACGATGTATGACAATCGCATCATCGGGCTGTGGGGGGAAGGGGGCGAAACAAAAATCACGCGAGGAGTTCGTTTGCAACAACCGGTCCACCGCGATGCCCAGAGCGAACGCCTTCAGGCAGCACAAACGCAGCGAAGACACCGGCAGGTATGAACCGCGTTGTCCAAATGTGGAGAGCTCTTTATCCAATCCACTGCTGGATTTTTAGGGGGCTTCCCCACACCGTGCTTGTCGCAGGGGTTGTATGACCATAGCTCACCATGCCGGTCAGTTGCCGTTTTGGTGAAGGACAGCAAAGCAGTACAGCACAGCAATGAACTCGAGCGGCACTTTATTATATCCATACAATAACGTTACACCAGTAGGTCTCCAAATATGGCGGTAGACAAGTTAAAACCACATTGCCTCCTTCAATTGTGTTGTAACCGGAAGCGTACAGGTCGAGACAGCGCACCGCACAGCTGCAATTTAGTTTTGCTTGAAGACACAAGGGGCTGGGGCCAGACAGAACACGGCATGGGAATCAGGTGGCCCCGGGAGGAACGATGGGTGTGCCCACGTCATTTAACAACGATTGTCCTCGGGGCAGAGCGTCTGCTGAGGACAACCTTTCGCAACCATCCCACGCATCAGGTCGATGTAGCAAGCTTACGACACATGTACGGTGGACCGCAAAAAATGTAAGTGTGAGTAGGCAATGTTAAGTCATTTTTATTATTATTATTGCGGTGATCGTTATTCCCGATTTTTTCGTTCACGCACCTGACAAACTTTTCCGTGAGCTCTCTGACGAAGTCGTAGATTTCATTCCAGTGCATCCCCACGCTCCCCGATCTGCCGACGAGACGGGGGGGCCGCTCGGAGTAAGGAAAATCGCGCGCGCACAAGCGTCACGCGTCGCACGACGTGGATTATCCGTGACTCCTGATCGACGAGCGCTCGTTGTTTTCAGCCTGCGGCGGCATGAAGCCGACGACGGATAGCTGCTCGGGAAAAATTACGTTTGCATGTTTGCAAATAGTCCTTTGGTGCTCTCGTTTGGGTCCTCCCATGTTTTCAACAACCCCTTGAACAAAGTGGCCGGTTTTCAATAAGGGTAAAGTGCCTAATAGAAAGCCAACTTTACTGCACCATTGGTTCCTATTGGATCATTTTCACGAGCGTTATAGTGTCCCTCCTGTTACTGACGGACAGAGCTAATGCATGAACACGTTGAACCTTTAGCTGGAAAACAATAAATCCTTGCATACAACGGCCTCCACACACACGCGCTCCACACTTGCCGCAAGCCTGCAATGTCTCAGGTGGCAAGAAATGTCACGCAGCCAGACCAATGGACATTTACGCATCTGAGCGAGTTGGGCTGTAAATGCCGCGTTACATTTAGCCATGATTTAAACCCTATGTGATACACACACACACAGCGGTAGCTATCAAGCACGTAACAATCCAGCCGGTAACACGAGCATGGAACTTGTTATCGTGCACGAGGTTGCGGCGAAAAGCCCACGAGCGTGAGTCGAGTGGACAGCTTAGCACTCACTGGAAGAGCCCGCGGCCCTCGGAGCCAAACCGAATACTGCATCGGCAAAATAAACGAGGATTCTAAGTCATGGCATGGATAAGTGTGGCCGTGTTTCACACTGGCACACAGTGAGCAGCTACTGTTAGGGTAATGGAATCGCAGTGATTAGCCAGAGGGACCGTTCTACTGTAGATGTCATCTCTTATCTGTTGTCTCTGAGAAGGGAATCGAGGCGGACTGCAATGGTAAGGGGGTTGGGTGACGAGAGAATTGTGCAGATGTAGGGGATGCGTGTTGGCTTCGTACAAGAAGAAAATAAAACTATGGAAATGTGGACCTTAAAAGATTACAACCCTTGGACGATGCCGACTCGTCGTATTTTATTCTTGATAGGAACTAGCAACCCGCACGTCATTTGGACGTGACCGTCTGTCCGCCCCTCCCAGCCAGCCAGCAAGTAAAACTTTTTTTTCTAATACTGGTGAGTATGAAGTATAATAGCAACACTTTGTTGGAAGGCATGCCCTTAGGCCACGTGCGTCTTATCAAACCACCTCTCAGATTTGCTAATTCGTGCGACTTAGCACAATTCCGACCTGTTGACAGCTATTTTCCTCTGCATTCGAAGGTAAATTGGCGGGTGCGATCGCTCTCTCTCTCACAAACTGGGCTCGCACCCCCCTCCGGCTGGGCCCGCGAGCCCCGAGAGGAGGGGCGTTTCCCGCGGCGAGGTGCCGGGGAGATCAGCGCTGGGACCACGCAGAGCCGTGTCTCGTAGGGGCACGGCAAATTGGGGCGATCACACCGGGCCCCACGCATTGGGGAGGGGGGGGTGGAGCCCGCGCTTTGGGGGGGGCGGGCATTGGGGGGGCCCGGGCCCCTCGCATTGGGGAGGGGGGCGGCATTGGGGGGGCCCGGGCCCCTCGCATTGGGGGGCCACGCGCTTTGGGGGGGGGGCTACACGTCGACGTCAATGTGTCGCCGAGCTGCCTTGGCTTCCGGTCGCCGAACGAATACGTTAAAAGGTCGTGCCGATTGCACACAAAGTGCTTGCCACAAGTGAGCCACAACACCCCTTGATGATCTCCTCAAAGAGCATAAACCATCAGGCGTACTCAGAACCAGCGTTTGCCTTATCGTCACACGCATCGCGGCGCTTTCAGATGCGCTTCTGCGGCCGTCTGGAACGCTCTTCTTTCCTATATTAGGAAGCCGCTGGAACCATGCACGTTTAAATCATCTAGATTTTTTTTTTACTGATTTCTTTAGGACTGCGTTTTAGTGTTTCGTTCGTTGTCCTTCCCATCCGCACCTCCGATTAGCTCGGTCGGCTACGTACGATGCGAGAAAAGTTAAACAAATATGCATACATGTCGGATATAATACTTACCCACCGTCACCCCCCCCCCCCCCCCGTGTAGGGGCAGCCCGACTTACAGAGAGACTGTCGTGGTAAAAAGTTATTGTTAGCGAGCATCTATTGCGACCTGGAACGACGTATTGAGCGGCAAGCCGTGGTCCAGCACCATGTCTCCTCCGTGTTGATGACCGCACACGACTGGCACCAGATGACCACACACGACTGGCACCAGAAACTCATTGAAAACGCTGAGTCGACCGGTACAAATATAGGGGAACCAAGGACATCTCTGATATCACTTGCCACTGATTATCAGCCGTGGCCGGGAATCAATCTCAGGTCACTGGGGGATAAAGCAGCGTGGGGGGAGGTGGGGGGGGCTTACCCGAACCACCGCTCCAGGATGTACACACTCTCACAGACGAGGCCCCCTCCCTTGGAGTGACAACTTCACTTCGCTCGGGCCTTGGTGTGCATTTCCTATCTTGCAATTGCTCGGGCAAAAACGTGCGACGCACTCACAGTTGATTGCCGGTAAATGTGTTTTTTTCCAACACCAGAGACTTGGTTTACTGCCAACATCCGTTTTGGGCAGAATCGGACACAGTCATTAGGTGACCACCGACCGTGAGTGTGTGGGCGAGCCGTTACTGTGGCATATTCGAGAGCACAGGTGGTGGGGTGCATCTGGCAGTCGGCTCAGTCAGTTAGTCAACCTATGGCACCTGGGTCTGTCCCGTGACCTCCTGCCAGCGGGTCTTCGACACTTCACGCGATAGCCTCAAAGTGCACCTAGCCTGGCACAAGCGCCGTGGCGACGTCATCGTCGCTTCGTGGCGGTTGTTGTTGTTGTTTGAGTTACCGTTTAACACAGTTAGAGAGAATTCCATATCGCAGCGTGCAACTTCGCAGAGCATCGTGAGCCAATATTGTGATTATACTCTAAGTAAATACACTTCATTAAAATATACACAACCATGAAAACATTACAGCAAATGCCTTTTCGAGAAGAAAAACAACTTTATGTGTACAGTATATATATATCTCAGTATATATACTGTAAAGTACACAGTATATCAAAGTGGGGAAAGACAATGGAGAACACTCGGCAAATGTATTGAACCATTCCTTTGCTTTTTCAAGAACAAAAGTCAAACGTAACATCTGTGTTGTCGTCACAATGCTGGATCAAGGGCTCTCTCTGCACGCGCTGTGTCGGTCATGGAGAGCTATTTGGCCATACTTCACCAACACTGATTTTCGGTGCGGCTTTGTGAACGTTTGCACCCCGGACCGGTTCGGATATCACTCGCCACTGGTGGTGAAGAGTGGCCCGGAGTCCAACTCAGTTCGGCAAGGTTCAGAGAGCGGTGCTCGAACCAATGCGCCACCGCTACCAGAAGTTGATTACTCAACTACACTATCACCATCATCAGCAGCAGTAACAACAACAACAATAAGCCACCTTTTAACAAAGTCCTGCCAAAACATGCGAACCACGGCTCTTATGTATATGCAAGTCCTCGACTTACGCACAATTCGTAAGTGTGACTGTTCGTAAGTCGGAACATGGAACTGTACCGTTTTTAAATGAACGTACGGCCAGTGTTACGGTTCAACAAAAATGGAAGCATTGTTAAACTCATGACTAAGAAATAGTCTATATTGCAATAAAATACGAACATAAAGTAACATAAATCGAAAAACAAATCGGTTTTATTTTCACTTTCTTTGAGTCCTGATGCTGGCTTGTATGTCGGAAAGGACGTAATAAGTCTCGACAATCGAGCACACGACGCACGACAACGATCCCCTGTATAGTCTTTGTAGGGGCAAGTTCACGAGCAGCACCTTTGAAGGCCGGCACAACACACGAGGGGGTGGGTGGCCAGCACCATGCCTGGCCGCCTTTGACTCCCTAGTGGCGATGTTTACTACACACCGCACCAGGTACTCATTTGAGGCCGAGTCAATCTTGGGGAGGCCCAGGACCCACTCAGATAATCGTCACTGGTGTTGGTCGTGAGCGGTAATCGAACCCGGTACGCCAGGTTCGTAGCGCAGCGCGCTACCCGCTACACTACCGCTCCCCACACACAGAGACACACACACACGAGGAATTATCCAGGATAAATATAGTTCCTGACTCATTACATCTCGCGGAAGATCGCCCCGCTAAACAATATATATTTTTTGATTTAAAGCTTTCGTGACTGCAGTAATTCATATTCTTAGTTCTTTCGGTAAAGTCACGTTGAAGGGAAACAACAAAATAATACCGAAAGAACTAAGATTATATAATATATTTTATTATTTAATTGTTTCCCTTCAACGTGACTTTACCGAAAGAGCTAAGAATATAATAATAAAAATTGTTCCCGTTTGCAAGTCAATGTTAAACAAAAACATCTATATCTCGTGGAAGCTGGTTCGTAAGTGCGGATGTTCGTAAGTCGGATGTTCGTAAGTCGAAGACTGCTTGTAGAGCTTAACACTATTTCCGAGGTGTCGTTTCCTTTGTCTCCGATGCGAAAACTCGTTTCTTTAGAACTGCGTTTTGTTTGTGTGTTCAGTTTGTGTGTTTAGTTTGTGTGTTTAGTTTGTGTGTTTAGTTTGTGTGTTTAGTTTGTGTGTTTAGTTTGTGTGTTTAGTTTGTGTGTTTAGTTTGTGTGTTTAGTTTGTGTGTTTAGTTTGTGTGTTCAGTTTGTGTGTTCAGTTTGTGTGTTCAGTTTGTGTGTTCAGTTTGTGTGTTCAGTTTGTGTGTTCTATGCAGTGTGTATATTGAACTTCTTCCGCACCGTACTATCCAACCGTGGTAGTCGGAGGTGCGGGGCAAGGACAACAAACACACACACAAACAAAGCAGTTGTTACCAAACGACTTTTCAATCTGGGACCATTTAAAAGTGCCGGTGCGAAAGAAGTTCAACGCACCCAAACTGCTGACCCCCTCCCGCCCCTCCTCTCCCGCGAGTTCCCACTCTTACTTGTCCAGTACGAAGTAGAGGTCGAAAGCAGCGTGGCACTCTCCTCCTCCTCCTCCATCCTGCGCGCCACCGACTGGCACCGCCAGCAGCACCACAACCAGCACCGCGGGCAGCAGCAGCAGCGGCGGCGGCGTCTGCCACGGACGCGCTTTGCCTGCCCGGGTCAACATCGTGATGGATTCAGACGCGACCTCGTCTCGCACTGCACCAATCTCGGGAACCCTTCTTTTGGAATAATGATTCGCCGCCACCAAATAAAATGTTCTCCCCCCCCCCACCGCTCGCTGTTGCACCCCCCTCGGGATGATCTGCAACGTCGCTGTGGCTCCTTCTGCTGTGACACGTGTTGTGTACGCGCGCGTGGCGTGCGCGTGTGTGTCCGTGAGCGGTGTGTGTGTACGCCAGTGTGGGTGTGTGTTAGATCCTTTGTCCCGCACAATGCGCGTCGTCGGTGCCCGTGCCGATGATGCAAATGCAGTATCCGCAAACGCGAGTGCGGGAGGCTGCGCAACTTCCCTTGGCCGACTGCGCGTTCGTCCGGCGCTGTGCAGTCATTTCCTGTGCTGGGTACGTCCGGGAACGCGGACGAGATCGGGAGGGAGGGAGGGAGGGGGTGATGTTGGATCCTTCGGTGGAGTTTGCCCTTCCCACCAGCCGCTGTTGTGGATTTTCTTTGGCAGAGCGAAACAGAACAAATGACGTCGTATTTTTTTGGGATTTGAAGAAGCACCTTAAAGCAAGACGTCCTCTAGCGGGTGGATTCAGCTACGGGTTGACGCCCAATTAGTTAAATAATAAAGTCAAAATCCGTCAATAAAACTGCATTTGCCGAAACGTCGCTTATTGTATTTTTTTCCCCCCACTTTTTCAATGCTATTGCGTCGAGTTGCTTCGTAGTTGTTGTTGCTGATTGTGCTCTCGAATCACTGACAACGCAGCAGCGGCGCGGTGCGATGAGATAAATGATAGTTCGGTTCCGACATACTGTACCTCCCATCATCATGTTATACACCGAGTGCACACGAGTCCGCCGGGTGCTGCGTCGGATTCCAAAGCCAGGCGCGCGCATATTTGGCCTCATATGGCGGCGGCAGCAGTCGGTTGTGTGAGTGACTTGCGGCCCCGGGGGGTTATGGAATGCCACATTCCTTGCGTAGGCCTTGTGTGTCTTTTTACGCCCATGGGGTAAGATAAAAACAAAGTTAATCACGCGTGGCTTTAGCCTGCAATTCAACAGTCGCCGTTGGGTGCCGTTTGGCGGTGCGCTGTTCAGGTCGGATTGTTCGACGCTCTGCGAAAAGTCCGAAGCGCAGCTAACACAAACAACAAAGTCCTGCCAAAACAGATCTTGCCGCACACTCACAGCTGCCGGGAGTGTAAGGCGCGCACCGACAACTTTTTGGTTTAAAATACAGCACACTATGAAAATATTAAGAGGAGGTTTTACCCCGTCTGGCAATTAAACAAGTTTTATATTTGTATTATTTTATTGTTTCCCTTCTACGTGACTTTACCGAAAGAACCAATAATATGAATCACTGCAGTCACGAAAGCTTTAAATCAAAATTTAAACAGTTGTGTTAAGACGTTCAAACACCAAATAGAAAACTTTTTTTTTGCAAGGAATCATGACTGCATTAACCACGCGTGCTTGTGATGAACATGCAAACAAAACATGCTCTCTGACAAAAAAAGGTCCCAATTTATACAGCACACTGCATGCAAAAATGTGCGTCCTATAATCTTTTATAATATGATAATACACCATACTCTTTGGTTCTTTCGGTAAAGTCACGTAGGTATAAAATAAATTAAATCACGACGTTTCTCTCTATCTCTCCTCTCTGGCTCCTCCCCCCTCTCTTACCTATATAGCCTCTTGTCACAGCAGCCCTTTTGCCCACTTCAGCAATTGTTTTCTTGCTGTGGTTGTTCCACCTGATGACGGACGCTTGTGTTGTGCCAGAAACGTCGTGATTTAATTGATTTAATTTTATACCTACGTGACTTTACCGAAAGAACCAAAGAGTATGGATCCTTGCAGTCACGAAAACTTCAAATCTAGAATGATAATATACCGTCGTGTAAAATATGTGCGTTCAACCACTTATGCTCTATTAAGCCACTGCTGAATTAAAGCCCCCCCCCTCCATAGACCATACTTCACCACGTTCAGTGCGTGTTGGCGACAGTGGGGGCGCCCAGAATCGGTTCAAACATCTGCGCCACCGCTCCACCCTCTGATGATAATGCATTATATACTGGGTCATACAGGGTGGTCCTCGACTTACCAACATAATACGTTCCGAGACCCGTTCGTAAGTCGAATGTTTCGTAAGTCGGAACACAGCAATGTACTATATTTAAATGCCCATGTGGTCAGTGTTATGAAATGTGTTACGATTAAACTCATACATAAGAAGACATACATTTGCATGTAATACTGTAAAATAATACTGTACAATAAATAAATAGATTTAAAAAAATAGATTAATAAAAAATAAATAGATTTTTTAAAAATCTATTTAAGATTTTAAAAAATATATTTCATTTGTATTTACCTTGAGTCCTGATGATGGCTTACTTGTCGGAAGGAGCGCCATGAGCTACCACAATTGCACGCACGCACACACACGGGGCACGCACGCGCCCATGCACATAAAAACAAAGACACAGAGACAAAGACATCACAGACACAAAGACAGACACACACACGGGCCACGCGCGCAGACACGAACACAAACGCACGGACACACACTCCAACAACAACGATTCCGCACATCGCCTTAATAGACTGTTGGAGAGAAGCGCCAATAAAAGCCGGCGTGGCACACAAAGGGGGTGAGCTGGCAGCACCACGCCCGGACACCGTTCACCACCGCTTGACCCCCCAAGGAGCGATGTTTACACATCGAACCAGGTACTCATTTGAGGCTGAGTCGACCTAGGGGAGGCCCATGACCGGTTCAGCTAATCGTCACCGATGGTGGCCCTGAGCGGGAATGGAACTCGGGCCGCGCGAGGCGAACTTACATATCGCGGAGGATCGCTCCGCTGAACAAAATAGTTTTGGGGTTCAGTTTGCACTTACGAACTAGTTTGCTAGTTCTTAAGTGTGGATGTTCGTAAGTCGAATGTTAGTAAGTCGATGACTGCCTGTATCTGGTTTGTCCGTGCCTGTATTTCAGAAGATGCTGCAAGATCGGTAGACCATATTCTCGGCATATAACCAGGCTCATATGACATTGACTTAAAGCTTTCGTGACTGCAGTAATTCATATTCTTTGGGTCTTTCGGTAAAGTCACGTAGATAGGTTCAAAGAAAATAACAAAAACTACCACGGGTCGACCGCTTGTGTTGCGATCGAAACGTCGTAGTTTTTAGTTTTCGTTATTTTCTGTGAACCTATCTACTTGACTTTACCGAAAGACCCAAAGAATATCACGTGACATTGTTTTCAAGAGGCTACGATGTGCCAATAAAATAACGTCATTCATAAACAGACCGGGTCTGTTTCACAACCTTTAACAATATAACAAGAAATTAACTTGTGGTTAAGCGGTTCATAGGCCTTCTTTACCATATTTAACGGGATCATATCCTAAAGCAGCAAAACTCTTGATCGCTTTGACTTTCTGAGTCTCTTCAGCGGTGTTGTCGTCTGTCAAACAAATGTGCCAGCTCCATACTCTTTGGTTCTTTTGGTAAAGTCACGTAGGTATAAAATAAAATAAATCACGACGTTTCGGGCACAACACAAGCGTCCATCAACAGATGGGAAAGCATGGTCTGATGCTGAGGCAGCCTGTTTTAAAAGGTTTGAAATGGGTGTAGCTCAAGGGTTACAAAGAAGTGGCCGGGGCTAGTGATTGTTAATGTGAGGAATTAGCATGATGTTAATGTGAGAGATTAGCGTGATCTTAATGTGAGAAATTAGAGGGCACGGAAGTGGCATGTTAATGTGAGAGATTAGCATGATGTTAATGTGAGACATTAGCATGTAAAAGTAAGCTAGGAGAGCGGCCTCCTAAACGAGGGCACGGAAGTGGCTATGTTAATGTGAGAAATTAGAGGGCACGGAAGTGGCATGTTAATGTGAGAGATGATGGACGCTTGTGTTGCGTCCGAAACGTCGTGATTTATTTTATTTCATACCTACGTGACTTTACCGAAAGAACCAAAGAGTATGGATTCCTGCAGTCACGAGAGCTTCAAATGAAGATTGAAATGTTGCCAGCGTTGTGGCCAGGTTAGCTCTCCGCAATAGCCGAGACAAAGCAAGTCGCTTGTGAAAGGTAACGACGTCTTTGTGCAAATACGTTTCATAGGCAAGGTAGTGCAGTAATAACGTGTGTAAGCAGCATGAAACGCATGTACACAAACTCTGTCCAACATCAGTGTCTCCCGGTCTTCACCAACCCGCACTGAACAGCACGGTGATTTATAGTAAAAACAAGTTTCACGATCCGCTTGTGTTGCGATCGAAAGGTCGTAGTTTTTTGTTGTTATTTTTTGTTATTTTCCTTGAACCTATCCGCGTGACTTTACCGAAAGACCCAAAAAATTTAACAGCGACGCCGGTTCGACGTCCACTCACCATGTGTTGTCACCCACGTGACGCAAGGCATGACGTCATAATGAACATAGTCATTTCAAATCGCAATTGGTCATCATAATTCATCATCATCATCAATAAATCATGATCCATCAATCGATATATAGATATTCGATCATCATCAGTCAAGCATCATCTATCACTCGTCATCATTTTGTCAATCATAAATAAAAATCATCATCATCCCTATATCACTATTGATCAATCAGCGTTCATAAGTCATCATCCGTAAATTATCAACGACCCATAATATAATCAATAATAAGCTTCCAATCATGTGTAAGTCATCATCAATTATCCGCCATCTGCCAATCGTTATTCGTATATCAGAATTCGTAAATCACAAATCATGCGTAAGTAATCGTCCATCGATGATCATCCAAAACGATCACCCATCAATATCAATCGTCAATAATTATCCGTCACTCATGTATGAGTCATCATAATTAATTCATCACCATCCATTCATCGGCATAAACCATTCATCCATGAATGATATTGTAGTCCTCTCAGCTGACAAAGGCAATGCTACTGTCATCATGGATAAAATAGAATACAACAACAAAATTAAAGAATTACTCGACGATGGTAGTTATACAAAAATAAAAAGAGATCCCACCAACAGCCTCGTCACACAAACCAACAATAATTTCTGATTCAACTGCATTAATTGATCAATCTAAACAGTTTTCGTTGAAACCTTCTGCTGCCAGGCCACCAAGATTATACGGCTTACCAAAAATACATAAAGTAGATACACCTCTTCGTCCCATAGTCTCTACTATCAGCTCCCCCACCTACAAACTAGCTCGTTTTTTGTCTGAAATCCTGCGTCCTTTCACTGGAAAGACCACCTCTGCGGTACAAAATTCTACTCACCTGGTATCGACAATCAAGGGTATTTCCCTGTCCCCAGACGACCTGCTTGTCAGTTTTGATGTAGTTTCCTTATTCACCAAGGTTCCTGTACCTGACACCATTGCAATCATTGAAGACTTGGTTCATCAAGGACTAAACACTGAGGTACCCCCCTTGGTGAGACACTGTTTAACCAATACATACTTCACTTGGAATGGAACTTTCTACAAACAAACTGAGGGCACCCCAATGGGCTGAGACTGACGCCATCCAGACTGCCACTCTGCGCCCAACCTTATGGAAGAGGTACGTGGATGACACTTTTGTCATCTGGCCACATGGCCGGTCTGCTCTAGACCAATTCTTCGACCACATCAATTCCATACACCCAGCCATCAGATTTACCATGGAAGTCGAAATAGATGGCAAGATACCTTTTTTGGATGTCCTAATTAAAAAGAGACCTGATGGTTCAATGAGCCACTCTGTCTACAGGAAAGCTACCCATACGGATGCTTATCTGAAACCGGATTCCCACCACCATCCATCACAGAAGAATTATCTCATCAAGACTCTGTATCATAGAGCCCAATGCATATCCGACCAGGAACACATAAGCAGTGAACTCAAGCACGTACACCAAGCTCTTAGGGCTAATGATTACTCCGACTATACAATCCGCAAAGCTATCACTCAAACCATGAAGAAGAACCCTCTTGAGGAGCCTTTCAAAACCATCACTTTACCCTACATTGCTGGGATCACAAAAAAGATCTCCAAAATCTTGAATAAACACAAGATCTAGGTCCGTTTCAACACATTACATAAAATCCGTGATCTGGTTCCGTCTGTAAAAGATGTGATTCCGGACATACAATACCCTGGTGTCTACAAACTAAGTTGCCTCTGTGGTAGTAGTTACATTGGAGAAACCAAACGCCATGTCTCGGACCGCATTCGTGAACACAAAGCAGACCTTAAACACGGTAGGACCAACACCTCGGCCGTAGCAGATCATTGTTCTAATTCAGTAGGCTCACATGCCATTGACTTTTCCAAGACAGAGGTTCTTTGTAAGCCATCTGGCTTCCATGAGAGATTCGTTCATGAGGCTATCCACATATACAAGCACAGAGACAATTTCAACCGAGAAGATGGATTCTATCTTAGCAATCATTAGAAAGATTTGATAAACCATTTCAGTTCTTAATTGATTGTTCACGCTTACAGTGGCTTTCAGACAGCATACATTATAAAAAATTTCGTCTCCCCCCTCCTCTTTTCAGAATATAGATGGACTAATCCTGGGTAAACTGCCAAATCGCTGCGCGTGGCGCTAACGTTTTTATACATAAATAAATGCGCCGTTTAAAAATAAATTTATGCAAACCAACACACCTGAAGATGACCGTTTGAGTTATGGTCGAAACGTCGTGAGAATTTTTTTATTGTTTTATATATATTTTATTATTTTGTTGTTTCTCTTCAACGTGACTTTACCGAAAAAACTAAGAATATACATTCATCTATAGTCAATTATCATCCATCAAGCATGTATAAACGATCATCAATCGTGTAATAATCATCACAGTCATCTATAATCCTCTATCAACATCCCTCAATCATCAATCGACATCCAACAATCACAATCCATCAATCATCATCCATGAATAATCGGCAATCGATCATCAGTTATCCATAAATCGTGTAATAATCATCACAGTCATCTATAATCCACCATCAACATCTCCCAATCATCAATCGACATCCATAAATCACAATCCATCAATCATCATTCCATGAAAAATCGTCAATCGATAATCGGTCTTCATCTGTACGTCATCAGAAAGCATCATCAATCGACTATAACCGTCGATCACAAACCATCACCCGCGAATCGCGCCATCAAATCGCGCGTAAATCATCAATCATCCCAAATTGTTCACAAGTCGCAGTGCGCCTAGCGGTCGCTACGCGGGAGAGTGCGCGAAGTTGCGACCGTGGGGAGCTCCATCGCCTCCTGTTGTCAACACCTCGCTCGACACTGCGGGCGACCGACGAAGACGATGACAGGGGGGGGGGCCCTTAAAGACCCCCCACCCCGTGGCAATGATTCGCAGGGGTAGGGCCGTTGAGAAGATGGTGGTTGAAATGTCTGTCGATGTGCAACTCGTCCTCGGCGTCCCGGTATGAAGTCTGGTTCTGTGTTTGTAGCGCCGCCCTGATATTGCGATGACGTATTTATTCAGGGAAATCCCGCCACGAATCCAGGCACTCTTCTTTTTTTTCCACACAGGGTCCTAAATCTATCCACTGCTTGACGAGGGCTTCTGCCCATCACCGCTGTTGGTCGCGGCGGTTGTTTAGCCATACTTCACCATTGCTGGTCAGTGCGGACTTCACGTAGGGAGTAATCCAGGAACTGTTTAGACATCACCGCTCACTTTATTTTTTGTTAAACCGTGGCCAGGAATTGAACTCAGATGACGGACCGGGCAGTAGCGCTCCACCCTCTCCGTCTGTCCCATTAAAGATTGAAACTAAAAACAAGACGGCGCGTGCCGTGCCGTGGCGCGTTCGGGACGAGTCGGTCTCTCGAACGAGACGACAGCAGCAGCCCAAACATTTGCGGTGAACAGCGGGAACACAGCGGGAACACAGAGGGAACACAGAGGGAACACAGAGAGAACACAGCGGGAACACAGAGGGAACACAGTGGGAACATAGAGGGAACACAGAGGGAGCACAGAGGGAACATAGCGGGAACACAGAGGGAACACAGAGGGAACAGAGAGGGAACACAGAGGGAACACAGCGGGAACACAGAGGGAACACAGAGGGAACAGAGAGGGAACACAGAGGGAACACAGCGGGAACACAGAGAGAACACAGAGGGAACACAGTGGGAACATAGCGGGAACACAGCGGGAACACAGAGGGAACATAGCGGGAACAGAGAGGGAACACAGAGGGAATACAGCGGGAACACAGAGAGAACACAGCGGGAACACAGAGAGAACACAGAGGGAACATAGAGGGAACACAGCAGGAACACAGCGGGAACACAGAGGGAACACAGTGGGAACATAGAGGGAACAAAGCGGGAACACAGAGGGAACACAGAGGGAACATAGAGGGAACACAGCAGGAACACAGAGGGAACACAGAGGGAACACAGTGGGAACATAGCGGGAACACAGCGGGAACACAGAGGGAACATAGCGGGAACACAGAGGGAACAAAGCGGGAACACAGAGGGAACATAGCGGGAACACAGAGAGAACACAGTGGGAACATAGAGGGAACACAGAGGGAACACAGGTAGAACACAGCGGGGACACAGCGGGAACACAGCGGGAACATAGAGGGAACACAGAGGGAACACAGAGAGAACACAGCGGGAACACAGAGGGAACACAGCGGGAACATAGAGGGAACACAGAGGGAACACAGAGGGAACACAGAGGGAACATAGAGGGGACATAGAGGGAACACAGAGGAAACACAGAGGGAACATAGAGGGAACACAGCGGGAACACAGAGGGGACATAGAGAGAACACAGCGCGAACACAGTGGGAACACAGCGGGAACATAGAGGGAACACAGAGGGGACATAGAGAGAACACAGAGGGAACACAGAGGGAACACAGCAGGAACATAGAGGGAACATAGAGGGAACACAGAGGGGACATAGAGAGAACACAGAGGGAACACAGAGGGAACACAGTGGGAACACAGTGAGAACACAGAGAGAACACAGCGCGAACACAGCGGGAACACAGAGGGAACATGGAGGGGACATAGAGGGAACACAGAGGGAACATAGAGGGAACATAGAGGGAACACAGCGGGAACACAGAGGGAACATAGAGAGAACACAGAGGGAACACAGTGGGAACACAGTGAGAACACAGAGAGTACACAGAGGGAACACAGCGCGAACACAGTGGGAACACAGAGGGAACAACCAGCAGCGGGTGTACAATCTCAGCGCCTTGTGCTGCTGATGTCACAGTGAGCGCCCAATGTTCTTCTTCTTCGCAGCACAGATTTTGGTTTACAGACCCGCGTGCGGGACGATGATGATGACCACGACGACGATGATGATGATGACCACGTCGACGACGATGATGACGACCACGATGACGACAACGTCGATGATGACGATAACGACGACGGTGATGATGACGACGATGATGACCACGACGACGACGATGATGACGACCACGATAACGATGATGACGACGACGATGATGACGATAACGAAGACGATGACGACGATGATGACCACGACGACGACGATGATGATGATGATGACGACGACGATGACGATGACGACGATGGTAATGTTTGAACGTTACCAAGCGGCTCTGGAAGTTTCTCCGTGAAAGCGATCCCGCATCAACAACAACAACGACCACGACGACGACGAAGACGAAGGCGACAACAACAAACCGAGGAGGTGGTTAACACCCCCCCGGTCTGTCTGAACAAAACGGCCGAGGCGTATTAGCCGCGGCGTTAGCGCCATATGTCACGGGGACGTGCAGAGCGACAGTGCGCATTCTCCCGGGGCCGACCGTTTTACATATTTCAGTAATCACTTCACTGCGTCGCGTTGCGTTTAATAATTCAATTCCGTTAATTGAAATATACGTGATAATCACGCTGGCACGGTCGCCCGGCGCTCGATTGGCCGCCTTCGAGAGTGCATTTCGCGCAAATTTGTAATTTGCTTATAAAAATGGATCGTGCGGTAGTGGTGGTGGTGGTTCATGCCGTCGCCGGACATCTGGAACGCGTTCGCCTTCGTAAACGCGGCAACCCCGCGTGTCAAATAAGTCGCTACTTTGATGGACGGCTGCTTGGATGTATGGACGCCTGTTCGTGCCGTGTTTGCCATATTTCACCAGGCTTGTCACCGCAGGTTCGGTGAAGCAGAGGAGGGGGGGGGGGCACGAGATGCTGAGATATCACGTGTCAGTAATTGTCGCCGTGGCCGCGATTCGAACTTGGGTGGCTCGGCTTAAGAACGCAGTGCGCTAATCAGTGCCCCACCGCTCCCCTTCCGAGTTATCGGTATTCTGAAAACGCGACTGCGTTCGTTGCATCTCTGTCGACGCGTCTATGACACGCGTGTAACGAAAACGACTGGTTCAGTGACGCCAATGTTTAACGTTTATTAGGAAAAGTCTTCAAGGTGATTAGTCGCATATCAGTAGCCACAGTCTCACGGTGACTGACCACTTTTGAAACGCTTTGGCGCCACCCGATACCCACTCCTGCACGTGCAGGGTTAGGTTAGGTTGCTTATTCCGGTAAGCAGATATTACTCAAGACTCTATGGCACACTATAGACTCTATGCTACACTATAGACTCTATGGCACACTATAGACTCTATGGCACACTATAGACTCTATGGCACACTATAGACTCTATGGCACACTATAGACTCTATGACACACTATAGACTCTATGGCACACTATAGACTCTATGGCACACTGTAGACTCTATGGCACACTATAGACTCTATGGCACACTATAGACGCTATGGCACACTGTAGACTCTATGGCACACTATAGACTCTATGGCACACTATAGACTCTATGGCACACTGTACACTCTATGGCACACTATAGACTCTATGGCACACTATAGATTATATGGTACACTGTAGACTCTATGGTACACTATAGACTCTATGGCACACTATAGACTCTATGGCACACTATAGACTATATGGCACACTATAGACTCTATGGCACACTATAGACTCTATGGCACACTATAGACTCTATGGCACACTATAGACGCTATGGCACACTATAGACTCTATGGCACACTATAGACTCTATGGCACACTATAGACTCTATGGCACACTATATACTCTATGGCACACTATAGACTCTATGGCACACTATAGACTCTATGGCACACTATAGACTCTATGGTACAATGTAGACTCCATGGCACACTATAGACTCTATGGCACACTATAGACTCTATGGCACACTATATACTCTATGGCACACTATAGACTCTATGGCACACTGTAGACTCTATGGCACACTATAGACTCTATGGCACACTATAGACTCTATGGCACACTATAGACTCTATGGCACATTATAGACTTTATGGCACACTATAGACTCTATGGCACACTATAGACTCTATGGTACAATGTAGACTCCATGGCACACTATAGACTCTATGGCACACTATAGACTCTATGGCACACTATAGACTCTATGGCACACTATATACTCTATAGCACACTATAGACTCTATGGCACACTATAGACTCTATGGCACACTATAGACTCTATGGCACACTATAGAATCTATGGCACACTATAGACTCTATGGCACACTATAGACTCTATGGCACGCTATAGACTCTATGGCACACTATAGACTCTATGGCACACTGTAGACCCTATGGCACACTATAGACTCTATGGCACACTATAGACTCTATGGCACACTATAGACTCTATGGCACACTGTAGACTCTATGGCACACTATAAACTCTATGGCACACTATAGACTCTATGGCACACTATAGACTCTATGGCACACTATAGACTCTATGGCACACTATATACTCTATGGCACACTGTAGACCCTATGGCACACTATAGACTCTATGGCACACTATAGACTCTATGGCACACTATAGACTCTATGGCACACTATAGACGCTATGGCACACTGTAGACTCTATGGCACACTATAGACTCTATGGCACACTATAGACTCTATGGCACACTATAGACTCTATGGCACACTATAGACTCTATGGCACACTATAGACTCTATGGCACACTATAGACTCTATGGCACACTATAGACACACTATAGACTCTATGGCACACTATAGACTCTATGGCACACTATAGACTCTATGGCACACTATAGACTCTATGGCACACTATAGACTCTATGGCACACTAGAGACTCTCTGGCACACTATAGACACTATGGCACACTATAGACTCTATGGCACACTATAGACGCTATGGCACACTATAGACTCTATGGCACACTATAGACTCTATGGCACACTATAGACTCTATGGCACACTATAGACTCTATGGCACACTATAGACTCTATGGCACACTGTAGACTCTATGGCACACTATAGACTCTATGGCACACTATAGACTCTATGGCACACTATAGACTCTATGGCACACTATAGACTCTATGGCACACTATAGACTCTATGGCACACTGTAGACTCTATGGCACACTATAGACTCTATGGCACACTATAGACTCTATGGCACACTGTAGACTCTATGGCACACTATAGACTCTATGGCATACTGTAGACTCCATGGCACACTATATACTCTATGGCACACTATAGACTCTATGGCACACTATAGACTCTATGGCACACTATAGACTCTATGGCACACTATAGACTCAATGGCACACTATAGACTCTATGGCACACTATAGCAAAACAGATCTTGGGCAAGCCGCACTTGAGTGCCGTCCTAACATTTCCGCGGTTTGCAAATCCTCCTGTTGACTCATTTTGTGCGAACGGATGTCTAACCACCACCAACAATCACCCCCATCACCATCACCAACCACCACCACATCCAAAGCGAAGCGAGTCACCATCGTCCCCACTGCCATCTCCTCGCGTTCCAAACCACCCCGTCAACTGCCTCTCCTCCTCCCGCTCCTCCTACGACTCCGCACCCCCTACAATGGAACAGACAGCGCAACGTCCTGGGTCTCCTCTCCATCAACAAACAGCGCTACGGGGGCACATCAAGCAGCTTTTGCCCGAGACCCGTGTTACTGCCTGCCTGCCTGCCAGCCTGCCCGCCTGCTTGCCCGCTCGCCCACTCACTCGCCCGAAGGGCTCGGAGGCTGCGTGGTGTACAGAGCGGGCCGGCTGGCGAGCTCATCTGGCCAGGGCCGGGGGGATCCCGCGCCGCTCTCGGTCCGGACCGGGCCAGATGGCGAGGGGGCTCGGGAGGGGCCCGGCCGCCCGCGCGGTGCCGCGCCCGACTCATGAATAATAAACGGTGCTCGGCACGGTCGCGTCTGGCGCTCGGCCCTGCGTCCACGCAACGAAGGTGGCAGCCAGCTAAGATGGTTTGCGGAGTGAAGGGGGTGGTGAGAATCGTGGGGGGCAGAGGGAGGGGTGGGCAGGGGGCGGGTGGGGTAGAGAGCGCAAGGTGCCTCGATTATCGCGGCTTCTGCCGTCCAGCAAACGCGTGCGTAAAAGGCGGTCCAAGCGAGAGCGCTGTAGCTCGCCTCGATCGTCTGGGTTGGGTCGAGGAAGAGGAGGCTGGTGGCGTGTGTGCGTGCGTGAGTGAGTGAGGACGCGTTTGTTGTTTGAGGCAACGGAAGCGTCTGCGAATTTAATTATTAACTGTGGTCAACATAGGGCAGTAGAGCAAGTGGGTTTGTGATACCGTCCGTGTGGAGGTGTCATTGTTATTCCCCTTTGAATGTCCGTTGAGTTGTATCTGGATTCTCCTGTTTCCTCCCGCATATCGCAAAACACGCGATTTAAAAATAAAAATCAATTTGCTGAACATCCCTCCTGAAAAAGAGCATTGATGCGTTCTTGATTAAATAACTTAGTTCACTGTGTTCATTATGAGTTGAATCACATAAAAAAACAATACTCAGTCATGAGTAGCTACGTGTAAAGTTGAATAAACTGTGGGTACATTTTGTTGAAGGTTGAAATAGACGCCAAATGCAATCAACTAGCACGCAACGTTTGTAGCTAAAATGTACATTTCGTATTTGTGTATATTTTTTTACGAGTATCACAAGCGCGTGCGATTGTCTTCCTGCTCCTCAAAAAGCGATAAAAAAATAAAGTTAGTGATGAATAATTCACGGACCTTCGTCAATCCACTGCTGGATGAAGGCCTCCCCACGCCGCGTTATACGTCACGACGATCGGTATCCACACAAAAATAAATGATCAGTGAGTGTGTCCGTGGCTTTTCGATCGCGCGCGTCGAGTCGTACGACCTTCGGATTTTTATTTAGGGGTGGGGGGGGGGCTGGTTAAGTTGTTTACTGATTGAATGAGTACGCGTGTTAAAACTGTTATCACCACTGAGCCGTAACACTTGCGACGATGTCACTCACTGCATGCACCAGAGTAAGGCGCTCGCGTAATGTTCTTCGTGCAGAGATCAAATGTCATCGTCACAATCCATGGGCAGATAGATCCCGTAGGTGCCCACTGCACATTTCGTCGTTTGATCAGTGAGATCAAAATAATCAGACGAGGGACGTGGGGCGATAAAAAAAAAACAAGAAAGTAACATCATTGCCCTGTTTCTGGGAATTGTGACGGTTAAAGTTGACCCCAAAATGACCTTAAATTGGTGAGCGCTCTTACTTCAAAACGCACGTGAGTTTTCACGAAACAACTTTTCTTTTCTCGGAGATTTGAAAAAACAACAACAACCAAAGATATAAGTGACCAATTACAAAGCCCTTCAATACGTGGCCCCACTGTTAATATTACATACACAAGTTTGTTAAGTGCTGTATTTATACATAATTAAAATGGCACGCGACGGATTTGCGTGCGGGGCTCGATGCATGCGCACTCCGCGGGTCACTTCGCCCGTTCTTAACGCAGCGTGCGCCGTTTCGGCGGTCACAGTTGACTGGCCAACGCGTTTGGCGTGGAGCTTGCACAACGTGAGGATTCAGCACCCGTGCACACGAGAGGTACGTCGCGGCGTGCCACGGCACTGCAGCGTACACGCGTGCGCGGGCACATTTACGCACGCGTGCGCCAATGCTTTTTCAATACGCGCCAGGGCACTGTTGCCGAAGCGCGACACGGCACACGGGAATCTGACGTTCGGTTCATTTTCGGGACGTCGAAGAAGCGTTTAAGGTTTTAATACAAACACGATAACGCTTTGTAACATATACACACACAGGGACAATAAAACAGATTGTCTTGATAACGGCATGCGTGCAACTTATTAGAATCAGGCGAGGTGGTGGGCTCGCGAGCGGAATGCGGTTTCTCGGGTTTCACCACAAAAAAAAACCGCGCAAAGTTACTTGCATCTCGGCGTTTTTCGCGCTGAACGATTGAATTGGACCAAGCGAAGCGGTTTGTCTCGGCGGAAATTGGCACCTTCGACCGAATGCGCGCGTTTTGTTTTGCATGCAGAAGACATGGGGTGTATTTTCGCTTCGCTAATAAGGGACGGTGCGCCCGAACGCAATGATTATTCGGGTTGACGAGTCGGATTGTTTTGCTTTCAAAGAAAATAATTGTTCCTTGGTTAAAACTTAAAACAATACATGCATTAACTGAGATTTTTTTTTAAGAAACACAATTGAATGTCTCGAGACGCGAGTGAAAAAACACTCCCGCTTCGTCGTTGCAAAGCCTCACGCGTGAACTCTGCGCGCTTTTGCGCTGGTCGACTACATTATCCAATAGAGTTAATCCGACAATAATAATAATAATAATCGTAATAATAAAAATAATTCGAACGTAATTTTACATGCGCGAGATCATTAGAGAGTTAGCCCGCACCGAAAGCAACCTTAGAGTTTGCACTGCGTGGCCCGGCGCTGCCATTGAGATGCGCTTTCTCACTTGTGGCATCTTCACAGAGTGGGGCTGCCGATGATCTCTCTCTTTTTGTTTTCTAGCGGCGAGGGTTCGCATCTTCCGTGCGAGTCGGCGTGCGCAATTTACGCATTAAAAAAAAACCTCTGCGATTTCGCGCAACCTATCATCTTCGGCGTCACAAATCACCTACCTTGTGATAATTTTGCGCTGACGAGCAATCATTAAAATTGTTATTTTTTTTTTTACACACGCGCACGAACGTTTGCGTACGATCTTGACGCGCTTTTGCGCAGTCGTATTCAGTTGGCTGCGCTTCGTAATGCGGGTCGTGTGAGTTGGATTTTCGGTCGGGTTGTTATTTTTTGTGTTTTTTTCCCTTTGGCATAAAGCAGTAAATTACAGTGGAGATTCATCGGCGTCCTTTAAATAGTAGAAGAAGAAAAAAACGTGCCGCTCGCTCGCACGGGCGTACGGGACGTGAGAGAAATTGGCTCACGTTACCAAGCCAAAGCGCAGGGTGGAACAAAGTTCACGTCGCATTTGGACAAACTCGTCGGTTAATGTCGCTAGCACTTATCTAACTAAGCCGTAGCTTTAAAGTTTAAAGCCAGCAGGCATCGGGAGTGCAAAGGCAATCCAACGCCACACTCCCTTACAGGCGAGGCAGCTGTGCATTGAGACGCGACTCGCGTGACTTTACAACTCAACGCATTGACGCATTGACGAGCCGTCGTGATCAGAGAGCGGGTTCGCAGCGATCGCGTCCTCATTTCTCATGCATTCAGGATGCAGTGGGGGGGGGGGGGAGAATCAGTGAAATAAATAGATAACGCCCCAGCCAATGGCACGCGCCGTCACAACGCGCGCTCGGTCGTGCCTACGTGGTAGGCGAAAGCTGATTGGGCTGGAGGTGGCCTTCGGAGGGGGGGGGGGGGGAGGAGGTGGTCTTGGGGGGGAGGTGGAGGAGGCGGAGAGTGGTACCCCCCGTGCGCACGCGGGGTAGCGAGCTCAGGGATACACGCAGAGAGAATCTCCACGACCGCCGCCACTCGCGCACCTTTATTAGTCGTGGCTCTCCGCCTGCCGATGTGATTACACCTGTCCCGTCCTCTCCCTCGTCCGTCCTTCTCCCTGGCTTTTACGCTCTGACATCGTCGCCTGCGCCTCCTCCTTCCCTTCCTCCTCGACCTCCTTCACGCACTCGGCGCGCCTCATGTCCAAAGGTGAGACATACGCTGGGATTTTGTGTTCATTCCTCCCCCCACCCCTTCTCGCCCCAGTGCCCCCCCCCCCCGTTACGATCTTTGAGTAAGACCACAACAGCGGCTCCGCTGCCGTGCCGAGGTGCTGCTGCGTTGCTCACCGACGGCAGATCGCACGACACTGCCACGCGTTTGGCCGCACTTTGTTTGAGTGGCGCTCGCGTGGTCTGCGTCGTCTCGTGGTTGTGCGGTACCACCGCCCCGTGCTTCCCCTCCCCCCTCCCGCGATGGTCAGCGGCTGAGAGTTGAAACGATCCACATCCGTGCTCTCTCTCTCCTTTCTTTCTCGTGCGCGCGTGCGCGTGGGCAACTCGGGGTTTTTTTTTTTTTACAAAGCGGAACACTTTTCTCGTGTAACACGCGAGTCTGTGAACTGCAGCACGCGAGTCTTCATCGACACTCGGCCGTTATTATTCAAAGCGGAAAAGTGGCTGCGTTTTTTCGAAAATGAAATCTCCCCCCCCCCCAAACCCTACCACCCCCCTCCGTTCAATTGTAGTCCGACTTGGCGGGACAGCGGTATCTAGTTTAACAGACAAGACGTAGACCGTGCGTCGCTCTTAATAAGAGATGCGATCCATTCAAGAGATGCGTTCAGGACTCCGCACGAATCTTCGCGCTCACCGCTACCAATCCACGCCACTGATGCGCCCGCTTGGCGGACTGACGTTGGCCGCGGTAAGAAATCGAACTCGCGCGCGCTTACACGCGCTCCGCAATTGCTCGACGATGACTTGGGAGCTGCTCCGTCAACATCGACTCGAACGTCTGGGACTCGAGCGGGCGTCAGCCTCTCCCCCCCCCCCCTCTTTTCGCGAAACGGACGAACGCGCGCGGCTGTCGGCGCAGCATTAGCAATGCGTTTCTGGCACTTTCACTAATTGGCTTTGAACACGTTCGTGTGTGTGTGTGTGTCCCTTCCCGACTCCACACGCCCCCCCCCCCTTTCCACCAATCCTCCGACGCCTTGACCATCACCCAACCGCTGTTCTTTAAAAAAATATATAATTATGGTCATTCTTCGCTCCGATTACTTTTACTTGAGCGCGACAGATGCGCAGCGGACAATATGCGAGGAGCAGGGGAGAGCGGGCATCTGTCGCCGCATGCTGTCGGGACGAGAGAGTGTTTATGAGCAATGTGCCACACAACAGCCGTGATCGTAGGACACATGCCACCACCTCCCCGTCAGCATCACAGCAATAGCAGCAGCAGCAGCAGCAGCAACAACATCAACAACAGCAGCAGTAAGATAAGCAGTAGCAGCAGCGGCAGCAGTATCACTTTGTAGAAGTGTCTGCAAATGTGTCCGCAAACGCGCAAATTGTAAAGCCCCGTGAAGACGCTTACGCGTTAATTTACAAGCGGCAGTTTTGAAGTCGTGCCGATTAGTAGCAGTTCATTTACAGGATCGACTACAATGCTGTGTGTGTGGCGCACGTCATGTATGAGGACGACTCGTACACTTCGGGCGGGTTGCGTTGTTTAATGAATGCTGCGGCTTTGCTGGGTTATTTATACGCACTTTTAATGTATGCGCCGTTTTGAGACCCATCTGCGCTCCTCACACTGGCTCATGGGATGTGTTTTTGTGTGTGTGTGTGAACACAAAAAAGAACATCCAGGCACGTGCTGCGGCCGCGCAAAAGCGAGTGATTCAAGACAGAAGCCGCGGACTTATTTGCACGCGTTTTATATTTGTATCCATATATGTAGAAAGTGATTTATTTTATATTGAGCTATCACTTAAAAAAAAACAAAGCAGTGGTGGTTTTTAATGCGTTAAAGGAGGTCAACGGCCCGCGCATATTTTCCAAATGAATCTAAACGTACATACGACCATACTTCATCAGGTATGTACATATCACGTGTGTGTGTATGTATGTATTTACAATATAGATGTGCGGGATCAGTGAATGTGCGCTCTTTTAGCAGCCAAAAATTGTAGCGCGATCACGAAAGCGAGCGAATGCGTTCATGAGCATGAGTCGATTCATTTCACGCAGACAATTGTAGCAGTATTAGCAGAATCAGTTATTTCTGCCGATCTCTCTCACACTAAGACAGATATAGAGATCCCCCGTGTAGCCTGTAACAGACTGTTGAGGAAAGTGCTGTTAGCCAGCACCTGCGAAGGACGGCACGGCATACGAGGCGGTGGGTGGCCAGCACCACGCCCGGCCGCCTTTGTCTCACCAGTGGCGATGTGTACTATACACCGCACCAGGTGCTCATTTGATGCCGAGTCGTCCTAGGGGACGCCCAGGACCGGTTCAGATAATCGTCACTGATGGTGTTGGTGACCGTGAGCGCGAATCGAACTCGGGCCGCCGGCTTCGTAGCGTAGCGCTAACCACTGCACCACCGCTCCCCATTGCACTCCTACCATCACACTCCTACCATCACACTCCTACCATCACACTCCTACCATCACACTCCTACTATCACACTCCTACCATCACACTCCTACCATCACACTCCTACCATCACACTCCTACCGTCACACTACTACCGTCACACTGCTACCATCACACTCCTACCATCACACTCCTACCATCACACTTCTACCATCACACTCCTACCATCACACTCCTACCATCACACTCCTACCATCACACTCCTGCCATTACACTCCTACCGTCACACTCCTACCATCACACTCCTACCGCCACACTCCTACCGTCACACTCCTACCGTCACACTCCTACCATCACACTCCTACCATCACACTCTTACCATCACACTCCTACCGTCACACTCCTACCATCACACTCCTACCATCACACTCCTACCGCCACACTCCGACCATCACACTCCTACCATCACACTCCTACCTCTGCTGTGTAAGGCCGAGGACGGAGCTCCGAGTTTTAGCTCCCCGGCATCATTTGCGTAACGACTATCGGATTAAAACTAATTAAACGCAGGCGCCGTTTTTAATTACAGTCTCGGTGGGAAATGCGTAAATATGCAAATGAGATGCGGTGGCGGCGGACGGCATACGCTTCTGTGTGTAACGGAGAAACTGCGGCTGAACAGACGGACACACACATACACACAGAGGCACAGAGGCTCGTACGGGCCGCACGTGCGAGCGACTGTTTGGGTGTGGGTGGGATGCGTTACGCCGGGGAGCGGTGGCGCAGCGGTTAGCGCTACGCTGCCGCTACGAACCCGGCGGTTTCCCAAGTTGGATTCCCGCTCACGGCCAACACCGGTGACGATTATCTGAAACCGGTTCCTGGGCCTCCCCTAGGGTCAACTCAGCCTCAATTGAGTTAGCTGGTGTGGTGTGTGAACACCGCCCCTCGGGAGACAACAGCGGCCGGGCGTGGTGCTGGCCATCCCACCCCGGTCTTCATAGGTGCTCGCAAACAGCACTTCCCCCAACAGTGTGTTGAGGCTATACGGGAGGGGTCCGTGTCTTTATCACAGTGCAATTTTGTTGAGCGCATCGCGTTATTATATTAAAAAAGGGGGCTGTGTTCGTCAATACGCGGATCACTCCATACGCATTGTTGGATTTTGTTTTGAGACGCGATCTAGTGTTCTATTTAATCTCTTTCCACGCTCGTTTATATGCTCGGCTGCAGACGCTAAAACATTGTGTTCATCGAGAGTGTTAGTGTTTAGTGTGTGTGCTTTTTTTAAATGTTAAACGCTTCACGAATTGCAGATCGTTTTAATTCACCGTTCTGATGTACGTGAAGAACTTAGGTCAATCGGGTGTTATGTTCTCTCGAACGTTCTTTCACAATGTCCTTGATTAAAGACGTCGGCGATGTGATCCTTCTTGTATTCAGCTCTGTCCATGATATTTACTCAATAACTTTGCATCGTATACTCTTCCCCAGTTGCATACACGAGTTCAAACTGCCTTATGTACTTAATTCGCCGTCTTTACTGACTTCTTGTACCCATGACAGTACTTTTTAAGGACGGTTAATTCGGGATAAATGTGGCTCTTCTTAAATAGAGCTGAGTTAATTGGAATGAGTCAAGGCGGATGGATCAAGTTGGGTCATCCGATCGAGCGGCATCTTGAGGTGCCACATAACTCCTGCACCCTTACACACACATACACACACGTCCATCCTGCACACTTACACACACACACACGTCCCTCCTGCACACTTACACACACACGTCCCTCCTGCACTCTTACACACACACACACACTTCCATCCTGCACCCTTACACACACACACGTCCCTCCTGCACTCCTACACACACACACGTCCATCCTGCACACTTACACACACACACACATACACACACGTCCCTCCTGCACTCTTACACACACACACGTCCCTCCTGCACTCTTACACACACACACATACACACACGTCCATCCTGCACACTTACACACACACACGTCCCTCCTGCACACTTACACACACACACACGTCCATCCTGCACACTTACACACACACACACACACGTCCCTCCTGCACCCTTACACACACACGTCCCTCCTGCACTCTTACACACACACACACACGTCCCTCCTGCACCTTACACACACACACACACGTCCCTCCTGCACTCTTACACACACACACACACACGTCCATCCTTCACTCTTACACACACACACACACACGTCCCTCCTGCACACTTACACACACACACACGTCCATCCTGCACTCTTACACACACACACACACGTCCCTCCTGCACTCCTACACACACACACGTCCATCCTGCACACTTACACACACACACACGTCCCTCCTGCACTCTTACACACACACATACACACACGTCCATCCTGCACACTTACACACACACATACACACACGTCCCTCCTGCACACTTACACACACACACACACGTCCCTCCTGCACCCTTACACACACACGTCCCTCCTGCACTCTTACACACACACACACACACGTCCCTCCTGCACACTTACACACACACACACACGTCCCTCCTGCACTCTTACACACACACACACACGTCCATCCTTCACTCTTACACACACACACACGTCCCTCCTGCACACTTACACACACACACACGTCCATCCTGCACTCCTACACACACACACACACACGTCCCTCCTGCACCCTTACACACACACGTCCATCCTGCACTCTTACACACACACACACGTCCCTCCTGCACTCCTACACACACACACGTCCATCCTGCACACTTACACACACACACACGTCCCTCCTGCACTCTTACACACACACATACACACACGTCCATCCTGCACACTTACACACACACATACACACACGTCCCTCCTGCACCCTTACACACACACACGTCCCTCCTGCACTCTTACACACACACACGTCCATCCTGCACACTTACACACACACACACACGTCCCTCCTGCACTCTTACACACACACACATACACGTCCATCCTGCACACTTACACACACACACGTCCATCCTGCACCCTTACACACACACACACACACACGTCCATCCTGCACACTTACACACACACACACACGTCCATCCTGCACACTTACACACACACACGTCCCTCCTGCACTCTTACACACACACACACACACGTCCCTCCTGCACTCTTACACACACACACACGTCCCTCCTGCACTCCTACACACACACACACGTCCCTCCTGCACACTTACACACACGTCCATCCTGCACACTTACACACACACACACACTTCCATCCTGCACACTTACACACACACACACACACGTCCCTCCTGCACCCTTACACACACACACACACGTCTATCTGTGCCACATCCCTCCTGCAACACCACAGGTCGCAGTGTCGTGCGAACGGCACAACTGAACTCACGCCACGATGCATTGCTATGACAATGCACATACTTCAGCACGCTGGTCAGTGGGGGTTGGTGAAGGAGGGGGAGGTGGGGGAGGGGGACAGAAGGACGTGGAGGCGGTTCAGATGTCGCTCGCTGGTCACGTTGGCCCAGGCCGGGAATCTAACGTAGATCCACGGGGTGTCATTGCGTAGCGCGTTAAACGCCGTGCCAGCACTCCAGCGCACACAATGCATTGTTACCCCGCACATACAGCACGTGCAAATGGTAGGATTGTATTTTTTGTATCGAGCAGCTCTTTTTCGCGGTGTACGTATATATATATACCCTTGCGAATTACGTCCGCGTGTCACGTAAGTGATCGAGCAACACGTAAGCGCGCTGCACTCTGTTAAATACCCAGCGAGTCGCGAATTCCGACGCAGTCAAGCGACGAGTTGCAATGAGCGAAGCGAAGTCGTGATTATCGAACTAATGATCATCGCAAAAACAACAGCAGCAGCAATAACAACAACAACCATAACCACCAAAACAACAATTTTGAACGTGAGCTGGCCTGCGACGCGAGTCACCGCTAAATCACACGCCGCGTGTTTACATCGCGGGGATATTTTATTACGAACCGGTGGGTCATGGCGGGGGGGGGGGGGAGGTGGGGGGTGCGGAAAATATTGTTGCAATTTCTGTATATATATAAAAAAAAGAAAGTAAAAAATATAACGGTAAGAGATATTCGACGGAGAGCGTGTTGCTCTCCCAGCGCATCAGGGGCAATCTGTGTAGAGAGCCACACCTCAAGTCGCATACTCAGAGTTCTCCGCGTGCGGATCCCACATTGTGAGCGAATTGATCGAAGATAAAACCACGAACGCTCGTCAACGACACTGCTTCTAAAAGGGAAATCATATATATAATCGGCGACTTTTTATTTTGGAGGGGGGGGGGGCGATGGCCCTTCTTCATTGCACATCGTGGCACATCATTTTGCTACGAAGAAGGGATATTGCCCGAAACGTCGCCGATGGTGTATATATATTCTTGCAAGGCAGTGTTGTAATTGTGTCTGTGCACCACTGCCAACGCAGAAGCGTCATCAAATAACTTCCGTGAATTAATGAGCACAAAATTGCGCCTTTCGGTCGGTACAGATGGAGATTAAATGTAAAAAAAAAACTTCAGCCCTTTGTCGATCCACTGCTGGATGTAGGCCTCTCCATGCCGTGTCGCTCAATGGAGGTTTAAAAAAAAAACATATTTGATCACACTAGTGAGTGCAAGTTTATTGAAGATGGACGCGGATGTGGGTGGTGGTCAAGTGCCGGTTAACATCATCACTCGTCACTGATGTTAGCCGGAGCCAGGGATCGAACTCGAGTCGCAAGTTCGAGAGTGCCGCGCGCTCGCCGCTGCGCCACAGAAACATTCCTGCGGGGATTCAATCGTCTCCTCTTTGAGACTCAAACACTCTTGCCATGGGTACGTCAGACGTCTCCCAATCGTAAACGATTAAAAAAACAACCACGTGCGTATTGGTAACAGTTGGTAGCTGAAGGAAACTCGCGTAAACTCACACACGCCGTCATTCTATTAAGAACGCGTTGTTTTTGGCCTGTGTAAAAACAAAACAAAAAGAGAGATAATATCTCTATAAAATATTTTATAGAATATTATTTTAAGTTTTTCTTCCGGGCATGCAAATAAAATGCATATAAATGAAAATGAAATAATACATAAACACCATTCCTCAACGGCGTTGACACCAATGGTTCAAATCCTCGCTATCTATCGGAACTTAAGTGAGATGTCTCGCAGGAGAGATGTCTTAAGTGAGATGTCTCGCAGGATCTGATTAAGTGACGTGTCATGCCTCGTATATAACACGCTGACACGGTTTTATGTTCCGCTGTGAAAATGAAGACGCTTTTTTCCTCCGCAACCGAACCTCGAAACGCGTCTTCCAAAATAATAAGATATGCTTCATATATAACACACGTTTCAACACTTTGTGGACTTAATAACTAAACTATTTCAGTAAAAAAAAAAGTGACGTTCTTGATTTAAGGGATTTGTTTTCTTTCAATGGACTGCAAATGTGTCTTTAAATCGAGGAACACATCGGTGTAGAACGTATGCTTTGCTTTGGCTTTTGTGATTTGCGCGTATGTGTGCGTGTGCGCGCGTGTATGTGTGTATGTGCGCGCGTATGTGTGTGTGCGTGTGTGATTGTGTGTGTGTGTATATATATGCACGGCTGATATGAGACTGGAAGTGTCCACGCGTTCGTAATGCACGTGTTTGGAACTGTTCACGGCGACGTTCGTGAATATTAGGGCTTTAATCTCTTGCGCGCCTGCCACCGCCTGTTCGTGTTTTTGTTTTGTTGCGGTTGCCCACGAGTCAAGAGCCGCATGGCTCACAGGAGATATTCCTAATAAATGAAAAATAAATTAAACTGAAACCGTGGGCTTGGCAGCGACGTTAACGTGAATTTGGAACCGGCTCAGTGTCAATGGGCAATGCTATAACTCGCGGGGACGGGAGGCAAGGGGAGGCGTAACGACTTTGGAATGTGTCATTTTAACAAATACTCGCGTACAACAAGAATCACCGGCTGACTTTATTCCAATAAGCAGAAGAATAATAATAAGTTGGCAATGTTTTTCAATCCAGCCGTGTAGGTCGCATGGGGTAGCTTGCCCATACTTTCACCTCGCCGGTCAGTGCGTGTTGATGAATGGTGATACCCATCCATGTCTTTACATATATAGATACACCATCGTACATCTATCTATATATACTGCGGTTGTGTGTACATGCTGAGAGGTAAAAGCGCCACCGTAACGAAATCCGGCTCAACGACGGACCGCGAATTCGTCGGCTGCCAAGCGGTGTTCACGTGACTCTGTGCGTGCGCGTGCATGGCCCACACCGACCTTAATAGGTGCTCGCTAACAGCACTCTCCCCCCTAACAGCAGGGATGGGCAATCACAGTAACAAGAAGGGAGATTTTTTTTTGAGAATTCGGTATCTATGTTATTAATAAACAAAAAAACTTCCCGCAAATATTGCAAGAGCTGGGAATGCACGTGGTGGATAGGAGAGACGGTGATCCTTCATCAACAACGTCACGCAGGAGTCCTTAAAGAGCCTCAGGTTGCCGACCTCTGCCCTACAGGCTACTTGGAGGAATGCGATGAGCTATTAAGCTCGTCTTCACGGATGTCCAGTCGGGACAAATCAGAACGTTACAACAACAACAATACATCTGTGATTTGAAGCTTTCGTAAACTGCAGGAATCCATACTCTTTGCTTCTTTCGGTAAAGTCACGTAGGTAGAAAAAAAGTCAATAATCAATAATTAATTATTATTTTCTACCTACATGACTTTACAGCAAGAACCAGAGAGTAACAACAATAAAACCACGATCGGAGTGCAAAGTATAGGAAAGTGTAAACAAAACACTTTGGAAAAAAAAAACAACCTCCACATACATATACAAAATAAAAACGAGACTGCTGTTTTCTCATTTCCATCCCACCAAATGTGCGCGCGTGAACTCGCCCTCGCTACGTTGGGCACGCGCGCGCGCACGCAGTCTGAGATGGACGTGGAGGCGGCGGGCATGGTGGTGAAGGGTCAGTGGGACGACGACGTCCGCGCCGTCCAGCAGCGCCTCACGGACATCTTCACGAGCGTGTTCACCACGTGCGACGTGCCGGAGCACGCCATCCTGGGGCCCTGCCTCCTGTCCAGCGCCTCTTTCATCGACACCATCGCCTTCATTGCGCTCAAGGCCGCCGACAAGCGCACCGCGCCCTACATATTCAGGGTAAGGCGGAGCCGTCTGCGGATTGTGCGTTATATGCTGCTGCTCAACGTGCGCGTGGGTGCGGTGTGAGTACGTTTAGTACCTATTTAGGTGTTCCATAGGGTCTCGCTAATAGCGCTTGGTCATACAACCAGCGAGATGATACAGAGGGAGATCTTTGCAATCGTACGATGAGCGGTCAGCACGCTGCGCTACGACCCCGACGACCCGAGTTCGATTCCCGCTCACAGCCAACGACGGTGACGATTGTCTTGTACCGGTCCTGGGCCTCCGCCTAGGTCGGCTCAGCCTCAAAATAAGTACCCGGTGCAGTGTGTAAAACATCAGCACTGGGGAGACAAAAACGGTCGTGCGTGGGTCTGGCTACACCATCCCCTTCGTACACCGTTCCGGCCTTCATAGGTGCTGACAGCACTTGCCCCAACATCACGCGTGGGCTATGTGGGGGATCTCTGTCTTTGTAGGCCGGTGCCTTACGTGTGGAGTAGTCACAAAGTTCTGGAATTGTGTTTTTCTTTAACGCTTCATGATCGAGGTTGAACATGTTGGTGCGTTGGTTTTGGCCGTCGGACGGGCGGAGTTACGACTAATTGTTCTGCCCATGATCCAAAATAAGCGAACCTCGAATGTAAAGTTGTGTTGTTATTACGATCCTACCCGAGCGTAAACCCGGAGGCATAAACCATAAAAATATATATATAAGCGCATTTCGCTCTAATAAAAGCTACTTCGTCGACTTTTGCACTGATAATGTAATAATTCTGAAGGCAAATGCATGCTGGAAAGATTTACATTATACGTGCTCATGCCTGGCTTTTCCCTTTACTTGTTCAATTAGGTGCATAACTACAGACACGTGTTGCCTATACCCGTTATCTCATAGATACTCGTCATTGCAACGTATTCATATCAAAGGGGTTTAAGAGCTGCTCGAGAATGCAAAGGCTTTGAAACGATCCTCGCATTAGGGATTTTGTTGACTTTCATTTTAATGAATACCTCGCTCTCAAATCCGTGTTGTACGCACGTGTTGTACGCACGTGTTGTGCGCACGTGTTGTAGGCACGTGTTTACAAGACGTGTTGTACGCACGTGTTGTACGCACGTGTTTACAACACGTGTTGTACGCACGTGCTGTACGCACGTGTTTACAACACGTGTTGTACGCACGTGTTGTGCGCACGTGATTACAACACGTGTTTTGTCACGTGTCGTACGCACGCTATACCTTTCTTAGAATTGAATTTGTTAATGGTGTCAAGGGTTGTTACGGAATGCGCACGGTGAAGACACGGGTGTTCTTCTGCATTCTCCGCGCAATGGATTAATCGTGAATAGGTTGTGAGTCATCTCCGGAGCGCGTCTAAGCTATCGACAGAGGATAACGCCGAACAACAAGTTATTTAATGACTGACGTCACAGCCCGACACTTCCTTAGAACTTTCGTTTGCGCAAGAAGTTGACGTCCCAACCTGTTGTACACACTAAGACAGAATGTTGCTATGTATATATATATATGTTTTAACAAATTACACTTGGCAAGGTGTATAACCGCTCCCAACCTCACGCGTCCGGATCAATCAATCGGCGTAATTAAGCGTGCGACGCTCCTGCCACGTCGATTCTTACCCCCCCCCCCGCTCCCAGAGGGCTGCGTTGATTCATCACGGTCCTTGTAACGATTTCATGGGATACCGCCTCCTCTTCCATCGAGAGAATGTGCTTGAATTTGATTTCGCGAGGTCCTTTGCTTGAGTGTCGGAACCATGATGGTGATGATGGTGGTGGTGGCAGTCATTATTACGGTTCTAGTGGCCAACAGCTCATGAGCAACACATCTGAACGCGTGCACGTTTTAAAACTGCGGCTTATCGTAGGCTCTCCGATGTGCTTTCGGGGATTGTGCCCGCGTGTGGTTCGGCATCATGTCTGACGTTTCGCTCCACGTGCTGCCGGGAGCTTCTTCAGCAACTGAAGACCTGTGTGTGTTTGTGTGTGTGTGTGTTTGTGTGTGTGTGTGATTTCGGCAGGCACCCCGTTATGCGAATAACGAAGTGCACGCTATCCCACGTGGGGATGTTGACGTGACCCTCCAGTTAAAATGCAGCGAACATCGTCAGCGCGCCCCAACAATTGGGTTTCCAAGTTTAACGCTTGAGAAATGATTTCACTCTCGCCATGGACATTCTGACGGGGACTCTTCAGTTTCGGCCACTCCGTTGCTCTTGCTTTCTTACGGCGTGCATGGGGCAAATTACAGCAACAAAAAAACCTTACTTCATGTTGAGTTTGGGCAACTCATTCAATGGCACCAGGAGTTAGCTCGCGTGTCCGCAGCGTTCGAACCCGATGAAGCGCGGATCGCACTTCACCACGTTCACAATGTGGTGGACTCTTGTCATTCTCCACGTGTGAAAGGAGGTATTGGCACGTGCCCATCGTATCATCCGAACACGACTCTCCGCTCATCCTCGCAGCAGCAGCGGCGGTGGCAGCTTTTGGCTTTCCATTGAACAAAGGCGGTGGTGGCCGCATCGCGCGGCGCTTTGAAGATGCGCTTCTGCGGCCGTCTGGAACGCTCTTCCTTTCGACATTAGGAAGCCACTGGGAGCTACGCACTTTTAACTGTCGATTGAAAACTAATTTCTTTAGAACTGCGTTATTGTGTTTTAGTTTGCTGTCCTTTCCCCGCAGCTTTGATTAGCGCGGTGTTGGCTGCGTGCGGTCGCAACAGAAGTTCAACGCACTTCTACGAATACGAGTGGCCGGACAGACGGGCACACGGATCCTGTTGACGACGTCGTACGTGGTGGCGACGTGAGGTTGCTCTCTCGCTCGCCGAGTCTCTGGGCAAATGGGAAAGATGCGATTCGAGACGACGCGACACGCAGCCCCCTTGTTTTTATCCGACCCTCGTCTCTGCACTCGGCTGCACAACAGCGAGATTTACCGACACACTGTGGGTCCAGATGATCGCGTTGGCGCTTAGGGGTCATGGTTTAGGGTCAGGGTTAGGGTCATAAAAGTTCCGCAGTAGTAGATGAATTGCCGGCTGTAGCAAAGACAAATGTCCCCCGTATAGCCTGAACAGGCTGTTGGGGCAAGTGCTGTTAGCGAGCTGCACCTATGAAGGCCGGCACGGCACACGAGAGGATGGGTGGTCAGCACAGCGCCCGGCCGGTTTTGTTTCCCAAGTGGCGATGTTTACACACCGCACCAGGTACTCATTGTAGACTGGGTCGACCTAGGGGAGGCCCAGGACCGGTTCAGATAATCGTACACTGGTGTTGGGCGTGAGCGGGAATCGAACCCTGGTGGCCAGGTTCGCGCTAACCGCTGCACTACCGCTCCCTCTCCGGCTATAGCGAACCGTTATTCTCACGAGCGCGCGCATACGTTCTGCTGTTAATTAACATCCATGACATGCTGGTTAGAGTAAGTTAGTTTAACACTCATATTCGTTGAAAGAGCAATACAAATCATGCGGCTGTCGGCAGATGGAACTGCAAGGTCAATATTTAACATCTCACATCCTCAACCGCAATATTCTTGTAGCAGCTTTATGTC
The DNA here is from genome assembly GCF_048934315.1 of Petromyzon marinus. Lineage (NCBI taxonomy): Eukaryota > Metazoa > Chordata > Hyperoartia > Petromyzontiformes > Petromyzontidae > Petromyzon > Petromyzon marinus. The sequence continues at coordinate 17,286,510 of NC_133674.1, forward strand.
TTTCAATAATAATAATAATGATCATCAGTAAAGGTGCATTATGAGAGTGATGTATTATCTTAATTAATAAATAGCATTGATAGGAATTTATGTTTTATTTATATCCAGGTGCGGTATCCAGGAGTGTCCTGCCGTGAAAAAAATTGCATTTCCCTTCGGGTGGGACAAACACGGAGGGAACCCGGAACGAGCCCACTCACGCTCACTTGGGGGAAGACACTCAAAGCTCTGCTACACCAAACGGGCTCACGAACCTACTTGCTCTCCTTCCTGGCAAACACATCCGAAGACACTCAAAGCTCTGCTACACCAAACGGGTCTCACGAACCTACTCGCTCTCCTTCCTGGCAAACACATCCGCAGCCTAATCGGATTTGAAAATTGCTAAACTGATCACGGCCGCGAGGCACCGTTCCCGCCTCCAGTCGCTCAATGCTCGTTAGCAGAGGGAGTCCGCGTGCCGAGATGTTAACTACCTCGCCTGGTATACAGGAGGGCGTGGGTTTGATGCCTACCCTGGCTGTATTCGGTGTTTGAATGTTCTCCCCGTGGTGGTCGCGTCGATTTTTCTCCGGGTCCTCCGGTTTTTGTGCCTCCACATTTATAATCAACATCACGTGTTTAGAGTATTTGGCTGCTATACAATTCCACGTGATAAGCCACTTCGTTGAGCTATCATTTGTGGCCAGGTCGCTTTTGAAATAGAGCTATATAGTTCAGTGGGCTTTACCTGGAAATAAATGTTTATTTTTATTTTTAGTCGGGTGGGTCAGAGAGTTGCACTTCTGATTCATCAGTAAGAACATCAGTTACTGCAATTCGAGCACGGGTGCAACGCAGAAGTCCAGAAGCGCACTTGGTACAGGTACGCGTGGTGTAGATATGATTCGGGAAGCACAGGTCGCGTTGGATTAGGACACACGTGTAGGATGGGAGAGGAACTTAGCCCCGCCACGGTCATTGGGGCGGTCTCCACGAGTCTGGCAAGCAAAGCGAAGACCTAAGTGCAGACGGTGGGAGACCATGAGGGCAGATGTCGGGAGGTCGCTCCGAATCAACCGCGCAGCGACCGCGGGACCTGGCAGCGGGTAACATCAAACATTGGCGAGGTGTGGTGGCATCAGCTTCTTCGGCCGTGATGATAAACATCTCGACCTCGATTTAAGTGCGCCCGTCGGCGTGGCTTGTTGTTGTTGCTGTTCCTCTGGAGACCGGGAGATCGGTGGTCGATGTTCGGTCGCCGCGTTGATGGCATTCGTCCGTGAATTCTCACCGAACAGAGTGGGGCTAGCGTGAAGGCTGCCGTCTTCCCACCCCTCGATAAAATCAACAGACTACATCCAGCAGCGGGCAAGCGGTTATAGATGCCGCGGTCAACATCTGCAACAGGAAACGCAACCAACCACCCACCCACCCACTCACCCACCCACCCGCCCGTCCCCTCTCTCCTCCACCCCACGCGGGTTGCCACAGGTGGACAGCACCGCGTCCCAGGGCGCGGCGGACGGCGTCGCGTGGCTGCGCCTGGTGCAGCCTGCGAGGGACCGCGCCGAGCAGAACCTCGAGGCCTACCTCAAGAACGGGCAGCTGTTCTACCGCTCCCTACGCAAGATCTCGCGCGACGAGGAGCTGCTGGTGTGGTACGGCAGGGAGCTGGCCGCCCTGCTGCGTCTCGACGACACGGTGCCGCACAAGGCCGCCAACGGTGGGGAGAGGGGGGGTGGCACAAATGTTTGCGCTTTGGTTCGCTTGCTCGTGCGTGCGCGCGTTTTACCTGGCGGGGGAGCGGTGGTGCAGTGGTCGGCGCTCCCCGCGCGCGCTACGAATCCGATTTCTGCTCACGACCGGCGGCGGTGGCGAATGTTCGAAACGGTCCCGGGCTTCCTCTAGGTCCACTCAGGTGTAAGCATCGCCACGAGGAAGACAGATGCGTCCGGGCGTGGTGCTGGCCACCTACAACACCCTCTCTCTCGTGTGTGCCGGCCTTCGTAGGTGCTCGTTAGCATAACTTGCCAACACCGTGTTTGTGTTTTTCTTTTAAATATACATGGGTGGAGTGGTGGCGCAGTGGTTTGCACACTACGCAACAAACTCGGAAGTCTGAGTTGGATTTTCATAGATGTCTACTGGATATCAGTGAAAAAATAGCTTCATCGCTGATCGGATTCATCCAGTATATCTAAAGATTCTGATTCTAGATTCCAGGTCACGCTATTATTGGCGACGAGCCATAGTTGAACCGCTCATGAACCTGCCCTGAGGTCGACTCACTCATCACCTCTTTCAGCCTAGACATAGATCCTCGCTAACAGCGCTTGCCGAACACAATCTGCATCGCTATACGGCGATTGTGTTTTTAAATGTGTGTGTGTGTGTACATCAAGCGTATGCAGTACACATATCTCTGGAGCTTTTCAATAGTAACCGTAAAAATGTTCTGTTCCCGGTAACAATTTCAGTTTCAAGGAAAATGCATATATTATCATAGTATGTTTTTTGTTTGCATTTTGACTGCAGACATTGTGGCTAATGCAGACATGAATCCTCGTAAAAAGGTTTCAGTTTTGTTGCCAGAAAAAAGGGGAAAAACCCTATTATTAAATTGCAACGCTGTTTTCGGAATGCGCTGTCTGCCATCATACAGACAGAAAATAAAGATCCCTCGACATATTTCTCATAAACAATACTTTAAAAGGATCAACGGATGCAACTGTCCTTCGAGATGCCGTCTCTCTTACGTGGTATGATGGACTCAATGACAAGAGACTCTTTGGCCCGGTCAAAAAAAAAGTTACGCAGTGAGATTACATCATTGTCTGAGAGACATTCTTATACGAGGGTTTGGCTTGTGCGAAAATTCCCGTTCTCATCAGTAGACTATTCATGGGGATGCGGGAAAATTAATTTGCAGGAAGCCACTATGAAGAGGAGTTAACTAATGCGATATGCCTCGTGTGCGTGTGCATTCCTCTACCTGCTGTGCGTCTCATATCAATATGTACGGGGAAATCAATTTGCAGGCAGTGGCTAGTAAAGTTAATAATGCCGACGCAACGTTTGAGAATTGATGGCTGCAAGAGTAATTAAAACATATGTGTATAGAGTAATAGCAGGCATGGGTGCACTTAGATGTGTCTGTATGTTGCGCTATATATAGACACGCTTCGCCACGCATCTCGACTAGCACGGTTGGCTACGTACGGTGCGAAAGAAGTTCACCATACATACGCACCATCCACGGTTAAACGCTTCTCGGTGACAACTTAATTAAGTGTGCGCCACAATTCACGCGGACCATACAGCTCTACGGTCGGTTTCACACATACGCATACCATTCTCAGTAACTCAAAGAACAAAGCAATGCAGCCCAAACTCACGCATAACGTCTATGTGGGATCCAGGAACACCATCATAATAAGAATATTATTTGACGACTGAAAAATACCTGTCCCCAAAAAAATATCCCGTCTGAACACAGCAGCCACGCAATCTGCGAGCATCACGCGGCGCTTTCAGATGCGCTTCGGCGGCCGTCTGGAACGTTCTTCATTCCGATATGCGGAGGCCACTGGAGCGATGCACTTTTAAATCATCTAGATTGAAAACTAATTTCTTTAGATCTGCTTGTTGTGTTTAGGTTTTGTTGTCCTTCCTCCGTACTCTCCGATTAGCACGGTTGGCTACGTACGGTGCGAAAAAAGTTCAACATACATACGTATATGGCGTCTCTTTATTTATCATATTCAAAGGGGGAATACTTAACTTTAGTGATGAACTTCTGACGAACAAAGTGATTCCATACGTTTAAAGTTTTGATTTGGACACGTCTCTACACGAGGGGGTGAGTTTATGATAATTAAGATGTATACATGCATACTAATGTGCCAAAAGTAGTAATTAAATGTATTACATACTGGCATGACAAACATGCACATATGCATCCAAACATCACATACATACGTAAAACGCAAGACAAACGCCCATTATATACACGACAAACAACACACGCATGCAAACATAAAACACACATTACATGACACATACGTGCAATAACACATGCGCGCAAACATCACATACATACTGTGAATACACACAGACATTAAATTAATGTATCCGTAAACTATCTGCGGACAAATGAACATACACTACGACATAGACACAAAACAACACACGCGTTCCACAGACACCGCCAAGAAAAAGATACCCTGTGTGAACTTTTGCAGACTGACAGGGCAAGCGCTGTTAGCGAGCACCTAGTAAGGCCAGCACTACGCTAAACCACCAACATCCGGATATTCACCGGTAACTTTCTGACCTGCCCCTACTGGAGATCTGTGCTATAGTACAAATTACGATTCCGATGGGCAAAAATGTAATTTAAAACAATTCTGAATTGGCTGGCGGTGGCGTCACCGCAGCACTAGTGCCAGGCTAGGTGCGCATTGAAGCCACGGTGAAGTGTCGAAGGCTCGCTGCGCGACGGGGAGGTCACCGGACGGCCTCCGGGTGTCAAGGGTTGACTGAGTTGACCCGCAACTGCGTCAGCTGTGACTTCCACAGTTCCACTTAAGAAGGAACTCCACCCATCTCCTCCCCTGCACCCCCCCCCCCCCCGCTATAGCTAGGCGAGTGCTGTTAGGGAGCTCCTACGAAGGCCGGCGAAGTATAGGTGGGCGTGGGGCGGTTCCTCCAGTGACGGTGTTGACACAGCGCAGCGGGGTCGCGACTCGTTTGGGGCCGAGTCGATCCAGGGGAGGCCCAAGACCGGGTCCCGGTAATAATCGTGAGCATTCATTTTTGGCTGTGAGCGTGAATCTAAATCGGGTCCGCCGGGGTTGTGAGCGCAGCGCGCTGAACCACGGCACGGACCGGTCCACCTCACGCGTGACCGCCTACACACACACACGGACCCCGCGCGCTGTCGCGACGCTCCCATTGACGAGCACGCGCGCGCGTCGCGACACTCTCATTGACGAGCGCGCGGTCGCGACACTCCCATTGACGAGCACGCGCGTCGCGACACTCCCATTGAGGAGCACGCTCGTCGCGACACTCTCATTGACGAGCACGCGCGCGCGTCGCGACACTCTCATTGACGAGCGCGCGGTCGCGACACTCCCATTGACGAGCACGCGCGTCGCGACACTCCCATTGAGGAGCACGCTCGTCGCGACACTCTCATTGACGATCACGCGCGCGCGGTCGCGACACCCCCATTGATGAGCACGCGCGCGGTCGCGACACTCCCATTGACGAGCGCGCGCGCGGTCGCGACACTCCCATTGACGAGCGCGCGCGCGGTCGCGACACTCCCATTGACGAGCACGCGCGTGCGCGGTCGGGACACTCCCATTGACGAGCACGCGTGTGCGCGGTCGCGACACTCCCATTGACGAGCACGCGCGCGCGCGGTCGCGACACTCACATTGACGAGCACGTGCGCGGTCGCGACACTCCCATTGACGAGCACGCGCGCGCGGTCGTGACACTCCCATTGACGTGCACGCGCGCGCGGTCGTGACACTCCCATTGACGAGCACGCGCGTGTGCGCGCGCGGTCGCGACACTCCCATTGACGAGCACGCGCGCGGTCGCGACACCCCCATTGACGAGCACGCGCGTGCGCGCGCGCTCGCCGTTTGCAGGAGGCTCCCCGTCGTCCCCGCTGCTGCGATGTGGCGAGTGCCAGCAGGCGTTCCACTTCGAGTTCCCCTACGCGGCGCATCTGCGCTTCCTGTGCCAGAAGCGGCGCGACTTCTCGATCCTGCACGAGAACCTGCGCATCCTCGCCTTCCCGGGGGGCGGCCCCGCACAGCACCACCACCACCACGGGGGTGGCGGTGCCGCCGTGCTGTCCCCGGCGGCCCTACTTCACCAGCACCTGCTCGAGGGCAAGCGGGCGGCCGCCGCGGCTACAGCGGCGGCTGCCGGCCTCCTCCTCGAGAGCGGAAAGCGCGTCACCAACTTCCACAGCCTGGCGCACGACATGGAGAAGGCGCGGCGGCCGTCGAGTGACGCGGACGAGAGGCCCCCAGCCAAGAGGGCGCGGGTGAGCGCTAAACTGCTGCCCGCCTCGGGCGACTCCCCGTTAGCGGGTGCGAGCAAGGGCGACTCTGCGCTCGTGACCAAACCCGCGTCGGCGCCCGTCGTGGGCGCTCTCGACGAGCACCGCGACGCCGCCGCCACCACCACCACCGGCGGCGGGAGCGACGGGGGTAGCCGTGACGAGCGAGTGGTGAAGGACGGCCGCGAGCGCTCCTCGGATGACCTCGACGAGGTCCGGGAGGCGCCGAGGAGGCCGTGCTATGCGACGGACGTGCTGCAGCACGGCTCGAAGCGCAGCGCGTTCACAGAGGTGGTGCGCAAGGCGGGCAAGGAGCGCGCCGAGGACGAGGCGTGCGAGGCGTTTGCCGCGGCGCTCAGGAGCCGGAGCGCCTCCGCGGAGCTGTGCGGCGGTGCTAAGGCTCTGTCCGAGACGCGCGCCGAGGTGGCCATCAACGCCGCGGCCGCCTTCACGTCGCTGCTCAAGTCGCCGCTCGGCGGCGCCGAGCGCAAGAGCGCCTTCTCGCAACCCGTGCGGCCGTTCGCGCAGCTCTCCGCCTCCATGCTGCCTCCCTCCATGCAGGGCTCGAAGCAGCACGGTCTGGAGATCAACGGAGGAGGAGGAGGAGGAGCCGGCGGCTTGCAGAACGCGTACAAGCATCACCAGCAGCAGCAGCACCAACCGCCGCACCATCATCATCACCACCATCAGCACCATCAGCAGCAGCAGCAGCAAACCCCGTTCCTGCTAGCACCCGCCTTCTGGCCCAAGGCGACCGCGATCCCAGTGCAGCTGCCCGGAGCGCTGCCCCTGCTGCCCCCGACGCTCACGCCGTTGGGGCTGCCCGCGCAGAACTGGTGCGCCAAGTGCAACACGTCGTTTCGGATGACCTCCGACCTGGTGTACCACATGCGCTCGCACCACAAGAAGGAGTACGCAGAGGAGCCCGTGCTGAAGCGGCGCCGCGAGGATAAGCTCAAGTGCCCCATCTGCAACGAGACGTTCCGGGAGCGTCACCACCTCTCCAGACACATGACCTCCCACAATTAAAGGGCCCCCGGCTTTCGCTGGCTTTGTTTCTCCTACGACTGGGGTTAACTGAACCCTATTCACCCCCCCCACCCACCACCACCACCCCACCCCCATCAAGGACGTGCGATTTTCAACGTTGTTGTTGTTACCAAATCGTCTCCGTTGCACGCTGCACGCGCCTCGTGATTGCAAAACAAGTCTCGCGTGACGAAGAGAGCGCCGAGTGTAATTCATAGTTATTCGTGGTGTGTGTGTGCGCGCGCGTGTGCGGGTTACGTCTGGAAGACAAAGGCGGCACGGACGTGGCGTTGGCCACACACCCTCCCGTGTGCCGTGCCGGCCTTGATAGGTGCTCGCAAACAGCGCTTGCCCCCGAGAGTCTGTTACAGGCGACACGGGGCGGTGTCTGTCCTCGTCATCGTCCGTGCAGGTCACGTGTGATTTAAGCGCCGATGAAATCGTAGAGATCGTGTGTGCGACGCGGGGCTTGATGTTTCATGAAACATTCTCGGAGCACCCCCAGGGTTCCGGATCTCCCCCCACGGCACTCCCACCACCCCCCCCCCCCTCTACAGCGCGCGGGTGTGTGTGTGGGGGGGGGGTATTTTCAGTAGATCAGCCCCGGACAGCTCCGACTGAACTTAAGCTACGTCTGTGTACGTGTGGAACTCAAGTGCAGATCTGGTGTGCCCCACGCGACGCACCCGAAATTTGAATCGGCCCTTCCAGCGTCAAGTTATGTTACGCGTTTGGCAATCATCGGGCGCGTGCGGCGTGTAACACCGTGATTTGTATCTCTACGGATAATTTCTGAAACGTTGAAAATGCGTACCGTGTTCTGTCGCGATGACTGGCTTTTGCAAAACTCTGCGATTGGGCCAGGCTAAGCAGATATCATGTATATATTGTATATGGTATAAACGTATATATGAAACAGTGTATATACGGTATATAGAGCGCGCATGTTGCGTCTTTAGAGAGGTGTGTGTGTATATATATACGAGACGGGGGTCAAAACGTTCCGCCGACGAGACATTGGGCCCTGTCGCGCGAGCAGGAGATCCCATAGCCGTCTCGGCGAAAAGTCGATCACCAGTTATGTCGACTTTTCTGCCGAGTAGCACGCTTGGTCACGTACGGCGCGAAAGAAGTTCAGAACACACGCACGCACATCCGTGCCGAAATGTCAAGTCGGCAAATGCGGTCCGCTTAAGGTTCCTCCTCCTAGAGGCGGGGTATGGCTTTTGTGCCCATCCAACCGCGTCGCTGATGGCTTAAGTTGCCACTTAAACAATGCGTGAGGTGTATTTCATAAGTCTATTTTAATAACTCCGAACCGTAATTAGTAATAATAACAATAATAATTCACAGCCCTTTGGTCAATCAAAAGCTAGATGAGGGTCCTCTCTGCGCCGTGTCGGTAGGTAGCGTTTTTTTTTTTAACCATACTTCACCACGCTGGTCAGTGCGGGTTGGTGAAGGTGTGGAGGGAGGAGGTCGAATCGACTTAGATGACTCCTCATGGATGGTGAGCCACGAGCAGAAATCTTGCTCGCGTCTTCAGCTTCGGAGCTTATCGCGTCCGTCGGGTGATGCTTCTGAGCGTGGTGCCGTAAACTGTGTTGGCGTACGTCGATGAGATTCGGTTCTCGAAATGTTTTGACCTCCCCTCGTATATCGCGGGTTTGTATGATAAGGCCCGTGGAAAGGTCACGCCGTTACAATTTCGTACCCTGCAAGCGACACGCGCTCGAGAGAGACAGCGATATGGACGGAAACGTTCACATGACACGGTAGAGAGATTAAAACAAACAAAAAAACGTCAAAGGTTGTTTATAGAGGTACAGATGTTGAAGCACTTTTTGTTGTTGTTATTGTTGTTATTGTTCTTTTCAAAGGCAGAGTCGTTGCCAATTGCAAACGCGCGACGTGGAGATTGAAATGCGGCGGTCACGTGGCAATGGACGTGCGCTCAATTTAAAATGAAACCTAAACGATCGTGGGGGTACATTAAATGGCGATTTTAAAGGACACGTATTCGCCCCACGCACTTGAGGTCAATTAAGCGTGATCAGTCAATTGCGTAAAGAATTAAGCGATTGATCATTATGATGCGAATTGGCCACAGGAGGTCATTACCAAGTCACCGCCGATATCTCGTGCACGTTGAATGACAGAAGCACACATTGCACACACTATCATGGCCATCGCAATAATCTGGAGTAACACCACCACGTCGTCCTCACCGCCTCCACGCCCCTTGTTATTTTCGGTATAATTAACAAAAACAACACACTCGTCAATAATACCACCGTGAACGGATAAAGACATAAAACGGGCCAGTATCACTGACAAATGTGTTGAGTTTTGTAATTTGTGCTTTATGCACAACCACAAACCACCGCGGCCCACCCAGTATCACAATTATTTTGTTTAATATATACGCGTAATTAAGACACATCAAGAATGACACGGACGGCATTTGAAAGGGAATGGAATTGCGCGGGATCTAGCGTGTTTATCTTCGTCAGCAGTGGCACGGCGTCTTTGCCATAGCAGTAGGGGGGGGGGGGGGTGCCGGATTAGCCTGGTAGCTACACGTGTAGTAGCTACATACGTAGGAGCTATGGGCCCCGCACTTTCAAAGGCCCCGCACTAAATGCTTTCAAGCTATCAATTCCGGTTCAGTGATTCTGCACTTGCTCTATTACTATAGTACTATACCGCCTTCAACTTTTATGAACGACTGGGTGTTTAAGGTTAGCGATTTGTCGTATTATCATACAATTACTTTACTATGCAAGTTAAAAATTTGTGTTTTAACATTTGTGTGTTTTTTTTTATTTAGGGCCCATTTATAACATCATGCTACAGGCCCCGCACGAGCTTAATCCGGCACTGGGTGGAGGTACAGGGGATTAAATGGGAGCCTCCCCCCTTCCCTCCCCCTGGACCCCCCCCATCCGGCCCTTGGGCCCCGTTACAGGTGCAGTTGCACCGCCTGCACACTCGATAACTACGCCACTGGCTGTTGGTCGTCGGGTGACACCCACGTGTGGCCTCCACGTGGCGAAGTGGAATTGGGGCTGTCACGAATTAATTCTCAATTCGAAAACGATGGGTACGTGTCTCCCCCCCCCCCACCGCATCCACCCCCTCCGCCTGCCGATGTCCACCGACCAGCAACAATCAGCACACCACAGCTGGCTGGCGTGGAACGTTATAAAGAAAAAGTGGTGGGACAGGTTGTTTATTCAGTTGCACGTATGGCTTCCCCGTTCCCACGAGAGATACGTCAACATTTATTTACATTTGGTTTTAACGCTGTTTCGTGTAACGTCTTACACTCTCGGTTGCCACAGAGGTTTAAGGTAACCGTCGCAATCGAGTACATTGCGCGACCAAAGGTAAGTTGCCGCACGGTGACAAGTAGCAGCACCGGCGATTTAGACCTCCCAGCGCCCGCGTAGGCTGCGCCGAGCTACCGATGAAGAGTGACGTTGCGTTTCGTTTGTTGTCCTACCCCCGCACCGCCGGTTGGATACGTACGGTGCGAAAGAAGTTCGGCGTACGTACATGTTGGCAAGCACATATGAAGTCCTGCACGTGGGGCGGTGTGGCATTTGCCCAGTGTGGCGCTGTTGTTTATGCACCGCACTAGCTCACTGATGGCCGAGTCAACCTCGGCTTAGGACCGGTTCCGATATCACGTGCCACTCATGTTAGCCGTGGCCGGGAATCGAACTCAGAGGTGGCCGGGTCAGTAGCGCAGTGCCGCTATCCGCTTAAGCCACCGGCTCCCTACGCACGACTACAAAGACAAAGATCCCCCGTATAGTCTTAGGCTTTTAGGGTAAGTGCTGTTAGTGGGCACCTATGAAGACCGGCACGGCACACGAGGTGGAGGGGGGGGGGCAACACCACGGCCGACCGCCTTTGCCTCCTTCACGGCGATGTTTATTCCACACCGCACAAGGTACAGTACTCATTTTTTTATGCTGAGTCGACCTACGGCGGTGCCTAGGACCGGTTCGGATATGCGTCACTGATGTTAGGCCAACGCACGACTACACACACACAAAGCACAGCCACACACAGGAATGCTTTTGTTCAATCGGCGATGCATCGCAATTTGACTTTGCGGACCACGCGTGCGCTTCTCATGGCCAAAGTTGAGCAAAACTGAATTCGCAATACGTGGACAACCCTCCCCGTACTAGCTTGAGTACTTGCTCTCCGAGTACTCCACTGCACTAATATACGCGTGTGACCTAGTCTTGATGTACAACGGTGTTTCGAAAGTATATAACGAATAAATAAATAAAACACGTGTCGTCTGCGAGGCTCGCTTCTTGCAAAGCTGTTGTTGTACCACCACCACCATCACTTGCGTGCAACAGTAGCGCCTCTGGCGGATGCTCGCACAGTTGCAATGTTCCCCATATGCTCTCAAGAAGAAAAACAACCCCACGCTTTTGTAAGTCTGATGCTGTTCTGTGCGATTGACAAGCAGATTCTGACGATGAGTATAATCTTAATCGTAATTCAGCACCATGGACAAGGACATCCGAACTACGCGCATTGAGAATATATTGAGCTTTATTTATTCATTGATTTTGGCTGTTTAAAAAAACACTTTTAAGAGGATGGCGTGAATTCTGATTGTATTTCTTGTGCGTTCGTGCGAGCATGTATTTGATGGATGGCGTGGGGGGGGGCATGGTAATACAGGGGACATTTCATTTAATGCCGTTGGACAAATCTGTTTGCACAAGGTATGTGTGCGTGTGTGTCTGTGGGTCGCGTTCATTCCAACGAGCGGCAGTGCGGTTCCGCCGCTTTATAGAACCTCGGTGGAGGGCATTTATAGCCACGCGCTCTTTAATCCTGGCACGGAAAATCACGACAGATGGCTGAAACTTGGCAACATTTTGGGACCGTATTGTGCATCACTTGAAGGATGATTCCCTCATTTGCCGTTTGCCGTCACGTGACATTACTTAATGCCATCCAATTAAGGGTAGGAGGCGAACTCCGTTAAGTCTATTCTGTCGAGCCAATAGTTCTGGGATGCCACGAATGCCATCCCAGGAATGCTCGCCGAGCGTGTGCGGGTTACTGGGGACAAATGAAGCGTCGTACCGAAGTGTGTGTGTATGTGTGTGATGATGAACTCGGTCAGACACGCGCTTTACTTTCAACCTTGACCAAAGGACGTTGAGCTAGCGAACGGCGAGCTCCGTGCGTTTGGTTCTCAATGAAATGTACGCTTGCACCGCACGGCTTGATTTCTCACTCGATATTTTTTACGCAACGCTGCTTCTCGGGCTCCGATCAACACCCGTTGGCTACGTACGGTGCGAAAGAATATCAACATACACACGTACATACATTAGGCTGGCTTGGAATAGGGTTTAGCGGCGTGAGGCACTACCACTAAGATCCATTGGTACCTCGGATATATTCATTGATGTTAGTGGGTCCGAAGGTGACCTTCGATCTCATGTGCCCTATAATCCCATTAGCACGTTTATGATTGTCAAAATGTGGGGTACATTGCAAATAATATCGGGAGGTCAACACAAGGTGAAATAGCTGTGGATGTCTATAATACTGGAGTTCCCGGAACAGCGTTTGGACCGTTTGGCGATGTGACAATAAATACGCTGCTTTGTACGGGCGACATGACAGCGTATTTTTGGGGTGATGTACATACGTACGTGTCTTTAATTTGGGACTGTTGGAAAGCACAAGTGTGTGTGTGTCTCTCGGTATGCGAGCACAGCTACATTTCCATGCGCTTTGAGATATCACGTATCCGTGAACAGCTCGCCATTGAGATGAGCCATTGCTGGAAGACGCGCTCGAATCGCAACGATTTTAACAATTTTGAACCAAGCCAAACACACGTGGAGGCCGTTCATAGTTCTCTTGCTGTTGTCATAAATCGAGGGCATGGCTCCCCACCCTCACCACCAAGGTAGCAAGCCCACGATAGTTATTGTAAATCATTACTATATATAGGCAAATAATAAAACTACTTCAAATATGACCCTTTATAGACTATTGTTTTCTATGCAGTGATTATGAACCAATGTTTTGGTTATTAAAACTAAAAAACATGGATGTAGTGGAAAACAAAAATCATCTCCGCCTGTTGGTTGTTCTTCTTGGTGGATTGTCATATCGCACAATCTTGTGAGATAGCGACTGCTTGGAGATCTTAATCCTCCAGCATCGGATTGTTTAATTGATGATCATGATGATTCATATATTGACTGACTCGTAATTTTACAAAGATCCCCTGCACAGCCTTAACAGACTGTTGGGGCAAGTGCTGTTAGCGAGCACCTATGACACACGCACGCTTACTTACACACACACACACCCCTATCTCAATTAATGCGGCGTAAAGTTAGCGGTCGCAACTTCACAGCAGTCCATAGCTCTGTGCGTGTGTGTTGTGTGGAAGTTCAAAACGAATGCTCCCGCTACATGCACACAATGCGTACTTGGTCGAGAGCGTCCGGTCAATGCGTACAGGTATCCTGCGGGGATATTATTGGCAGGAGTTTGCTGATATGCAGTTGACGTGAGCGACATGAAGCGTGAGCAATGGCAACGTCGTAATGCGACAGCGTTATTTATGCTCGCGATTTAAAGCACATCGCCGCGTAAAGTGCATTCCCTGTCACCCTTTCACCTTCGCCTCGCGACGCGTCGCCTTTACATTCGCGGGGGAGTATTCCGCGACTCGCCTGTCGGAGAGAGGGGGCGGGGGTCCTCGTTCAGCAGTGGATTGAGAAAGGGGCCCCGCGTATGGCTTCTCTAAAAGAGGACGTAGCCGTCATGGAGTGTGGGGGCTTTGTAGCGTGACACGTGCCCGTGTGAGCGCACCGTTTATCGATGCGCGGGGTCACCGCGAGACGACTCTCAACAAGCGCCGTTTGTCAACAAGGCGGCGACGGCAACCACGGCGCTCGTGCCAGGCTAGGTTCGCGTCGAGGCCACGTGAAGTGTCGAGAAGGCTCCCTGACAGGAGGTCACGGGACAAAGCCGGGTTGTTATGGGTTGACTCAATGGGAAGATTGTCAGATGAGCCAGCCGTGCTCAGAACGACGCCAACTTCCTCCGTTGTATCGCTCCGCTCGCTGTTGTGAGTGCCGCTCCTCTTTCGCTCCGCTGTTGTTGGAGGGCGACTGCCGTCCCAATTGCCCAGTAGCGGCGTCCTTCACGAACCTCCTCCATAGAGGGCTCCTCCGTGGGAGCCGACTCGCTCGCACAAACACACAAAAAACCGCGACGCATTTCCACCGCCATTAATTCTATAGTCAGAAACTAAAACACAGGCGCGTTGAAACTCTATCCTTTCTCAAACTATGAGCCAACTATTAGACTGTGCTACCGGGATTACGGGACGAGGCATTTAAATTCCACAGCTGGTGTATACGAATAGCGGACACAAGTGTTCGGCTTTCAATTTTCACCTAGACGCAACACCGCAATGATATTTTTTCCCAAAGCGTATGTCGGGTTTCACCACCATCTCTCTCTCTCTCTCACACAACACGATTGGTGCTGTGGTGGCTCTACGTCTTCAGTGGCCAGGAGCACAACCACCCTGGAACACCCTCCAACATGTTTATATTCATATGGCCCAAAAAGACGCCCACACAAACGTGGCATATTTCAGTGTGCCCGCTTTCCGTTCAACAGGACGAGACGTTCGGCGCCGATGACGGAGCCGTTAATCACACAGCAGCGTTCACGAGGGGTGAGGCTCAGTCTCCGCAGAGTTCCGCAACAGCCAGTGGAGAAGGATGATCGAGATTCTTCCAAAAGTCTTGTAAGTCGAGTGAATAAAACAGCGAGGGTGCAATTAGGCGACGTGCGAACGCAGCCTTTCCTCGCCACACACAGGGGCTGAGAGCGAGCGCTGCATGCATGAGGGAGACGAAGGGAGTATGTAACGTTTGTTTAACTTTGCCTCTCGTCCCTCTGAGTTTTAATAGCCCTCGCCTCCACCCCCTCATTTGTGTTTTTATCAGGGTCACGCTACAGGGCTCTTGTGCAGTCCTCATGCATTGGGGTTTTATTTATTTTGGATTTGTTTTTATCCAGTTAATGAGCGTTTATTATACACGTGGGATGAAACCCGGAGCACATGAAGAGAACCCACGCGTGCGAGGGGGAAACGCTCTATCCCGTACAGACGGAAACAGATGGCGACGAGTCCGCTTGCTGTTGCTGCCTTCTCCCGGCGAACCAGGGGTACGGCACCGCCTCGACGCGCACATGAAGGCAGTCTCACGACATTTGGTGCGGTCATCCACCAAAACCCTCGCTGCTTTCTCCACAGTGCTGGATCACAGGCCACGCGCGCCGTTCAAAAGGCGACAAATCACCACCGGGGAAAACCGCTCGCTTCGCAAATCGTTGATATTTTTGCTCCCCCCCACCCCTGCACCCCCGAAGCCCTGCACCCTACCCACTCCCCTCTCTCTCTCTCCGCTGTTGTCAAAGTTTTTATGATTTTCGCAAACGCTTCGCTTTTCTCCGAACTCCGCCTCCGAACGGGTTCGTCACCACAATAAATCCGGAGCCCCCCCCACCCACCCACGACGCTCCCCCCATCATAACCCCCCCCACCCCCCACCAGACTCGCGTGATGAAGCTCAGCGTTGCCGTGCGCGGCTGGTAATCAAGCCATGCAAGATGCATGCTGTCGTAAATCTCAAAGTGTCATACTTTGCCGCGGACATTATTGTAGGGAAGCAGTTGCTAGCCTTTCGCTCGCATAGTTAATCAGGTGCATGCGAGGCTCCGGGGAGGAGGAGGAGGAGGACGCCTGTAATCAAACCCAATGAACAATCGAGGAATTCATAGCCCTGCATGCAGCATCAGTAACACGCCGGCGTACATGCGCGTGTGAATAAATATCAGCGCTCGAACGAGTTGACGCGACGTGCTGCCCGTACGCGCGCCTGCGACCTACGGCATTGCAGCAGCAGCAGATGCATACGCGGTGTGGTTTCCATTCGCACCCGACGCATATGCTCATGTTTGCGTGGTGATACACAATGCACGTAACGTATTTTTAGATAGCAAAGTATCCCGATTATGATACGCTCTACCCCGTGCGGCATCCGCCTCTCACCCGTGAAATCTGTTTCTATGAGATAAACATTACATTTAGCGCATGAGTGCAAAATCTGTCTTAGTCGCACAGCTGAGCAAAGACAGAGAGCTGCGCCTATAAATTTCTCGCTCGACGTGGCGAGGGGGTCGTGTGCGGACCCCATTGCGCCCGTGTGTCTGCGGGTTTGCTTGCTGCAGTGGTTAGCCCCACTGCGGGGCTAAGCCGAGTTGGATTCCCGCTCGCGGCCAATATCGGAGACTAAAATACGAATCCGCGGAGCACTCCGAAGTGGAGTTGCTGTACTTTAAAACAACAACAACAACAAAAGTAGCCGGTGCGGTGTGCAAAAATACAAGTAGAGAGACAAAGGCGGCGGCCGCGCGTTGCACTTGCCACACCACCGCCTCCTGTGCCTTGCCCCAACAGACTGTGAAGGCTATCGGGGGGACCTTTGTCTTTGTGCGAGCGCGTGCGCGCGTATTTGTGTGTGCTTACTCTTCGGCTTATTAAACGTCTGTAGGTTACAATCTGTGTGCAGACCTAATGGCAGGCAGGCAGGCATCTGCCTGTAACCGCAATGCACGATACATGCATATGCGATAATGTATCACGGCCGATGTCAAGATTCACAGCGCGAATGTATCCTAACCGAAGGCGCGCATGCGTCCGCACACGCTTCGGTGAGCACGCGTGTTTATTTATGTAAACAAGACAAAGAGCCCCCCCCCCCCGGATAGCCTGAACAGACTGTTGGGGAAAGTGCTGTTAGCGAGCACCTATGAAGGCCCGCACGGCACGCGAGGGGGTGGGTGGCCAGCACCACGCCCGGCCGCCTTTGTCTCCCCAGTGGCGATGGTTACACACCGCACCAGGTACTCATTTGAGGCTGAGTCGGCCTAGGGGAGGCCCAGCACCGGTTTAGATAATCGTCACCGGTGTTGGCCGTGAGCGGGAAGCGAACTCGGGTTGCCAGGTTCGCAGCGCGGCGTAGCGCTAACCGCTACACCACCACCACGCACACACAGACACACACACGCACACAGCTAACACACATACATTGCGTATTCAGTTATTCCCGTGTATAGCCGACACAATGTGTACATCCTACACAATGTGTCCATACGCATAGGCGAGAGATTCTAACAAGAGAAAGTTATTCAAATGCATAACTTAACTTGACATTCAGGTATATTGGAAATGTGTTTTTTTATTATAATAATAGTTTAGTTGTAACCAATATGGAATTATTATAATAATATGCAGGTTTTAGTGTACGTGGGCGAGACTAGCAGGTCGGGCTTGGGCAGGAAACATCGCTATGACGAAACGAGCTACATCTTTATTTGGAGACTAGGCTCTAAGAAAAGCCGTCTCGGGTGTGGACCAATCAAATTCAAGGATAGTGCATATTATTATCAGAGTTGTCTCTTTTGTTTGCATTTTGACTGCTTGTGTTGTGGTTATTGCAAACATGATGCCTTGAATAAAGGTGTCAGGTTTGTTTGTGCCAGTTAAAAGGGTAAAACCTATTTCTATATCTAGAGCTACATCTTCTCTCGTGCGGCTGCTGATGGGGCAGATGCGAAAGCGACAAAATTCCCATTCAGGTGGTCAAAGCAAGGCGACGATAGGAGCCGGCGTCGTCTGTGGTGTATGGCTCTATGGTGTATGGCTCTGTGGTGTATGGCTCTATGGTGTATGGCTCTGTGGTGTATGGCTCTATGGCTCTATGGTGTATGGCTCTGTGGTGTATGGCTCTATGGCTCTATGGTGTATGGCTCTGTGGTGTATGGCTCTATGGCTCTGTGGTGTATGGCTCTATGGTGTATGGCTCTATGGCTCTGTGGTGTATGGATGGCTCTATGGTGTATGGCTCTATGGTGTATGGCTCTGTGGCTCTGTGGTGTATGGATGGCTCTGTGGTGTATGGATGGCTCTGTGGTGTATGGCTCTGTGGTGTATGGCTCTGTGGCTCTGTGGTGTATGGCTCTGTGGCTCTGTGGTGTATGGCTCTGTGGCTCTGTGGTGTATGGATGGCTCTGTGGTGTATGGCTCTGTGGTGTATGGCTCTGTGGTGTATGGCTCTATGGCTCTGTGGTGTATGGCTCTATGGTGTATGGCTCTATGGCTCTATGGTGTATGGATGGCTCTGTGGTGTATGGCTCTATGGCTCTGTGGTGTATGGCTCTGGCTGTCCTCCTCTCGGTATTTGTTGGGTCCAGACGACGACTGAAATGTGACGCCGCCAAACGTAGAGATCGCGTCCAAGGGGAGCCGCCCACCGCGGAGACGGAGCGATGGATACGCTTCGCGGATCGTGAGGAATAGGCCTCCATCCAACATTGTCAGCCATGGATAGACCATGGCTGACAACGATGATGAATCTACAAGTCTACTGCTTGCAATATAAAGATCCCCCGTATAGCCTGGACAGACTTTTGGGGCAAGTGCTGTTAGCGAGCACCTATGAAGGCTGGAACGGTACACGAGGGGGTGGGTGGCCAACACCACGCCCGGCCGCCTTTGTCTCCCCATCACACCAGGTACTCATTTGAGGCTGAGTCGACCTAGGGGAGGCCCAGAACCGGTTCAGATAATCGTCACTGGTGTTGGCCTTGAGCGGGAATCGAACCCGGCTCGCCAGGTTCGTAGCGCAGCGCGCTAACCGCTACACTACCGCTCCACACGCAGTCACGTACACGCTTAGTCAATCCGACATGGTGCACCGAATTCAGATATTTGGCTGTTGCCTGTTGTGTCGCATTGCTGGTGACTATTAGCGACAGTGATGTGGAACTGAGGTAGTGGAGCGGTGGTGCAATGGTTGGCGCACTGCGCCTCTGAACCCCGGCGAACCGAGTTCGATTCCAGATTACGGCTAACATCGGTGGCAAGTGATAACTGATCCTGGAACTCACCACCCTTCACCAACTCGCACTGACAGGCGTGGTGAAGTATGGTCAAACAACTCCCTTGACAAACACTGTTTCCTAAACCTTTTCCCGAGTTCTTAGAACCTTCAACGCGTGCTCAATTCAACAAACGTATTCCTGTACTTTATGATCGATTACCCCTGCACGAATGCTGTTTGTTGATGGCCCCTTGGTGTTGTGGGGCCTTTTGGATTTTGCTCTACAACCGTGATGGTGATGATAATAATAACAACAACAAACCTAAACTCGTAGCTAACGTGAATATTTAATAACCGGTAGCCACCACTCACCATGCGAACGATAACAAAGAGTGGTTTATGGTTGTGTGCTGGGCAAGTGCGCTTGACATTTGCCCTGGCTTGTTCGCACGTTTAGGACAACGATTGCCTGATAATCAGCTTGGTGTTTCTGTAACTTAATTTGTAATTGTGCTAGGAGCAGTCTCGGGGTGAGCTGCAGTGTTTTCAATGCCCCATGTGGCACAGTTAGTTTTGTGCTGACTTCTGTTTGCTTCATTTTACGTAACGTTATTTTATTTCATTTGAGTTTGTCGTTTTGGCGACCCAGGTGGCTCTTGCGAACGAGACCGACTCATCTCCTGGTCCGTCGACTTCCTACCTGGTTAAACAAAATAAAGGTGCCCCTTTGAATGATATTCTACGTGCTTATTGGATTGGTGTAACCTTGGTACCATGTAGCATGGTTACATTACTGTGTAACACTAATGCCAGGAGTATACGAGCACAAGTAATAATAACAATAGCAAACTCAAAATATGTGTCGATGACACTGCCGGCAGAAAAGAGTACCTCTTTGGCTTCTGTGTGTGCTATGAAGAAGGGTAATTTCCCAAAACGTCGCCTATTGTATATTTTGTCTATGATAAACGTTTTCTTTTTAAGGCAGTGTTATTGACTCAAAAGTATTTATGTATCCAGGAAAGCCACGCAGAGTCCTAGAACTCTTGAGTTGGGTCCTGCATTGTGTTTAAATCGTAAATATATTTTAAGCCAATTAATGCGATGTTTAATACACTCGTGGAAGGAAACCGGAGCGACCTGGAAAAAAAAAACCCATGTGCCGAAGGGGACAACACTCTATCCCCGTACCGATGGAAACAGATGGCGATTATTCCACTTGCTGTACTGCCTTCCCCTGGCGCGCCACGGTATGGCAAGCACCTCGACGCTCGTGGGAAGGGATTTTCACGATATTTGCGTGGTGATCCCCCCCCCACCCACCCCCCAACCCTCACTGATACCTCCCAGCAATGCTGCAGTCCACACGCCGCGTGCGGAGATGATTTTCACGAAGCTCCCGTTTGCTGACAACAAGCGACGCACAAAGCAAGCGTTCTAGGACGAGGCGACGCCCACACCTGCCAACAACCCCTTTTCCAGTGCCCTCCTACCTTACCACAGACCAATTCAGACCTTATTGGTCACCCCGTGCCCTTATACATCTCAACGTTCATCCTACAAAGTCCCATCACAAGGGAGAAACACAAGCAAATAGGAAAATCAACGTTTTTTTGCCCGTGTATACGCCGCATGTACCCAAACTAAATTTCCCCGGATAAGAATACGGGCTGAACCGTTCTGGATTGACAGCTCTGCGACGCAGCCACGTGCACCGCCAGATCGCCGCTGTGAGTCGTACAAATGTTGCTTTGTGAGCAAACTCCTCGCAGCGGAAAACAACACGCCAGAGATGAGAATGTCTTTCTGCTGCTGCTGCCGCTTGCTGCTACTGCGATGGCGAGGAAATTGAGACCGGTTTGAGAAGTGGACACCTGCCATCTGCTGGTGGACTTGTGTAGCTGCGCTCTAGTGTGCGATTTCGAGCGGGGCCGTTCATGGCCGGACACAAGCTCGTGAATGCTGGTGAGACCCACAAGGTAGAAACCGGTTCAGAGTGTGTTTGTTTGTTTTACACACACTCACGCATGTATATATGAGAAAAAATGCATCTGGATAATATTTGTCCGGAAAAGCCAATACGCTTGACTAAAACCATCCAAGCAACCATCATCATCTGTTTGTCTTTGTGTGTGTCTCGCTCGGTGTGTCTCTGCATGTGTGTCTGCCTAGGTTGTTTCCGTGTCTGTGTTTTATCATTCATTCTTACCTGATGGTGGCTGCTTGTGTTGCAACCGAAACGTCGTATTCTATTATTCTTTGATTTTATTTTCTACGTGACTTTACCGAAAGAACCAAAGAGTAATTCCTGCAGTCACGAAAGCTTCGAATCTAGTTTGAAACCCATCCACGTGTTTCAATGTGCGTGGATGCACGCACATTTGGAGTTGTGCTTCGCATTCGTTGTCGGGTTGTAGCGCGCGTTGTTGGGCAACACGTCCGACGTTTCTCTCCGCGCGCTGGGAGCTTCTTCGGGAACCGAAACGTCGGACATCAATGCCGAAACAACAGGAGACGCATCGGGAGACGCGTGCGGTCTGGCCGGGCACCCGTTACGCAGTCGTAGCTGAGTAAAGCGGCGTGATTAGGAGATGATCACGGTAACAAAAGTAGCTACATATTGCTACGGGCACCGCGATAAATGCTTTCAAGCAATCAATTCCGGTTCAGTGATTCTGCACTTGCTTTATTACTATAGTACTATACTGCCTTCAACTTTCATGAACGACTGGGTGTTTAAGGTTGGAGATTTGTCGTATTCTTTGGCTGTATAGCAAAAAAAAAATACAATTACTTTACGATGCAAGTAAAAAATGTGTGTGTTTTAATATTTACGTGTTTTTTTTTAATTTAGGGCCTCTTTATAACATATGCTACAGGCCCCGCTCTAGCTGAATCCGGCACTGATTAGGAGGGTGGGGTTTTATTTTTCATTATTTCCGCTCATGCAACCAACATAACAAGAAGAATGAGAATAAAATAATAAAATAAAACAATAAAATTCTCACGACGTTTCGGCCACAACACAAGCGGCCTTCTTCAGGTGAAGGAACAAAAAAACTGTCGGGACGACAGAGCTCCAATGAACGCTGCTAAGATTCGTAGCGTCTTTTAAGCTGGTTGAGAGAAGAGAGGCACCTTGACAAAGGGGTTAACATATCAAACAGGAGAAGTTATCATTGAAATAGCTGAGGGATTTGGCTTGTGACTGGTCACAGAAATGGCTATGTTAAAGTCAGAGCATACACATTCACAGAGGCACCTAGTACTCATCACACTTGAGAATTTAGCAATGAATAGCTGAGGTATGAGCTTGTGACTGTCGGGACGACAGTCACACGACAGTCACAAGCTCATACCTCAGCTATTCATTGTCACAAGCTAATCAAGGTGCGTCTCTTCTCTCAACCAGCTTAAAAGACGCTACGAATCTTAGCAGCGTTCATTGGAGCTCTGTCGTCCCGACAGATTTTTGTTGCTTCACCTGAAGAAGGCCGCTTGTGTTGTGGCCGAAACGTCGTGAGAATTGTATTGTTTTATTTTATTATTTTATTCTCATTCTACGTGACTTCGCCGAAATAACCAAGAAGATGAATCCTTGCAGTCACGAAAGCTTTAAATAAAAAATATAACAAGAAGAGCTAATGTTTATCGACTTCGGTACCCGCAACCCCCCCCCCCCCCCGATCAATCTTTCAAGAGCCGCGATGCACGTGGGTCAATACGAGACAGTGGTGGTGGTCCCTTAATAAACGACGTTACAAAGCAGTCCTTTGAAGAGCCTCGGGTTGCCCCCCGCCCCTTGGACGTGGACGTAGGACGCTGATGAGCAGCAAAATCGCACGGAACGCGCCCGATCTCGCCAAGATGTTCGGAAGCTAAGCAGCCTTGTGCCCGGTAAGCGCTTAGGATGGGCAGCCCGCCGTGTATCGATAGGCTGCTGCGGGGGGCTACGGTGCAGGTAAGCCGAGGGCACTGCATGCGACAGATCCATTATTATTGCACAGCGTGACCCAGATGTCTTGTGACCCCCAATTATTTGACCCCTAACATTTTTGTTTTGCTTTATATATATTACGTTTTAGAGAATTAAATGGGGGGGGGGGGTGGTCACAAGACATCTGGACCACCCTGTTCACGACGTAGGTCTACGCTCCCGCGTCTGCGCTGTCCGCGTTCACCGACTCGCGCAGACCAGCGTGGTGAAGTATGGTCAAAAAAACCTCCGTGACCCGAACAGCGTGACCCGTGGGGGATTCCCTTATGCGTACAGCAGTGAACTGACACATGAGCTGTACGTGGACACATGTGTCCTGATCTTTGTGATGCTATATTGTCTGCAGGGTGCTGCAAAAACATGTTAACACTTTCATGGGACTATCGTTTGTTCATGGAAATAGAAGGGATAATATACTGGAACGTGATAACAAATGTATGTTAATAGTTTCAAAGAGTCAAAGAGTCTCCACTTGTTCGCCAACGTTGTCAACGCGTGCCTGGAATCTTCTCCGGGTGATCTCCAGAGCCCCTAGGCACATTTCTCGTGGCATTTTTGCAAATTCTCCGAAGTGTTAACATTTTCTTGAAGCACCCTGTATATATGGAATTATAATACAATATATGTGAGCCTTCATAGTTTTGAAAAAAAAAACCCTGTTTTACTCCAGTGAACAGCATTCACTCGACCATAAAAGTTGACCAAGTGTAAATAGTCCAAATAATATACATTCCCCCTGAGTCGGTCCACTACGAAATGAATGCCCTCTGCCCACGCCGTGCCAGTCATCGGAATCGTTTGACCACACTTCACCCCACTAGCCAGGCCGATTTGATGAAAGGGACATCCCTTGCCAGAACCGATTCAGGTATCACTCGCCGCTGACGTTCACAGCCGTGGCCAGGGAATTGAACCCTGGTGGACTGGGCCACAGCGCGATCGGCTTTTAAACACCGCCACCCAGTAACTATCACTAGTGTTCATGTGTGTACCTAAATAGGTTGATTCGGCGCGAACTGAGAGTAGTCGCAGCGCGATGGCGTCATTCTACAGGGACTCTTCTATTTACGAATATCCGACTCACGAACTTACAGGCGATACGAGCAAACCCGTCTGTATGTCCAGTTTCCTGTTTGGACCGAGAGTCGTAAGTTCGAACGCCGCGCAATAGATGGCGGCGGTGGCTTCTACATCTGCAGAACGTGAAGAACCAGTGGCATCTACATCTGCAGAACGTGAAGAACCAGTGGCATCTACATCTGCAGAACATGAAGAACCAGTGGCATCTACATCTGCAGAACGTGAAGAACCAGTGGCATCTACATTTTCAGGACGTGAAGAACCAGTGGCGTCTACATCTGCAGAACGTGAAGAACCAGCGGCGTCTACATCTGCAGAACGTGAAGAACCAGTGGCATCTACATCTGCAGAACGTGAAGAACCAGTGGCGTCTACATCTGCAGAACGTGAAGAACCAGTGGCATCTACATCTGCAGGACGTGAAGAACCAGTGGCATCTACATCTGCAGAACGTGAAGAACCAGTGGCGTCTACATCTGCAGAACGTGAAGAACCAGTGGCATCTACATCTGCAGGACGTGAAGAACCAGTGGCATCTACATCTGCAGAACGTGAAGAACCAGTGGCATCTACATCTGCAGGACGTGAAGAACCAGTGGCATCTACATCTTCAGAACGTGAAGAACCAGTGGCATCTACATCTGCAGAACGTGAAGAACCAGTGGCATCTACATCTGCAGAACGTGAAGAACCAGTGGCATCTACATCTGCAGAACGTGAAGAACCAGTGGCATCTACATCTGCAGAACGTGAAGAACCAGTGGCATCTACATCTGTAGAACGTGAAGAACCAGTGGCATCTACATCTGCAGAACGTGAAGAACCAGTGGCATCTACATCTGCAGAACGTGAAGAACCAGTGGCATCTACATCCGCAGAACGTGAAGAACCAGTGGCATCTACATCTGCAGAACATGAAGAACCAGTGGCATCTACATCTGCAGAACGTGAAGAACCAGTGGCATCTACATCTGCAGAACGTGAAGAACCAGTGGCATCTACATCTGCAGAACGTGAAGAACCAGTGGCATCTACATCCGCAGAACGTGAAGAACCAGTGGCATCTACATCTGCAGAACATGAAGAACCAGTGGCATCTACATCTGCAGAACGTGAAGAACCAGTGGCATCTACATCTGCAGAACGTGAATAACCAGTGGCATCTACATCTGCAGAACGTGAAGAACCAGTGGCATCTACATCTGCAGAACGTGAAGAACCAGTGGCATCTACATCTGCAGAACGTGAAGAACCAGTGGCATCTACATCTGCAGAACGTGAAGAACCAGTGGCATCTACATCTGCAGAACGTGAAGAACCAGTGGCATCTACATCTGCAGAACGTGAAGAACCAGTGGCATCTACATCTGTAGAACGTGAAGAACCAGTGGCATCTACATCTGCAGAACGTGAAGAACCAGTGGCATCTACATCTGCAGAACGTGAAGAACCAGTGGCATCTACATCCGCAGAACGTGAAGAACCAGTGGCATCTACATCTGCAGAACGTGAAGAACCAGTGGCATCTACATCTGCAGAACGTGAAGAACCAGTGGCATCTACATCTGCAGAACGTGAAGAACCAGTGGCATCTACATTCGCAGAACGTGAAGAACCAGTGGCATCTACATCTGCAGAACGTGAAGAACCAGTGGCATCTACATCTGCAGAACGTGAAGAACCAGTGGCATCTACATCCGCAGAACGTGAAGAACCAGTGGCATCTACATCTGCAGAACATGAAGAACCAGTGGCATCTACATCTGCAGAACGTGAAGAACCAGTGGCATCTACATCTGCAGAACGTGAATAACCAGTGGCATCTACATCTGCAGAACGTGAAGAACCAGTGGCATCTACATCTGCAGAACGTGAAGAACCAGTGGCATCTACATCTGCAGAACGTGAAGAACCAGTGGCATCTACATCTGCAGAACGTGAAGAACCAGTGGCATCTACATCTGCAGAACGTGAAGAACCAGTGGCATCTACATCTGCAGAACGTGAAGAACCAGTGGCATCTACATCTGTAGAACGTGAAGAACCAGTGGCATCTACATCTGCAGAACGTGAAGAACCAGTGGCATCTACATCTGCAGAACGTGAAGAACCAGTGGCATCTACATCCGCAGAACGTGAAGAACCAGTGGCATCTACATCTGCAGAACGTGAAGAACCAGTGGCATCTACATCTGCAGAACGTGAAGAACCAGTGGCATCTACATCTGCAGAACGTGAAGAACCAGTGGCATCTACATCCGCAGAACGTGAAGAACCAGTGGCATCTACATCTGCAGAACGTGAAGAACCAGTGGCATCTACATCTGCAGAACGTGAAGAACCAGTGGCATCTACATCTGCAGAACGTGAATAACCAGTGGCATCTACATCTGCAGAACGTGAAGAACCAGTGGCATCTACATCTGCAGAACGTGAAGAACCAGTGGCATCTACATCTGCAGAACGTGAAGAACCAGTGGCATCTACATCTGCAGAACGTGAAGAACCAGTGGCATCTACATCTGCAGAACGTGAAGAACCAGTGGCATCTACATCTGCAGAACGTGAAGAACCAGTGGCATCTACATCTGTAGAACGTGAAGAACCAGTGGCATCTACATCTGCAGAACGTGAAGAACCAGTGGCATCTACATCTGCAGAACGTGAAGAACCAGTGGCATCTACATCCGCAGAACGTGAAGAACTAGTGGCATCTACATCTGCAGAACATGAAGAACCAGTGGCATCTACATCTGCAGAACGTGAAGAACCAGTGGCATCTACATCTGCAGAACGTGAAGAACCAGTGGCATCTACATCTGCAGAACGTGAAGAACCAGTGGCATCTACATCCGCAGAACGTGAAGAACCAGTGGCATCTACATCTGCAGAACATGAAGAACCAGTGGCATCTACATCTGCAGAACGTGAAGAACCAGTGGCATCTACATCTGCAGAACGTGAATAACCAATGGCATCTACATCTGCAGAACGTGAAGAACCAGTGGCATCTACATCTGCAGAACGTGAAGAACCAGTGGCAGCTACATCTGCAGAACGTGAAGAACCAGTGGCATCTACATCTGCAGGACGTGAAGAACCAGTGGCGTCTACATCTGCAGAACGTGAAGAACCAGTGGCGTCTACATCTGCAGAACGTGAAGAACCAGTGGCATCTCTACACACACTGACAATGCGTAGACAAAAGCAGCCAGGCTGTAACTACAAGACTCTCTGCCGTGCGTTGCGCTGTCGAGCTTCGAAGGTGCTCGCGAAGCGACACTTAACTCACACCACTGGCGTAGCAATTACATTGTCAGCCCAGGAGGGTGGGGGCAATACTGTTGAAGACAAATCTCTTGGTGGTGGTTGTCAAGGGGGGGGGGGCAAGGCACCCCCCCCCCCGCTTGCCCCACGGTCGATGCGCTGCTGCTGACTCGAACAGTACAGACGAATCGACTTACGAACAAATCTGTCTGTCGCCTGATGAAGCTAGTTGTAATTCCTGGCGAAACGTCGTACTTAAGATTGTAAATGTTGTGGCTTGGCTCTCCAACACACCGGTGTGCTGTACTAGTGACGAATTGGCCGCGTTCTGTTTACGTGACAACCCTTACTAGTTGCCTGTGTCGGGTGGTGGCGGGTTTGACGACTCATTTATATATTTTACGCGATCTAACCCCCCCAAAAAAACCCATTGATCATGGAGCACAGACGATCTAGCCGCCAGGGTGTTTGTGGGTGCGTGTACACCTCTGTGTCAACAGAGGGCGACAGCCGAAGGCAAATTCCCGTCTGGGGAATGTTGTGGGTAACACCCGGCTCTTACGTTGAGGCGCTGTGTCGTCGTTCTTGGGTGGGTTGGTTTCTTTGTTGTTGTGAATGTTTTCACGTTGAAACGAATGAGAGCTGCATAGACTTCCACAGTTGTCTCGTTTTTGTTGAGTGCATGGTCTGAAACTATAAAAACGGGCCACGCATGGTAGTTCTTTCGAGTTGTTGGTCTGGTTAAGGCGAGAGCTTCTGTTCATGCGACGCACATCTGTGTGTTGTTAAATATATATTTTTCCACCCTGTAATACAAATTTAAGTTGTAATGTGTTTGTTTTGTTATCATCATTTACAGATTTGAAGAAAAAAAGAGACCTCCATCGCCTTCGACACGAGGCGGACGGATTTGAGTGTGGACGTGAAAGGGCCATTACCACGTGAATTTCCTCGACAGCCATTTGGGCTCGTGTTGTCGAGGGTCTTAAGTCGATACTAAAAAGGGGCACTATTGATCATGTTCCATATGGCGAGCAGCCGAGGACGGGTCAATACAGTGAGGGGAAAAAAGTATTTGATCCCCTGCTGATTTTGTACGTTTGCCCACTGACAAAGAAATGATCAGTCTATAATTGTAATGGTAGGTTTATTTGAACAGTGAGAGACAGTATAACAACAACAAAATCCAGAAAAACGCATGTCAAAAATGTTATAAATTGATTTGCATTTTGATGAGGGAAATAAGTATTTGACTCCCTTTAAGATTGTGCTCCTAATCTCAGCTCGCTACCTGTATAAAAGACACCTGGGAGCCAGAAACCTTTCTGATTGAGAGGGGGTCAAATACTTATTTCCCTCATTAAAATGCAAATCAATTTATAACATTTTTGACATGCGTTTTTCTGGATTTTTTGGTTGTTATTCTGTCTCTCACTGTTCAAATAAACCTACCATTACAATTATACACTGATCATTTCTTTGTCAGTGGGCAAACGTACAAAATCAGCAGGGGATCAAATACTTTTTTCCCTCACTGTATATGAGCCGATGTTGACACCGGTAATATGGTGTTTCGGGTGTCACGTTAGCCTCAACTTCCCATGAAAAAACACATCAGCACACAAGATGAATGCACATTTAATTTTGTTTTTAAGTAGAGAGAGAGAGAATGACTACATTATCAGTGGTGTAGTCACTACATTATCAGTGGTGTAGTAACTACATTATCAGTGGTGTAGTGACGACATTATCAGTGGTGATGTCACTACATTATCAGTGGTGTAGTGACTACATTATCAGTGGTGATGTCACTACATTATCAGTGACGTAGTAACTACATTATCAGTGGTATAGTAACTACATTATCAGTGGTGTAGTGACTACATTATCAGTGGCGTAGAAACTACATTATCAGTGACGTAGTAACTACATTATATCAGTGGCGTAGTAACTACACTATCAGTGGCGTAGTCACTACATTATATCAGTGGTGTAGTAACTACATTACCAGTGGCGTAGTAACTACATTACCAGTGGTGTAGTAACTACATTATCAGTGGTGTAGTGACTACATTATCAGTGGCGTAGTCACTACATTATCAGTGGTGTAGTGACTACATTATCAGTGACGTAGTAGCTACATTATCAGTGGCGTAGTAACTACACTATCAGTGGCGTAGTCACTACATTATATCAGTGGTGTAGTAACTACATTACCAGTGGCGTAGTAACTACATTATCAGTGGCGTAGTCACTACATTATCAGTGGTGTAGTAGCTACATTATCAGTGGGGTAGTAACTACATTATCAGTGGCGTAGTAACTACATTATCAGTGGCGTAGTGACTACATTATCAGTGGCGTAGTAACTACATTATCAGTGGCGTAGTGACTACATTATCAGTGGTGTAGTAACTACATTATCAGTGACGTAGTGACTACATTATCAGTGGTGTAGTAACTACATTATCAGTGGCGTAGTAACTACATTATCAGTGGCGTAGTAACTACATTATCAGTGGTGTAGTGACTACATTATCAGTGGCGTAGTAACTACATTATCAGTGGCGTAGTAACTACATTATCAGTGGCGTAGTTACTACATTATCAGTGGTGTAGTAACTACATTATCAGTGGCGTAGTCACTACATTATCAGTGGCGTAGTTACTACAATTATCAGTGGTGTAGTAACAACATTATCAGTGGTGTAGTAACTACATTATCAGTGCGTAGTAACGACATTATCAGTGGTGTAGTAACTACATTATCAGTGGTGTAGTAACTACATTATCAGTGGTGTAGTAACTACATTATCAGTGACGTAGTAACTACATTATCAGTGGTGTATTGGCCACATTATCAGTGGCGTAGTAACTACATTATCAGTGGTGTAGTAACTACATTATCAGTGGTGTAGTGACTACTTTATCAGTGGCTTAGTGACTACATTATCTGTGGTGTAGTGACTACATTATCAGTGGTGTAGTAACTACATTATCAGTAGTGTAGTGACTACATTATCAGTGGTGTAGTGACTACATTATCAGTGGCGTAGTAACTACATTATCAGTGGCGTAATAACTACATTATCAGTGGTGTAGTAGCTACGTTATCAGTGGTGTAGTTACTACATCATCAGTGGTGTAGTAACTACATTATCAGTGGCGTAGTAACTACATTATCAGTGGTGTAGTAGCTACGCTATCAGTGGTGTAGTTACTACATCATCAGTGGTGTAGTAACTACATTATCAGTAGTGTAGTAACTACATTATCAGTGGTGTAGTAACTACATTATCAGTGGCGTAGTAACTACATTATCAGTGGCGTAGTAACTACATTATCAGTGGTGTAGTAACTACATTATCAGTGGTGTAGTAACTACATTATCAGTGGTGTAGTAACTACATTATCAGTGGTGTAGTAACTACATTATCAGTGGTGTAGTTACTACATCATCAGTGGTGTAGTAACTACATTATCAGTAGTGTAGTAACTACATTATCAGTGGTGTAGTAACTACATTATCAGTGGCGTAGTAACTACATTATCAGTGGCGTAGTAACTACATTATCAGTGGTGTAGTAACTACATTATCAGTGGTGTAGTAACTACATTATCAGTGGCGTAGTAACTACATTATCAGTGGTGTAGTAGCTACGCTATCAGTGGTGATGTCACTACATTATCAGTGGTGTAGTAACTACATTATCAGTAGTGTAGTGACTACATTATCAGTGGTGTAGTCACTACATCATCAGTGGTGTAGTAACTACATTATCAGTAGTGTAGTAACTACATTATATCAGTGGCGTAATCACTACATTATCAGCTCAGGGGTTGCGGCAATCGGCCAGGTGGGGCCCCCAATATTTGATGTCTATCACGGTGGCACCTCGAGGCTATCGCCGCTCCTCTGGCCTCAGCACATCGTCGCTACGCTCACGACCCACAACATTGAACGCTGTAGGGGCGCTCCATCCGCAGCCACGGTTTACGTCAGCGGCGAGTTGTATAGTTGAACCGGTCCTGCTGCCTCCACCTCACCCGCTGCACCAGTCCACATTGACCAGCGTGGTGAAGTATGGTCAAACGACTTCCATGACCGACGGGACGTGGCGAGATGCCTTCAGGCAACAATAGACCGGCAAAAGGGCTACACAACAACAACAATTGTTATTGTATCACGATACTGCGTATGCGACGCGTCATAGCAGCGACGATGTCAGCCTGGCTTGTGTAGAGTACTCGAACAACAATCCGGGCTACGACGCAGGGAAAGCTCGCGTACATTTTGAGCTTCGGTTTCGACACACGTTATCGATCAACCCTGGGGGGGGGGAGAGGGAGGAGGGGGCTCATCTGTTCACGTTCGGGGCTTTAAACGTCGCGTCGGACGCGGCACGAACCGACGGCCCACTGAATAATAATCTTGCGATGCCGTCTGGATGTTCAGATTTTTGTGTTTACCAGCGAGACAGGCGGTGTGTGTGTGTGTGGGAGGGGGGGGGGGCAAAGTAAAACAAAAGAAAGGGGTTTTCGTGGCCCATTCCGGCGAAGTGGCGACCCAAGTCCCGCGCCCCGGCCGACATTCCGAGACGCACTCGAGACGCGCTCCTGATCGCTCCGTCATTCCATGGCGCGCCACGCGAGTGCGACCGTTACGTTTGGAGCACGTTTCATTTGTCTTCTTCTTCTTCTTCTTCGGCACAATGTGTAATCGGCTCCTGTCAAAGTGTGCGTTGTTGCTGTTGTTGTTGCTGTTGTTGTTGCGAAGAGGGCGTCATGCAGATGCAGGTGTCGGTAGGGTCCCAGTGGATTTCCCAGATGGATCCCTTGGTTTGGGAGGGTTTTTTTTTAGCTGTTGATGGTGAAAATCCATGCGCCTCTTGGGACTTCATGGTGGAGTCGTCACTGGAGCTGTCGGTCGTATGGGGAGCGCTTGGGAGAGACGGAGCCGCATCTCCATTCTCCATCACCCGACGGAGTCCCAGTCCACCACTCGTGCTGCACCATAGCAGTCGCTTGTTTGAGCGAGAGAAAGAGAGTGTGTCATTCCGGTAATCATCATTCAGCGTGAAGAGAGAGAGAGAGAGAGGGGGTAAGTCTTTAGACGAGACAGATCCGAATCTGCAGGATATAAATGAACTAAAGGCTTTCGGTGGATATTTAGCAAGGCGCAGTTTGCACACTGCTCATCTTCAGTCTGGGTGGCGAATATGTAAATGTTAATATTCACATCAACACCACCCATAGGCGATGTAGAATACTAGATTACTATGCTTTGTTATCGTATACATCGTTTCATAATCTATACAACTGCCGTTTGTGAGACTCTGCAAACGTCGATATGCATTGATTTGTACAGCCCTTCTGTCAATCCACCGCTAGACGAGGGTTATTTCCACGTCACTTGACCATAGGGCGAGGTTGTTTGGCTATACTTCACCACGCTGGTCACGCCACCAAAGCGTCCGACCTTCCAATGTCGCTCACCCACCGAGGTGGTCTCCGCTGTCACCTTTGACAGCTGGCCAGCCCGCACGTCCCCCGGCACGGCAATGGGCTGTGGGCGCGCCGCGCTCATCGTACTGGGCAGCGTGCTCCTCACCCTCCTGCTCGCCGTGCCGGCCACGTGGCGCGCTCGCCGGGACCCGGAGCAGTCGCCTCCACCACCAACGGCGCCATCACCGCCGCCACCACCACCGCCACCGCCGCCCTCCTGGAGACGCAGGCTCACGGGCGGCGAGAGGCGCCAGTCACCGTCGAGGGCCGTGCGCGACCTTCGGAGGCCGCATGGGTGGGCGAGGATGGCGCGCCGACGAGGTCGGCTCTACTGCCAGGTGGGCATCGGATTCCACCTGCAGCTGCGACCCAGCGGCAAGATCAGTGGCACCCACAGAGCCAACTCCTTCAGTGAGTACGGCCCGACTCTCCTGCATGCCCAGGCCCTCTCGCGTGCTGCCTGGACCCTCGGCGTTCGTTGAAGCTCGGCTCCTGAACGCATTGCAGCCGTGCGCAATAATACTAGAACGCAGCCTACAGCGTGGCTGTCCCGCGTAAGGTTCATATCGTGCCTTAGTCCGAGGCACTTTACAATCAGCAGCGACCACGGGGCATCGACTCGACCTTGCGACGCGACTGTCCGTCGACCTCCCGCACGCACGCAATGCGATGAAGCGTCGCCACCCCCCACGGGGTGCGTCCTCTCGGGTGAGCTCCCTCTATTAGCCGCCACTCCGCCGCAAGTCTTGACCGCTGCCTCTGATTTGTCTCCAGCGAACTGTCCTGCCCAAGTACACAATTGGACAAGGGCTGGAGGAGGTTGCAATTAAACCTGATGATACAGGTCATGCACGCTGTAGGCCATACAATTATATCCTTACGTGTGTCTAGCGTGTGCGTAAGAATAGAACCGCTTTGCGAGTTGCTAACCCTAACGAGCGAGCACCCATGGCCACGTCACGCGTTACCTACGGTGACTTGCTGCTCTAACTTTAATACAAACACAAACACTGCTGCTGTCGTATATATATTTGTTTTCATAAGAGCTCTGGATTATAAGTTGTAGTCAGGCTCGGTGGGCACTCTTCGTGGATGTCTACTCTTGGGAGGAGTCTTTGGGGTGGCTTGCAAAAAAAAGCCGTGCTTAATTGTGGCCAATGCTGAATTCCAGCAAGGAGGGCTGCTTCGCCGTGCTGCCCTCTACAGGCACCACCCCGCGCAGTGCACGCGATGGGCATTTTGATGGCACTTGGCGGACTCGCGGTGTCACCACGTGTTGTTGACACATCATGGGCTCGGTAACCTTCGGCTTCCGGAGCGGCAGTGCGGCTCTTTAAGGACCGCTGCTTCGCGACAGTTATTTATTAAGGACCCCACGTCTCGTATTCACCCACAGTGCATTGCGGCTCTTGACATAGTCAAGGTTGTTTTATTTTACTTCTTTTAACCAAATTCGACAAGAATGTCTCTTTCTTGTTATTTTTTGCTTTCCCGACCCCTGCCTGGATGAACACAAATCGATGCGAACGCTCAAGTCACGTACAGTATATCGAATTGCGTGTGCGAGAAGCTTAATTTATGATTGAATGTAGATTGAATGGTAATATTTAGAATAAGCAGTGCTCAATCCCACTGCTGGATATAGAAACACGCATATTTGACAATACTACGTAAAACATGAATAAAACAATGTAAGTACTCCCACTACGAGATAGAACATGGGCGAAATGTGGCTTTCACGCAGAAATATCTGTGTTTCGTGAAAAAAGTGGATATGGCTGTCTTCATTAGGCCCAATCTCAGCACTGGGGCATCTAAACTATAAGCTCAGAGACACGGAAGAAGAATACATCACGTGCATGGGGTCCATCCCTAATTCTTAGAAAAGTCTTAAATACCTGAGCCCGGAACGGCAATGAGCGGGCCAAAACCCCATAACCCCCACCTGCTCTGATGAGTCCTGTGTGCCTGATACCGTCGATTTCCCTGCTAATGCCATCCAGAAAGTCAGGATTTTGGCAATGTATAATGTGGAAGGATACGGAATAAAAAATATTTAATTAACAAAAATAGTGGATTTTTTGGTGCAACCCAGAATAATAAATAACATATTTTATTTTCATTCTAAAAATTATATTGATTCAACCCAGCGCTGAAACCAGCCAGGTATTCCCAGCATACACTGCACAAGAGGGATATCTGAATGTCACTTCAATGTCATCGGGGCTGTCTGCACTGACGTGCCGGGGACTATGCTTTACGCGTAAGCCCTGCAAGGTCATTACGCAGTCACAAGTGGCCCCGTGTCACTCCATCGAATGTGCAACACAGACGTTTAAATATAGAGGACACTAGACCCCGATACAATGACGCACAGCGGGCTCTGCGTACACTCATAGGTAGGTGGCTAAATGGGTGGATTGGTTGATGAGTGGCATGGATTGGCGAGCGGATTGGTTGGCGGATAGGTGGGCGGGTGGATTTACTGGTGGATTGGTGGGCAGAACGTGGGAACGTCGGTGGGTTGGTCGGTGATGATTGGTTATTGCAACGCGTACAAATGGTACGACAACGAGTTAAGTACAACAGTGGATTTCGCAACACTGCCCTCTGTTGTCCTTTATGTAGGCCTGCATACTTAAGAAACCCCCATTCGGGCACCGTGGTCACCCATTCCAGCACTACCTCGGCTCAAATCTAACCTTAGCATCCGTGATCCGACGAGATTGAGTGCACTCCGGGTGACTTGGCCATAGGCTTGTATAACGTAAATTGGATGTAAATCTGGGGAACAAATGGGGCGATCATTGTAAATGGTGGAGGAAGGGCAGGCGGGGGGGGGGAATTGGAGGGGGATGTACAGTTTGTTGAACTTCTTTCGCACCGCACGTAGCCAACCGCGATAATCGGAGGTGTGCAGGGGAAGGACAACAAACTAAATACAAAAAGCAGTTATTAAGAAATGAGTTTGCAATCTTTATTTAAAAGTACATAGCTCCAGTGGCTTCCTAATAATGGACGGAAGAGCGTTCCAGACGGCCGTAGAAGCGCATCTGAGAGAACGCGATCATCTTTGTTCAATGGTTAGCTAAAATATGCTGCGAGGATGATCGGAGTTAGCGTGATGAGTTATTCTCCTTGAAAAACGTTTAAGCTTGGATTTCAAGAAGAGGAGAGAATCAGCCCTGCAGATGGCCCTAGAGGGGAGGGAATTCCAGGCAGCCGAGCAGCAAAAGAGATATTGTAGTGAGTTAATTTATACCGAATGTATGTATGTTGAACTTCGTTCGCACCGTACGTAGCCAACCATGCTAATCGGAGTTCATGCGGCAGACATATGTTGTCTGGGATGAAGCCGTAGAGGTCGCCGGTTGCTATTTTGTTTAAAAAAGCTTTCAATAATTTGTATAGTTTTATCTCCCGGCTCGGCAATTTAAACAACAATAATTACATTTTATATGGCCTCATTCATGCTAATTGCATCTCACGATGGGCAGGTTTGTTTAAACCCACCCCGTCCGCTTAGCAAAATGTCAATGGCTACACCACAGGTCAGGTGTGGTTGGGTTTCTTCCACGTTTGGCCAGCATGCCAGATGAGGCCACAATCCCCTAGGAGTGGGGGATCTCGAGAAGGAGCCCCATCAGCTCCAGGAGGCCCCTTCCACCAGCCAAACAACAACAACAACGACGACGTGAGCAAGCAATCGCCGGGCTGCACTTGGAAATTGTACATGACTGTGTGTGAGAGTTTCCTACCGATTTGAATCTCGCTCGCACCGCAGGTGTCCTGGAGATTTTCTCTGTCGCCAGAGGAGTTGTGGGCATCTGGGGCGTCTCCAGTCGCCGGTTTTTGGCCATGAACAGGAAAGGAAAATTATACGCGACGGTAAGGACTCGAATAACTCAATCGTTATATTATCTATATACAAGGGAAATTTGTGAATGTGTGTCTGTTCGAAATGTTTAGCATACTTCCCGACATGCAACAAACTTGAAATTTGGCATGTGATTTAAAGCTTTCGTGACTGCAGGGAATCATATTCTTGGTTCTTTCGGTAAAGTCACGTAGAAGGGAAACAATAAAATAATAAAAATATAAAACAATATTATGTATTTTTGTTATTAGTTTTTACACCTGATGATGATTGCTTGTGTTGCAGTCGAAACGTCGTGATAATTGTATTGTTTTATATTTTCTTATTT
The DNA here is from genome assembly GCF_048934315.1 of Petromyzon marinus. NCBI lineage: Eukaryota > Metazoa > Chordata > Hyperoartia > Petromyzontiformes > Petromyzontidae > Petromyzon > Petromyzon marinus. The sequence continues at coordinate 17,323,629 of NC_133674.1, forward strand.
TATTGTTTCCCTTCTACGTGACTTTACCGAAAGAACCAAGAATATTTGGCATGTGGGTAAGTGAGCGGTGACGTCACATCTGTGATGTCACCGGCATGCGGCAGCGTCACGCAGTGTGCCTACTGACTTAACGCCCCCCCCCTCCAAACTCTCCGCGTAGGCCGTGTATTAATCCAAGACAAGAATCCAAGTTTCGATTTAAAGCTTTCGTGACTGCAAGGATTCATCTTCTTTGGTTCTTTGGGTAAAGTCACATAGAATGAGAATAAAATAATAAATTGATAAAATAAAATAACACAATAATATTCTCACGACGTTTCGGCCACAACACAAGCGGTTTTCATCAGGTGAAGGGATGAGACTGTCTGGAGGACAGCGCTGGAGTGAAAAAGCCACGCTCAGATCGCGACCTTTAAGCTGTGTAAGAATAAACAAAGCGCCTTGACAAAGGAATTAGCATAGAATTTAGCATTGAAATGGCCGAGTGATTAGCTTGTGACTGGTCACAGAAATGGCTATGTTAAAGTTAAAGCATACACATCAAGGGGTGCCTCTGCGGATGTGTATGCTTTAACTTTAACATAGCCATTTCTGTGACCAGTCACAAGCTAATCACTCAGCCATTTCAATGCTAAATTCTATGCTAATTCCTTTGTCAAGGCGCTTTGTTTCTTCTCACACAGCTTAAAGGTCACGATCTGAGCGTGGCTTTTTCACTCCAGCGCTGTCCTCCAGACAGTCTCGTCCCTTCACCTGATGAAGGCCGCTTGTGTTGTGGCCGAAACGTCGTGAGAATATTATTGTGTTATTTTATTTTATCAATTTATTATTTTATTCTCATTCTACGTGACTTTACCGAAAGAACCAAAGAAGAAGAATCCAAGTCTCGGGCAAAGCCGGCTAGTAAAGCTAGTGTTTAATAAACGTTACTCGAAGCCCACAATGTGGAATTGTGTTCCTTAGAATGTGTTTTGACGAGTGTTGTCATGTCCAGATGATGGCCAATGTAGGCCTACTTGAAGTAAAACACTTCCTCTTGCCGAACCGGTATTTAAACAAATATACCCATTTGTTATATAACAGGAAGATACTTGAACGCATGTCATAGCTGTATCAAAACCGTCCCTAAGTGTAACCTATATTTAAAATTGTAATGATAATTGCAGCATTGCATTCTCAATGCCCTCCAATGAACACGACCTCGGCACTTCATCTGCTACACGACACTTAATAATGATAACAATATATCGGGTACTGATTTTTGTCAGGCCTCCTCACACCGTGCCGGTCATCGATGGTAGTTGTTTCACCATATTTCACCTGTCTGGTCACTGCGGGTTGGTGAAGGGGGGGAGATGCCTAGGATCGGCTTAGATATCCCTCAAAAACTGACTATTTAACACGATTTTTGTTCCTGGGTAGTGTTATTTTCTAATTGCTTATGCCTCAAAAGTATAGAAAATGGCTATTATTTCCCACAAACTTTGCTTTTGTGACCAGGACTTTATTGAAGGAATGACACAACTGCACACCACATTTTCTCATTGAAAATAGGTAAATTTCAAAACATCACTGTCCTGGTCACAAAAGCAAAGTTTGTGGGAAATAATAGCCTTTTGCTGTACTTTGGAGGCATAAGCAATTAGGAAATAACACTACCCAGGAACAAACAAAACATGATTTTGTTACACAGTGAATTATTGCTTTGACCTGTAATCATGATCATCACGATCCATGGGCAGATAGGCCGTAGGTGTCCCCTGCACATTTCATCATTTGTTTCCACTCCCCTCTGTCTTCTGCCAGTATGCTCAAGTAGTGCCGAACCAAGGTTGCCCGCTTAAATGGGCAGCGCAATAGCCACCGCGCCACCACAGCGAACCATAACGCGACAACATCCAATCCAACCCGCTTAATTGCGGCAGACTTATCGCGCAAGCGTAACAAACAAACAAACAAACCAGATCGTCGTTGGTTCCCCCCCCCCCACCACCCACCCCGCCAACGGACGTCGCCTCTCGGCGTGTGCGTCTCCTCTGCACAGAGCTCCTTCACGGACGAGTGCCTCTTCGCGGAGAGCTTCCAGGAGAACGGCCACAACACGTACGCGTCCGAGCGCTACGGGGCCGCCGCGGGGTCAGGCGGCGAGGGCGCCTGGCTCGTGGCCCTCAACAAGCTGGGCCGCGCCCGCCGCGGCACGAGCCCCCGGGTACGCCGCCAGCACGCCTCCACGCACTTCTTGCCCCGGCTGCGGCGTGTCGCGGCCGCCGGCGAACGAGGCTTTAGGGTCGTGAGTTCGAGCCCGAGACGCGTGCCGCCCGTGCAGGCCGAGACGCGAGCGGGCGCCGCCTCCGAGCACGGGCAGATCGAGACCCCCGGCGGCAGCCGCGGAAAGGAGGTCGCGAAGTACCTGCCGAGATTCCGGTTTGGTTAAAGTTCGTGCCTCGTGCTCTTGAGCTTGTAATTCTTCTGTGCGGTGACAACACGCTCCCCTTGCGCATCATTACACAAAGTGCGCGTGAGAGTCTCCCGAGGATTACTTCGCCCCCCCCCCCACGCCACGTTGGAATCCCATAATCATCGCGCCCTCAAGGTGATGATGACGACGACGACGACACGATCTTTAAGATGGTCTTGCCATTACGTTTGCAGGTTAAAAAGCTAATTGCCATAAGATTTCCCTTATTAGTGTAAGTAGTGATACTGCTTTCCACCAATGTTAGCTGTGGCCTACGAATTTAACTCGGGTAGCTGTGTTCAGAATGCAATTGCCCTATGTATGTTGAACTTCTTTGGCACCGTACGTAGCCAACCGTGCTAATCGGAGGTGTGAAAACTAGCTTGCTACTGCGCCACCGCTCATTGCCGTAACAAACAGGTGTGTTATTTTGCTCACAACACATAGGCCTTCGTGTGTCAATCGGCAGAGTAGATGTTCAGGTGTTTATTACTCAGAGCGGCACAGCACGTGCACGATGAGCTTAAACTCCGTCTCCATAGCTACATGACTACAACCACAATTGGTTAAGCGCCGTGGAAGATGATGCCCGGCATGATAAGCCCCGCCGGGAATTCGCCTGGATGCAATTTGCGTCATGCCATGTTCCGCTTGAAAGGCGTACGGCGATGGCGGTGGTGGCTAATTACCAGCTGGAATCGGTCTTCGGCGAGGTTAAGTAAATAGCGCTTTAAAACCCAGCAGCCCACCCGCGACCCTCACCCGCACCGCGCTGCTATAATTATAGCTGTAAGCACCAACATGAAAAACACTGATTTATAGCTTTGGCGTGGTGGGGGGGCGGGGAAGTGCGGGTTGCCTGTGTCGTCACATCCGTTCGACTGTGACGTCATCGCTCGTCGCGCGTGGGAATAATGCATGGCGACACAAGTTACGAGCCAATCAGGAGGCCTGACATTTTCGTCCAATCACGAGGTGGGCGGGGGGGGGGGGTGGGGGATTTAAGCGTGTCTGACTGGCTGGTGAGGTGCAGAGTAGAAATGCCCAGCTGTGTATCGTCCGGTGAACGCCAAACGGGCGGTGAATTCTCACTAGTTGCACACCCACGTGGGATAGACTTGTAGCTGTGCTCACTGGTACGGCGACGCTGCGGGTTTGCGTAAAAAAGGCAGGAAGTTTACGTTCGAACACAGCGCTTCATACGACAATCACTCGCCAACCGCGGACTTGCCAACCGTGGATTCATGTATACACGGTTGATGGTTTGTATACTAAATCAACCAACCGCGGCCTGGTAATTTGAGTATCCACGGGCAGGCACGGGCCTGCAACGCGCATTTACAAATTTCGCGGGGCCGCGGTTCCACTCCGGGCCACAGCACCACCCATGGCCACCCGTGGCGTTGCGTAACTTATCAGCTGTCCGTCTGTTTTGTTGTGCTGTCCAGTAGGGTAATTCTCGAAGCACAAATACCGCGTCGCATCATCGCATTCACGTGAACCCTCTCCCGTTCCGAGACGCCTGCAAGTTGCGGTGCGGGTATCCCGTTCACCGCTGAATGTTGGAACGCGCAAGCGGTTAGCGTTCATTTTATTTAGAGACGTAGCGCCGTTGTTTTTAAAGACGTCGTACTCACCGCGGAGTACTGCAGCGACACGACCTCACTCGATGATAGCTGGCGCCAAACTGGGTCACACGCCCTCCCGCATGGCCTTGTGCACGCCTCGGTAAGATACAATCTAATTATTTAATGTTTTCTTCCGATTCCTTTCCGATGACGTACGCCTGCCCACTCATCTGTCATTGATGACCCGGAGGAAGAGGGGAGAGTGGGCTGAGCCCCTCTTTCTATCCACCCCTTTCCCCCATCGTTCTATTTTAGTTTGTTGAAGGACAACATACATACATAGTCACAATCATCGTTAATATTAAATGTATATAAAGTTAATGTAATGTTTATTTACGTTTTGTTATGTTATTGTGTAATGTACTATATTTTACTCGGTGTGATGGTGAATAAACAGGCAAGTTAGTTAAGTTATGACGAATCTGATCATGGCCGTGGATCCCCTAACCCCCTCTTTCCCATAGGCCCTGTACTTTACCAACCGCGGATTTGCTTACCTTTTCCAGGAACCTAACCCCCGCGATTGGCCAAGGGATTGCCGTGTTAGCGTAAATAAAAAACGACTAAAACATTCCAAATGCGTGTATGTGTGTTTGGGGAGCGGCACTCTAGTGGTTAGCGCACTGTGTGTGTGTGGGGAGCGGTGGCACAGTGGTTAGCACACTGTGTGGGTGTGCAGGTGTGCGTACACGTGTGTGTGTGCACACGTGTGCTCATCGCTAACTTAGTGGGGAGTGGTAGTGCAGCGTTTAGCGCGCTGCGCTACGAACCCGGCCACTCGAGTTCGATTCCCGCTCACGGCCGACACCAGTGACGATTATCTGAACCGGTTCTGGGCCTCCCCTAGGTCTACTCAGCCTCAAATTAGTGCTTGGTGCGGTGCGTAAAAAACATCGCCACTGGGGAGACAAAGGCGGCCGGGCGTGGTGCTGGCCACTCACCCCCTCGTGTACAGTTCCGGCCTTGAATGGGTCCTCGCTAACAGTACTTGCCCCAACATTCTGTATCAGGCTAAACGGGGGATCTTTGTCTTTGTTCATCGCTACCTTTGTTGGGTGTGGGAGCGTGCCGTGTGAGCTGGAGTGGACTTCGATCCCCGGCGACTCGAGTTCGATTCCCTCTCGTGGGCAACAACCGGTGACGTTTACCTGAAGCGGTCATGGACCTCCCCTAGGTGGACTCAGCCTCAAATGAGTACCCGGTGTGTGACCATCACCGCTGGGGATACAAAGTTGGCCGGGCGTGGTATTTGCCACCCACCCTCTCGTGTGCCGTGCCGGCCTTCGTCGGTGCTACTCGCGACCCGCACTTGCCTGTTGCAGGCTACCCGGGGGATCTCTGTCTTGTGTTGTTTTGTGTGTTGGTGCGTGCACGTGCCTGTCGGGTGTCATTGCTCGCGTGAACTCAGGGGTTAGCGTGACAGCGCGTCGAACACTGAAGAGTCCTCATGCTGCTGCTGCTGACTGCTGCTGCTGCCTGCTGCAGTTTGAACCCCGCGTGGCAGGCAGGGAGGGAGATGATAATGGGGGCCACGCTGCCAGAAGGGTACACGGGGGGTGGTGGGGGTGTAAGAGGGGGCATCGTGCACGGGTCATCGCACGCGCTGCCGTTCGTTCCAAACAAAGTGTTGACACGAGCGCCAAGCGGCGTTGCGGTCACAAGTGTGGAAGCCTTCGGCCGTGCGCTCCGCTTGCGGGACGCAGGCGATGGGTCGCAGGCGATGGGTCGCCCACGAGCCTTGGCTAATCCCTCTGCGCGTTTTAGATGTAGCATCCCACGTGCGTGATGTGCACCAGCCCAGCTGTCTACCCACCGTGTGTGTGCGTGTGTGTGTCTACGTGTGGGGATCGGAAAACCCGAGTTCGATTCCCGCTCACGGTCAACACCGGTGACGATTATCGGAACCGGTCCGGGGCCTCCCCGGGGTCGACTCAGCCCAAAATGAGTACAGTGCCTGGTACGGTGTGTAAAGTAAAAAATAAATCATAGCCACTGGGGAGATAAAGGCGGTCGGGTATGGTGCTGGCTACCCACACCCTCATATGTGCTTGCTAACAGCACTTGCCACAACAGTGTTTAAGGCTATACGGGGAATCTTCGTCTTGGTGTGGAAAGCAGTAGCGCAGTGGTTTGCGTGCATCCCAATACGAGCCCAGCCCACGTGAGTTCGATTGCCGGCCACGGCTAACATCGATATTGTGAACATAACAATTGTACGATACACATTCAGTATCTTGAATGGAACCTACAAGTACACGTACAACCCTTGTATTCGTCCACTGCTGGATGAGGGCTACCCCCAGCTCCGTGCAGGTCATAAGGGGGTTGTTTGACCAGACTCGATTCTCACTCGGGGCCAACACCAGTGACGATTGTCTGAACCGGGCATGGGCCTCACCTAGATTAACTCAGCCTCAAATGAGTACCTTTGCGCGGCGTGTAAAACATCAGCAAGTGGGGAGACAAAGGTGGCCGGATGTGTTTCTAATCACAAACACCGCCGTTTCGTGCGTCGTGCTCGCCTTATAGGTGCTCGCTAACAGAACTTCCGCCAACAAGCGAGTGAAAGGTGACATGGGGGATCTTTGTTGAGTGTGTCTCTGCACTCCTCATATGATGGCTACGAGCGCATCTGACACGCAAATAATTTCTCATTTTGTCTCGCTCCTGGCCGTTGCTGATTAATAATGAGATTGTAAATAGGAAATAATGTTTCATCTGTGAGATTACTATGAATTGGAATGTTTCTTTACCATGTAAAGCAGTATATCATTTCGTGCTATAATGGAACAAGTGTGAGTTGGTCTGTTACTCTGTCCAGAATAAAAAAAAAGTTTAAAGCCATTTTTTGAGCGTGTAGCATTTGCGGAGCATTCATATTCAATTAGTTATTGATTTCAATGTATTTGTAAATGTGAGTAAACATGTTTATTTAAAATTATGGAGACATTACAGGCGGTCTCCGATTTACACCGTTTACGATTTACGACCAACATTTACGACGTTTATATAATGCAACCGTGGATCGATTTACGACGCACAAAATCAATTTACGACGCATATTCCAACATGACTCTGGACACATTTTAACAGCGATGGCACAGTATATTTTTCAAGTAGTGGTACCCCAAACTTTCGCAGCTCTTAAATTCCCTTTTCACACCATCAATAGGGAAACTCCCCCCTCCCACCCCCCGCGCCAACCGGCATGTGCACTTGCATGTACACCACTTCTATGCTAAGTCGGGCAATCAAATGCTTATTTTTTATGCTAATTCCTTTGTCAAGGCACCTTGTTTCCTCGCACACAGCTTAAAGGTCGCGGTCAGAGCGTGGCTGTGTTCCACTCCAGCGCTGTCCTCGAGACAGCCTGATCCCTTCACCTGATGAAGGCCGCTTGTGTTGTGGCCGAAACGTCGTGATTTTTTGTTGTTGTTTTATTTTTTACCTACGTGACTTTACCGAATAGAACCAAAGAGTATGGATCATTGCAATCACGAAAGCTTTAAATCTAGAAGCGATGTTTCTTCTGTGCAACGTAGTGGAAAGTCGGTGAGTTGTTTTTATTTTCAAGAGGTCAAGTCAGTTCAGCGGAGACAGAAAGAAGACGAGGTCATACTAAACATTCCAAACTTTTCAAACAAAATTTGCTTTAGTCATTGTTTTTTTCGGTAAAGTCACGTATGTAGAAATACCATAAAATTATATTAAAATAAATCAATCACGACGTTTCGACCACAACACAAGCGATCTTCATCAGGTGTAAAAAATGAATAGCGAGGGAGCATATAGGGTGACATCAACGCAACACATAGAGAGCGTTAAACTGCACGGAGGTAAATTCAACAAGAAGACGAGAGACGAGAATTCAACAAACCTAAGAAAAAAATATGTGATGCAAAACCAGACAGAATTGTAAAGGTAACTTCCCCGTAGAAGTGTGTTAATAAAGAAGTAAAGCTTTCGTGACTGCATAAATTACTCATTGGTTTTTTCACGTAATTTTTTCTTAGTTTTGATTAATTCTCGTCTCTCGTCTTCTTGATGTATTTACCTCCGTGCAGTTTAACGCTCTCTATGTGTTGCGTTGATGTCACCCTATATGCTCCCTCGCTATTTGTTTTTTACACCTGATGAAGATCGCTTGTGTTGCGGTCGAAACGTCGTGATTGATTTATTTAATATAATTTTATGGTATTTCTACATACGTGACTTTACCGAAAAAACAATGAGTAATGTATGCAGTCACGAAAGCTTTAATTCTTTATTAAAATTTGCTTTGTTTCAATGTTGGTGATTGTGTTTTTATGTTCGGTACTGTACTATTTTACACGTGTCCCGTGAATTATCGCACTTGGGTCTGTTGACTAACATGCATTAAGAATGGATAATTCGGGGGCGCTGGTGCAGACACCACTCGTGACTGATGTCATCTCTGGCCAGGAATTGAGATTCAGCCCCATTCTCAAGTGCAGTGAGTTGATGGTCTCAACCCAGTCAGAAATTACTCTTTTAAACAAGCATAATATTTTTGTTTTATTCAATGATAAATAAAGTCACCACACTCGTTTTTCTTGATTGCCATGCGACGAACAGCCCTACAGCCGACAGGGCATGCACTGCCAAGTGTGGATTCGAGGCAATTCAATGGACCTCAAATCCAGTGATGTCATCTCGCATAACTACTTCTGTGATCTCGGTTCGTGCCCCTCGATTTTGGAATCGCATCGCCTCCCTGACTGCGTCGACATTTCAATGTCGCTTGAAGCTGAGTTGCATGGAAACATTGATTAATATCCTGTACCAAAAAATAATCCCTGGAAATTGTTCGATTCGGCTATGTCTAATCTCACGTGTTGATTGGGCAATGTCTAATCTCACGTTTTTATTGGGCTGTGTCTAATCTCACGTTTTTATTGGACTATGTCTAATCTCACGTGATGATTGGGCTATATCTAATCTCACTTTTTGATTGGGCTATGCCTAATCTCACGTTTTTATTGGGCAATGTCTAATCTCACGTTTTTATTGGGCTATGTCTAATCTCACGTGATGATTCGGCTATGTCTATTCTCACGTTTTGATTGGGCCATGCCTAATCTCACGTTTTTATTGGGCAATATCTAATCTCACGTGCTGATTGGGCTATGTCTAAGCTCACGTTATGATTAGGCTATGTCTAAGCTCACGTTTTGATTAGGCTATGTCTAACCTCACGTGTTAATTTGGCTATGTCTAACCTCACGTGTTAATTGGGCTATGTATAATCTCACGTGTTGATTGGGCTATGTCTAAGCTCACGTGTTGTTTGGGCTGTGTCTAACCTCACGTGTTGATTGGGCTATGTCTAATCTCACGTGTTGATTGGGCTATGTCTAATCTCACGTGTTGATTGGGCTATGTCTAATCTCACGTGTTGATTGGGCTATGTCTAACCTCACGTGTTGATTGGGCTATGTCTAATCTCACGTTTTGATTGGGCTATGTCTAAGCTCACGTGTTGATTGGGCTATGCCTAATCTCACGTTTTGATTGGGCTTTGTATAATCTCACGTGTTGATTGGGCTATGTCTAAGCTCACGTGTTGTTTGGGCTATGTATAATCTCACGTGTTGATTGGGCTATGTCTAACCTCACGTGTTGATCAAGCTATGTCTAATCTCACGTTTTGATTGGGCTTTGTATAATCTCACGTGTTGATTGGGCTATGTCTAATCTCACGTGTTGATTGGGCTATGTCTAATCTCACGTTTTGATTGGGCTTTGTATAATCTCACGTGTTGATTGGGCTATGCCTAATCTCACGTTTTTATTGGGCTATGTCTAAGCTCACGTGTTGATTGGGCTATGTCTAACCTCACGTGTTGATTAGGCTATGTCTAATCTCACGTTTTGATTGGGCTTTGTATAATCTCACGTGTTGATTGGGCTATGTCTAAGCTCACGTTTTGATTAGGCTATGTCTAACCTCACGTGTTAATTTGGCTATGTCTAATCTCACGTTTTGATTGGGCTTTGTATAATCTCACGTGTTGATTGGGCTATGTCTAAGCTCACGTGTTGTTTGGGCTATGTCTAGTCTCACGTGTTGATTGGGCTATGTCTAACCTCACGTGTTGATTGGGCTATGTCTAGTCTCACGTGTTGATTGGGCTATGTCTAATCTCACGTGATGATTGGGCTATGTCTAATCTCACGTTTTGATTGGGCTATGTCTAATCTCACGTGTTGTTTGGGCTATGTCTAAGCTCACGTTTTGATTGGGCTTTGTCTAGTCTCACGTTTTGATTGGGCTTTGTCTAGTCTCACGCTTTGATTGGTCTATGTATAATCTCACGTTTCCCCCTGCCTTTAGCCAATTTATTAAAAATGTCATTACATTTTGAGCAAATTTCTGCACTGTCTCCACTAGCCCAATCTCGTCACTCTCCTTGCCAGTAAATATATTTTATTTTCTTATACGTTTAACATTCGCATTCTTAGCCGGATTCAAAAATGCGCGTTAATGTATGGTAAAACAATAATGGAGATGCGTTTAGAAATTAACCATTCAAGACATTCTCTTGTATTCTAAATTATTTCGTGTACAACGCAGGTCGTACTTGCAAGGGAGGCAATGTCATATCACGCGTCTCCACGGACCTACATTTAACCTCCTCGTTAAATGGTGTATACTGGCCACTTCTACCTAACACTGGGGCGAAGTTACACTTGGTTCTGCGAGAATCGGACATTCCTTCATATCGTGTCATGACGCAGATAGCCCAGCTGGAATATAATCTGGAGGAGGGGAGAGGGGGGGAAAAACATTGTTTGAAGAAATAAACCCACGTAGCGAGCTTCTATCTATTCGCCTTGTCAGTTGGGTCACAGCCAATCGGTGGGGGCTCAATCTTTGGTTGGTGTGACACACAGCGGATGGTGGACGTGCGTCAGCTGAGACAGCCAGGGCCTTTTAGAAGCTGGGCCGCATAGCAGAAGCTAATTTGCGAGCTCCGTTCGGAAATACAACAGCAGTGGCAGCGACATTTTTTTTTGTATATAAACTGTTTTTTTTTGTGTGCCTGATCCCCGGCAGTGCCGCAGTGCATGCAGTGACGTCCTATAGGAGGAAATTGTCGAATTCCGCGGCCCGATAAGGCGACGGGGAGGTCGATTCCTGCTTTCAGTCAGCCCTCGCAGGCAGACGCAATCCCGCGCTATCACAACAAGCCGTGCATTTCGGACGATTTGAAGAGAAAGGAATTCTCTTTTTTTTTTTCCCTGAACTACCATTTTTTTTTTGCTGCTATTTCTTTTCTGTTGCATTTTATCACACTGGGACTCGGTGTGGTTGACGTGTCATACACACGCATGTGGTGGCTTCTTATCAGTTAATGAGCTGCAGTTTCCTCCAGCAAGTTAAATATTTACACATTTACACGTGTTTCGCCCGCTCGCCCGCTTCGTCTCGAACGTCGACGGCGAGTGGCATGCCCGCTGCGAGCGACTTCTGAAGAGCTGTCGGCCCCCTGAGCAAGCTATACTGCAAGGAAATAAACTGAGTTTGTGTGTGTGTGTTTTTTTAAATGTAACAATAATGTACGGGTGCATGTGTCATCATTGACGTGAGCACGCCAAAAGCCAATACGTGTTCCGCGTATTAAATTGGCTTGCCGGTCAATTTTATTTTTGCATTGGTCTGGTTTTATTGTTCCAATATGAATTTTTACAGCTCGCAAGAACGCCATCGGCAAAGGCTCTATGGGGGAGCGGGTAACGAGGGGGGGAAGTAGCGACAGATATTGAAATAAATAGGAGTCACGGTTTTCATAGTAGCGAAAGTTATGACAAGCACGTGAATATATATATACTCTTGGCTTGTTTTGCATGTTTTAAATTGTACAATACGTCACACGCGTAGGCCAAAGCAACTTCGTAATACCGTCAAGCGCTTCAAATAATAATAATGATGACAATAATAATATCATGGAAACAATCTTACACACACACTCGCGCGCGAGTTTTAAATAAGGTACGCGTTAGTTTCATCTTAAACTTAAATTAGCAATCTACTGTACACATTTACATTGTCCTGAGATACAGAAAAACATACGCGGGTCACATATATAGTATGCACACTTATAAGGCGACTGGTGAAGTTGTCACGGTATAGAAGCCGATGTTACGTTATCATCCAGCGGTGACTTTTGGTGGCTGGAGTATTGTGTGATCGATGAACTTTAAAGTTTAATATATATAAATAATATTTTGCACGGGTTGAAAAGATTAGGCCTATATATATATACAGAATACACGCGGTGTTTGAAAGCGTACTGACATGTACATTCATAATTTATAGATAGCACATTTTTTTTAGCCGAGAAAATAAAAAACAATTATACAAATGAATCAAAATAATTTACAGCCTTTTTTTTGTCAATCCACTGCTCGATGAAGGTCACCACACGATGCCGTGTGTCGGTGGTCATGGGGCGGTTGTTTGACCATACTTCACCTCGCTGGTCAATGTGGGTTGGTGAAGGAGCGGGGTTGGGGGACCACTACTTGTTCCGATATCACTCACCGCTGATGTTAGTGTGCTCGTCTTATCAGCCTATATGGTTAGATAACCGTGTCCTTAATAAATCATTTGCGTCCGCATAAAGGTGTTTTGTAGCGCAGTTTATGATTTTTACAATAGCTTAAATACGTGATTATACATCTTGGACGTAACAAATCATATACATCTATAACTGTGTGTCAGTATCGTACCAATAAATTAATCTTCGCATTGAAGCGCACGTAACTCTTGTTCCATGTTGCCTATACGGGCATGCAAATACCTCCATTGCCAAACATCGCCACTATCATCATCATCGTCGTCATCGGCAATGATCTATCCACAGCTGGATGAAGGCCTGCTTCATCCACGATGGAGGCTTCCTTCATCCGGCAGTGTCCTCGACATGCCTCGACGTGCTATGATGCCACGATCCGTCTCGCTCCCGATCGCGCGCGGTGCACCTCATCGCTCCGTCGCTGCTCCGACGGCCGTCCTCTCGTGCGTGGTTCTTCTCGCTGCCTTCCTGTCCCCGGGTTCTCGTCCGTCGATCATCGTCCCCTGACCCTAGCCACGTGTCCTACCCAAGCACGCCCACCGCGTTGGCATGTTCATGAAGGTCGGGAGTAGTGAGATCCAAACCAAGGACCCAGATGTCACTCAACGCTGATGTTAGCCGTGCCCGGGAATCGAACTTGGGTTGCCAGTTTCATAGCGCCACTTGCGCTAGCCATTGTCAGTTTATTTTATACCTACTAAGTGACTTTACTGAAAGAACCGAAGAGTATGGATCCCTGCAGTCACGAAAACTTTAAATCTAGATCGTCAGTTTCGTAGAGCCACTGGACTAGCCATTGCGCCACTGTTCCAAAGCGAACGCCGATTATCCAGCCAGCGTATGGTTAAATGTGACCTCTTCTTTGGTTCTTTCGGTAAAGTCACGTAGAATGAGAGTACGTGACTTTACCGAAAGAACCAAAGAAGATGAATCCTTGCAGTCACGAAAGCTTTAAATCGAATTTTAAATGTGACCTGTTCGACGCGCTGACATGTCTAGAAGTTTCGAAACCATTCGATATGAAGCGTGCTCGACTTTTACGCATTCTACACAGACTATAGTGACGAGTCAACGAGAGATGAATGTTCGTCAGTTCATATCTGACTCTAAACTACGTTCGGTTACAGGGACAATTGCAATTTTACGCCTTCACTACCAACAAGGCCAAGAGCCGATTACCAAATCATGCAGCTACGAGATCCCTAAGACGAAGACATGAGCTTCATTCCGCAGCTGGAAACTTCTGCTCGGACCTTTAATTAACGCTTTCAAACCTGAAGGTTCAATTTAGAGTCTGCCGTTTGGTTGTCCGTCCGTGCGCAACGGGCGGAGGGAGGGCACGTTCGCTCTCGTAATGACAATTCAATTGGGAATTCAACTTCGGTATAAAGTGGCGTTGTTATGCGGGGCTCACCCTTTTGAAATCAAGGTCACGTCGATCACGGAGTTCTGGTTCGCGCTTTTCCACGCTTTTCCACGCTTTTCCACGGCTGCTGCGAGCGATGCCGCTATTATTGCTAATTAAACATTTCCGAGGACCAACGCGCGTTGGAGCGAGCGACAAAAGCCCACGGCGTACGCACGCCACCGTTTTCTTCTTGCCCGATTCACATTTAGATGCGCTCACTTTGAATTGCACGCGCACTCAAGCCCCGAATGTGATTTCGCGGCGCGGCGATCTGGGCCGGACCATTGTTAGGCTGAAGCTCAAATTATCTACGGAAACTAAACCGGGTGGTGGCTCTGCTCTTAGCGCTGCGCGTGGCTATCCCCAAGGTGCTGTCAACCACGCGGCCCCATTCCGTGCCTCGCACATCTGCTCGCGTAACATCGGTCCGCTTCGGATGCACACAATTTAAACAGCAACAACAACAACAGCATACGCAAAAAGGTCCTCCGTGCGGAATAATCAGCAGAAGCCCCTTTAGTAAATGGGGGACGCTCTGCAAATAACGCGCGGGCACCGCTATCTCCAAATGTGCCCGCAGATTGTCTCTGCCAGAGGCACTGACGCCAAGCAGATGACCCAGGCACGAGACAGCCCACTTATTTCACAACGCCTTGGCGCACGCTTACAGACACCTTACAGATGGCCAGCGGGCGAGATAGTCGCAGACAAAACGCGCGCTCTCACTTCGACCATCAGGTAAACAGTGCACGTGGCGGCTTAGCACTATCTGCAGCCGCATTCCGACACCACCATGCCCTCGTACTTATACTTGTACGTCACGACGCCCGCCTCGTCCCTGTACAGGATGGAGATGGAGTCAAGCTTCGTGGGCACGCAGCACGCCTTGGCCACCTTGTCGGGGTGCGCCAGGTGCATGAGCGTCTTCACGATGGCGTGTTTGGTGGGGCTGAGGTGGTCGGTCAGCGGGAAGATGCACTGGCCGGTGCACTCGTACGCGTCGTAGCCCGGCGGCGCGATAATCCAAGAGTCCCATCCGATCTCCTTGAAGCTCACGAAGAGCGGCGTGCGCTTGCAATAGTTTCTCTTCGCGTGCCGCCGGTACCTCGACAGCGTCTCGTAGCTCAGGATGTTCTGGCGCACGTTCAGCACCTCCTCCACCACGTCGCCGAGCCCGTGGGCCGCCGCCTCGCCCGCGCCGAGCACCTCCTGCAGGAGGAGCGGCTCCTCTCGCTCGTGATCGATCATCTCGTCCAGCTCCGCCTGCCTCTGCGTAGCCCTGCCGCGACTCCGGTCGTCGGAGAAGACGACGAGCAGCGGCTCACCCGGCTGAGGCTCGGAGGCCGCCGTCGCCCCGACGCCGTCGCCTTGGCCGTCGGAGCTTCTCCGGTACCTCGCCTCCTCCAGCGTCTCGATGTGCACCTCCAGCCTGTGCGTGCTCTTCCCCGTGCGGGCCCAGCGCTGCACGGTGCTCGTGATGTCGAAAGTCTCCCAGGCGCCGCCGCCGCCAGCTGCGGCGTCTTCATCGCCACCGCCGCCGCGACCCACGACCGTGCGAGACGCGAGGAAGGAGAGTACCGTGCGACCCGACACCGGGCTGCCTTCCTCCTCCTCCTCGTCGCACACCTCGTACACGGACACGCTCCTCTGCAAGGGCTTCGCGTGCTCGGGCAGGAGGCGATGGTCGCTGTCCAGCACGGAGCGCAGCTTCAACTCGGCCATGGTGACGAGCTCGTGCGGCGGGAGCGACACGTTAAAGAGCAGGGCGTGCTGCCTCACGGCGTCTTCCTCCGTTCGGAACGAGGACGAATCTGGGACGGGCAGAGGGCAACGGGCGGCACGCGCGGGTGTTTGTGTGAGACGGGGCGCGTTTTGAGACTGGGAGCTATCGATTGAAGTCCACGCTGATCGTGGAGTAATCTGTACGTTCAGTGAGATAAACAGTTGTTGTTGCAGACTAAACAGTTGTTGTTGCAGACTGAAGGCGATGTTTCAACGTAATGCGTAAAATGTGTGTCGTACACCCTCCTCCACCCGTCAGGGCCAATTAATAAAGGTGCCACGTGACAACTCTGTTAATTGTTTGACGTGCGTTGCCTTTCTGTCGACAATGTTTGGTAAGGCTCACTACTTGTTATTAACCATTTTGCTTTGGTGCAGTGTATAGCCCAATTAGCCAGGACGCAAGGCCCTTCTGGGTAAAAGGGTAACGCTTGATTATACTTCACCACTCTAGTCAGAGATGGTAGGTGAAGCTATTGGCGAGATGTGGGGGAAGGGGGACGGGGGGTTAGATCCCCTGATGTTAGCCGTGACTCGGAATCCAACTCATGTCGTTGGATTAATCGTTCAGTGTTCGGGTCATTGGCGCCAGCTCTCCCCAGCATATATACACAGATATATTTACCAACATAAACTGCTCATGCCACTCACGCTAGGCAAATGCATTTATACAATGTAGAAATAAACAAACAAACAAACTATAATTTCAACACGTATATGCTACGCGTCCGTCATTGCCAGCAAACTTAACGTGGTATTGTTATATTTATATTATATTTTGTATGCAGGCCGTAATGTACGCGTTGTGTTTGCGTATTGTTTTATAGTCGCGAAACGTCGAGAGTCGAACGTGAACAGTGTCACGTTCTTGCCTCAATCGTCATATCGAGGCTCCGGTAAACTCCGCGAGTAAGCAAAGAGACACGAGGTTAGGGGGTGGTGGTGGAGTGTGCACGTGGGGTGTGTGAACACTGAGCGCGCAGTCACCCCGTGAACAACTGCCCACCGCGCCTTCCCGGTTCTGTCCATTCTGTTCCGTTCAACGAGAGAGAGAGAGAGATCGTTTTGGCAAACGTCGGGTCACGTTGCTCGAGCGTAATTAGCGACGCGTGGCGCAATGTCCGACGAGCATCTACAGCGGCCCTGCGGTCGATCTACCCGCTGGACGAGTGCCTCCGCACGACGCTCCGCTCGCGAGGGTCGTCTGACCCAGAGCCCACAGCGACGGTCAAGTTGGTGAAGGCAGACGCGGAAGCATGCTCGACAACCCATGTATTTACCGAGCATATCTTGACAATGCATACATACATATAAACAAAACAAAAAGGGCCGGGCGGTTTTGGGTCTGGCGGCGTTTGAATGTCTGCATCGCAGGACCGTGTGAGATGACAACAGCTTTGGGAGGCCTTCATCCAACAGTAGATTGACGTGGCTGCTGCTGCTGACGGTGTCAACTCGATTAAAGTTGCGAAAATCACATGAGACTGTGGTTTTTACCCCCCACCCCTCCTCTTACATATTATCCAAGGTGTTTAGGCATTTCAGTAGGAATATTCAACTTCGAAGCCTGACCCACCCCCCCCCCCCCCCAAAAAACATAACAGCGTTTTGCGACGTTGAATCGATCCCTGCTGAATTTTGACCCCAACACGCAAACCTCCCCCCCACCCCCCCGCGACGCAACCCGAGGCTCACCCACCTTCGTTCTTGAAGCTGCGCACGATGTTCGACGACGGCATGGACGATCTGTCATTGGCGAATCTGTTGTACAGGTCGACCATGAACTGCGGCGGCGGTTCGGACGAGGAGGGCTCGTGGAGAGGAATACCGGAGAGATTGAGGCTCCTCAGGAACTCCTCCTTCATGCTCTCCACGATGGACGCCAGCCGCTCGTCACGCCGCGTCTCTCCGGATGGACGGGCAGCCGCCCCCGTCTCCTCCTCGTCGACGGCGGCGGCGGCTGCAGCGGCGGCGGCGGCGGCACCTCGTCGCTCCAACTGCCGCCTCTCGGTCGGTTCCTCGCCATTGGCCTCGGCCACGGGCTTGCAGGACACGGAGCACACGAGGAGATTGAAGGTGTGGACGAGGAACAGCAGGGTTGAGGCTCTGCGCATGGTTCTCCCCTGCGGTGGAGCGACGGATCTGCGCTCCGCCGGGGGCTGCGTTTGTCTCGCCGTGTGTGCGACTCAACTCGCACGCTCGGCCGCGGTACAACGGGATCCCCGCGGCAGCGAGCGAGTGCTCACTTATCTTCTGCCGATGAATTCTGTCGCGCTTATCTGCTGCTCCCGTCCCGTTTAATGAACTTATTGTAAACAGCTGACGCTAATGGAAGGAAGAAGCCACGATGGGCTGTTTTTATTTATTTATAAGAAATGTATTTTTTTATTTTCGCTCGCCGCCACCACCCCCCCCCCCCTGCCCTGCCCGCTCCCCACCACTCAGCCACTCACTCACTGCTGTAACTGAGACTGTGTGGACAAGTATTCTCAGCGAGGCAATGATGATGATGATGTGCTCATCGTTGTGACATTGTTTTATGACTTGCGGGGGGAGGTGACCGCCTTTGGCGAACGACGCGAAGTATAATACCGGGAGGGCAAGCGGTCGTGTGAGACAGAGAGAGTGGGAGAGGTCACCAGCTCCTCTCACTTCACAACGCGTAACGGGCACGCGGTGCTCGCCGTACGGGACGTCACTTTTATCTCCTTACGCAGCGGCAGTGGGGGGCGGCTATGAAGGTAAAACGGGTGCAGCAGGGTTACAGGCGGGAGAGGTCGGCACGTGTTATCTGTTAACATTCTTCCGATGAGCCGTGTGGAAGCGTCTCATTGCGCAGACATTTGCGCCATTTCAACATTTTTGGCTTCCCGTGACCCAACGGATGTGAGAGTGTCGCCCAGTGCTATTTTGCGAGGCAAAAAAAAATCATCTCATAAACGCGTGGTTTAAGCTGCCCCCCTGGAAATTCAGCTCGTCAACCGAACTTCAACGTCTTGAACAATAGCAACGACGTCGCCAACTCGGTCGCACGTGACCCGCGCGAGGTTGTGCGTCGGGAGAAATGTAATTTAGGCCTCCCATGAGAGACAATATCTCTTCCACACGTGAGAGCGGACGCATCATAGACACACTTAGTAACCGATTCATGACCTGCAGATGTTTGTTAATCCACTAATGTTCGTATGTAGAACTTGTTTCGCATCGTGCGTTGCCAATCGTGCGCATCAGAGGTTAGCACGGATGGATGAATGCCCTCTCCAATACTATTTAGGATTTTGGGATTATTTGACCGTATACTTCACGACGCTAGTCGATGCGGGATCGATCAGGGAATGGTAGCGGAGCCCAGGGCACGTTCAGATATAAATTGAACATGTTAGTCGTATTGTTAGTCGTGTCTAGGAATCGAACTTCGAGGCCGGGTTCAGAACACAGTACATCTTACCACGATGGAACGCCACAGTGGCAGGATGTTAACTCCCTGGTATACAGAAGGTCGTGGGTTCGATCCCGATCTTGACGCATGCTGTATAATTGGAGTTTGCGTGTCACTCTCCCCATGATTGCATGGCATTTTCTGAGGGTCCTCCAGTTTTTCCCTTCACATTTAGAATCAAGATGCGTTTAGAGTCTTTGGCTGCTATAAAGTGCCACGTGATAAGCCACTTCTCGTCGGGCTATCATTTGTGACCAGGTCGCTTCTGAAAAAGAGTGATGTAGCTCAGTCCGTCTTAACTGGTAGAATAAAACAGTTTAGTTTAGCTGCTATATTACAGCGCCATCCATTAGGATATTTTAAACAATTTAAAACAAGGTAACCACGTACAATTTACTTTGAATTGGCTTTTATAAGGAGTTAAGTATCGCTAAAAAATATTCCACCGCAGATGGTACGCATTGTCATCATGTTCTACGAGCAGGAAACCGCTGAACTTGCTCGGTAAAAACATTGCGAACGTGTACAGGGGACTGATCATTTGCTAATTTCATGTAGAAATAATGATTTTTGCTCATATATATGACCAAAATAAATTACAACAATTCACGATTGCATCTCAACTACAATAAACTTCATCCCATGAACAAGCACAACACAATTGCTTGTGCAGTAAACACTGGGAAGGAGCCTTCATCCTCCTGCACAAGTCAAGACTCGTGCAGGAGGGTGAAGCTGCACTTCGAGAGACGCACCGAGGGAGGCTGGCACGCTCTGCCCACTGCGACTGCGACTGAACTCAATGGACGCGCGACCTTTTTCTCTGTTCGTGGGAATGAATAGGCTACGGCGCGTGTGAGAACTTGTTGATTTATAATGAGTTACAACTTGTTTCTTTTCGGTTCTCTGCAGTGGCAACCACGGATTTTCTGCTGTCGGAAAGAACAGGACACAGAACCCGTCCAAACTTTTTTTTTATTATTTTCCTGTATGTCCCGGTACATTACAGACAGACGCACGAACGAGCGTATCATTCTTCTTCAGAATAGACCAGCAATTCCTGCCATTGTTTCATGGGTCCTGCAGTCAGCTGACGACCCAATCACCCACCGCAATGAGCCCGATCTCGTCGGCTCTCAGAAGCGAAGCACGCTTTGAGCCTGGGTCCGTACTTGGATTTGGAGACTACTCGGGAAGACGAGGTGTCGTGCACGCTGGGGTTGCGAGATGCACACCGACTCATTGGCGCAGCACCTTTGTTCATCAGACCAAACCGGTGGGCAAAATGTAGTAGTGGAAGCTGTGCGGGCACTGCGGAAATATCGAACGCGTGCAATGGACGCACGAGGGAGTGAGCGGTGGAGGGCTCAGAGTTGTTATACCTCGTGTGAGAATCCACTCGGCAACCGGAACGGAACTGCACCGTGTCGTGGTTACGGCTAATTGAGTGCGGCTTGGCTAAATGCGGAGTCACGATAAGCGCACGGTTTTGCACGAGTTATTAAAGTGAAGGTTATAATTAAAATGAAGGCCAAAACGCCTTTGCTTTCCATTTCATGACGATGCTCTTGGTATAATAACACCCAAGTGCATTTGAAATCAGCATCAAACTGGTGGGGGGGTGTGTCTGTCTGTTTTTATTTGTGGGAATCAATTTTATTTTATAACCACGTGGTTTATTATTATTATGTTTTCCAGCCATCTCATTTGTGTTTTGTTGCTGCATTGCCTCTGCGGGTATAGGGGGGTGTGAGGTAGGGAGATTTGCACAACAGACTAAGACAGAACCCTTCGCTGCATCAGTCAAATCTTATTTTGTGGGGGGGGGATACAAACTGGGAAGTCAGCTCGTGAGACGTTGTCTCCTTTACAAATACGCCACAGGGTTACTGTGCAATCAGGTGACTTAGCTATTATTCGCCATATTTGCAAACTGGAAAAAAAACCGTAGCCTGTATACACATTATGCAATATAAAAAATGTATTTGCAGGAAAATGTTTTTTTTATTATTCAAGGTCAGCCCAATAATATTTCATACTAATAATCTTGACAACCCTCCTGTCAATCCGGTGCTGGCTGAAGGCCCCCTCACGCTGTGCCAGTCAAGAGGCTTTTCCAACTCTCTTACAAGAGGGGGCGGCTGGGGGGTGAGTCTGGATAGAGACAGTTTACAAAGATAAGCGTCAATACTCTCACTCGTTAGGGGAGTCCAATGTATAAAGAGCCTCGTCAAAAAAACGTTGAAGTGAGCATTGATGTCTTGAGAGTTTGTAATGGGACGACCCGCTTCATTGTCAACGGAAGCTACATGGGTTCGATTCCGTCTGGACTTTGCCATTTGTGCCAATTCCATCACCTCTTGGAGGCGGATGTGGTTGTGGAATGGAAGTTCAGGCCTTCATATATAGTTGGGAGGTTTGATCACGGAGAATAATATCTAGCAAAAGTGGAATTAATCTGAATTTGAAGCTTTCGTGACTGTAGGAATCCATACTCTTTTGTTCTTTCGGTAAAGTCACGTAGGCATAAAATAAAATAAATCACAAGCGTCTGATGGACGCTTGTGTTGCGCCCGAAACGTCGTCATTTATTTTATTTTATACCTACGTGACTTTACCGAAATAACCAAAGAGTATGGACTTAATCTCCCGGATGTTTTATTGGGATTGTGTAGCCTTGCGGGTATCATGAGAGCGCACGCAGAGTGTCCCCTCGGTGGGAGTGTTGTTTGCCTTTGATTTTGTCGAATCCTGCTAGCTCCCTTTTCAAATTAATGAGCACCTCAAGAAACCCTTCAGGGCGTCCCATATTATCAGGGTGGGTGGAGGAAGGGGGGGGGGGCGGGGTTCGACTCCGAGTTGACCGCCATGAACCCTTCCATTTCCCTCCCGATCTCTTCCACGATCTACTTCCCCGTGAGCAATCTCCTGTCCAGTGACCAAGAGTCGTGCGCCATCGCCTCGGGTGCCAAGGAGGGGGATGGGTAAACACCGGGGCGTGATCGAACAGCTACGAATCCACCTTTGTGACTGGGCACAAGGAGGGGATTTGAGACCAGGGGGGGGAGGGGAAGTATATTCTGGAGAACGTTCAAAGTGCCTTAGAGATGCGGGTGTCAACTCGTTCCGAGGGGTTTCAGAATCAGAATATTTATTCATACTGGAGGAATCCGATGCGCTATAAAGCACTTTTTCACAATATGTCCAGTTCAGGGCTCTCCATGGGTTCTACCAGTTAACGTTGGGACATAATGTCTTGAAGGATATTCCTCTGTGCTGAGGTAGGATCCGATCTGAGAGGGTGACTTATCGAGAATGGGGGGTCCAGAACCAGGTTCCAATTCCCACCGTTAATTGTTTCACCGCTTCTCTACTCCTATCAACGATGCAATGTTAGAACACAGCCTTGAATTAATTGTAAGCGAGAGACGCAGAGGAACAAGGCAACAGGACAGAGACCACTTTCATTTCAAATGTTGAATGTCCTTCCCACCCCGCACCTCCGATTTGCATGGTCGCGGAAAAAAAAAAGCTACGTACGGTGCAAAAAAGGTTCAACATGCATACACATGCGATGCTTGTTCACTCACGGTCCCCACGTGTGTGAAGAACGGACCCGTTTTAAAGCCAGGATCTGTGGTGTAGCTGTCGAGTGTGCAGGCGGTGCAACTGCACTGGTGACCCACGGTGTGGCCCGCGGGGGAGGGGCTAAATTGGACCGGTGGCCTTTCAATTTAATTCGTTGGGCCAGGGGGCCAATGCCAACCCACGCTATGCCACTGGCCCAAGCGGCATTTATTGCAGGTTGGCCGTTACGTTACGAAGTGCAAGTTATGTGACTTGTCTTTAAAATGCCCCGTACGTATGAATCAATAGAGTAACTAATATAGATGGGGAGGGTGGGTGATAGTAGTCGGATTCGTTTGAAAGCATATGTTGAAAGAGTGATGGGTTCATAACTGAAGGAGATGTCAGCCATACTAGGATCCGTTTGAAAGCATATGTTGAAACAGCGACTGGGTCACCGAGGAGACGGGGGGAAAACATTCCTCGGGAAAAAATCCTGGGAATGTGACACCCCCGGGCGATGATAGGTGCCCGCTATAGTTTCTATTTTACAAGTGTCGCGAAATGTGTGACACATCCCTGGCTGGCGTGTTATGTCATCTGACGCTCGGTCGCGTGACCTCGCGTGTCTGCTCACAGGCACCACAACGCGGTTGGTGGGGTGGGTTGGGTTGGGGGGAATAAAAAAAAAGTGACCCCGTGAAATTTGACTGCGCGTTAATGTGGCATGGCTAGACATATATAATGCGATGTGGTGTTAGCCAACATTGTTAATGAACATACTTGTACCTTGACAGCCGATGACCAAATCATCCGGAATGAACCCAATTTCTCTCGTGAGCCGCATGTGGAAACGAAGCAAAATTGAGTCTCCGTTGTGCGTCAACGGGTGGATCACCTCCGATTAGCAGAGTCGGCTACGTACGGCGCTAAAGAAGTTCAGCATACATACTGTACATCTACAAATTGCCGGAGGGTAATGTACGATGGGGCCACGTGGTGGGCAGCAGAGGGCAGTGCGGCAAAATCATTCTGTTATACTGTACTTGTGTGCTCCCACACGCTGGGGCGCCACGGTGGCGAGCTGTTAACTACCTCGCCTGGTATACAGGACGTCGTGGGTTCCATCTCGACCCTGACGCCTGTTGTATATTCGGAGTTTGCGTGTTCTCTCTCTCCCCGTGGTCGCGTGGATTTTTCTCCGGGTCCACCGGTTTTTCCCTCCACATTTAGAATCAACATCACGCGTTTGGAGTACTTCAGTTCAGTTAAGTTCATTTTATTAGGTGTAGCCCTGTGAGCCATTCGGCTCTTGAATCGGGTGCAACCGCAACAAACAAAAACATGAACAAGAAAACATCTTAAAGTGACTACGCGCAACAGGCTGCAATACACTTCCACACGGTGATAAACCCATTTGATTGAGCTACCATTTGTGATGGCCAGGTCGCTTCTGAAGAATGACTGTATGGCAGCTCACTGGGTCTCACCTGGTGAAATAAAGAATAGTTTTATTTAGCTTTTCGACACCCACCGTTCCCAACCAACAACGACCAACGTGGTGAAGTATGGTCAAACCAAATGTGTCCGTAGCATAGCTGGTTTGCATTCTGTGAGTGGAGTATTAAGAGCACACTTAGCAAAGTAAGTTAATTTCTTTTACAATGTATGTTTAATTAATAGGATTTTTGTTATTTTATTCTCCGAGATTACGTACGATTGCTAAGTTAATATTTGTGTGTATTTATTAAAACGCTCGGATACCTTTCCCCAAATATCCATCGCCAACGAATGCATTTTCGTTGGGACGGAGAAGTCTGGTTGGTCAACATGGGGAGGGGAATCATGGTACTGAAGTCTGGCAAAGCTCGGCTTAATCAGACTCAAATGAGTACCCTTGTCCGGTGTGTAATCATCGCCACTAGGGAGATAAAGGCGGCCGGGCGTGGTGCTGTCCACTCGCTGGCAACACTTGCTCCAACAGTCTATACGGGGGATCTTTTATATTTGGGCGTGTGCGATGTACGTACGTATGTTTAACTTCTTTCGCACCGTACGTAGCCAACCGTGCCAATCGGAGGTGCGGGGGAAGGACACCAAACTAAACACAAAGAGCAGTTCCTTATTGGCATTCACGCCGACGCAATGAAAGCATCATTCGATGGCTGTCATGTAGCTTAGTTTTGTTCAGAGGCAAATATCAGTACTGAAATAATCTGTAAATTCATCAGCATTGATGCAAGCAAGCCCCGACTCTGCTGATGAGACACTGCAGGTGGAAACGGGTCCAGTGTTTGCTTATCTTGAAACACTGCTGCTGAACGCATGCACTCCAAAAACAAACGGCGCGGCTAATGGTTTGTGTAAGAGATAATTGTATGCATATTCTTGGTTCTTTCGGTAAAGTCACGTAGAAGGGAAACAATAAAATAATAAAAATATAAAACAACATTCTTTTATTGTTTCCCTTCTACATGACTTTACCGAAAGAACCAAGAATATGAATCCCTGCAGTCACGAAAGCTTTAAATCAAGAGATAATTGTATTGTTTATTTGAAGAGACGGATACGTAAAGCCGACTTATTGTCTGCGTATTTTCTTTGGTAATTGAAAAAAGAAACCCACAGATGAAGCGTGTGGCTATTCAAGCAACCAGAGACCGATGTCCCTTGCTTTCATTTAATTCTTGCGTATGGCAATATTTTCAGGAGACAAATGCAATGTCGAGGTCTGCGTGGCAAGAGAGGACTTCAGGAGAGAGTTCACGTGGCTTTGCTACTCCTTCATTGCAAGGGTGCAGACTACAGTGGTTTACTACATGGTCCGTAGTTAGGGTTGCGTGGCCACTATCACAAGACTATGACTCGTCTTTATTGTTCCATTCATGAATGACATGTGCACAGCGACCCGCTGATGTTCTTGATGCGGTTGATGATTCCACACCAGTGTCATCGAGCAACTCCAAAACCATGGAGGTGCGATGTGTGGGTCTCGAGTGAGGTGTTTATTCTGGAGGTCCGTGTTGTTCCGCTCTGTTCGCGAGCAGAGTTCTTCCGGATCTGGGTGAGATTCTAGGATGGTGACAGAAGTAGCGCTACCCCAGAAGGGGGGGGGGAGGGGTCGGGACGTGAGACACGATGTTGTCCACAGGCAGGCAATGGGACACTCCGAGAAGAAACGTGTTGTGTGTTGTGAGCGAGAGGGTCCAATGCTGAGCACCCAGTGGCAAAGCTATTGGTGCGCCAACTGCACCGGGGCTCACGGGCCAGAGAGGAAAATTGGACATGGGAGGTGGGGGGGGGTAGCATCACTCCAACGATCAGTGGCGTAGCTCCTATCGAGTGTGTAGGAGGTGCAGGCGAATGGGCTCTCGGTGGAAGGGGCTGTGAGGGCCGTGGAGGGATTGGACAAGGCTGCCCAATTTAATTCGTTGCACCGGGGCCCATACAGACGGCGCTAGGCCACGGGAATCCTCCGTCCCCCAACCACGTCGTGTTCCGCAGACGATTTGTAAGTACAATGACCACCCCCACAGCTTCGTTTATCAAGATTTCTCCGATCTTACATTTACATGCAAATTTAATATCTAGCCCCGCCCACTGACCCTTGGGAGACACCCATCTCTCAAACCTTTATAACTCCCTGTCTTAGCAGCGCTCCCGCCATATATTTTATCCTGCCTCAGCAGCTCTCACCTGATGACGATTGCTTGTGTTGCGATCGAAACGTCGTGATATTGTTCTTATTTGTATTATTTTTCTATCTGCACGTGGCTTTACCGAAAGACCCAAAAATAATAATTTAAATTTTGACTTAAAAATTTCGTGACTGCAGGAATTCATATTATTTGCTTCTTTCGGTAAAGTCACGTAGATAGAAAAATAATAATAATCATTAAAATAAAAATACCACGACCTTTCGATCGCAACACAAGCGGTCGTCATCGTGACGTCATCATGACGACCGCTTGTGCTATCTCCGTGACTTTACCGAAAGAACCAAAGAATATGGATTTGTAAGTTTCCATTTCGTGCACGGGCCAATCATTGAGAGAAATTACGCAGGACCCAGCCACAGGTGCGAGCACACAATTTGAAGCCACTTCAAGGGCCACAATTTAACCAGGCTGACGGGGCAAGTGCTGATAGCGAGCACCTATAAATAAGACGCTGACGGTACACGAGGTTTGTCCATTACCACGACCTTTACCTCCCTGATGTTTACAGATTGCACCTGGTACTCATTTAAGGCTGAGTCGACCTAGGGGATATACAGAACGCTTCAGATATCCGTCACTGATGTTGGCCGTGAGCAGGAATCGAATTATGGTCGCCGAGTTTGGATCGCAGTGTAACTATCCAATGCACCACCGCTCCCAACTTGGCTGACCACAAATACAAAGATCCCCCGTATAGCCTTAACATGCTGTTGGGGCAAGTGCTGTTAGGGAGCACTTATAAAGGCCTGCACGGTACACGCGGGGGTGGATGACCAGCACTAAGCCCGGCTGCCTTTGTCACCCCAGTGGCGACGTTTGCACACTGCGCTGGGGACGCATTTGATGCTGAGTCGACCTAGGGGAGGCCCAGGACAGATTCAGATAATCGTCACTTTTCATGGCAGTGAGCGGTAATGGAACTCAGGGCCCTCACAGGCATGTAGACAGACACACACCACTCCGCTACACTCATCTTAACAAGCGCGTACGATCTCGCGGCCGTGCGGTGTCGCTCTCCGATGCGTCTGCAGGCTGTGCCGCGCGTTGTGCTGTACGATGCCCCAACAGCGTTTCGCTCCACCTGCTGGGAGCTTCTTCGGGAACCGGGATCGAAGCGTCGGGCGTCATTCCGAACATCGCGCGGACGGCACGCGCACGGGCGAGGCTCAACGTTTCCTTCCCCTCGAGATCACCGCTGTGGCGTCGCGTGGAAGGAGCGCCACGGTGGCGAGATGTTAACTACCTCGCCTGGTGTGCAGGAAGGGTGCAAAGCATTTGTTCATCGGTGCTACATTGTACTGTTACATGTGTCGACGGTGTCCCGTTCGCTCAAACACCCCCACCCATCCTCCCCCGGGCCTGCTGCTAAGTATGCCGCGGCCTTCATCCAGCAGTGGATTGCCACAGGGGCCGTAAAATACTATAATCTTCATGAAAAAAAATCTTCATAAATAAAAATCTTCCTAAAAAAAATGAAGCAGGCAAAACGACCGCCATGGCAGTGGGCCGTGTGATTGCAGGATGTTAACTACCTCGCCCGGTATGCAGGAGGTCGTGGGTTCGATCCCGATCCTGACACCTGCTGTATATTTGGAGTTTGCGTGTCTCTCTCCCCGTGGTCGCGTGTTTTTTTTTTCTCCAGGTCCTCCCGGTTTTTTTTCTCCACCTTTAGAATCAACATCACGCGTTCAGAGTATTAGGCTGCTATAAATGTCCACACGATAAGCCACTTCGTTGAGCTATCATTTGCGAGAGTCAGGTCGCTTCTGACAAAGAGCTACAGAGTTCAGCGGGGCTTTACCTGGTGAAAATATTTTTTTAAATAAAGTTTAGTTTGTGAAAGTTAAGTTCTGGTAGCCGCCTCCTCCTCCTCCTCCTCCTCATCCACCAAAACTCTCCACAACCCCCCCCCCCCAAACCTCCAAAAAAAATCACAGCCGTCACACGCGGCGGCACATCGTGCTCCCCTCTCGCTCGCTCGCACAGCACACAGCAAGGTGGAGAGATAAGATCGTGAGAACGCGGATGGCGCGCACGGGGAGAGCGCGCGAGCCACCGCAGCTGCACCCCCCACCAACCCACCCACCCCTCTCCCCACCAACCCACCCACCCTCCCCCCACCAACCCACCCACCCCTCCCCCGTGAGAGCGCGCGCGCGACTCTCCCACCCCGCCCCCCCCCCCCCGCAACTCCGCACGCGTCATGGACGTTGTGGCGTCACGTCCACGCCCTGCGCCCGCAAGGCGGCCAGGCCCAAGTGCGGTGGGGAAGGCGATGGGACGACGGGGGTGGAGCTCGGGGGAGGGGGGGGTAGGAGGGCGGTGGGGGTTGGAGGGATGAAGGACGCGATCGGGGTGGGGGGGGGTGTCACAGAAGGTGTAAGTACAGGGTGCTCCGGATGTCTTGTGACCCCCCACCCCCAAATAATTTACACCTTACTTAAAAAAATGCGTTTTATAGAATTGAATGGGGGGGGGGGGGGGCGGTCATAAGACATCTGGACCACCCTGCATGTTGTAGAGCAGTAACATAATAGGACGAGGAATTAATGAATAACCGATTCATAATGTGCATCTCTTTGTTTAATCCACTGTTGTTTGTTGAACCTCTTTCGCAGCGTACGTAGCCCACCGTGCTCATCGGAGGTGCAGGGGGGGGGGACAACAACAACAAACACAACACAACAAACACAACAACAAGCAGCGAGGGGAAGGATGGGCCGTGATGGGAGGGGCACTCCCTGTTCACTCGGCGTGTCTAATGATCGATCCGCCCCGTCACCTCCACTCGCGAGGAGCTCGCTACCACCCCAGGGAGTAAATCGACGCGATTCAAAGTAGTGGCGATTGGATTAATAATCGATTCTTTGTTAAAAAGCCGTGACTTTTTTTTGATACGCGTTTTTATTTAACCTGAGCCTGTTGTCCGTGTTCATATATATTTTTTCAAATCCTTTGACGCTTAATTTCTTCGGATGTGCGAAGCCGAACGAGCTGATATTGTGTAACGCAGACTCGTCGTGACAATTCAAGATTTCATTTAAAGAACCGGTCCAGGTCTCGCCGATCCTGGGACTCTTCGTGTGTTCTCGTTTGTTACTTAAGTTTGTATCTCTCTCACTCGGCATCTAAAGAATTTCTCTCGCAGCACTGCACGGCGAGAGGTGGCGATGGACACGGGGATTCCTTCATCCAGCAGTAGATGGACAACAGATGAACCGCATGGTGGGACCCCGGGGTCCCGAATAAAGCGAAGTGATAATCGTAATTAATTCATTCATTTTTGGCGACTCCGTCCTACCGCGCACGTAAACGCCGCGACCCACCTGGCGCGGATAATTTTGCTGTCAGAAGAAACACAACTTTGAACTTTAATTAGCGCATCGTGTAGAACTCGTCGAGAGGAATAGATCGCCGTGTCGTTCGTCTTCAACGGACATCAAATGACGTCGCGACGCAGTTTGTGCGAGAGCCGGGGGCTTACGGGACCCCGGGGTCCCGCCATAAGGTTCAGATGATGATCATCATCACGATGATGATAAGATTCGCTCGTCAGGCGATTATATATGATTTGTCATTATTCGATTCGATAATCAATATGCTGTTGTCTGGTATTAACCGTGTGGTCTGTACGCCCTTACAAGTTTGTGTACGCATTATCTCTATGGGACCTTTTTATCGTCAGTATCAGAGTACGAACATTTGGAAGAGACGTTACCGTTTCTGGCAATAAAACCGATGGTTAAGGATCGAGTCTGCACTAGCCACGCGTGCTTTGTGGCAAAAAAAATACATGCGAACAAACATACTCCGATGATAGACACGCAGAGCTCGGGCAATTGTTGACACCGAGTCATCACGTGACTGCTGCAGCCTACCTGCCCCCCACCCCTGTCCTTTTGTATTCCATTCCTAGCGCCTCTGAGCACGCTCCCTCTCTACACCAGAGTGAGCGAATACTGCGTGGATGTTGTCGTGTAGTCAAACAATCCCACCGCGATTGACACGACGCGGGGAGGCCTTCATCCGGCAGCGGAGCGACTTACGAAGGGTCGTGCGCAATGACACCAACGCAGTGCCGGATTAAGCGAGTGCGGGGTCTGTATAGCACATGTTATAAAGGGGCCCTAAATAATAATAATAAAACACTTAAATATTAAAACACACAAATGTTTTACTTGCACAGTTAAGTAATTGTATTTCTTTTCATTTGCTATACAGCCAGATAATACGACGTTCATAAAAGTTGAAGGCGGTATAGTACTATAGCAATAGAGCAAGTGCAGAATCACTGAACCGGAATGGATAGCTTGAAAGCATTTAGTGTAGTAGCTACTTCACGTGTAGTGAAGTAGCTACTACAATGTTTAGTAGTAGCTACTTCATATGTAGCTACTTTTGCTACGAGGATCATCCGGCACTGCCTGCCTGACTAGTTAGCAGAGTAATGTAAAGCGCCCCTACATCATTGCCGCTGTACAAAGACAAAGATGCCCCGTTTAGCCTTGACACACTGTTGGGGCAAGTGCTGTTAGCGAGCACCTATGAAGGACGGCACGGCACACGAGGAGGTGGGTGGCCAGCAACCACACCCGACCACCTTTGTCTCCCCAGTAGCGATGTCCACACATCGCACCAGGTACTCATTTTAGGCCAAGTCGACCTAGGGGAGGCCCAAGACCGGTTAAAAAAATCGTCACCGGTGTTGGCCGTGAGCGGGAATTGAACCTGGGTCGCCAGGTTCGTAGCGAGGCGTAGCGCTAACCGCTCCACTACCGCTCCCCGTATTGCTGCTGTACGCACGCACACACACCACACGCACCACAACACAGCACACACACACACCACAACACAGCACACACACCACACCACTCAAACCACACCACAACACACCACGCACACACGACATACACCACACATTACGTAATGCGAACGCGTACGCGGGCAATGTTTTCATTGCACATTGGCCCGTGCTCGCGCGGCCTCGTTCCGAGGGCCCCCCCCGGTGTAATTGCCATCCGGCTTTCTCTTCGCCGCGACCCCGCCCGTGTTTACTCTACGCTAGATTAACTCGCTAAATGAGATTATTAAGCGTGATCCCCGCGGGCGCAAGCCGGTTGCCAGCCCCCCCCCCTCACCTTGTTTTTTTCTGGACGGAGTCGTGTTTATGTGCTTGGGTACAGGTGTCCCTTGCCTCTCCTCCAACCCCGTCCCCCCACTCCTGCCCATTCATACGAGATGATCCGTTCATAGATAATGCTGACGATGAAGACGACGAGCAGCAGCAGCAGGCCCTTTCTCAATCCGCTATTGGATGAAGACCTCCTCTCCTCGCCCCACGCCCACGCCCTGTCGATCATTGGGGGGTTGTTTACCCATACTTCACCGCGATGGTTAGTGCGAGTTGTGGGGAGGGGGGGTGTTATATCACTCACCACTAAATTTGAGTTACAATTAAAAAAGCTTATTTTAATTGTAACACGGATGATCCCGTTTAGCCAGTTGCCCGGCTATATTTTTTTTACAATGGAGATCCGCGGTTTCGTGAGCACAGCAGCAACAACGACTAAACACTGAGAGCTCTCCAATGTGTATCCCGTTCCCGAAGAAGCTCCCAGCACGCGGAGCGAAACGTCTGACGTCGTACCGAATAAATACGCGGTTGCAATCAGGAAGCACATTGGCGGGATGCAACTCTCTGATGGTTCGAGGGTATTCGTAGAACGCACGGTGGGTTTTCTTGTGGCACTCCGGTTTCCGCCCACGAGATACTGATTAAAGGCATTGGCCAAAACGTTCCAATCAATGCAGGATCGTCCCGAAAAAATCCACGGAATTTACTGAAGATTTGCGGTATGGCGAGCTTCCTCGAGTGCCGTGGTTCTCAAACTTGTTTGGCTTACCGTACGCCCCTCGTCGAATTTAGTTTCAGCCGAGTACCCCCTTGCCTGACCCAACAAGGATTTCAACCAATTGTCCGTTTTGCGAGGCATCCCTTCCTAGCCAGTGACTGCAAGCGAATGAAACAAACTTCAACGGACGCTCTGCGAGCGTGATGAAACTTTTTCGCGCTTCGCCGATTGCTCTTGGACATCACATTGTTTGCAATCAATTACTTTAGAAAGGTATTTTATGTCGTTCTAGATTACCATGCAGATTTAAATGTTATCGTAGTTATTTCACATTGGCGGATTCATTACATGATTATTCGCCAATGACTCATGCATGAAATAATTTCACACGTTTACGAATCACCGCACGTTAACCACCGGTGGTGACATTTGCCAACGTGCCCCCCAGGGGTTCAGCGTACCTCCAGTTGAGAGCCACTGCTCTAGTGGGAGACCCTTTCACCAACAGTGGCGTGAGCAAGGAATTAATGCGCTGCACTTTCACCGCTCTTACCCTGGGCAGGCGAAGGGGCTTGGCCCAGACACCACTTATGCACTAATGTCAGCCATAGGACCCCCCGGTTGCCCAGTTCAATTGCGTACACTCGCGCAAGGTTTTCGTAATGTCGGGCGGTCGTGATGCTTAAAACGTTCACATTTACGCTTCGCCAAGTCTGAAGCTGCATGTTTTGTATACAAACCGTAAGCATCAGTATCTGCTGGATGAACGCCAGCCCAAGTCGTTGGCATCTCTATCTCTCGATGCACCAATGCATTTAGCTACTGCATGCGAGCTCATTCCATCGCTCCATCTCCGCGGTGGAACTTCTCTCAGAAAAAAGGCTCGTATCCTCCTTTGGTTGCCATTCCGTCGTTAGTCTCGACCACCGGCCATCACCCCTTCCAGCAATGCCTCCTGTCCAAGCCAACTTATTAAAATAAATGTAAACAGTCAATGTGAAGTGTCTGACTTGCGTACGCTCTCTGATCCCGCGTGTCCCTCTGTCTCTCTCAGTGGAATTCCCAGCACGCTTCTTTGCACACCTTTAAGCTTTGCGTTCTATTTGCCTGATAAATGCGCGTGCTATTGATCCATAGGCAACGTCAAGCAACATCAAGCAATGGTTTTCGATACTATACGACTGTCCCGCATGTTATTATGCTTATAAGGATATGTTTTTATTTTGAGCGATAAATCCCCTAGGTCCCGGTGGAGTTGCAGAATTGAGATCCTGGACCGCGTTTAGATGGGTGACATACATCCACACAAAAAAATCCATCGTTGTGCTGTACTTCTTTGCTTCCACTTCGATGCTCCCCCGCCGACAATCCTCGTTAACCAAGGGTGGGGGGGGGGGGTAAAGTACAATCAATCAATCGCCCAAGAGCCGTAAGGCGTGGGAGGGGGGGGGGGAAGCCTTTCATCCAGCAGCAGATTGCCAATTATGGCGGTACGTGTGAATTACTCTAGGCAGGGGAGCATGTCATTTGCTGACGTGTGACCGCGCGGAGGGCAGCGAATTCCCTCCCGGCGGAATAATAATTGCACTGCATTTGGCTCCAATGTAATAAACGTGGTTGAGATTCAAAAAGCAAACACTTGGGAGTGTGCAGGCAGGAGGGAAAGTTACCACTTTAATGCGATCTGTAATTGGTAAACCGTTCGAGATTCCACAGCGGTACAAAATGTAACATTTTTAAATACACCACCGTCATCATAACATAACTCGGTCTCACGCCCTGGCAACGCATCCACAGATTACATTGTTTATAGCGCGGAGTGCCATGAACCTCCGGCCACCTGGGTTCAATTCCCGGTTCACGGATAACATCAGTGGAGAGTAAACTGGGTCATGCCGCCCACCCACCCACCCCTAGGCCACTTCACACCAATCTGCATCGACCAGTGTGGTGAAGTATGGTCAGGTCAACCAACTCCCTTTCCCCCCCCCGCACCCCTCCCATGTCTGACACAGCAAGGGGAGGGAGGACTTCATCCAGCAGTGGATCGACAAAGGGAGGGCTTTGCTTATATCGAGAGAGCCGATATGTGGGGGGCACTGGACACGTGTATATCTCGTGTATATTTATAATAATAATACAAATATTTTACCAACGCTAGCAAACTATTAGCAGACGCGCGCTAAGTTTGAATTTAATAACTTAAAAACTGAAGGAAAAAAATACTACGGTTAAATAATTTATAAAGATGTCAATGTTAATCGCCTAACATTTACCGAGGCGTATATTTTAATTCGTGCTGTACATTTGTGAAAAGGAAACAAAAAAACATTATTATTTTTCTTATCATTATGAAATCAAATCAAACAAATAAAACCAATGCGATATAATATTGGTAACGTATACATAACAAGTCATTGCCATTAAATACAGACGTATTATACTGTTATAAAGTGTTTCTTCTTACTGACCATTCCGACATCGATCTTGATCTACTGACCCCCCCCCCCACTCCATAAGCACTGCAACAAAGTTACAATGCACTGCGTTGTGTGCCTACGTGTGCACGTGTGCACGCTGAACTTCTCTCGCACCCTTACGTTAGCCAGCGTCGCTAATCGGAGGTGCGATAAAAATGCCCGCTCGATGGTGTACGTTGTGTTCGCTGTGAGATTGCGTTGGCCGATAGTGAACGGCAGGACACGTGACTTGTCCTCTTGCGTCCCGCTAAATGTCCGAATGAGCCTGAATGCGCCCCGATCTGTGTCAAATATCTGAAGTTCGCTAAGCAGGGCGGCTTAAGTCTGGGTCGTGTTCGCATGGGGTGACCATCACCACACATGCACGGGTTGCCACAGGGCTGCTGCGGCGGGGGTGGCGGGGTGGGGGAGAGTACTTTGTGGGCAGCTGAAGACAATGCAGAAAAATCCATTGTTGTATTGTACTTCCCGTGCTCCTACATCTACGCTGCCCACCGTCGGCCAACCCACACTGCCCAGCGTGGTGAAGTGATCCCCACGTGCCGCCCCTGCATCGGAAGGCCCTCGTGCAGACGTGGATCGACAAGAGGGCCGTCCATGCCAGACAAACACCGTGCATTGAGTAATTATGTTGGAGCGTTTCATTCACGTTTTGCTCGACATGTACTCGTGCATACGCACTTAGTGTGCATGGCCGCTGAGATATTGAAGTGTGGGTATTGTGCTATGGCCACTTTGACCAATGCTTATTACCACTGACTTAGTTGGAATGATGCCCTATTCCCCATTACCAAGTATTTGCGGGGAGCAGTGGCACAGAGATTTAGATCGCTGTGCTACGATGAACCAAGTGATCTTAGTTCAATCCCCGGTCACGGCTAAGATCAGTGGTGAGTAATATCTAAACCGGTCCTTGGCCAAATTTTTTCACCAGTCTGAACTGACCAGCGTGGTGAAGTATGGTCAAACATGACCAACATGACCAGCATGGTGTGGGGGAGGCCTTCACCCAGCAGTGGATTGACAAAGATCAATAACTTCTTCTTTAAAGCATTTACAGGAATTACTTTTGAAATCTGACTTTACATATACCCTATGTATAAGATCAAAACGACTATATATGCACTATATTGGTGGCTGAACTTATATAGGAACTTATGTAAAATACTCTCTGCCTTTAGGCTAAAGTCTGCACCGACACACACACACTTAGCAGCAGAAGCCAGGAAGGCGACTTGGATTTTAGCAGTGAATCAGCTGAATAAAATATGGTTGTAGATGGTCTTGTCTGGATTGACCATAGCATCGACTGTCTGGGGAGAGGTGGTTGCAGTTGTTAGCGCACTGCACTAGGAACCCGGCTACCTGGCTTAATTTCACAATCACGGCCATGATTCGTGGCCGTGTGATAGCCGAACCGGTCCCGGGCGCCATCTTCACAAACCTGCACTGACCAGCATGGTGAAGTATGGTCCAACAACCCACGTGACCAACAAAGCATGGGGAAGGATGTCTTCATCCGGCAGTGGATGGACAAGGGGCTGTAAATTATTAAGTGCTGTTATAATTGTCACCCTCATTGTACAATGTCTGTGCCATGGGAGTCTTGGGATCAGTTTTTTTTGTTCGCATAACTTGTTGCTGAGACGCGCCAAGGGAAAATAATGCGCCTATACTCGTGATGGCATCGACAGAGAGGTCTGACTGACGCGCGTAGTGGGCACGTGCGATCTCGTTCATCGATAACGTCATTCTGCACGCGACTAAGCTTTTGTCACCTGCACTCAATGCGACTCTGTCACGTCAAAATAAGCATTTACTCGTTACAGGATTATACAATGCCATTAATTATACCTTTGACATTTTTAAAAAAAATATCACAAATATGGATCAAAAAAAGAAAACGTTGAAATGCGGGAACACTCGTCGCACGTGTAAGCCCGAGCTTGGTTACTCATTCAAAAAGGCATCGTGTTACATAACGAGTGGAGCCACGTGATCGGCCTGCGTCGTTTATATTTGGATGAAACACGACTGACCGGAGTGAACCGAGACACACGTGCCGCGTTTCGGCCTGAAAGCAGGCGTCGCGCTCACGATCTACACGCGGGATGTGACGCAGTGTGCTCCGTGCAACGATGGCACGCGGCTCTTTGTGATTTATGAGGACAAGTTCCCTCCCCACGCAGTACTCCGTGAGTCACCGCGTGTATCATTTCCGTGCCTTATGAGCTCTAAAAAAAAAAATTAAAACTATTTTTTTGTATTTGATCAGGTAAGGCCCACTGAGTTATTCATCTCCTTTTTCAGAATGCATCACAAATGATAGCATCAGCGCAGTGACTTATCACGTGGATGCTGAGAAAACTCCACGCGACCATGGGGGAGAACATGCAAACTCCAAATATACAGCAGGCGTCAGGGTTGGGACCGAACCCACGAGCTCCTGTACACCAGGCGAGGTAGTTAACATCTCGCCACCGTGCCAGACTTGGGGTGAGCTGCACTTAACAGACCAAACATGACCGTTCACCCCTATGCGAAAGCAATACAGGAAATGCAAATTGGGGCCAATATTGGCTGACACCATGTTGCAGTGATGGACCAGTGCAGGTCTAGATTACTTTTCTGTCGAATATATATGTCTACATGATGCATTTTAGCTTTGCGATCAACTTTACAAAACACTCCGACACTATCGGCAACAGCATGGCATGGTAGCTGGCCAATCGGGGGGGGGGGGAGTCTATAATGGCTATAGTTTGTTGTGATCCCAGCCTGGCCACTGGACTAAAGAAAATGAGTGGAGGTCTGGGGTCAATCCCTGACGCTGTACCGCGCCTGCGATTGAATTAACAAAGAGCAGCGTTTGCACCTTTGAGTACGATGCGCGTGTCGCAACGGCCACTCCAGGCTTGGGGCGCCAGTGATGGCCAACACTGCTCCCACGAATCAATTCATCATCTGCCCTGGGTGTGTGTTACAGTCTCTGTGAATGCGAAAGGTGTTTGGGGGGGAGGTGTGAGCGGTGGGGGTTCTTCTCTCAGTCTATGTGCGTGTGTGGCGGACGACGCTGCTGAAGCGCGCGGGCCCTCCCGTGTTTATCTGCACGCGCACGTCTCCGCCACCATGTTGGGGTAGAGCTTGAGCACCACGTTGTAGTTCTGGTCGAGGAAGAGGAGGCTGAGCGAGGACATGCTCTCCGGCACGCAGCACGGCTCCGGCACGTTCCGCACGATGCCCACGGCGCGAACGATGCTCTGCAGCGTGGCGTGGTTGGACGGGCGCACGGCCTGCGTGTGCGTGCGTGCGTGCGAGCGTGCGAGCGTACGTGAGGACAACCACACAAGTTAGCCGTTCGGTGGCGATTCCAAGAGGTCGTTTGTTTACGCAGTGAAGCCTCAAATTAGTTGTTGTACACCGTTTCAGGAAGGTCCTCCATTGTTTTTGTTTGGCCAATTAACTCGCGGGGGATGTTTTGCATGCTGGGGTGGCGTGGAGGAGGGACTGCCGAAAATGGAATACACAGAGAAAAATCAAACATGCAAACAGATCTTTCTTTTTTTTACGGATAGAACGGAAGCTGATTTTCTTTCCTGCAATACACTGGCACTCGACTGGTGCTGAACAACCGCGTATCCTCGTGCGTACACCAATAACGCGTGCGTTGGAATTGACCGAGGAAGCTCATGCGTGCGGAAACATCTGTACGTGGGACTGCGGCTTAAATTCTGCGCTGCAACCTACTGGCACCCAGCTAGCCGCGCGCGTGTCTCTCACGCGCGCTGACGGTCACGGAGCGGCTCGATCAACCGCGGCCTTCCGTTAAGGCGCTCGGCCTCACGTTCCATCGGGGCCCCTACTGTGGGAGAGCAGCGACGAGCGGGTGCGCTGCCCCCCCTCCCCCACACACACCCCTCACCAAGCGGAGTGCCGCGTGAGAGCTAAAGGGAAAAGTTGCCGAGGGGTGGCAGCCGCACACGTGATGGGCATCGTGACCTCAATCTCCACAGCGATAAACACTGCAGCCAACACCTCCGGTTAGGGTGGGCTGCGGGGCTCAATGGAATATTGTTTTTTTTGTTTTCCAATGGGGGGGGGAAGGGGGAGAGGGAGGTAACGAGGGGGCGGTTGAGAAGCTTTTGCCCTCTGTCCGCATGCAAGGAACACCACCGACAGATAATGGCTAATTGATGAACCGGACGACGTCGGTGGCCCACCGCGTACTGCACACACGGCCACCGAGGATGCTGCCACGTGGCTCACCGATTACGCATCCCCGACGGACGAAGCGCAGTGATTTGTACTCAATCTGAAGTTTGACGATGAAGCTCGGTTGCTGTCCGCGATTGAGGGCAAATCGAGAATCTTAACCCTGAGCAGTTTGAGTCCTTGTATGACTATAATGTAATTCAGCCTCCTCGACCAGATGTCAATCCGATTACTCTCTCTGGGTTGTCTTTTTATTGTTAAACGAATAGTTTCAGTGTCGCGTTGATTCGTAGTTGCTGTTTGAATTCCGATTGGAAGCATTCGCTTTTTTTTCTTTCATTATGCGATGTGGTCTTGCGTTAAGATCTTGCGAGAGGACGTGAAATGCATTTGCCAAAGCCGAGGTGTAAATGAATGCCAATCGATTGCAGTCGCGTATCCCCTGTTAACGTATCATTCCATTTCAATCCCTGTGACGATCATTTGCTGGATGAAGGCCTCCCCACGCCGTGTTCGTAACGGAGATTATTTGACGGGACTTCACCCCGGTGATTAGTGGTGGTTGACGAAGTGAGGGCGAGGTGGTGAGCATCGCTTCGAACATCACTCACCGCCGAAATTCAAATTTCTAATTGGCAGGTTCACAGCGCAGTGCGCTAACCACTGTACCACCGCTCCACCACCTCCGATTGTCAATGTAAGGACCTATTGTTTTCTCTCGCTGGCAGGCCGTTGGCTAATCCACGCAATACGGCCTGAACATAAGCATTCGTTTCTTTCTCCAGAGTACGCTTGGCTGCGTACGGTGCGAAAGAAGTTCAACTCGCGGTGTTATGCTATCACGTCTCGTGGAACGTTAACAACGGATCCTGACATTTTCAGAGAGCGCGTTTGTCGCCATCTAGTGGTGCAGCGAGGGGAGGTTTATTACGACAATTACACGACATGCTTGCTTTTCCCTCTCCAAAATTCCTAATTCAGCTGTTCCTCTACAGGCTTTCTTATTGTAATCGCGCGCATTTAAAAGCGTGCGAGGAGCGTTTAACAACACGCCGGCTGCATTAAAGGAGCTACATTCATGTTGCTATGATGGAGGGCCATTGCTCAAAACGTCGCATGTTATATATATGTTTTTATTATAAGGCCACAGCTTAATTGACGGATGTCGACTTTTTGTTATTGTTAATTGTGTTTGGGCACCACTGCCAACGCAGCTGTTTCCCGCGGTGGCGAGATGTTAACTACCTCGCCTAGTATACACGAGGTCGTGGGTTCGATGCCGACCCTGATGCCTGCTGTATATTTGGAGGTTGCATGTTCTTCCCAGTCCTCGCGTGAATTTTTCTCCGGGTCCTCCGGTATTTCCCTTCACATTTAGAATCAACATCACGCCTTTTGACTAGTTGGGCTGCTGTGAATGTCCACGTGATGAGCCACTTCGTTGCGCGAGTATTTGTGGCCAGGTCGTTTCTGAACAAAGAGCGATATAGCTCAGTGAGCCTTACCCGGTGAAATATATACGAAGTTTCGTTTAATGATCTACACGGTAGGGAGGAATGTCGCTGTCTCTGGTGCTGAATGGTGAAGGATGTACTCACTGCCGGAGTATCATTTAAGTGGCGTATCTGTGTATTGATTGATTCCTCGATGAATATGTATGTTTTATTATGCGGTAACGGGTTCACGTGACCCCCTCCCAGCCACTAAAGGCCGCTACAATTTAATAAGAGGATCGATTCTAAAAACGAGTAAATACAGAATCGTCGCAATCCAAGTAAAATGCACAACCTTACAAGAGCGTGTTTATTGCAACGCAACGCTATTTTAAATGCACCACGACGTATGGAGCTTGAATAAACATTTAGCCTTGCTAAATATACTCGCCGAGGTTTAAATCCAATGCAAACATATACTGTATGCTATAATGTAAGAAGTCACTGCACTTGTGCCATTGCAGTCGCCAGTAACCCGAGCTTAACTTCGCAAAACGCGTGTTTATATACACACACACCACACGTATATATATACACACACACACCGTACGTAAACGACTATGCAACCATTCAAGGGTTCTATTTCCATCAGCACAGGGATGCCTTTGTGCGTACGCTACATTCAGGTAACTGCCGTCTATTGACCTATACCGAAGCGTAGACACGGGAGGCAGTGCGATTAATAAACTGCAGACGACGAGGGGGAATATTCCCGTGCCC
The DNA here is from genome assembly GCF_048934315.1 of Petromyzon marinus. Classification (NCBI taxonomy): domain Eukaryota; kingdom Metazoa; phylum Chordata; class Hyperoartia; order Petromyzontiformes; family Petromyzontidae; genus Petromyzon; species Petromyzon marinus. The sequence goes on from NC_133674.1 coordinate 17,364,987, forward strand.
CGAGAACCGATTGACGATGCTCGTTCCCTCTCTTGGCCCTACGCACGTTGGGAACATTCCACATTACTATGGCAAGACACAGCCCCCTCCAAATTCGGAATGCTCACCCTTCCACCGTGATTCGATTAACCGTTGTGACCTAAGGTTGTGATTTAATTCACAATATCTAATTGTGGAGGTGGTGAATGTAGCGGCCACAAGTGGCTGCAGGGGGTTCAAGTTGAACCCATTGCGCACAACACGTACGAATCCAGATACAACAATGATTCTTGCACACGCAATTTTCGATATTTTGGAGTATGGATATTTAAACATTGAAGCGTTTCAATATATCTATCCACCGCTCCACGTCTACTTTTTATTTGTATTAATTTTGTTGAGACGGGGGGGAGGGGCATGGAAAACAGATTCAACGCAATGCAAAACCTAGCTATGGTAAGCGCCACGTGACCCTAGCTATGGTAAGCGCCACGTGGCCCTAGCTATGGTAAGCGCCACGTGACCCTAGCTATGGTAAGCGCCACGTGGCCCTAGCTATGGTAAGCGCCACGTGACCCTGGCTATGGGAAGTGCCACGTGACCCTAGCTATCGTAAGCGCCACGTGGCCCTATCTATGGTAAGCGCCACGTGGCCCTAGCTATGGGAAGCGCCACGTGACCCTAGCAATGGTAAGCGCCACGTGGCCCTAGCTATGGTAAGCGCCACGTTACCCTAGCTATGGTAAGCGCCATGTGACCATAGCTATGGTAAGCGCCATGTGACCCTAGCTATGGTAAGCGCCACGTGGCCCTAGCTATGGGAAGCGCCACGTGACCCTAGCAATGGTAAGCGCCACGTGGCCCTAGCTATGGTAAGCGCCACGTGACCCTACTTATGGTAAGCGCCACGTGACCCTACTTATGGTAAGCGCCACGTGACCCTAGCTATGGAAAGCGCCATGTGACCCTAGCTATGGTAAGTGCCATGCGACCCTAGCTATGATAAGTGCCATGTGACCCTAGCTATGGTAAGCGCCATGCGACCCTACCTAAGGTAAAAGCCACGTGGATTGACGTCTTGACCAAACGGACCAAAGGCATCACTGGTGATTCATGATATTTCTGGGCATGGAGAGAATCGCAGATTTTCGCTAAGAAATGCACACAAATAAACGATCGCTGACGAACGAATTTGATATGAATAATACAAAATGGCACAACATCCAGGAAAGGCTTACCGAGTCGTTAGAATATTTCTTTTTTCAGGAGGGTCATGCATGTGCACGGTTGGACAATTCTATGACCGAGTGTTGTAGATTGGGGGGGAGGAAACCTGAACACGCGGAGAATTACCCCGCGCGTACGAGGGGAAAACGTCCTCAGCCCCGAGCGGGATTCAATAACCAACTGGCCGTGATCGCCATCTCTTGACCACCTCGCAGCACAACGGGGCTTCATAGCGTTTTTCACAAATCTGCTTGATCTGCCAGCCAACCACCCGATCATTGCCGCAGCAGCGCTGGTTCACAGGACGTGGGTCGCCGAACCTCTCTCAAACGACGACGGTGGCTTCATGTCACAATCAGCGAGCCAACGCAGGCCTTGTCCTATAGACGGGGAGAATGTTTTGTTTGTGTTTTTTCCAGGTCTGAAATTCCAAGTAAAATGACGTTTGCACGAGTATCATGAAAGCCTCCTAAAGCTACATGTGTAGCAAGGGGGTTAAAGACGCTTCCAAAACACCGTCAGGCTAGCATCGTTCCGGTATTGTTTTTCTTTCACAGAGATCAAATGGCATTGGTCGTACATTGGCGATCATCAGCTCTGCAGGCTATTTCGCCGGAGTTTTGAGTACCCGAAGCAAACCCCAGGCATACAACAGGATAACGCCCAAAGCTCCTCGCAGGATTACGTGACCGACGCTAAAACTCGGAGACACACACACATTAAGTTGGGTAATTGCTGTACGGGCCAGAGCGGCGGTGCCACGCTTAGCGCGCCGCCCTGTGAACCCTCGCTCTTGATTAAAGGACGGGACTAACGTCGGCGGCGAGTTGGCGAATCTGCATCGATCGTGGGAACTTCCCTAGGTCGACTTAGCCTGAAATGAATAACCTGCCGTTGTTTGTAAGCGACAGCACTGGGCAGACATCGGCGTCCTCGCTCCGCACTGCTCAGCGTGAAGTGTGCTCAAACAACCCACCCCCACTACCGACAGAGCTCGGCAGGGGAGGCCTTCATCCAGCAGTGGATAGACAAAGGTCCGTATATTCTTAATCTTATTATAATATTCGTTTTCAACAGAATGCATATTTTTTACTATAGATCTGATTTTAAGGGTGCAAAGAATGTGTTCGTAGATGGTACATTGCACTGCCAAGATGTCGCTGCAACCTCCCCACGCATCCCGCCCATCTTCCCCCGGGTCTGCTGCTAAGTTTGTCGCGGCCGTCATCCAGCAGTGGATTGCCACAGGGGCCGTAAAATACCAAAATCTTCGTAAAAAAAAACCTTGCCAGGCAGGCAAGACGACCGCCATGCCAGTGGGCCGTGTGATTGCAGGATGTTAAATACCTCGCCCGATATGCAAGAGGTCGTAGATTCGATCCAGACTCTTGACTCCTGCTGTTGTATATTTGGAGTTTGCGTGTCTCTCTCTCATCATCATCATCATCACGGTGGCTAGGAGATGTTAACTACCTCGCCTGGTATGCAGGAGATTGTGGGTTTGACCCCGACCCTGACGCCTGCTGCATATTTGGAGTCTGCGCGTCTCCATCACAGTGGTCGCGTGGATATTTTTCCGAGCTCTCCGGTTTTCCCCTCCACATTTAGAAACACGCGTTTAGACTATTTGGCCGCTATCAATGTCCAACATGATGAGGCACTTCGTTGAAGCTATCATTTGTGACCAGGTCACTTCCGAAAAAGAGCCATACAGCTCAGTGGGGACCTTACTTGGTCACTAAAAAAAAGAACCCCCCAACATAGTCTTTACTTTAATGGTTTTCTCACCCGTCGCCCACCCGCCCTGTCCTCACCTTGGACATGGGGAAGCGACACACGCCTGCGCAGTAGTGTGCGTCGAACGCCTTGGGCGAGATAATCCATTCGCTCCACCCGATGTCCGCGAAGTCCACGCGGAGGGCGCGCCGGGCACACGTGTGCGGCTCCTTCATCTGCCTCCGCCGCGCCTGCCGGAGCGTCTGCTCGTCAAAGTTCAGCATTCGGGACGCCGCCTGCTGCTGCTGCTGCTGAGCTCCCGCTCCTCCGCGCCCCTTGCCCACCACCACCGCCGCCGCCACCGCCTTCCTGAACGTGGCCTTGCCCCTGCGCCTCTCCCCCTCGCGTCTCCTCGACGCCGAAGCCTTGCGTCGGGACGACGTCTTCGCCACGGGCGAGCCGACGCCGCCCTCCGCGGCGTCCGCGGCCGTCGCGGCAGCGCCGCGTGGCCGCTCGCTCCACGACGCCTCGCTCGCGTTGTTGTCCTCCTCACCCGCGAGGCCCAGGCTGACGACGTCTCGGTGGTGGTCGTCGTCGTCGGGAAGCTCGTTGTCGAGCAGGGACGCGGGCAGCGCGGCTCTGCGCTGCCGGCGTCGCGCGGCAGCGGCGGCGGCCGTGGCGTTGTGCGCTCGGTTCGCGGCCGGGTCGCGCTCCTCGTGCAGCGGGAAGCGCCCGTAGCGCTGGAGCGTCGTCACCACACTGTTGGGCTCCAGGATCTCGGAGTCGTTTGCGTAGACGAGCAGGTAGGGCGAGTTCTCCCACGGGCCGCCGTTGCCGCCGCTGCCGCTGTTGTTGATGTTGTTGATGTTGTTGTTGATGTTGAAGAGCACGTTGTGCATGTCTCGGCGGCGAGCGAGGCGCGCCTCCCCGTACAGGAGCGCGTCTCCACGCGTCCTCGCGTTCTTCACCAGGGAGGTCACGTCCCGTACCTGCCAGCCCTTGGAGCCCGCGTGGGAGGAGGACCACGAAGAGGAGGACGAGGAAGATGACGAGGAGGATGATGAAGTGGTGGGGAATGAGGAGAAGCCACGAGGAAGGCCGGGACTTGAAGAAGAACCCCATAAGGCGAACTGAAGGAGATCCGCGGACCTTGGACCCAGGCAGGGCGAGCGGCGATTGTGGGGGCACCAGGAACCTCGGCCTGGGCTCAGCTCGTCGGCGGTGAAGTGGAACGACGCGGCCAAGATCTTCTCCGAGTTGGGGATGGACGTGAGGTTGAACGTGAAGATCATGCCCTTGTCTCGAAGCTCTACGGATCGATGGCGGAATACAAATAGGTCAGGGTCATCGAACCGTGTAGAGCAGTCAAATATAAAACATTTTGGGGGAGAGGGTGGAATCAATTGATAACTGCTTGGCGATTTTCAGCGTAGTTGTTAATCCACTGATGCACGTATGTATGTTGAACTTCTTTCGCACCGTGCGTAACCAACGGTGCTTATCGGAGGTGCCGGGGAAATTGACGACAAACTAAACACAACAAGCAATCCTAAAACACAAAAGCAAGCTGACAGAATCGAGTGACATTGAAGAAGCCGACGACTTCACTGCTGTTTCCATTGGGGAGGAGGCAATCTCAAGAAATCCGCATACATCGAGTGACTTTCTAGTTTCCCGAAAACAGAATGAATTATCTGTAACGGCCTCTGCTGGCATCGCGAAGTTGTGATCGATACCTTACAGTAGCATTCCCAAAACTAGAGCCTCCTGTTCTTGGATTGTAATCTGTCTCGTGTAGCGAATTTCGACTTAAAAACCCATCAACGGCTGTCTTCAATTAATTCATTCTACAGCGTATTCCAGACGTGTTCCAGACGTGTTCCACTATAACAGCCCGATCCATGTTCTAAGCAACTTTTATTCTGGTTAAATGTCACTTATTCGAGTAAACAAAGCTCCACGATCAATTGTAAAGCTCGCGTCAAATACATGCGGAGTGCACCTTGAAGGGAACGAACGGCAGAGGGCGTTCTCTAAAACTCAGCGAAAACATCAGAATAATCAGAATTTTATGGAGAAATGTTTAAACCCACAGGCGGATACTCGGGTTCGCAAAGGGAAACCCCCCCTTTGAAGAAAACTTATTTAAATGACAAAGGCTTTTGACTGCAAAATAATGGTTGGCTTTTGTTGTTGTTATATTCAGCAATATTCACTTAAGACCGTTAAGTTATTTTTTTTCGCGTAAAATTGAAATATAAGAGAGAATATAAACATTGTCCGCTTGTGTTTATTTTAATGGTTATTAAAGCGCTCGCCACTCCAACCGTGAATATAAATACAGCTCAACCCGAAGTGCTTAATTTCCCTTGAAGGCAATGCGCAACTCTTGAGAGTCAAGTCAGGACATAGCAGCACTTCTTTGGATGTTTACATTTTAAATATGTTTATAAATCACGTTAGCACCAATTCCAATAACAGCAAATCGACGTGAGAGTTTATATATATGTATACAATTTTTTTTCCATTGTTCTAATCAGTAGGCATTGTAATGAAAGTAACATTAATTGACAGAATAATCCTATTTGAATTATACAAATATTGTAATAATCGCACCGTCGATTAGCGCGGTTGGCTACGTACGGTGCGAAAGAAGTTCAACATACATACAAGGATATTACACAACAGATAACTTACAGCAAAGACAAATGACATATACCACACAAAACATAATATCATAACCAAGACACGTAACTTGTGTGAGACATACAACAATACGTAGGTACATACTCTGCTCCCCACTGCCCCTCCCCCCCTTTGTTAATCCGCTGCTGGATGAGGGCCTCCCACCACAGACCGTGTCGGTTATGGGGGGGGCGGGGGGAGGGTGGTTTGACCATACTTCACCACCACTCTGGTCAAGGCGGCCAACATAGACGGAGGAGCCTATTACAAAGCACGTATTTATGAACACGCCCGAATGAATGCTGACGAGTCGGTGTGGAGCAGGCTACATCACTCGCAGCACCTATTTGTTCATGCAAGCAAAGCAAGTCGGGCTGCGTGGTTGTCACGCATCGATCATTATAAAGGCGCTCGCTGTAAAGTGCTCTCCAGGTGTACGTTTATCGACAAATCTGAATGAAGGATGGCATAGCAATACGGCGAGCACCCACACACGCCACCACTCGCCAACCGCACGTGGCACCCGTCAATTATTCGCAATGTAAAAACCCTCACAAGGAGTCCTTGGGATTCTTTCTTCCAGGAGGTTCCTGCTGCTACTCCGAGACGCCAGGAATATTCCATAATTGAGTACGTGGCTCCGTGTATGTATGTTGCATTTCTTTCGCACCGTACGTACGTGAGGTGGGGGGGGGAGGAAGGACAAGAAACGCAAACGCAGCAGGAGGAAGCGAGAGAATCCGGAGAAAAACCCTCACCAACACACGGGGGGGGGGGGGGTGACAATCCGCGCTCCCATCTGACGGGCACCTCGCAGCCGCACGCCTCCTACAACACGCGGCTAAGCCCTAGCGGCTCGCATAACCGAACCACGAACCCAATTTTGAATTCAGACCACTGCAACGTAACAAGAGGATGAGGTTAAATAAAATGACGTCGTCGACCAAGCACCTCGATTGCTTGTGATCTGTAGCGTCCGATTGTCAGTTGTCGGGCGGGTGGTGCTGATGTTGGTGATGGTGGTGCTGGTGGTGGGGGTTCAGTCAACGATTAAAGTTTTATCTTTTTTTGTGCCACGGCTGTACCAGAAATCTGCAGTTTAAAAAAAATATATCAACACCTGCTTAGCTTCAGATATCCAACAGTATGGGTAGCAATCCGGCTGATCTGGCTGTGTGATGGGTGACACATAGACCTTGATTGATAGACAGACGTTATGTTACCAGTCTAGAACACCCATCGTAAGGGTGGCATGGGTCTACCCAGTGACAACGCGATGCGGCACAAGCAAGCCGAACGCACGCAGCTGAGACTAAGAAGCATCGGAACATCAAGGCAATTGCACAGAAATCAGTAGCTATGGGACGGGAGGGGCACGGGCGCCTTCTGATTCTCCGTTTAATTCCCCGTGCGCCAGGGCACATTGCGAGCACAAACCCGTAAGGAATTCAGCAATTGGGAATCACCCGCACCTGGGATTTTTGTTAAGTCCAACTATTCCGCTTAATAGACAGGAATCGCTGGAGCTGCCACACCGCTAATAATTATAGGACGCGTACGCGGTAGGCACACACGCAACTGGCTACTGCCCCTCGAGTTCAATAATTGTTTTTTTGTAATAAAATTAGGTAATCAGTGTAGAAACAATTACCCGTGCGCGCGCGCGCGCACACACTCTCTCTCGAGGAGCTGTCGCGTGCGATTAATGAAACAGGCGCTGGTGTGGTCGTACCGACTGCGGGCTTGAAGCTGCGGATGGTGTTCTGCTCGAGGAAGCGGCTCCCTCCCTTCATGTACTTGTCGTAGAGCTTGAACATGTGCGCAGAGGCCATGTCGTGGCCCAGGGGGTGCTGAGAGGTCCTGTCCGCAGCGGTGCCCCTGGAATCACCAGCGCTCGCTCCTTCGGCGCACAGCAGCAGCAGCAGCGACAGCAGCGACAGCATCGCCGTCGTCGCCAGGAAGGCGAGCGCAGGTTTTCTCGTCGTCGGTAGCGGAATCATCGCCTCCCCTCCCCGCTCACGCTCTCGAGTAGGCAACGACAAAGTTGTAGCCACAAATAATAAATGGTCTGGAGAGAGATCCTTGGGAGTAAAAAAAAACACCCACCAACAACAAAAACAATCTCTCCCGTGAGAATTTTACGTAATGAATAATATCGATAATTTTGTCTCTGTAGGAGACCCAACAAGCGAAACGTGGTTGGTCTGGCCGCCTTTCACGGAATGGATTAGAATGGATTAGGTTATATACGGTGAGCGGTGATGACAATTTATGCGCGTGGGTTTTTTTTTCCCTCTCTTCTGGCTTTAAATGGGAAAAAAAACCCGCCACAGTTTAAAATAGTCGGGGTTGTCTGATATCGGAATCGGCTTCCCGTCGGATCTACGTCTTCCCCTCCTCTGTGTGCGCGCGTCTCTCTCCTCCTCGCCCCTCTGAGCTCAACCGCCTTCTATGCCCGAGTCGCGAGTCGAGAAGCACCGCGTGCGTGAGAGCCGCTGGGTGCGACTGAGACGCAATAGGTTTTTTTTTTGCGTAAAACTCCCCGGGTATTGCGAGCCGAGTGCGCGCGTCTGAGTGACTGTGTGAGTGAGTGTGTGAGAGAGAGAGAGAGAGGGGAGTGTTAGGCGGGGGGGGGGGGAGGTCGAGTTGGTTGGTGTGGAACAGAGGGAGGGGAGGGGGCAAGCTTGTTGGCCCCAGAGGGATGGATGGATGGATGGAAGGGAGGGGCGGGAGGGGCTGGAGGAGAGTGGTGAGTTCGTGTAAGTTTGGCAGTGGAGAGGAGGCGAGGGCGGTACAGACAACGCAGTGACATACATTGCCCTGTGTAGGACTCCTGATAATATCATCTTCGTGTGTCTGTGTACAGCAAGACAACTCTTTGAATATTTTGCACTAAACTGCGTGTTGTAGCGCGCGCACGCGCTGCGTGACAATTTTTTGGCAACGGGAAAATGCGCGAGTTCTTCTCGAGTTGCTTGGCCCCTGATTTCTTGTAGGCAGTTTGTTCCTCATTGGCGAGACGGGGAGAAGGGAGGGGGGGGGCATCATGGTCACTATAGATCTTCATGGGTAGCCGAACGGCCGTCTCGAACCTCGATATCAAGAACAAGAAGGGACACTATCAGACATGATTTATCTGTCTCTCTTACATTGCCTGCATGCGTAACATCGTTTGTCAATCCACGTCTGGATTAGGATCTTTCCCCCCTCACGCCGCGCTTTCAGATGCGCTTCTGCGGCCGTCTGGAACGCTCTTCCTTCCGATATGAGGAATCCCACTGGAGCTGTGTGCTTCCACACCGTCTCGATTGACAAACTAACTTCTTTAGAAGTGCTTTTGTGCGTTTAGTTTGTCCTTCCCCCGCACCTCCGGTTAGCACGGTTAGCTACGTACGGTGCGAAAGAAGTTCAACGTACATACATAACTCGGGTCATCGATTGCGTTTGTGCATTGTGCAAACCCACTGTGCCACCGCTCAACTCCGCCGCTCTTATTATGACTTGGAGCTGTTATCTGCTACCGACATCGACTTAAGTATTCCACATTAACTCGCTCTTATGCAATAAGCGGCCCTCTTAGTGGGGGAAGTTTGCAAAAAAAAATGAATTGGATGTGAAGTACGGTTCATTTAAATTACGATCGGCAGTTTAAAATGAGCGTGTTGTTTCCAGGGCCCATTTTAATACGAAGCGAAGAAAAATAATAATAATTAGTTTAGACGGTATCACGCTAAGTGTAAAGGTAGAGGGAGAAAGAAACGTTGCTAAAAATCATTCATCCTGCCGGCATTACAATTGGCTTAGTGCGACTTACGTTTCCTGAGAAATATCGGGTTAAGAAATCCATTTAGCTCTGTCTTGACGTGGCTATAATCGGGTAAGTGCACGCAAAGTATGTTTAATAACATGATTTATTGTACCTACTTGAAAACGCGTAAGTATTCCACGTAAAAAAGACGAAGATCCCCCGCATAGCCTCGGTAGATTTTTGGGGCAAGTGCTGTTAGCGAGCCACCTATTAAGGTCAGCACGGCACATAAGGGGCGGGGGGGGTGTGGCCAGAGCCACGCCCGGCCGCCTTTGTCTCCCTAGTGGCGATGTTTACACACCGCACGGGGAGTCGACAGCACAAGTGGCTGTAGGCTGGAATGTTACTACCCTGAGTCAATTCACCGATTGATGAAGACCTCCCCATGCCGTGTCTGTCATGGGAGTGCTTTAACCACACTTCACCACGCGGGTTGGTGAAGGCAGCCCCCACAACCAACGACCGATTCGGATATCTCTCGCCACTATTGTTGGCCATCGCCGGGAATCTAACTCGCGCGGTCAGCTGCAGAGCAAAGCGCGTCAACTGCTGCGCCACCACTCCTCCGACAGTAAAGGTGTGACGTGTGCGGTTACTCCTCTTGCAAAATAAATGTTCCATTTTTTGAAAGGCTATTAAAATCACATTTCCTAATCGCTTTAAAAGCCTGCGTCGCCTTGCAATTACTGCCGAGCAAATACGTTTTTAAATGGGTGGGGGGGGGGGGGACAGGAACAGCCCTGAAATGTGTGTGGGTGTGTCGTATTGTCTGGATTCTAAAGACGCACCGGAAAGTAAGACGTGCCACTAAACACTTTGCGTCGTGTGTCAACAAAGTCGCACAAATCTGGTCTCGCACACAACATGCCGAATCTGGTTATAAGAACGCGCGCACCATTTACTTATAATGCTTTTTTTTTTAAAGAAATTAGGCGGAGGGGAAAAGTGCGTCTTATAATCCGGTGAATACGGTCATTGTTAATGTTGCAATTATGCGCTGCAGCTGCAGTGATGCGTTCAAACGTGATTACCTGGATCGCGCATTGTTCAATGGGATTAGGCAGCCGCGAGCCCAGCCCCTGTAATTGAAACCAGGCATAGGGGCAACTGGTACGCGCTTGTGTGTGGTGGTTGGTGATAGGCCCACTGGGGGGGGGGGGGGGGGGGGGGAGGGTCCTAAGCAGGCATATGGAGCGAAAACGTCGGACATCGTGGCGAAACAACACGCGGAACGGCCAACCTCGAATACACGCGCTGGGAGAGCCCGCATGCTCGTGTGGAGCGTCGTTCCCTCGAACGCGTGGGGTGAGGTTTTGTTTTTGTTTTGCTGGGGCAGCACAGGGGCTGCTCAGTAAAAGCCACATAGGCCCCCTGCCCCACTTCTTCCATGCTACGGCCAGCTGAGTTTGATTCCCGACTACGGCTCACGAACAGTGGCGAAGAATCAAGATCGCTGCCCCCCCCCACCTACCGACCAGCACGGTGAAGCATGGCCGAAACAGAACCCCCCAGAAGAATCCAAATATTGATTTATGCTGGAGGAATCCGATGAACCATGAAACTTCCCCCCCCCCCCCCCATAGAGATGTCCAGTAGGGGCACGGTCAGAATGTCACAACAACAATAATAGCAACGTGGAGAGAGATCCTCAAGCGCAGCAGTGGATTGACAACGAAAACCGGACGTCCCGTGTATAATTGATTTTAAACGTGGCTTTTTTAAATCGCATCTGGCTGCAGAAGGAGTACTCGTCCCGACTCATGACTTCAGTTTGTATATGGGGTGGGCTTTAGTTTTCATGGACCTCACCTTTTGGTAGCAAGTGTCGCAGAGGCTCGCTGGGTGGAGTGACTCGCATTGTGTGACAACGAAGGTGATGATGATGATGAGGATGAAAGCCGCTTATTATCCCCATGACGCTATGGGCGCGTGGACCGTGTGTGCGCTACAGGTTTTCGGCATGGAGTGCCCTTTATAATAATCACAACAACAATGAAGCCACTGTGTGTTGAACTGCTTTCGCGCACCGTACGTAGCCGGCCGTACGAATCGGAGGTGCGTGGGGCAAGGACAAGAAACTCAACGCGTGCCACCGTGTGCCAGTTGCGGTGTGGTTTATTTTGTTTGTTATTAATAATCTTGAGACTTGTCCTTGTTATTTGTGCCAAGAAAGCACCACCTGAGAGAAAGCGCGTCGTCTCGTTTGACAGAGCGGCAGCACCGCGCCACGCCGAGGGTCACATTGCCCCTTTTGCAGACGGATAGTATTCGTGGCTTTTACATCGAAGGTGCGAAAACAAATTAATAACATCGTTAATAATGAATGCGGTGATTTTGATGGTGGGGGTGGGTGGCCAGGCCGTACGAGTCACTCGGAGCGATCTACATTGTGCACGCAGCATTCGACGGCGCCGCGTTTCGTGAGCACGTGCGAAGATGTTCACTTCCGAACCCTCGTCGGTGAATGCAGTACAGCTACTCCTCTACTTACGAACGAGTTAGGTTCGTGAGTAGATTGGTTCGAAAGGCTAACTTCACTCATGTCGTTTCCAAACATGTTGTACGGCATGTACACTAAACACGGGGAATGGCTTTGACAGTTGTGTAATCTCCTGTAGATGTAGATGCCACTGGTTCTTCACGTTCTGCAGATGTAGATGCCACTGGTTCTTCACGTTCTGCAGATGTAGATGCCACTGGTTCTTCACGTTCTGCAGATGTAGATGCCACTGGTTCTTCACGTTCTGCAGATGTAGATGCCACTTGTTCTTCACGTTCTGTAGATGTAGATGCCACTGGTTCTTCACGTTCTGCAGATGTAGATGCCACTGGTTCTTCAAGTTCTGCAGATGTAGATGCCACTGGTTCTTCACGTTCTGTAGATGCAGATGCCACTGGTTCTTCACGTTCTGCAGATGTAGATGCCACTGGTTCTTCACGTTCTGCAGATGCAGATGCCACTGGTTCTTCGCGTTCTGCAGATGTAGATGCCACTGGTTCTTCACGTTCTGCAGATGTAGATGCCACTGGTTCTTCACGTTCTACAGATGTAGATGCCACTGGTTCTTCACGTTCTGCAGATGTAGATGCCACTGGTTCTTCACGTTCTGCAGATCTAGGCGCCACTGGTTCGTCACGTTCTGCAGATGTAGATGCCACTAGTTCTTCACGTTCTGCAGATGTAGATGGTACTGGTTCTTCACGTTCTGCAGATGTAGATGCCACCACCGCCATCTATTGCGCAGACAACTGGACATACTGACAGGTTTGTTCGTATCTCCTAAAAGTTCTTAAGTCGAGTGTTCGTGAGTAGATGAGTCCCTGTAAACACACGCAGACGACAAGCCGTCAGTCCGTTTTTGCACAATTGCGTTGTCTTGCTGCAGGTCGAATGTAAGAGAATGATGAGCCGTTGAAATTTCACTCGCAATAATTCCCCTTGCACTCAAAAGCGAACGTTCTTAATACGTTCGAAAATGTACGAGCTTTTTGTCGTGCCATATACATTCCGTGTCCTTGAATACGTACACGTACAGCCCTTGTTGCTAATCCACTGCTGGATGAGGGCTGCCCCCCCCCCCCCCCCCGGCTCTGCAGGTCATAATGGGGTTGTTTGACCAGAATCGATTCTCGCTTACGGCCAACAGCAGTGACGATTATCTGAGCCGGACCTGGGCCTCCCCTAGGTCGACTCGGTCTCATGAGTACCTCGTGCGATGTGTAAACATCGCCACTGGGGAGACAAAGGCGGCCGGGCGTGGTGCTGGCAACCCTTCCCGTCGTGTGCCGTGCCAGCCTTCATAGGCGCTCGCTAACAGCTCTTGCTCCATAAGTTTAAGGCTATACGGGAGATCTGTGTCCTTGTTTTTTGACCACAATTCCCAATGATGTGTTGGTGAAAGCGTGGGGAGCATAGACGTCTTGAAGCGTTGTACAGCACAACAATGGATGCTGTTTGGGTTGCCCTCTGCTGACATTGGTGGTCCGGCAGCAGCCTACAGCAACTTGGACACCTTAGCTTACGCTTGGAAGGGGTGATCCAGGCTGATCCCCCTGCTTGACTTCTGAGTTCTGATGATGTGGGTGTGCGCGCGCGCATTCCGGGTGATTTGATTATAATAAAATCGGCACAAAACCGACTGATTCGTCGCTCCTGCGTCTTGTTCGTGGATAGTTTTGCGCCATTCCGTTTTCTCCGTCTCTCACCTCGTACCCGCGCATGCCCTCAGCCCCTGATCGGTGGCATTTAGCTATCGCGTGTGCAGGCGGTGCAACTGCACCGGGCTCCGCGGGCCCATGCCGACCCCGCCACGTCACTGCTCGCCACTCTGCTCGGACGCTTCCCAACGCTGTTTATCAAACCCGCTTCGCCCTCTCCTCCCTCCTCCTCCTCCTCCTCCGTCTGTCCCTCCCCTGTCCCCTCGCCGCCCCATTGTTCATCCTCGTTCACCCCCTGCCACCGCGGGAGAATGGAGCTCCTGTGGGAACCAAGCGGAGGCAGCAGGGGGATATTGCTCGGAGCCAAGGCCCCGGGACAGTGCCCACTTATCCTCCACTTCACTCCGCCCCCCAACCCCCACCCCCACCGCAGCAGGCCCTCTCATTTTAAACCCCTTCCCCAAACCCTCGGCCAAAAAACAAGAGGCGCGCGCTTTCATCCGGACTTCATTTGCCTCGCGTCCCTCCTCTGATGTTGCCCAGCCGAGCGTGGCTGCGCGAGCCTCGTGTCCGCGCGTCCGCCAAGCGCCCCCACGCCGTCGCATTATTTTACTTGCGGTGCCCTTTTTGCGGGTTTCACATTCGGTTTGTCGTAATTCCGTAGATAAAACGAGAGAGGAAGGAATGCGTTCGATTATCTCGCGCGCGCAAAAAAAAAAACGGTGCGCAACCATCTTCGTGTGGTTTCGGAGAACGGCCCCACGGAAGTGGATATCACAGAGCTACGTTATGGCCATCGCCTGCAAGTGAACTGCAGAGGGGGGCGGTGGGGGTGGGGGTGGGTGGCAACACTTTCCCCCACCCACTCTACAGGCGAAAAGTAATGTTTGACGCCTTACTATCCAAGCCAAAAATTGTAATTGTGACAGCTGGAAACAAACCAAAACTGAAGTGTAAAATAAAATGTGGTGTTTTTTTGTTTGTTCTAATTCTACAACAACGCGCGACGCGGTATTTGCCAGGGTTCCGGCTTTTCAAACGGCGTCGCCTGTTTTGGTCTCTAACCAGTTTGCTAATTGGGTGGTTACTGTTCACCTGTCAAGCATGTGAACAAATTGCCTCCCTGTTAACGTGACTGCCATTGTCGGTGCATGTAGGCGGCTAGCGCCACGCTGCTCACGGCCAACACAACCAGTGGCGGTTATCTGAACCGGTCCCCGTGCTGGGCCTTCCCTAGGTAGACTCGGCCTCAAATGAGTACCCGGTGTGACGTGTAAACATCGCCACTAGGGAGACAAAGGCGGCCGGGCGTGGTGTTGTTCAACACACCCCCTCGTGTGCCGTGCCGGCCTTCACAGGTGCTCGCTAACAGCACTTGCCCCAACAGTCTGTTGAGGCTACACGGGGGATCTTTGTTTGCTCGTGCCAATTTACACGGGACATCTCGCTCCTGCCTCTACGTACGCCTAAAAACATCTAAAATAGTTAAGCTAAAATGTTGGCAATGTGGGTATTATAGTTTTGTATATATAATAAATACCGATGAGCTTCTACTAGGTCACTGAAATAGTTAATTTTGTGAGAGTCTCAAAGCTTGGTAGAAATTATACTTAAGATTAAATGTTTCCAGAATCTTATTGATAGATTTTGTGGTCAGTGGTATAAAGTTTTACACTGCGTGGGTGCCCCCCCCCCCGCGCCCCCCCCGCGTCCCCTCCCCCCCTGCGTCCCCCCCCCCTGCGTCCCCCCCCCCCCACCTTCATCCCTCCCCATTTTCTGAGCACCAAAAATCACGACTCCTCTACTACCGACTGTGAATTGACGATTCCTAAAGTTTAGCTTTCAAAATATTGTTCCTTGGAGCAAACAACTTTATTCCCTCGTGTGAAAATGATAACGCTTGACATGCATTTGACATTAAGCGCTACTACACATTGCACATGTCAAAAAAAAACCACAATAGTCGCATATTCGCTGAAAGTTAAGTTGAGTGCTCTCTTAGAGCACTCTCCAACCTGCTCTTCCCAACCTCCGTTGTAGCATCATTCTAATCCCGGTTCGACTTTTAGGAATAATCGCACGCATACTCTCCTGCGTTTTGACAAGTTGTGGGGGATGCCTTTTGACAGATTGTCCCCCCCCCCCATTAAATTTAGCGAACTTGTTAGGTTACTTGAGTGGTGATGTCTTTAGAAGACTCTAACTAAAAATATATAATAAAGTACAAATTGGAAGAAGGAAAAACGCGGTCTAGAATTCTTGCTTAATCTCATCCATCGTAACTGCTTTGGCCTGTGCCAACTCACTCGCTGCAGTTTGGTGACCTCTGCTCAGGGCTATTGAGTCTCCAAAGCGCAAAAACCGCCTTTTAATTTTGTCCTCACCTTTTGCTGGCCCCATATATAGCATGCGCCCCCACCCCCTTCAAATGCGCCCCGCTCTCGCTGGGTTCGCTATTTTAAAAGGCCAACAGATGTCTGCAAGGCAAGGCTTTCACCTGCGTAAATGCCGCAAAGGGCAACGTTAATTTCGCAGGACTCTGGTCTGTACCATTTATTCGGCCGCTGGCAAGGTTTTATTTTTTTTTGGGGGGGGGTTTCTTTTTTCGTCGACTCTTGGGACGCCTTTGTTGTCAATCAAATGTTAAAGGCGCAGGCCCTGCAAAGTCCTGGCTCATGCCGCTGCTGACAGAAGGGCCTCCACATGAGAGGGAGTTCTAGGGAGGTCGAGATGTGGTGGGAGTACTCACACCGTACCCCACCATAATCGAACTGCTGATTGCGTAACTTACTACTGGGTTCTTGCCTTGGTTATACATGTAATGTCATAAATACAGTCATTGGCTCAATCTGTACAGAAGTTTAAACCTGGAGAGCATGAATGTATGTATTACTTATCTTGGACAAATGGTTTGCGCATAGTCTCCATGTTTTGCCCCTCTCTAATGGACGCCTGCCTCAGAATACAGATGCATAATGTACATTTTATGTTGACCTTTAATTTTTAATATGTAAAACTATGATACAAAACCTCTTCCAAAATGTCTGAACAGCATGGAAGAGAAGGCCAAGTACTTCTTAGAGGAGCGCTCTGTAGAGTTTACATCACCTTCTGCCAGCAATGGTATGCGCAAGAAATTTCAGGGCTACACCTTTTTACCGTGTATATATAAAACAGTCCTTCACAATATAACTCGACATAAACATTGAGGACGTGAGTCTACATCGAGGCTCACTCATCCTTATACCCTACGACTACATCGTTTCTTTCTCCAGCAGTGGAATAATGAGCATATATATCAGGACAGCAGTAGCAGTACGACTGATGATGACGATCTTCGGAATATTGTAATTGAGGCAGCTGTCAATAGGCGTCTCGAGTGAACAATCGCAACGAACCGAGGACCACGTGAACCGGGGTTTGCCCCCACATCCCCATCTCCAGGCCATACTGCGCATTTCTAAAAGAAACCAACTCTGGGGGTGGGGAATTCTTTACGTCTAATATCTGCCGGTGCGCTGCTCGTTCTCGTAATTTGCCGTTTCTATGTTTTGAGCTTAATTCGCAACTGCGCGTTAGCTCGGACCGGTGCTAATCGACCTGCTTCGTGGGCCTTACACACAACGACGGACAACCACGCCCCTCGACGGCCGTGGGGATAACGTTGAAGGTCCTCCTCCTCCTCCACTCCTCTAACGAGACCCCCCACGAAAAAATTGCCACTTTTGTGTTTGATCGCGACAACACACGCCCCGGGTATTTCGAAGAATCGCGCCGTCTCCAATTTCGCCCCGTGCGCTTCTTTTGGTTGACGATTGCACTCGACCCCCCCCCCCCCTCGCCCCCCCCCCCCCCCACGTTTCTTGAATGGACAAAGGGAGAGGCGGAAGGTAGTGACCGGATTCTTCTCGCGCTCCGCTTTGTGCACGGAGTTTCATCGGGATATCGGATTCCTTTAATTAATTCAAAAATGCCTTTACCCCACCCCCCCCCCCCCTTTTTCAAACACTCATTGTGGAGCTTAACATTCCCATCCGGCGGGTCAGGAGTGAAAATACGAGATTTTCAAGCACGCTAATAACAAAAAGCCCTCCTTGAAAAGTTGTTTGGGGGGGGGGGGGGCAAAAAAATCTAAACCCCACAACGTTTTCTTAATTTAGACATTTCATTGCCATGGCGAAAGGTGTAAAAAGAAATGCTGAAAGCGGTCAAAGCCATCAACAGACTTCAAGAACTTGTCCTCAAATCTTTTATTTCCTGTTGAATACGTTCCTTATACCCAGTGAATATAGGGGGCACACCACACACAAAAACCGATTCCCAATTTCCCCCTCTTTGGTCCCTGACCCTGCACCGCATCACCCTGAGAGGCTCTGGGATTGAGCCGTGTAATGCCCTCTGCGCGGCCTTCCAGCGGCCCTGGGTCTCGTGTAATCGGTTTTCTTTCTCCTTAAACTCAATTTCTCTCGGCTAATCGCTGGTTCACGCTCCGCAGTTCCGAACAATGGTGGGGGGGGGGGTGAGGGGGGGGGTTAGGGTGGGGGTTAGGGTGGGGGGGTGTTTGCGCCTCGGACGGACGGGGGTGGGGGGCTCTGCCCGGGCCAAGTCAGCGCGCGCAGAAGAAAGGAGGCCGCTTTATTTATTTCAATGTTTGCGGCCCGGAGGGTGAAAGCTGCAATGAAATGAGGGTGGGGGGACGCCCCCCACCCCTCCATGCTGTGATCTTCTATTAACGAGCAATATCAGCGGATTTTTTCTTCTTCTGCTGCTCCCAGCATTAGCTTACTCCACAAGCGTGTGTGTGCGCGTGTGCGCGTGTGTGCGTGTGTGCGCGTACGCGCGTGCGCGTGTGCGCATGCGTGTGTGGGTGTGTGTGCGCGTGTGTGTGTGTGCGCCTGGGTGTGTGCGCGTGTGTGTGTGCGCGCGTATGTGTGCACGTGCGTGTGTGCGCGTGCATGTGTGGGTGTGTGTGCGCGTGCGTGCGTGTGTGTGGTGCGCGTGCGTGTGTGCGCGTGGGTGTGTGCGCGTGCGTGCGTGGGTGTGTGTGCGCGTGCGTGTGTGTGGTGTTTTTCTTAGCGCGTGCATTTTTTGCCTTTTTGCTGTTTGGGTGGTCAGGAATTGGGCATGGCTGGTTGAGGGCGCTGTTTGCGACCGACGGTGAAAGTGTCCTGCTGTCATGAACGGAAATTAAGGAGGGGAAAAAAAATCAACTAGCATTGTTATTGAGAGGGATAGAGTGCTGCTGCGGGAGGTTTTTTTATTTTTGTAGACGTGTAATGATAGGAATTACTCACTCCACCATACCCCCTCCATCACAGTTTGGAGAATCGATTCGTGTTGTTTGGCTGCCTTTTTAACCAACTCCTTTGCGTTTCGCATTCGCATAGTTTCGTATGTATGCATGTTTAACTTCTCACCCTACAGAGGTGACCGTTAGCCTCCTGTACAACATTACAACTATAGTTTACATAAACTGTGAATAATCGATTTTCAGTGGAGTAGCATGGTTGGCTGGGAATTAATTGCACCACCCCCCTTTAATTCAATACCTCCCCTCCTCATAGCCCGGGAGCTGGGTACCTCCATCCCGAGGCGCCCGGTACAGTTGCACCGCCTGCACACTCGATAGCTAAGCCACCTGATAGATTTCCACGATCTGATACTTGTATTGTGAGCATAATTATTGATTTTACTCGATCGTTACATTCTTGGTATTTTACTTGGTTTCCACACACACACATACACCCACAAATACAAAAAAAAGCCGAGTAAATTAGAACCTTGAGCCGAAATCGAGAGCAAATATTGGCTGACGTTTCCTTGCGTTGAAATGTTATATCGCGGCACATGTTAGCTCTTAATAGGCACTACCAGCTCCTGTGAAGCGGCAGGGTTTTTGTTATGGACGACGACAGCGGCAGCAGTGGCGAGGCTTTTTCCAGCCGTCGGCTGCGGTTCTTACAAAGTGGCCAAAGTTGCTCGAGATTTTTTTTTCCTGCAAATAACGAAACGAAACATATTGGTCATATCTGACACGCTCGCGACCAGGAAACCCGAGCCGACTGATTTTGTTACCTCCTCCTCCTTCTTTCGGACCTGAAATGGATCCTTGTGTTTAGGTGTTTCTTTTTTTCCACTCGGGCGGCGTATACTATAGGGGGAGAACATAAACAGATTTAGGTTTTTTTATGTCGCGTATGAGCGAATGCGTTGACATCTGCACCGCGGTGGCAATGATGTTAACTACGTCGCCTGGTATACAGGAGGTCGTGGGTTCGATCCCGACCCTGACGCCTGCTCTCTATTTGGAGGTGGTTGCGTGGATTTCTCTCCGGGCCCCTACTGGTTTCTCCTGCCACATTTAGAATCAACAACACGCGTTTGGAGTATTTGGCTGCTACACATTTCCACAATAAGCAACTTGGTTGAGCTACCATTTGTGGCCAGATCGCTTCTGAGAAAGAAAAAAATCCGTCAGAGCTCAGTGGGCCTTACCTGATAAAGTAAAAACAAAAGTTTTAAGTGACTTTCGAGATGTTCCCGGCGACCCGCGCACTCCTCCAACTCCTCGCCACCGCTGTAGCGATTCTTTCTGGCACCGCGAGGCGTCTACCACAAAGTGCCCCCGACTCACCCACCCACCCAAACTCTCTCCGCAAGGGGGAACGTGCGACCGACGTGAAGGTGGCACGTCGGTTTTTTTTATTTCGAAAGAGGACATCGAAGATGACGTGCAAGTAGTAAGTAGGCGTTGCGTGCGCCTCTTCCTCTTGGAGGAGGGGGGTAAACCTGCCACAGGCTGGAACACAACAGGTGGTGGACAGGTCTCACGGAAGAGCTTTATACGGTTTTACTCTGAGATTGTTTTTTTTCTCTTTTTTCACATCAAAGGGGGGGGGGGGGGGTGAGGGGGCAATCCCAACCACAGAGTGCCCTAAGTCCATGCAGGTGCAATGATTATCGTGCCAAGTCTCTCCGTGGCCTCGTGGCCCCACGCTAAATGTATGCCTTTTATTTCCCGAAAAATCAACCTCTCGAGCCGGGCATGTGTTTGCCTTCTCTCACGTTGACACCTTGGGCTCGGCTGCCATGCCGTGCCCCCCCCCCGCCGCTCGTGCGTGCTGCATGAGAGCAATCGCGCGTACGAGAGAAGACCCATTGTGTGCCGAGAAGTGCACCATATTAATCCAATATTTGTAGTTTTTATTCCTCTCAAGATTATGCTTTAAATGTATTGGCTTGCATGTGACTACCGTCCATAATAATTGCACCACACTAAACCAGTGTGGTGAAGTATGGTCAAAGAACCCCGCATGATGGGGTGTAACGTATTGGGAGCGCTTCATTCAACCGTTGATTTGATAATGGGCTGCACATTATTTTTCGTAGCGTTTTTTTAAATCATTGTAATTATAAGCAGGAAGTATGTAAACATACCCAACTTACCCAGATGCCAAGCATTCCAAAAATACACGGTTTACGCACATGTCCGTGTGTGTGGAGCGGTAGTGTAGTAGCGGTTAGCTCTCTGCACTCCGAACTCGGCGACCAGAGATCGATTCCCGCTCACGGGCAACACCAGTGACGATTATCTGAATCGGTGCTACCTCCTCCCCAAAGCTCGACTCGGCATCAAATGAGTACCTGGTGCGATGTGTAAACATCGCCACTGGGGTACCAAAGGCGTGGTGTTGACCACCCATCCATTCGTGTGCCGTGCCGGCCTTCATAGGCGCTCGCTAACAGCATTCAATGGGACATCCTGTGTTGGTGAATCATGCCAGTTGTGTGTCGGTAGCTCTTAAGTTCAGCAGGAAAATTCCAGAATGCGGTTCCAAGAATATTTTGGGATGCCACATCCATTTCACCTTATTGCGTCCTCATACTTTGAATGACACTTTAATGGAATCGTTGGAATACAGGGGACGACAATAGTATATAATTTTCATGCATAAGTGTACCTTATGCCGATAACCCATGCTTCAAGCTAGCCCTAAGCAGCGTTCCACGAAATATCGAGTGAAAAAGTTGTAGGGCATACGTGTTGGTTAGCAGAGTGGAACTTGCAAACTCTCTAAGCTTAATGAAAATCAGAGAATATTACCATATGGGCCATTGGGTTGGGCTGGGGGCTGACCTTATTTTAAGTTTTATTTTTATTTATTAATGAAGAAATTTCACAAGGCCTGTGATTTGTACCGCGAGATGGTGGCAGAAATAGGAGATCAGGAGGCGGTGATACGCACGGTGATCTGTAATGATTAGCGGCTGAAAAATTGCTGTGCTTTTTTTTGGGAACTGCGAAGGGTCGCTCTGAACCCCAGGTGTTTGAGGATTTTATTCCCCCATTAACCCCGCGCGATGTGTAATGCATTTCATTATCGGAAAACTATGGTAATGCGCGCGCTTGCACACATGGTCACAGTTGAGTCGCGCTCTGTTGGTTTCATTTGTGACACTTTAAGCATGTTATGTGCTGGGTGATATCCCATTACATATAAATACACTTTGTGTCCTCGTTTTTTCTTCTTATTCCCAAAGTTCATCGCTCTTCCGTGTATATGTAAAAATGAACGAGCACGGAGCGCGCATCAAATCTGTCTCGTCGCTCGGTTTCAAGAGGTCGACTCTTTTCAAATGTATTTTCATATTGAAAGCAATCGATTCAGCAACGCAGTTTAAAGCTCCACTTTCATGTGGCTGCCGGTCTGTATAAGTCGTGCGTGCTTTCATTAACACGCGCGCGCTGCCTTTGATCCGCGTTCACCACTTTCGTAACGCCCGCCTCCCCTCCCCGATGTTTTAGTTTTCCCTCCTCCGCTTGAAAGCTCCCTCCGACCAGAAACGAGAAGAGAGGGTCAGGATCAGGGTGTAGGCCCCACGCCCTCTCCCGCAAGTCCCGCTTCGGCTTCCCGAGCCGGAGCCTCGCTCCCACTCGCACTCGCGGGCTGCGGCACATGGAGGCAATCACATTTTGGGAGTGGATGTTTTTTAAGAGTCGTCAAGAAGCCCCTTGATGATAGTTCCGGGCGTAACCGCTAAGAGGTTATCGTTTTGGCTCGGCGACAGAAGACGGTTCAGTTGAATGAAGAGAAACGTCGTTCGTGGAGGAGAGCATGCGGTTTTTTCTTCTTCTTTAAAACCATCTCCGCATTTTTGGACTCCCGGCCAAATAGTTTTTTTTTTGTAGCAGATTGGAAGGATCGTCTGCTGTGTGTGAGCTCAGGGCCCGGATTTGAGCGCTGTTTGTGAGTGGGGAGCATTGCAATGGCATGCTCTTAAAATCCACATCCGTGTCTTGAATTCCTCCCTAAAATGGAAATGTTCCCGACGCTCTGACCGTATAGTTTGACTCCGAACAAAAAATGACATTGCTTTGTTCCCGTTTATTTGTGTTAACGTTATGGTAACTGTAACGCAGCGAATCTCGAATAGTTTTGCACCAAAATATACGAGGCGAATATTATGTTTACATTTTTAGCATTTCCACATTTATTTTGCCTGCTTACTTGAATCAAGCGTGGACGTCAAATTTGTTATTAGATTTTACACGTGCGTTTTCTGTTTTGTGTCATTGTAAATCTTTTATAATATAAGCACAAGTATCGAAATCTCCAATGTTAAAACCATGCTGTATTTATGATATAAAAAATGGGAGACGCATTACCAACTACTCACAATGATTTGTTGCTATAAGTGGCAACTTTCGATTTAAAGCTTTCGTGACTGCAGGGATTCATATTCCCTTCTACGTGACTTTACTGAAAGAACCAATAATATAAGTGGCAACTGTTCGTAATCATCGGCCATGACCTATCCGCTGCTTGATGAAGATCTCCCCAAGCCGTTGCCATCTCACGATTAGCACCGTTGGCCACGTACGGTGCCAAAGAAGTTCTACATTCATACATCTCTCGTCTTGGTAATGCCACAATCCATCCAGCTCCTTCGCATGAACCGATTGCATCGCTGCTTCTCCGCAGCGCACATCTCCACGGTGGAAGTATACAATGTTACACCAAATTAAATCCAAGCATTTTTTTAAAGTGCATAATAACACCAATTACGGTACAAGCATTGTAATGGCATCACAACATATTCAACACAATTAAAATATTCGGCATTTCTAATTGCAATCACGTTTGCTTTACTGCGGGAAAAGATATGTTTAAATGGATTACAATTATTTACAACTTCATCAAAACGCAATTAAAATGTATCGCTCAAATCAAGTGGTAACGCGTAATTGCAATGGGTCTAAGGAGAGTAATTACATTAATTGTGATTATAATTACCCCCAAGGCTGGCCAGAACAAGAATTATCCCAGCCTGTGCAGTGTGCGACTTTTTTCTTCTGCGGTGACTTCGTAACCCTGGTTACACATAAATTAGGAAGGACCCATCGCCCGTCAAGAGTGGCGTGGAACAAAGCCGGCTGTAAAATTTACCACAGCACTCATAAATAACTTGAGCACAATGGGGCTCGGCTTATTGAAAACATTCAGTTCATTCCACACCAGGATCACAAGCCGAAATAAAAAAAAAGTAAATCATTCTGTACAGAAAGTAAAAAAAAAGCTGGGGAGTGTAAGATGCAATAGATTGTTGCCGTTTGAGTTTTTAAATTCTTTCTCTTTTATTGTTTCTCTATGGTTTGACCTTATGGTGAACCCGTCCAAATGTCGCAATTACACGTCACTCTGCCAAAGCGTTCCGAATTCTCTTTTTTGTATTATTTTCATTTTGGCTTGTCCCGGTGTAATTTTAAGAAGGGAATGCGAACGTTAATATAAATATAAAGAATAATAAAACACAATTTTGTAGAAATGTTACACAAATAAACACGTTTTGAAATGTTCCGATACGACACTTCACATTTTGCGCTATTTAAAACGCGCATTGCACTCACTTCTAACGCAACGGGTAAGTAAAAACAAGAATGACAGGTATGTGGCATCTGAGTTTGCTTTTATACATGTATTTATTTATTATATATATTTTTAAATCCTGTGTGGCCGCTCCAAGTTCACGCAACCCAAACATCTCGAGGCGCCACGGCGCCGCCGCCGTTCGTCGTTCCCTCCGCGAGATCCGCGGACTCCTCGCGCGGCCGAGCGAGTGGCGCGTCTCGACGCACGTGACACTCACGCACGTGACACTCACGCACGCGACACTCACATGACGCTCACTTACTCAACATTCGCGCACGAGACACTTACGTGACACTCACGCACTCACTCACGCACGCGACACTCACGTGACACTCACGCACTCACTCACGCGACACTCACGCACGCGCCACTCACGTGACACTCACGCACTCGTGCACGCGACACTCGCGACACTCACGCAGGTGACACTCACTCACGCGACACTCACATGACACTCACTCAACACTCGCGCACGTGACACTCACGTGACACTCACGCACTCAAGCACGCGACGCTCACGTGACACTCGCACTCACGCACGCGACACTCACGTGACACTCCCACTCACGCACGAGACACTCGCGCACGAGACACTCACGTGACACTCACGCACGCGACTCACTCACGTGACACGCACTCACGTACGCGCCACTCACGTGACACTCACGCACTCAGGCACGCGACACTCACGCACGCGCCACTCACGTGACACTCACGCACTCGTGCACGCGACACTCACGCAGGTGACACTCACTCACGCGACACTCACATGACACTCACTCAACACTCGCGCACGTGACACTCACGTGACACTCACGCACTCAAGCACGCGACGCTCACGTGACACTCGCACTCACGCACGCGACACTCACGTGACACTCCCACTCACGTGACACTCCCACTCACGCACGAGACACTCGCGCACGAGACACTCACGTGACACTCACGCACGCGACTCACTCACGTGACACGCACTCACGTACGCGCCACTCACGTGACACTCACGCACTCAGGCACGCGACACTCACGCACGCGCCACTCACGTGACACTCACGCACTCGCGCACGCGATACTCACGCACGCGACACTCACGCACGCGCCACTCACGCGCCACTCACGTGACACTCACGCACTCGTGCACGCGACACTCACGCACGCGACACGCACGCACTCAGACACGCTCACCACGACACAGAGAGAACCGCGCTTCCATGATGAACCTCGCGCCATTGTCCCAGCCGTGGAGTCGATCTGTCATTTCTGAAGAGTGCCCCATTGCGTTGTGTGTCTGTGTCTATGGGTCCGTGGTGAGCGGTAGTGTAGCGGTTAGTGCACTGCGCTACGAACACCGGTTACCAGGTTCGATTCCCGCTCACGGCCAACATCAGTGACGATTATCTGAACCCGTCCTGGGCCTCCCCTAGGCGAACTCGGCCTCAAATGAGTACCTGGTGCGGTGTGTAAACATCGTCACTGGGGAGACAAAGGCGGCTGGGCGAGGTGCTGGTCGCCCACCCCGTCGTGTGCCTTTCAGGCCTTCATAGGTGCTCGCTAACAGTACTTTCCCCAACAGTCTGTTAAGGCTATACGGGGATCTTTATCTTTGTGTATGTATGTTGAACAACTTTCGCACGGCAGGGGCTGTCTTGTTGATTGTTTATTTTAGAGTGCACATCACTGGCTGTGAAACCTCGCGTGTATACATCACACTACTGGGTAGGACATCGCCGCTTGTGCGGCGTAGCTCTCCGATGATGTTTTTCGGGTTCTACTGCGCTATCTTTTTTTGGCACGACTTCCGCAGTTTTGCTCCACGTGCTGCCGGGAGCCTCACCCAGCTGGCAGCTACTCCGGCATGGCGGAGCGAAACGTTGGGACATTCGTGCCGAACAACGCGCGGTTAGCAAAACCACAGCACGCGTTTTTGGACCTCGTTCCATGCATTCATAACACGCGACACAGTTGGTGAAGTTTTGGGCAATTACTCTTTTTCACAGCAGACACCACTTACATATATCATCTTAAATATCGGCTTTCTGTTGCACAAACGTTTGTAAATGACAGACTCGCAGTGGTTTGTTTTATGATTTGCAGGTAGGGGTGTGTTGGCCGCGCTGCTGCGGCATTCTCTAACTACGCCCCAATATTCTCACAGTCGTAGAAAGTCCAAAAGGCTACGTGAGCAGTGAACGATAATATATTTGGCCTCGTGTCGGTATCAAATTCGAAGTTTAGGATGTAATGAATCACCGTTGATTAATTGTTGATTAATTGTTATGACAGAGGGTCACGATTCAATTCACAAGTGTGTTCTTTATTGCCTGAATTGTGTATGCCAAATCTAAAGTGGTACAACACAATCTACGGGCTCAGTAGTGGTATAGAGATACAATTATTAATTAACAGGGTAACCTACACAATTGTATGCATGCATTGTGAGCATGACAATCGATTATGCAGTGTGAAAATACTAATAATTGAATTATGATATTCCCATCGAATCCTATTATCGTCACGATCGCACTTCCATTGAACCTTTTTGCTGAATATGGCGCGTTCCAGTTCATTGATTGATCGCGTATTTTCTCTCCACTGCTGGATGAAGGCCTGCCGATACCCATCACCGTTTCCCGTAGTCATGCAATGCCAAATCCCTCGAATGTAGTAATGTGTCGTGAATAAACACGGACGTTAGCAATTAAAATCCCCCTTTTCACTCTTTGTATAAATGTTATCCTGCTATCGGCGCTACTTGTCTCTTTTTACATTGTACATTTTTCGTTCTTTTCAAGCCACGATTGTTGCCTGCACCTCCTGACGCGTTCCGTTCCGTCGTCATCCGTTCCCCCGCACGCGTCACTCGGACGATGTCGTTCTCGTTCCGTGCAGATGTCCCACGGATCTCTCCCCTTGCGTGCTACAGCTGGACAACCGGCTCCATGGTTACTTTCCGCGTAACAAACAATAATCGATTTGACACTTGCAGTAATAAAAAAAACAATTAACACGCACGCGCGCTTAACACCAAATTGTAACTTTGTTTAGCATAACAAATAACAGCAACAAAAACAACAACAACAACAAAAACAACACTTCACGCGCGCTTGTTTGGCGCGGTACGGACCTCCCAAAAGCCAATTTGAAACACATTGCTGAATCTGTTTAAGTTGACGCAACAAAGTCATCCAGCACACAACAAAGATCAAAAGACAAAGATCCCCCGTATAGCCTTAACAGACTGTAGGGGCAAGTGCTGTTAGCGAGCACCTACGAAGGCCGGAACGGCACACGATTAGCAAGGTTGCGTCACGTAAACCGAACATGCCAACTCGTTATTAGTATAGCACACCGGTGTGTTGGAGAGGTAAATCCACCACATTTACAATGTTCTGTTTACGTGACAAACCTTTACTTAATTGGCCGTGTCGGGTGCCGGCGAGTTTAGCGACACGTTTATATTCACGCGACCTAAACACCACCCCCCTCCCCCCCCCAAAAAAAAGGTATGAATAATATCGGTCGCGAAAGCCAACTTACTACGTGGTTTACGAAAAAGGCAATTTCGGCGCAAGTGAGAGGAGGTTGTTTCAAATCCTGGGCGCCGTACGTTGTTGTTTTTGTTACTTGTGTTTTTGACAGATATTCACACCGTCAACTCACCAAGAAATGTTTAATTAACCCTCCCTCCCCCACCATTCTCCTCCTCCTCTCTGATTCGTGTCGGACGCGTCGACGGATTTGCTGCGTCTCTACCCGAGGGCCACCATAGTCAATGTGGGAACGCATCAACTTGTTTGCCGGCGTTTCTTGCGTGGCCGTTGTGTATTAAAATAAAAATAATAATAATAACACGAGTCGAGCCAAGGTGGTTTTCTACTCTCCTCCCGTGTGCAGCCCCGAGTAGGGCGCTGACATTCTACGTTCCTACGGCGGGGGTAGTGAGCCGTCGATTCATCGGAACGACGTCTTCCCCGACTGTTTGCACTCCCTTTATCGATCCCTCGGAGGATGGAGCACTGAATCAACCATCAACTCGCGATCACGATGTGAACTCTCAATATTCTCATTTCCAGGCTCCTCGTCCTGCCGCTATGCCAACTGGCCGAGCTGCCACCTTGTGCGTTTGTAGTTTGTGTGGTTGTCCTTCCCGCGCCGCCTCCCGAAATAGCACGGTTGGCTACATTGGGTGCGAAATAAGAAGTGTAACACACACACACACGCACTGTACATGTGAATAACAGCCACCACCACCCTCCGGTAAAGTTAAAAACTCAACTCTGAATGGTTGCCACAGATGTGGTGGACTTCATTGTTGCTTGCGCGCAAGCTGAAAGGGACTGCACTCGGATTTCACGCCGGGGTCTCTTTCATTTCTCTCTCTTCTCGCGCTATTTCTTTTTTTTTGGACTCCCAGAAGCTAATTAGGTTTATTTTTTATGCCCGGCACAAACCCCACCTTGGCGGCTACACGAGCGTAGTCACACGGAGCACCAGAACCCCAAGGACGGTAGTGGATGGTGGTTGGTTGGTGAGTGGTGGTTGGTGAGTGGTAGTGGTGGTGGTTGGTGAGTGGTGGTGGTGGTGGTTGGTGAGTGGTGGTGGTGGTTGGTTGGTGAGTGGTGGTGGTGGTGGTTGGTTGGTGAGTGGTGGTGGTTGGTTGGTGAGTGGTGGTGGTTGGTTGGTGAGTGGTGGTTGTTGGTTGGTGAGTGGTGGTGGTGGTTGGTTGGTGAGTGGTGGTGGTGGTGGTGGTTGGTTGGTGAGTGGTGGTGGTTGGTTGGTGAGTGGTGGTGGTGGTGGTTGGTTGGTGAGTGGTGGTGGTTGGTTGGTGAGTGGTGGTGGTGGTTGGTTGGTGAGTGGTGGTGGTGGTGGTTGATTGGTGAGTGGTGGTGGTGGTTGGGTGGTGGTGGTGGTTGGTGAGTGGTGAGTGGTGGTGGTGGTTGGTGGCGCACGAGAGAGTTTGGTGGTCGCTGTCACCGTAGATGGCTGATGGGATAAGGGAGTCGATACAATGACGACACACCTGTCTGTGCTTTCAGTTGCAGAATCGTGATTTCTCTTTCTCGCGAGCGCTGCTCACACAGCAGGGGATTGTTTCGCGTGCGTGCCGTGCGTGGTGTTCGGCCACTCACCCCCTGGATGCTTCGCGAACAGCACTTGCCCCAACAGTCTGTTAAGGCTATATGGGGTGGGGGGATTTTTGTCTTTGTTAGGGAGCGGTGGTGCAGCGGTTAGCGCGCTGCGCTTTGAACCCGACAACCAGAGTTCGATTCTCGCTCACGGTCACCAACACCGGTGACGATTAGCTGAACCGGTGCTGGGCCTCCCCTAGGTCGACCCAGCCTCGAATGAGTACCCGGTGCGATGTGTTAACATCGCCACTGGGGAGACAAAGGCGGTCGGGCGTGTTGCTGGCTACCCACCCCCTCGTGTGGAGTGCCGGCCTTCATCGGCGCTGCTCGCTAACAGCACTTGCCCCAAGAGTCTCTGTCAAGGCTATATGGGGGACCTTTGTCTTGTGTGCGTGCGCGTGAGCGAGACACGCACTGTGAATGCTCAAAATCCACACCACCTAAATCTGACTTCATTTGAATATTTTTTACTTTAATGGCCATGGTTGCTCCCGTGGTGTTAATGGTCAGCACACCTGACGACCAATGACACCTGGAAAACGCGAACGAGTGTGCGCTATCAACACGTGACTAGTTGATAGCTGACGTCACAATGGCAGCCAGTAGATGGGGAAAGCACGCGCGCATTGGGAGGCCTGCCGAGTAGTAATGTGGGGGGAGGCCTTCATTCAATCGCGGATAGATCATGTCTGATAAGGACTTGTGTGTGGCCTCCTGAAATGAGTCCACATCTTGCGCGAAGTAGATATTACTCCAGACGTTGTCTGTTCTTTATGGCCTCGTGTAGTTCCAGTCCCTTAAACCTGTGAATGTGTTCTCCGGGGATTGAAATAGATCTCATCCGACCCTTTCAGCACTGCAAGGAGCGATTCGCTGGTTAGCGACCCTCTAACATTTCCAATATTTCACTAAATTTTCGGTACGGCCACTTGCAATGTATTTCTGTAAAACAACAACAAACATTTTAGTGCTCCAAATAAAGTGGAGTGAAGTGGTTTGTTTTAAAGATTTGTAAGACGAAGCTCATTTTTGTGGCCTCTCCAGGGTCACTGTTTGTGGAACCGGCGGGCATTTCCTTACACCTGGGAGTCTCGCAGGATGCATTAGTCAAAAATATTGTTCATTCACCGGCGTCGCCTCGTTAATGAATTCCGAGTTCTCAGCCTGCAAAAAAATGGGGAGGGGGGGGAGGCCTCAGCCTCCGGCAATTCGCTGATTCACTTCGTGTTTTGTTACTTGCACGAGTTGAGCTGCCGTTGGAGAGGGGGAGAGGTTGGAGGGAAACGAGGTGGAAGAACGCCGTGGCCAGACCTCCGCCGTGCTAACAAATCACAGCCCCGAGCAAATGGCATCCTCCTCCTCCCCACCACCACCACCACCTCCTCCTCCTCTTATTATCCCATCATCTTACTCTGGGCAACCATTAACCCCCTTGACTCGGAACGCTCCTTCCACACAATGCATCCCAAGTGAGCGGAGACCGCTGCCGCTGCTGCCGCTGCTGCTGCTGCTGCTCCGTTTCCCCTCGCGCAGCAGTCGCTAAAACTCAACACACGCCTCGATTCTCTTAGTCCCCCCCCCCCCCCCCCCCACACACACATAAACACGACCAAAGTAAATGTATCGAGCGTTAGTGGGTTTACACACACGCGCACCAAAAAAAAACACCCGAAACAAATCAATTTGCTGAACTTTATTGCGCGCGGACATATGCTTCCCCTCTCTGTGCTCTTCGCACACCGCCAGTTTCTGTTATTTTAATGTAAATATTTGCGCTCGTGTAGAGTTCTAATGGATAAACAACGCGGACGTGTATTTGTCCCGGGCAATGTGAAGACACGAACTTGTGTGTGTGTGTGGCGATATATTAACTACCTCGCCTGGTATACAGGAGGTCGTGGGTTCGATCCTGACGCTCTGCTGTATATTTGGAGTTTGCGTGTCTCTCTCTCTATCTCTCTCCCCGTAGTCGCGTGGATTTTTCCCCGTGTCCTCCGATTTTTTTTCTTCCACATGTGCGTGTAGAGCTATTCGGCCGTGACAAATTTCCACGTGATCAGCCGCTTCATTGGGGCGATCATTTGCGGCCAGGTCGCTTCTGAAGAATAACTATCTAGCTCAGCGAGCCTTACCTGGTAAAATAAAAAAAATAGTTTGAGCAGTGTGATGCATTTTAAGCGTTTACACTCGATGGAGATTGAATAAAACCCCCAAAGCATGCATTCACATTAATAAACATTACTTCTATTGTAAAAAAAAAATCGCGCCTAGAACAAAATAAAATGCAGTGTACGGCAACAGTGATGCCAAACAGCTTTCAATAGCAAGTGCAAAAAAATGTACCCGAGCGGACTTCTTCGTAACAAGGAGCATGCACGCAACATGTGTGTGGCTCGGGCCCATGCACTCTCCGTGTCGCCTTCTACCATCCATCTCCGAGACATGTCTATCCTCATCTCGCTCGCCCGGCCCTGACACAAAACAGAAGGAGGTGGTGGTGCCTTGCCGCTGGGGTTACAGGTCGACCGTGTGATTTTGGAGCTTTGAGCTCTGTTATATATTTTGTTTTTGTTCAGTCCCTTTTGTTTCTTGCTTCCAGAGATCCTGGGAAATGGTGAGACAAAGGACTCGCGGAGCATGATTGGTAAAAATGCGCATGAGCAAATATCAATGACAAATATCAATGACATTTTTTTTGTGTGTAAGTCGAACAGCCGACTTGTTTTTTTGGCTTTCCAGACCAATATCAACAAGCAGAATTGGTTTTAAGCGCGCAAACTCTGGCGCCGGTTTTGACCTTCTGGGTTTCATCAGCAGACAGCCTTGTTAAACGCACGCCCCTGGTGTCACCCAGTGTTATTGGCAAGAGCGCTCTTTATTTGTCGCCTAAGGGATGGGCACGGCATCATGGGAACTTGCCGGATTGACTTTAGAATAATTGTAGAATATGACTCGCCATTGAATTTTGTAACGTTTTTTTCATCAGCAGTGGATTTGCATAGCATATGGCGCTTAAGTTGAAAGTCGGCTCCGTGTGGCAGGTGTTGTTGTTGGTTTATCGCATCGCCAAACTGCAAGAGATGGTGACGGCTTGCGGGGAGGCCTTTATCCAGCATTGGATTGAGCATGAAACATGGACTACTTCCAACCAAACAGAACAAGGTTTCACGGTGTAGCCTCTCACTGAAAAAAAACCCATATCTGTAACCTCTACCTAAATAAACAAATGAGACGATGAGAGATGCAGGGTCTTGTAACCACTTCAGGACTTAAGCGGGCACACTCGGCAACACTCCATCATTACAATATACACACTTTACTTAGAAACGTTGTTTTTTTTGGTTTGACATGTGTGTAATAATTTCAGAAGAAGGTTAAAACGTCACACCACCTCGGGTCTGTCTAGTTATTGTTTCGTAAAAAGGGCTCATAAAATGAGGATTTCGATTGACCAGCGCTCCTCAAACCGCAAAGAAGCACAGAGAAGGGAATGTTTGGAATTACATTTCGCCACGGTGGCTAGGAGATGTTAGCTCCGCCATGAGGCCAATTCGTCAAGCTGTCATTTGTGGTTTGGGTTGCTTTTTTGTAAAAGAGCGATTATAGCTCGGTGGGCCTTAACAGGTAAAATAAAATAGTTTAAATGGTTAACATTGATAGACAAAAAAAGAGAGGCACATTGATTATTGAAGACGCTCGGGTGAAAGCCCTCCCTTGCAACTATGAAGAATAATTCCGTGTGCGTGGGCAGGCCACGTCGCTACAAGGCCACATAATGCTCACGATAAGCACGGTTGGCTACGTACGATGCGAAAGAAGTTCAACACATGTTCACGAATAATGACGGAGTGGCATTAGCCTAGGGGATGGAACGTGTCCAGGAGCATATGCCCATTTAAGGCAGTGGTTTTTAACCTTTCCTGCAGCCTTTGTACCCCTTCGGTTCTCAATCGTAAAAAAACAGTGTATAATGTTAAATGCATAGGGGTTTGATGAAACAAAGTAGTTGTACTTATGTGCCCGTGCTTAATTTGTGTTTCAACGATCTACCTACTCAAACAATCTGGCCATGTCTCGCACCCCCAGAAAGGGCATCTCACACCCCAGGTTAAGAAGAAGAACCGCTGGCCTAGAGGATGGAACGCGTCCGATAGCATACGTCCATTTAAGGGGATGGGGGGGGGCAATGACATCACCTCGCATGCAGGTGCTAGGCAGATTCATAAGATCGTGGAAACGTGAGAGATCGCAATGGCTTGGGGAGGCCTTGATCCAGCAGTGGATTGATCATGTATGTATATTCATTTTCAGTTTTGCCTTGGTAGGAACACAGCTTGGGGTCCGTAGCAATGTTGCCTTGGCATTTACACAGCTTGTGGTCCGTGGCAATGCCGCCTTGGCAGGAACACAGCTAGTGGTCCGTCGCACTATTAACTAGGCCTCACTCAGGCTGCGCCAGGTGCACTGTCAACCAGGCCTCACTCAGGCTGCACCTTGTGCATGATTAACCAGGCCTCTCTCAGGCTGCGCAAGGTGCACGATCCACCAGGCCTCACCCAGGAAGTGTCATGTGCACAACCAGGCCTCACTCAGGCCACGCCACGTGTATGACCAACTAAGCCTCACTCAGGCTG
Source organism: Petromyzon marinus (assembly GCF_048934315.1). Lineage (NCBI taxonomy): Eukaryota > Metazoa > Chordata > Hyperoartia > Petromyzontiformes > Petromyzontidae > Petromyzon > Petromyzon marinus. Next base: position 17,399,254 of record NC_133674.1, read on the forward strand.
CGCCTTGTGCATGATTTACTAGGCCTCACTCAGGCTGCGCCAGGTGCACGAATAGCTAGGCCTCACTCAGGCAGTGGCACGTGCACAATTTACTAGGCCTCACTCAGGCTGCGCCATGTGCACGATTAACTAGGCCTCACTCAGGCTGCGCCAGGTGCACGAATAGCTAGGCCTCACTCAGGCAGTGTCACGTGCACAATTTACTAGGCCTCACTCAGGCTGTGCCATGTGCGCGATTAACTAGGCCTCACACAGGCTGTGTCACGTGCACAATTTACTAGGTCTCACTCAGGCTGCGCCAGGTGCACGATCAGCTAGGCCTCACTCAGGCTGTGCCACGTGCACTATTAACTAGGCCTCACTCAGGCTGCGCCACGTGAACGATTTACTCGGCCTCACTAAGGCTGTGTCATGTGCAGTATTACCTAGGCCTCACTCAGGCCGTGCCACGTGCACGATTAACTAGGCCTCACTCAGGCTGCGCAAAGTGAACGATCAGCTAGGCCTCACTCAGGCTGTGCCACGTGCACTATTAACTAGGCCTCACTCGGGCTGTGCCAGGTGCACAATTTACTCGGCCTCACTCAGGCTGTGTCATGTGCAGTACTACCTAGGCCTCACTCAGGCCGTGCCACATGCACGATTAACTAGGCCTCACTCAGGCTGCGCAAAGTGCACAATTTACTCGGTCTCACTCAGGCTGTGTCATGTGCAGTATTACCTAGGCCTCACTCATACTGCGCCAGGTGCATGATCAGCTAGGCCTCACTCAGGCAGTGTCACGTGCACGATCAACCAGGCCTCACTCAGGTTGCGCCAGGTACACACACGAGCGCACATCACCACACCATCACACACACACACGAGTGCACATCACCACACCATCACACAAACACGGCCACTCTCACACGGCTCACTCACACACACGGCTCACTCACACACACTCACACACAGCTCATTCTCACTCACATTTTCACACACTCACGCACAGTTTACACTCACGCAAAACAACTCACAAAAACAATTCAGACGCTTCTACACACGCCGCCGCCATCCCCAAGGGAGATGTGACAACACACACAACACAAAAAGCAGTTCTAAATAATAAAAAAATGTCAATCTAGATAATTTAAAGTGCATGGCTCTAGTGACTTCCTAATATCGGAAAGAAGACCGTTCCAGACGGCCGCAGAAGCGCATCTGAAAGCGCCACGTGATGCGGTAACCACCGCCTCTGTTCGGTGGCCAGCCAAAAAGCCGCTCCTTAGATGATCAGCGGAGTTCGTGTGATGGTTCATGCAGCAAGGCACTGTGGTTCATGTGTGGCGTCAGCAGCAGCATCATGGCTCATGATGATGCTGCTGCTGACGATGATGATCATCAAACAATAAGTAACAGCAGCTGGCTCTTGTACTCGGGTGACGTTTCACGCTGGTGCTGCTCGTGGTGTTGGTGGCTCGGCGAGGAAACAGGTGATTTGGCCTGTTGCGTGCAGCGCGCTCACGCACACAGACGCTATTGTGGCGCAAATGAGATGATTTATGAAGGGGAAAGCTCCTTGGGGGAATGCTTGCACCTTGGTGACTTTTTTTAGGTGCAGAGCACAATAAATTACGAAAAACTCTAAAGTCTGCATCTTGTATCTGTGCGGCGACTGTCGACCGAATCCCGGACGATTTTGGGAATGTCATGGATTTTTTTTTGGTTGCATTGGTTTTGTTTTGTTGCACCCCTTTGCGATATGGTACACGAGGACGCGGCGCACACAGCAACATTGCCTCATGCATGTCGAAGTCACGGAAACATTGCCTCATGAATGTCGAAGTCACCGCAACATTGCCCCATGAATGTCTAAGTCACGGCAACATTGCCTCATGCATGTCGAAGTCACGGCAACATTGCCTCATGAATGTCGAAGACACGGCAAAGATTGCCTCATGAATGTCTAAGTCACGGCAACATTGCCTCATGCATGTCAAAGTCACGGCAAAGATTGCCGCATGAATGTCTAAGTCACGGCAAACATTTCCTCATGAATGTCGACGTCACGGCAACATTGCCTTATGAATGTCGAAGACACGGCAACATTGCCTCATGAATGTCGAAGTCACGGCAAATATTGCCTCATGAATGTCTAAGTCACAGCAACATTGCCTCATGAATGTCGAAGTCATGGCAAACCTTGCCTCATGAATGTCGAAGTCACGGCAACATTGCCTCATGAATGTCGACGTCATGGCAACATTGCCTCATGAATGTTGAAGTCACGGCAACATTGCCTTATGAATGTCGAAGTCACGGCAACATTGCCTCATGAATGTCAAAGTCACGGCAAACATTGCCTCATGAATGTCTAAGTCACAGCAACATTGCCTCATGAATGTCGAAGTCACGGCAAACATTGCCTCATGAATGTCTAAGTCACGGCAACATTGCCTCATGAATGTCGACGTCATGGCAACATTGCCTCATGAATGTCTAAGTCACGGCAAACATTGCCTCATGAATGTCTAAGTCACGGCAACATTGCCTCATGAATGTCTAAGTCACGGCAACATTGCCTCATGAATGTCTAAGTCACGGCAAACATTGCCGCATGAATGTCTAAGTTACGGCAAACATTGCCGCATGATTGTCTAAGTCACGGCAAACATTGCCGCATGAATGTCTAAGTCACGGCAACATTGCCTCATGAAGGTCTAAGTCACGGCAAACATTGCCTCATGAATGTCTAAGCCACGGCAAACATTGCCTCATGAATGTCTAAGTCACGGCAAACATTGCCTCATGAATGTCGACGTCATGGCAACATTGCCTCATGAAGGTCTAAGTCACGGCAAACATTGCCTCATGAATGTCTAAGTCACGGCAAACATTGCCTCATGAATGTCTTAAGTCACGGCAAACATAGCCTCATGAATGTCTTAAGTCACGGCAAACATAGCCTCATGAATGTGTAAGTCACGGCAAACATTGCCTCATGAATGTCTAAGTCACGGCAAACATTGCCGCATGAATGTTGAAGTCACGGCAAACATTGCCGCATGAATGTCTAAGTCACGGCAAACATTGCCTCATGAATGTCTAAGTCACGGCAACATTGCCTCATGAATGTAGAAGTCACGGCAACATTGCCTCATGAATGTCGAAGTCACGGCAACATTGCCTCATGAATGTCGAAGTCACGGCAACATTGCCTCATGAATGTCGAAGTCACGGCAACATTGCCTCATGAATGTCGAAGTCACGGCAACATTGCCTCATGAATGTCGTAGTCACAGCAACATTGCCTCATGAATGTCAAAGTCCACAGCAACATTGCCTCATGAATGTCAAAGTCCACGGCAACATTGCCTCATGAATGTCAAAGTCCACGGCAACATTGCCTCATGAATGTCAAAGTCCACGGCAACATTGCCTCATGAATGTCTAAATCACGGCAACATTGCCTCATGAATGTCTAAGTCAAGGCAACATTGCCTCATGAATGTCTAAGTCACGGCAACATTGCCTCATAAATGTCGAAGTCACGGCAACATTGCCTCATGAATGTCGAAGTCACGGCAACATTACCTCATGAATGTCAAAGTCCACAGCAACATTGCCTCATGAATGTCAAAGTCCACGGCAACATTGCCTCATGAATGTCAAAGTCCACGGCAACATTGCCTCATGAATGTCTAAATCACGGCAACATTGCCTCATAAATGTCTAAGTCAAGGCAACATTGCCTCATGAATGTCTAAGTCACGGCAACATTGCCTCATAAATGTCGAAGTCACGGCAACATTGCCTCATGAATGTCGAAGTCACGGCAAACATTGCCTCATGAATGTCGAAGTCACGGCAAACATTGCCGCATGAATGTCTAAGTCACGGCAAACATTGCCTCATGAGTGTCGATGTCACGGCAAACATTGCCTCATTAATGTCTAAGTGACGGCAAACATTGCCTCATGAATGTCTAAGTCACGGCAAACATTGCCGCATTAATGTCTAAGTCACGGCAACATTGCCTCATGAATGTCTAAGTCACCACAAACATTGCCTCATGAATGTCTCTGTGACGCAAATCATGGGCTCAGCGGTGATGTGAGTCATGTGTGTTAATGGAATGAATTAATGTATCATGTAGCCACTAGAGCATTATCCTTGCTCCCACACTCAATGGCCCGTTTGAGAAATGGCAGCTGAAATCCGTAAAGATTAGACGTGTTTAAGCCTAATCGCACCTCTCGTGTTAAAACAAAACCCAGTGACAAAAATAAATATTCTCATCATTCTATCTTTTGGAAGTAGTTCTCGGCAAACGGTTTTCCTTTTAAAGGATATCCACGACTAAAAAAAAAAGACTATTTTTCACATGTACTAGTTTAGAAATAATCGTCGTATAGCAATCATAATTTGCAGTTTGTGTCACTCCACTGCCGGATGGAGATCTGACCACACCGTGTCAGTTGTGGGATTCGTTTGACCATACATCACAGCACTAGTCGGTGCTGGTTTGTGAACGTACGTACAGTATGTTGAACTTCTTTCGCACCGTACATAGCCAAGCGTGCTAATAGACGCGCAGGGACGAGTTTGTGTAAACCACTCACTCCCGACGTCAGCTGTGGCCGGGAATCCCTCGGTTGGCCAAACTTGACAGTGTCGTGGGCGCACCAATTGCGGCATTCCGCACCGGCAGATTTTTCTACGGTTTGTGTTATACGGGCTTTTTTGTTTTGTAACCGCGTGTGTTTTTAAAACTCAAACGCACCGATTGCTCGTAAAAAAAAAAAAACTAATTCGCCAGGTTATTGCGGTGCCACACCACCATGGCCCCGTTATTACAGCGTAAAACACAACGGAGCCCCCCACTCGTCTTGTTTCTATGCCCCCCCCCCCCCCACCCGTCACCTCTCCTGTGTAAAAGCTCAAGCGGCGATGACCTAAACGACCGAAATCAAGTGTCGCGGTTTTCACGCGTTCGTTCGTTCGTTCATCAGCGACAATCGCGTCGTTGTGTGCGTGCGCGTGCGAAGCGGCAGCGGCTGGCCATACTTCACCGTGTGCTTCTGCTGTAGCAGCAGAAGTAGTTTCTGCTTCTGCTGTTGCCGCTGCGTGACTTGACCGTCGTTGACATTGAATCTGGCGACAGCGCTGAAGACGCGAATAGCCTCGGCGGTGCGATGGTGCACGGTGGCGCGTTGATGATACGCGGTCCACGGGCCCCTTGACGGGGGTTTTTCGCGTCGCATCCTTGACGCGAGGCAGTAGCGGTGGGCGATCGGTGTCACGTTTGCGTAAAAAAAGAAAATGTTTTAATTGTTACGGAGCAAGCGAGCGAGAGAAGCTCAGCGCGCCGCGTCTCTTTGTTGTGCTTTTTTTGCAACTCGCGACAAAGTAAAACAAAAACGAAGGGCCTTCCTTCCTGCGACCACTTAACAAAAAGTAAGCAACAATAAGTGGAATGCACCCATATTATTTCCCTGCGGTTGAAATTAATGCTCCTCAACTTGACCACTGAAACCATTGGGCAAGATTATTAAATCTTCCCCCCCTCCAACCCCCGCCTCCTGCCAAGCCAGCAGTATGAATGGCGAGACGATCGGCAGTTAGCGCGTGGTGGGGTAAAGTGTGAGTACTCCCACCGCCTTCCAAGATGCCTGGCCAGAGTGAAAGAGTAGGCCAAGCCACAACAGTACTCAGATTGTAAATGTTGTGGCGTGGCTCTCCAACACACAACCGGTGTTGCTGTACTAGTGACGAATTGGCCACGTTCTGTTTACGTGACAACCCCTTACTAGTTGGCTGTGTCGGGAGGTGGCGGGTTGTAACGACACATTTATATATTCACACGATCTAACCCAAAAAAAACGAATATTCCGTGTTTTTATTCATAGTAAGTAAATAAATAAATATACCACCAAGTAAAATTGCCCCGTTAAAATGTGGTTTGAATTGCAGTCATAATATGTGCAAGCCTCCCCCCCCTCCTACCCCACGTCAAATAAACAGCTGGAGTAACACATGGCACTGCAATTGAAGTGATAAGGTTATCTTGGTTTGAAAAGCTTCACTTTTTACCCTTTTGACATTTTGTAACGCGGGGGGTGTGGAGGCGGTGGGGGGGGGGGGGAGATCCCCACTGATCCCTAAGATTAGACAATCCCCACTGATCCCTAAGATTAGACAATCCAGGGCTGTGCCCTAGACTGAGTGCCGAGGGTCCCGTGCTGTTAGCCAGCGAGCAGCGCGCCGTGCGGGCCCGTGCGACTCGGGTCTGTCAGCGTCGCAACAAAACCATCATCATCATCATCCTCCTCCCTGTTTGTCTCTCTCATCGTTTAACACGAGCCGCCTGGCGAGGTTACCGATTGCGTGACAGCGGAGGCGGAGGCGAAGACGCCGGATTTGGGCCGTGGCTTTCCGTTTTAATTCACAGATTTTGAGCAACGTGTTTTTAAATCTTCATAATTTTACGGAGCTTTTCGCAAGTCTCGCTCGCGTATCTTTTTTTTCACTTTGCACGTTCCGTCCTCCATTCATTCGAACGTTTTTGGTTCATTGGCATTCCCTTGACAGCGTGTAGGGCCTCCAACACCGCCACCACCCCCCCCCCCCGCCCCGCACACACCTCCACCCAGGCCCCGGTCGCGATCGCAGCGCCTCTCGCAGCAGGGTTGTTCTAGCGGCGTCGGCGAGCCGAGGAAATTAAACGTGGCAGGGGGAAGCTGGCGAAGGAAAGGGGTAAAATGTCCGTGGTATTTGCACTGTGCGCCCCAGGCCATTACCAACACCGCCACCACCACCACCCCAACCCGCCACCGCTTCATGCGTTGGCGCAGATCTGGGCACTGCCTTTGTTGCCTCCTTGTGGCACACTTAACAACAACAACAGCAGCAGCAGCAAAACAACCCGCTCGACTTTTGCTCCAGGTGTTTCAGTGGGGGGACGGGAACCCAGTTGGGCCACAGAGTATTTGGGTTCATCTCGTTCGGAGTCCTGGCACTGGAACGGCATTTTCTGCAACCGTAAAGTGTCGCGACTTTTAAACCCGCGCTGAGCGGTTGTGAAGTCCAATTTGCAAATTATTGCACACAAGCCGAATTGTCTTTGGTGGAATATTTTGAAACTGCCGTCTTCACCCCAGGGCGGGTTCCATAATTCAACTTTAATTAAGTGGGGAAATTATATAATTGCACGTGATGCCTAGACATACATTAATGAGGAAGTACATTTTAATTGCAGTGATTTTCTTAAGGCTATTAACCAGAGAATATTACTCTGCGGTTTATTTATTTGAATGTCTCGGTCAATGAGTTTTCCCATTTTTAGGAAGGCGCTTGTAGCCCTGGTCACAAACAAATGTCTGCTTTTGCTTGGGAAGGGAATGTGTCAATGCGCATGAGGACATTCGGCCGTGATGGATAGACAGTGGCCAAATGTTTCCAAGTGTCCCTGATTGATGAATAGCGCTTGCATCTCGTTTACTTAAACACTCAAGGCTAGAGTTCAGCGTACGAGTAAAGATGCTCTTACTAAGCGGGCGAACGTGGCGAGATGTTACTACCTCGCCTGGTATACAGGAGGTCGTGGGTTAGATCCTACCCTGACGCCAGCTGTATATTTAGATTTTTCACCGGGGTTTTCCCTCGACATTTGGAATCAAAATGCGTTTTGTAGTATTTGGCTGCTATAATATTTCCACATGATAAGGCCACCTCGTTGACCTAACATTTGTGGCTAGATCGCAGTGGAACCTCGCCTGGTAAAATAAAATAGAAAAATTTAGTTTTAGTGTCAAATATGGATGTTGTACATGTGTGTGATTCTGCCTAGCAAATATTATCATCGTTGCAGGAGCTCTCTGCACATATTATTTACCATATTGCACCATACGTGCCGATTTCAGCATACTGGGCAGCGTTGAAATTCCATTCCATGTCGAACCTGAAGGGAGCGCATAGAACTAGTTAAAAACAAATCCCACTTAATAAATTGTACAAACACAAAATATTACACAAACTATGCACTGTTTTTTTAAATACACACATTTTGATAAGTGAAAAAAAACTGGCAAAGCTTTCTTAATTTTCATTTATGGCTTTGCTTTTTAGTACAGTGCCGCTATTGTATGCGAGACTGAAGTAAGTTTGCCAGACAAGTGGTGGCTTTGTGCGGTTTACTGTGTTTGTCAAGAGGTAAGTTTCCATTGCTTTCAATCATTCGCCCCCTTTACGGCACTCGGTGGCATTTGCAGGCTGCTCATGAAAGTCGTCGGGGTTTTTGTTTCTTTCCTCCGTGTTAAAATCAAATGATTGACCCCCACCATCCCCCCCCACCCCCCCCCCCCCCCCCACTTTACTGCCAAGCTTTTACTTTCAAAAACTATACTTGACGTCGCAGCTAAAACCGATGTGGTGGTTCACCCCCCCCCAAAATAAAAAATCTGACATTTCACCCAACATTTACGTGAAAGCGTTTCTTCCCGACCACTTGTTAAATAACGTCCGCTCTAAACGCTCACGTTCGCGGTTTGACTGCTCCGACAATAACGACGTCGCTAATTTTGCTACTACCGCGCTTTTTATTCAGTAATTCCTCAAACGTCAACGTTTATTTTGGCTGGTCTTGTTTATTTGTCAAAATGACTGTCTCACCGCCAAACGAGGCGGTAGTGGTGTTTTACCCCCCCCGCTCTCTCGTGAAGATATTTGTGCGAACGGCGAGAGAAATCAGAACGTCTCCTAACACGAAACACCAGTGCCCCTTTTAACACGTTTCCTTTACGGGGTCATTTTATCCACCTCTGAGCACATTTCCACGAATCCAACTCAAATAAACACCTTTCCAGTAGCCTAACGAGCGTAGGAGCAGGGGGTGCCTTGCCCCCCCTCTCACCCTGGTGGCCAAAGTTACGAGTTGGGGGGGGGGGGCCTTGACAACCAGCATGAGAGGTTTTCAACAACGGTGTAAAATAACAAAAACCAATTTAAAATGCGGTTTAAATTTAATTGAATGAAAATGCTCTCATTTGCTTTCCACTTTGTGGCTGCATTTTGCGAAGACGCAGCGGTCCCTGACAGCATTAAATGTTCGAGACCGTGAGCTGAACTATGTGATTAGGCAAGAGAAGCCGCGAAACAAAACAGCCTCGAGGTGCGACCGTGCGAGACAAATCAACCAATGCGGCCACCACCTGACTAATTGCCGCAACCCCTGAGCTGATAATGTAGCTATTACGCCTCTGACAATGTAGTGACTACGCCACTGATAATGTCGTCACTAAGCCACCGATAATATAGTCACTATGCCACTAATGTAGTCACTATGCCACTAATAATGTAGTTACTACGCCACTGATAATGTAGTTACTACGCCACTGATAATGGAGTTACTACGCCACTGATAATGTAGTTACTACGCCACTAATAATGTAGTCACTACACCACTGATAATGTAGTTACTACGTCACTGATAATGTAGTAACTACGCCACTGATAATGTAGTTACTACGCCACTGATAATGTAGTCACTACGCCACTGATAATGTAGTCACTAAGCCACTAATGTAGTTACTATGCCACTAATAATGTAGTTACTACGCCACTAATAATGTAGTTACTACGCCACTGATAATGGAGTTACTACGCCACTGATAATGGAGTTACTACGCCACTGATAATGTAGTTACTACGCCACTAATAATGTAGTCACTACACCACTGATAATGTAGTTACTACGTCACTGATAATGTAGTAACTACGCCACTGATAATGTAGTTACTACGCCACTGATAATGTAGTTACTACGCCACTGATAATGTAGTTACTAAACCACTGATAATGTAGTGACCACGCCACTGATAATGTAGTCACTACACCACTGATAATGTAGTTACTACACTACTGATAATGTAGTTACTACACCACTGATAATGTAGTTACTACACCACTGATAATGTAGTGACCACGCCACTGATAATGTAGTAACTACACTACTGATAATGTAGTTACTACGCCACTGATAATGTAGTTACTACACCACTGATAATGTAGTTACTACACCACTGATAATGTAGCTACTACACCACTGATAATGTAGTTACTACGCCACTGATAATGTAGTTACTACGCCACTGATAATGTAGTTACTACACCACTGATAATGTAGTCACTACACCACAGATAATGTAGTTACTACACCACTGATAATGTAGTCACTACACCACAGATAATGTAGTTACTACACCACTGATAATGTAGTTACTACACCACTGATAATGTAGTTACTACACCACTGATAATGTAGTTACTACACCACTGATAATGTAGTTACTACACCACTGATAATGTAGTTACTACACCACTGATAATGTAGTTACTACACCACTGATAATGTAGTTACTACACCACTGATAATGTAGTTACTACACCACTGATAATGTAGTTACTACACCACTGATAATGTAGTTACTACACCACTGATAATGTAGTGACATCACCACTGATAATGTAGTTACTACACCACTGATCATGTAGTTACTACACCACTGATAATGTAGTGACTACACCACTGATAATGCAGTTACTACACCACTGATAATGTAATGACCACGCCACTGATAATGTAGTTACTACACCACTGATAATTTAGTTACTACACCACTGATAATGTAATGACCACGTCACTGATAATGTAATGACTACGCCATTTCACCTTTACCTTCACTCTCACTGCCGTTGGACAATCCCTACGCAGAGTCCACACACTGTGGTTTCGTGCGCTCCCACTGACGTCTCTCTTTCTCTCTCGTGTGCTCAGCAACAGAAGCACCCAATGTTTCACGTGCACACGTGGTGCTGGTATACTCGACGCTATTATTTAGTATCGGATCGTAACCATAGCATTTTTTGACCCCACCCATCCCCTACCGCTTTAAGGTTCTGAAAATACGCTGCCAAGATGAGAAGTTTGGGTCGCCACCCTCCTCTCCTTTCCTTTTGAATGTACTTGCGGTATTCTCCCATGAGGCTTTCACGTGTCGGCCTGGGGGTGGGTGACCAGCACCTTGCCCCGACGCCTTTGTCTCTCCTAACGGGGATATTTAGACACCATACCAGGTACTGATTTGAGGCTAAGTCGACCTAGGGGAGGGGCGCGCGACCCGTTCAGATAATCCGTCAATGGTGTTGGTGGCCGTGAGCGAGAATCTAACCCGGATCGCCGGATTCGCAGCGCGGCGCGCTAACCGCTGCACCACCGCTCCCCACTGACACACACACACACTTTGTTGTGAGATCCATTCCCCCCCCCCCACCTCCCCAAAGGTTACTTTAAAATCCAGGGGGGAAGTGCGTCTTATAATCTGAAAAATATAATACATCTCATCATTATCCACTGCCGGATGAAGGCCTCCCACAATCCAGCGATGTGGTGGTAATCCACCTTGCACACGGCCAGATTTCATCGCTTCATCTCCTCGATGCACATCTGGCCCCTCCTGCGAAGTTGAGGTCGTGTGTTTGTTACCGTCTGGTTCGCAACATGCGCTCTGCCTAGACGGCGTGCGGTCGTAGCCGGAGCCGATGGACGCAGTGAGGTTGATGGCTGCTGCTGTGTTCGTCGGTCATTGCCAACGGCAACAGTTCGAGAGGATGAAAAAATAAGATTTTTGGTGAAAAGGAAAGTCGTGCTTCACAATGTCCAACTGTTCCACTATCCCTGGGATATTGGCAAAAAAGTCGCCGCGTGTAAGAAATAAAAATTATACTTGGGGAAAAAAATGTTTCCCCCCCCAACCAAAGTGTGCGCACAGTTCGGCTGTATTGTTTCATGCTGCGTTGGTTTAAAAGACCGCAGTGCGTTTTTCACTTGGCTCGGAGTGACTGAAGGAGACGACTTGGAGCGAATAATAAACAAAGCACAATGTTAATCGGTAGCACAAACAAGTGCTAAATACCGCCACAAATTACGGTGAGAGATGCCGTATGGTGTAACGTCATCTGGGTCACTCGGGAACAATGGAGGGCCTTAATCCGCAGTGCGAGAATTACATCCTAAACATGTGCACACATGTTTAAAATACAATGCCCCATACATGATACGAGTGTGCGTGTGCTCGGCGCTTGTGCGCGCGCGCGTATGAAGTTGCTTCGCAGAGTGTACCGTAATAGACTTTGTATCGGCACATTTAGTCGGCGGTAAAATCGCTGCTGTGTGGGACTTCGTGGTTGTGCTGTGTGTGTGTAAGTTCGGGCTGTATACCACGAGGGGAGCGGTAGTGTAGCGGCTCAGCGCGCTGCGGTATGAGCCTGGCGACCCGAGGTCGATTCCCGCTCACGGTCACCAACACCCAGTGACGATTATCTGTACCGGTCCTGGGCCTCCCTTAGGTCGCCACAGCCTCAGATGAGTACCTGGTGCGGTGTTGTAAAAACATCGCCACTGGGGAGACAAAGGCGGCCGGGCGTGATGCTGGCCACCCATCCCCTCGTGTGCCGTGGCGGCCTTCATGGTTGCTCGCGAACAGCACTCAATCGCCATGTCCCGCGATTAGCTCCACGTGCTTGGGAAACCTTCAGGAAATGAAGTTGAGCAGCTCCCAGAGCACGTGGAGCGGCTCACGCCGGCATCGTGGCGAAACGCGCGCGGTGCAACCACGGGGGGAAAAAAATCACCTCGGTCAACTACACCGCCGTTTGGCCAACAATAAAATAAAAATAAACGTAACATTTGCGGTCGTACTAAGAAAGCTTTGGGGGGGAGGGGAGGGGGGGGGCCTCCGGTTTCTGACGCAAATCCCAATGCGCGAGAACTCATAAATCATCCTCCTGGCTTAACAAGACGGCACTGTCAGAGCCAGGTGGTACCCGTGGCATGCCCACTCCACCCCTATTTAGGAAGAGCCACTACCTAATACTCTGCAATGGTCTTTCATGAGTTCCTCCACCCCACCTCCCAAAAAAATTGTTATTGAGATGTTCCCCCCCCCCTCCCATTTATACGTTTGGAAAGGAAGTTGTTTTGTAAACATGTAAAGTGCTGCAGACTTTGAATTCGCTCTTTTGATGGCTCGGGATTCGGGCTTCGCGGGTGCAAAGTTCAGTCGCCGGGTACGAGCGCGATTGTTTTCTAAGAACCCGCAGTGAAATGTCGGGCTCGCTGGCGTTAGCTGCGTCTCCGCACGATGCTTTTATCACCCCCCCCCCCCCCCATAAGACATCGCTCAGCCCACTGCGGCGAATCACGCAGGTTTTGTGGCCTGGATATTAAGAAAAAATAATCCGCGAGAAATACAATTGCAGATAAACAAACAGGCAAGACAGGCATACATAAGCGAGCCTCGCGATGAAATTGGGGAACAAAGCAATACGATGGCAATCCTCTGAGATTTGTAGCGTCTTGAAGTTGAAAAGACACGATAATATCATTATGCGTGGTTCGTTTATATTCACGCCACAAATCACCGACTCGTTTTTTTTCCTACCTCCACTCAATTCTCACGCTGGCAATTACGTAATTTTAGAGATAATTTGATGAAGTGACATTCGCAGACTGCACAGTGATTAGAGCCACTGTGCTGTGGACACTGCACTGCGAAACCAAGTAATCCGAGTTGAATTCCTGGCGATGGCTAACACCAGTGGCAGGTGACATCGGAAATGATCACGAGCCTTCCCTCGGTAAATTCGGCCTTAAATGAGTACCTGGAGAGATGGGATACACCAGAACTTGTTCCGGGCCACACCAGCGTCCATTGTGCAAGCCTTGATAGGTGATCGCTAACAGCACTTGCCCCTAGTGTCTGTAAGGCTACATAATGAGTCTTTGTCAGTGTACTTTCGATCACGTCTATTTATAATTATCCACCAGAGTTATTTCCAGATAAAAATCGAATAAACCCATATGTGTAGATATGCGGAATGGATGACTAACCCTGTGATTTAGAGCATGGAGACAGAGTACATGTTATCTCGCTCTGGTTCACGTATTGACCTGGTCCAGTGAATGTATTAACTTCTTTTGCGCCGTACGTAGTGCGTGCTAATCGGTAGTGCGGGAGAAGGACACCAAACTAAACACAAAAAGCAGTTCTAAAAAAATTCGTTTTCAATCTGGATTTAGCTCCAGTGGCTTTTCTGTTATTGGATCGAAGAGCATTCCAGACGGCCTCAGAAGCGCATCTGAAAGCGTGCGATGTCCGATGGCCAGCCCGATGCTGGTACGAGGATGACCGGAGTTTGCATGAAGGCTTATGCTCCCCAGAGACAACCCCCTTACATAAACATTGTCAGCTACACCCTGGAAGCCATTCAGGACTTCTCCTACTTGGGTTCCACCATCACCTGCAATGTCGTCCCTTGTCACAGAGATTGACAAGCGCATTGGGAAGGCATCTACAGCTATGGTCAGATTGGTCAAAAGAGCGTGGGAGAATAAATCCCTAACGCTCACCACCATAGTACTGGTGTATCGGGCCTGTGTCCTTAGCACCCTCCTCTATGGGTCTGAGTCCTGGGCAACATACGGCCATCAAGAACATCAACTTAACACATTCCACCTCCGCTGTCTCAGGCGCATCCTCGGTAGCAGATGGCAAAGACCGCTTTCCCAACAGCTCAGTCCTCAATATGGCCAACATTCCCAGCATTTACTCTCTACTGAGTAATAGACGCCTGAGATGGCTTGGGATACGCGCGCAAGATGGCAAAATACCCAAGGATGTCTTGTACGGCGAGCTGGCATCAGGCACGCGGGCCACTGGTCGCCCAGTCCTCCTTCCCTTCAAACATGTCTGCAAACGAGACACGAAGAACTGCTGTGAAAAGAGGCCTCGGGGAGAGGCGAGGAGAAAAGACACGCCGCTTGGCAGACCAAGAGCGAGCATCTTCAAGAAAAAGCAACGAACACCTCTGGAGCTTAAATTTTGATTTAAAGCTTTCGTGACTGCAGTAATTCATATTCTTAGTTCTTTCGGTAAAGTCATGTTGAAGGGAAAAAATGTAATAATAAAATATATATAAAACAATAAAAATTCTCACGACGTTTCGACCATAACACAAACGGTCGTCATCAGGTGTGTCGGTTGCATACATTTATTTATTTTTAAACGGTGTATTTATTTATTTATAAAAAACGTCAGCGCCACGCGCAGCGATTTGGCAGTTTATTTAGGACGAGTCCATTTATGTTCTGAAAAGAGGAGGGGGGAGACGAAAAATTTAATGTATGCTGTCTGAAAGCCACTGTAAGCGTGAACAATCAATTAAGACCTGAAATGGTTTATCCAATCTTTCCAATGATTGCTAAGCCAGAATCCATCTTCTCGGTTGAAATTGTCTCTGTGCTTGTATCTGTGGATAGCCTCATGAACGAATCTCTCATGGTAGCCAGATGGCTTACAAAGAACCTCTGTCTTGGAAAAGTCAATGTCATGTGAGCCTACTGAATTATAACAATGATCTGCCACGGCTGAGGTGTTGGTCCTACCGTGTTTAAGGTCTGCTTTGTGTTCACGAATGCGGTCCGAGACATGGCGTTTGGTTTCTCCAATGTAACTACTACCACAGAGGCAACTTAGTTTGTAGACACCAGGGTATTGTATGTCCGGAATCACATCTTTTACAGATGGAACCAGATCACGGATTTTATGTAATGTGTTGAAACGGACCTGGATCTTGTGTTTATTCAAGATTTTGGAGATCTTTTTTGTGATCCCCGCAATGTAGGGTAAAGTGATGGTTTTGAAAGGCTCCTCAAGAGGGTCCTTCTTCATGGTTTGAGTGATAGCTTTGCAGATTGTATAGTTGGAGTAACCATTAGCCTTAAGAGCTTGGTGTACGTGCTTGAGTTCACTGCCTATGTGTTCCTAGTCGGAAATGCATTGGGCTCTATGATACAGAGTCTTGATGAGAGAATTCTTCTGTGATGGATGGTGGTGGGAATCCGGTTTCAGATAAGCATCCGTATGGGTAGCTTTCCTGTAGACAGAGTGGCTCATTGAACCATCAGGTCTCTTTTTAATTAGGACATCCAAAAAAGGTAGCTTGCCATTTTTTCGACTTCCATGGTAAATCTGATGGCTGGGTGTATGTAATTGATGTGGTCGAAGAATTGGTCTAGAGCAGGCCGGCCATGTGGCCAGATGACAAAAGTGTCATCCACGTACCTCTTCCATAAGGTTGGGCGCAGAGTGGCAGTCTGGATGGCGTCAGTCTCAAATTTCTCCATGAAAATTTTAGCTATAACCGGAGATAGGGGGGAGCCCATTGGGGTGCCCTCAGTTTGTTTGTAGAAAGTTCCATTCCAAGTGAAGTATGTATTGGTTAAACAGTGTCTCACCAGGGGGGGTACCTCAGTGTTTAGTCCTTGATGAACCAAGTCTTCAATGATTGCGATGGTGTCAGGTACAGGAATCTTGGTGAATAAGGAAACTACATAAAAACTGACAAGCAGGTCGTCTGGGGACAGGGAAATACCCTTGATTGTCGATACCAGGCGAGTAGAATTTTGTACCGCAGAGGTGTTTTTTCCAGTGAAAGGACGCAGGATTTCAGACAAAAAACGAGCCAGTTTGTAGATAGTAGAGACGATGGGACGAAGGGGTGTATCTACTTTATGTATTTTTGATAAGCCGTATAATCTTGCTGGCCTTGCAGCAGAAGGTTTCAACGAAAACTGTTTAGATTGATCAATTAATACGGTTGAATCAGAAATTATTTTGTTGGTTTGTGTGACGAGGCTGTTGGTGGGATCTCTTTTTATTTTTGTATAACTATCATCGTCGAGTAATTCTTTAATTTTGTTGTTGTATTCTATTTTATCCATGATGACAGTAGCATTGCCTTTGTCAGCTGAGAGGACTACAATATCATCCCTCTTTTTAATTTATATAATTCAAAACGCTCATCTTTGCTGAGGTTGCTAGCTGGCATCTTAGCGTTTTTGAGGGTTGCAGCAATTTGAGATCTTGCTACGTCTGCAGCGATGTGACCCAGGCCCCTGAGAGCAACGTCTACTTGGGCAATTATATCATTAACTGGTATGTGTTTAGGTGTGACTGCAAAGTTTAGACCTTTAGCTAAAACGGATTTCAGACCATCGGAAATAGAACTATTACTGCGATTAATTACGACTATGTTAACGTCTAACTTTTTGGTGTGTGGGTCCGGTCTTTTGTTGAAGAGGAGGTTAAATTTGGAAATCAGGTTGTCCTTACATTTGGTCGACATAGCAGCAGCTGAAGAGGCAGTCATATTGTCTACATGTTCCCAATCCGATGTGGACATTGTTGCCGTCAATAATAAGTGTGATTTGTAGAGTGTCTTGTCTAACAGATCTAGTTCGGTGCGTATAAGTCTGATTTTTTTCTGAGATAAGAGCTAAGCTAGTTTTGAAAATAATTCGTTTCGCATTAGAAGAAGTTACAGCAGCAGAGGTCAGTGTAAATGCGATTGGTATTACCCCAGAGTTCATCAAGGACTAAACACAGAGGTACCCCCCTTGGTGAGACACTGTTTAACCAATACATACTTCACTTGGAATGGAACTTTCTACAAACAAACTGAGGGCACCCCAATGGGCTCCCCCCTATCTCCGGTTATAGCTAACATTTTCATGGAGAAATTTGAGACTGACGCCATCCAGACTGACACTCTGCGCCCAACCTTATGGAAGAGGTACGTGGATGACACTTTTGTCATCTGGCCACATGGCCGGCCTGCTCTAGACCAATTCTTCGACCACATCAATTCCATACACCCAGCCATCAGATTTACCATGGAAGTCGAAAAAGATGGCAAGCTACCTTTTTTGGATGTCCTAATTAAAAAGAGACCTGATGGTTCAATGAGCCACTCTGTCTACAGGAAAGCTACCCATACAGATGCTTATCTGAAACCGGATTCCCACCACCATCCATCACGGAATAATTCTCTCATCAAGTCTCTGTATCATAGAGCCCAATGCATTTCCGACCAGGAACACATAGGCAGTGAACTCAAGCACGTACACCAAGCTCTTAAGGCTAATAGTTACTCCGACTATACAATCCATAAAGCTATCACTCAAACCATGAAGAAGGACCCTCTTGAGGAGCCTTTCAAAACCATCACTTTACCCTACATTGCGGGGATCACAAAAAATATCTCCAAAATCTTGAATAAACACAAGATCCAGGTCCGTTTCAACACATTACATAAAATCCGTGATCTGGTTCCGTCTGTAAAAGATGTGATTCCGGACATACAATACCCTGGTGTCTACAAACTAAGTTGCCTCTGTGGTAGTAGTTACATTGGAGAAACCAAACGCCATGTCTCGGACCGCATTCGTGAACACAAAGCAGACCTTAAACACGGTAGGACCAACACCTCGGCCGTGGCAGATCATTGTTATAATTCAGTAGGCTCACATGACATTGACTTTTCCAAGACAGAGGTTCTTTGTAAGCCATCTGGCTACCATGAGAGATTCGTTCATGAGGCTATCCACAGATACAAGCACAGAGACAATTTCAACCGAGAAGATGGATTCTGGCTTAGCAATCATTGGAAAGATTTGATAAACTATTTCAGATCTTAATCGATTGTTCACGCTTACAGTGGCTTTCAGACAGCATACATTAAAATTTTCGTCTCCCCCCTCCTCTTTTCAGAACATAAATGGACTCGTCCTTCTAAATAAACTGCCAAATCGCTGCGCGTGGCGCTGACGTTTTTAATAAATAAATACACCGTTTTAAAATAAATAAATTTATGCAAACCGACACACCTGATGACGACCGTTTGTGTTATGGTCGAAACGTCGTGAGAATTTTTATTGTTTTATATATTTTATTATTTAATTTTTTCCCTTCAACGTGACTTTACCGAAAGAACTAAGAATACCCCTGGAGCTGCCACCGCATTCACTTGCAATTGCCGTGGCAAGGATTGTCACGCAAGTATTGGCCTATTAAGTCATTCTAGGCGCTGCGAAACCTACAGCTGACCTCGTAAGGCGCAAAAGAATTGTCTCTCGAGACACACAGGCCTATTGTCGTATGCTCCTTGATGAGGTCAGCAAGATATTGTAGTTCATTTGTGGCAAGCACTTGGTGTGTAATGAGTGCGACCTCATTCCACACTTTTTTTTCCAAAACCGATACAGTACTTGTTACAAGGCGATATGAACTGTAATATCATGGTTATACTTGTCACGTATACACGCCTCAATTTAATATTGTCTTGATCTCCTTTCGTCAGGGTAGGGAAGTGGAAGTGGTTAGCGCACTGCGCTATTAACCCAGTTGACCTGCGGTTCACTTTCCGGCCACGGCTAACATCAGTGGCAAGTGATCTCTGAAGCAACCTTTCAATCTTGGGGGTTGTTTGACCGCATTTAGCCGCTCTGGTCACCGTGGGTTGGTGAAAGTTGGAGGGGGGGGGGGGGCTCCAGGCATGGGTTCATAAATCACTCGCCACTGATGTTAGACGTGACTGGGAACTGAACTCGGGTCACCGGGTTCATAGTGCAGTGTTCAAACCACGACGCCACCGCTCCACACACAGTCCATAGGGAGAGAAAAACGATCTCAAACATCAACGACCTCAAACATCAACGACTACATTGTCACCTACAATTTAATGTTTTACGTGCAGAACCCATTCTGGATGTAAACATTAATTGGTATTTGCACTCGGTAATAATTTGAACACAATTTTACCCATTTGCATCACCTGATGTTAATTTAAATTTCTGCCACGCACGTGTTTCTGTGATCGTCCGTTTAGTCTCCGTGAGATACGGTCAGGCTATAATAAGCCTATTTTGTTAACGTAGTATATTTTGCGAGCATTTTACTTACAAGGGCAAATTGATAATGTAATATGAGTATACACCAAAAACAATACTAACGCCCCAGTGGCTGGGAACGCGCGGGTGAGTGGCAGCTTCTCATTGAGAGGCGATCTGGCGAGGCGCGCCGCTTGAAAGCCTCCCGTGGCAAAGTCCCGCAACCCAGGGGTCTCCAAACCCCCGGGTCACGAACCGGTACCGGTCCCGTGGCCTGTTAGGAACCGGGCCGCACAGCAGCAGCAGGAGGTGAGAGCGGTGAGTCCGCACGTGGCCCGCCCCCATTATTTTATTATTTACCACTTCCGTCCGCGCCTCTTTCCCGCACTGCGCACTTGTCTCAGTCACAGTGTTGGTATAAAGCCCACAAGCTCTAACCCCTAGTAGCCACAATGAGTAAGCCCACAAACTAACCCCTAGTAGCCACAATGAGTAAGCCCACAAGCTCTAACCCCTAGTAGCCACAATGAGTAAGCCCACAAGCTGACTCCTAGTAGCCACAATGAGTAAGCCCATAAGCTAACCCCTAGTAACCACAATGAGTAATCCCAGAAGCTAACCCCTAGTAGCCACAATGAGTAAGCCCACAAGCTAACCCCCTAGTAGCCACAATGAGTAAGCCCACAAGCTCTAACCCCCTAGTAGCCACAAGGAGTAAGCCCACAAGCTCTAACCCCTAGTAGCCACAGCGAGTGAGCCCACAAGCTCTAACCCCTAGTAGCCACAATGAGTAAGCCCACAAGCTCTAACCCCTAGTAGCCACAATGAGTTAGCCCACAAGCTCTAACCCCTAGTAGCCACAGTGAGTGAGCCCACAAGCTCTAACCCCTAGTAGCCACAATGAGTAAGCCCACAAGCTAACCCCTAGTAGCCACAATGAGTAAGCCCACAAGCTCTAACTCCTAGTAGCCAGAATGAGTAAGCCCACAAGCTGACTCCTAGTAGCCACAATGAGTAAGCCCACAAGCTGACTCCTAGTAACCACAATGAGTAAGCCCACAAGCTAACCCCTAGTAGCCACAATGAGTAAGCCCACAAGCTAACCCCTAGTAGCCACAATGAGTAAGCCCACAAGCTAACCCCCTAGTAGCCACAATGAGTAAGCCCACAAGCTCTAACCCCCTAGTAGCCACAATGAGTAAGCCCACAAGCTCTAACCCCTAGTAGCCACAAGGAGTAAGCCCACAAGCTCTAACCCCTAGTAGCCACAATGAGTAAGCCCACAAGCTCTAACCCCCTAGTAGCCACAATGAGTAAGCCCACAAGCTCTAACCCCCTAGTAGCCACAATGAGTAAGCCCACAAGCTCTAACCCCCTAGTAGCCACAATGAGTAAGCCCACAAGCTCTAACCCCCTAGTAGCCACAATGAGTAAGCCCACAAGCTCTAAACCCCTAGTAGCCACAATGAGTAAGCCCACAAGCTCTAACCCCTAGTAGCCACAATGAGTAAGCCCACAAGCTCTAACCCCTAGTAGCCACAATGAGTAAGCCCACAAGCTCTAACCCCTAGTAGACACAATGAGTAAGCCCACAAGCTCTAACCCCCTAGTAGACAAAATGAGTTAAAAAAACAAACGTCGCTGGAGAGCTTCTTTGAAAAGGGGGAAAGACTCAATGATGAACCCCCCCCCCCACGGTCCGTGAAAAAATTATCTTCCACGAAACCGGTCCCTGGTGCCAAAAAGGTTGGGGACCGCTGCCGCAACCCACCCAACAAGAAGATTCGCCGGTGAAACTTTTTCATTGCGCGAGCGGATTGCTCACGGGCGCGCGCGTGCCGTGAGAGAAAGAGAGAGACGAGGCAAGAAGGGCTTCGCTTGCGTGTGTGTGTGTCTGCGTGTGTGTGTGCGTGTGTGTGTGCGTGTGTGTGCGGTAGGTCAAGTATTAACGCCCCACGACGGTTTATTTACCTGCGCTCGGGATTATAGCTCGCAGGTGCATGCTGGAGTGTTTAACCCCCCCCACTCCCCTTACTACCACCAACCCACCGGCCCCCCTATCTCCCGTACTCCCCTCAACTCAACCCACCTATTTCAGCCCCCCCCCCCCACTCCTCCCAAACCCCACGTCAAGACGAGTGTGAGGCCCGCAGATAAGCAAGGTCACCGCGTGGCCCACATCAAACGCCGAGTGCCGTAATGAGGGCCCGGCCAAGCGATGAAAGACGGAGGGGGGCCTAAGGACCGGTCACAAACCTTTAGACCTTCTCCTGCAGGCACCTGGAAGATTTTCTTCCCCAATTAGCGAGAGCCACTCATCCCACCTCGCTCCTCCACCCGGCTCCTCCGCGCCTTCACTCATCCCACCCCGCTCCTCCACCCCGCTCCTCCACCCCGCTCCTCCACCCCGCTCCTCCACCTTGCTCCTCCACCCCGCTCCTCCGCTCCTCCACCCCGCTCCTCCACCCTGCTCCTCCGCTCCTCCACTCATCCCACCCCGCTCCTCCACCCCGCTCCTCCACCCCGCTCCTCCACCCCGCTCCTCCACCTTGCTCCTCCACCCCGCTCCTCCGCTCCTCCACTCCTCCACCCCGCTCCTCCACCCCGCTCTTCCACTCCTCCACCCCGCTCCTCCACCCCGTTCCTCCACCTCGCTCAACCACTCCTCCACCCCGCTCCTCCACCTCGCTCCTCCACCTCTCCACCCCGCTCCTCCACCCCGCTCCTCCACCTCGCTCCTCCACCTCGCTCCTCCACTCCTCCACCCCTCTCCTCCACTCCTCCACCCCGCTCCTCCACCTCGCTCCTCCACCCCGCTCCTCCACTCCTCCACCCCTCTCCTCCACTCCTCCACCCCGCTCCTCCACCCCGCTCCTCCACCTCGCTCCCTGCTCCTCCACCCCGCTCCTCCACCTCGCTCAACCACTCCTCCACCCCGCTCCTCCACCTCGCTCCTCCACTCCTCCACCCCGCTCCTCCACCTCTCCACTCCACTCCTCCACCCCGCTCCTCCATTCGAGCCAAAGGATTTTTTTCCACCCAGTTTTTATTTTTTTATTTTTTTATTTTTTAGTTCATTTCCAGAAGGTGCAAGCGCAATTTTACGCGGTTTTTTTTTGGCCGGAGATGAAGGGGCGCGCGAACGGGGAAAGCGACAATTATTTCTCCCTCTCCCTCTCTAATAATTTGAATCGTATAAGTGCGATTGACGTTGTTAAAAGTGTGAGGTAACCCGCGCTCGCTTTGATACAAATTATACAAATTATAACCCGGAGGGGCGAGGGCGTGGAATAATAGGTGCGCGTTCATTTTTCACGGTGCAGACCTCTGTCTTGGAAGAGAGAGGGGGGAAAAGTTAAGGCAGAAATAAAACCGAGATTAATGTCATAGCGAATGTTGCTGTGTACCTGGATGCCGGCAGTGCTTTCTCGAGGCATGAGGTGTTTTTCTTTTTAATGAAGAAAAAAAAGCAAAGAAAGAGGTTAATAATGAAAGGGGGAAATTGCTTCATATTTGCGTCTCTGCAAGTAGTCGTGTGTTTTAAAGCAGGCGTGTATATACACTCCTCTGCACGCAAGCGACACACGAGGCTCCGTTAGAGGAGGAATCTTGAGCAAACTTTCCCCCCAAAAAAAATTATCGTGATATTTGCCTACGCCTCGTAGACGCGCGTTCGCTCGCTCGCACACACACTAAAACCGGGGGGACATTACCTCATCGTCTTTAATGCCTTAACCCTGCAAGATTAACTCAAATCGATGGCTAAGGGGCCCTTGAGCCGCGGCTGCTCCAGAGCATAATCCAACGGCGTGTCCACAGGCTCAGCCTTGTGAGAGCCCGCGTGTTGATGAGGCACACGGCAGGGTTACAGAGTGCGTGTTGTTACGATTTCACAAAACAGAAAGCTGCTCACATTTTTTTTGTTGTACCTAAAATAATTAGTGGTACACAGGGGGACGGGGGGGGGAGAAAGTGGTTGGCGCTACGGGAGCTGGCGGTCCTTAGAGTTTGATTTCTGACCACGGCTAACGCCAGTGGTGGTGGTGGTTGAGATATGAATCAATTCTGGTCTTCCCATTCCCCCTTCGTCAACCTGTACCGACCAGGAAGTATGGCCAGAGCAATCCCCGTGACCAACACAAAGTGCTGTAAATGATTATATTTTCTTAACGTATTACACGTTAATTCAATATTTAGTCTCCGATCGATCTTATTTTCACAGCGCCAAAAGTCGTCGTCATCATGATCACCATCATCAACATCGTCACCAGACATTCTCAGTCCACTGCTGGATGAAGGCATCCGCAAGTTTCCACCACGTTTCGTCGGTCATGGCGGGGTTGTTTGGCCTCCACCACGAGGGTCAGCGAAGGGTACGTGTGTAAAAGTGCGTCTTTAATAATAATAACAATGCGTACATTGCTAACATTAGTTCAATTCAGTTTCGCTAAATTATCTGGGGTTTTCCTCTCCCCTTCACCCTCCCAGTCTGCTAGGTTGGGAGGGGGAGGTGCAGGGCGGGGGGGGGGTATAACCCGCGTCCCATGACCCCTTGTGGTGCCGGTTGTGTCTGCGGGACAAAGGACTGCAGAGATAGTCCCTCGGGCTAGAGGAGAGGGGGGGGGGGCTGGAGGGAATTGCACCACAAACTCCACCACCACCACCACGCCCCCACTCATCCGCCCCTTCAAAGCAGATTCCTCAAACCTGTAATTTACTCCCCCTTGAAAGGATTTTGGGTCCGAGTTTAAATAGAAGGCCCGAAAGAAAGACGCACTTTTGTTTTACGTACAGCAAAATAGCACGCCGAGAAGAGACCCAGTGGTCGAAGAAGCAAACCCTATAAATACGGTATTTTTTTAAATGCCAACAAATGTCACCCAGTATTTCAAACTTTCACAAAGGTTTGCCGTGTAGATAAGTAAATATTGACAATGTTTCGTTGTATCGCAGAGCGTGAAGACGCGCGTTCAACTGTTATCCTCGTAACCATGGGGAATTGGCGACGTCGGGTGAATTATCGGTGATTCACGGGGAGCCTTCCTCCTCCTTCCCTCGCGAGGATGTTTGACTCGTCCACCACGAGCTGCGGAGAGCGAGAGAGAGAGAGTGTGTCTGGGTGTGTGAGAGAGTGTGAGAAAGAGTGTGAGTGTCTGGGTGTGTGAAAGAGAGAGCGAGAGAGTGTGTGTGTTTGGGTGTGAGAGAGTGTGTGTGAGAGAGAGCGAGAGTGTGAGCGAGAGTGAGTGTCTGGGTGTGAGAGAGTGTGTGTGAGAGAGAGAGTGAGAGAGTGAGTGTCTGGTTGTGAGAGTGTGTGTGAGAGAGAGTGTGAGCGAGAGTGAGTGAGTGTCTGGGTGTGTGAGAGGGTGTGAGAAAGAGTGTGTTTGTCTGGGTGTGAGAGAGTGTGTGAGAGAGAGAGTGAGAGAGTGAGTGAGTGTCTGGGTGTGTGAGAGAGTGTGAGAAAGAGTGTGTGTGCTTGGGTGTGAGAGAGTGTGTGTGAGAGAGAAAGTGAGAGAGTGAGTGAGTGTCTGGGAGTGTGAGAAAGAGTGTGTGTGTCTGGGTGTGAGAGAGTGTGTGTGAGAGAGAGAATGAGAGGGAGAGCAAGTGTGTCTGTGTGTGTGAGAGAGAGCGAGTGTGTGTGTCTGTGTGTTAGAGACAGAGTGTGAGAGAGAGAGAGAGCGGTTGTGTAGCGGTTAGCGCGCTGCGCTACGATCCCGGCGACCCGGGTTACATTTTGCTCTACGGCGACCCGGGTTCGATTCCCGCTCACGGCCAACACCGGTGACGATTATCTGAACAGGCCCTGGGCCTCCCCTAGGTCGACTCAGCCTCAAATGAGTACCTGGTGCGGTGTGTAAACATCGCCACTGGGGAGACAAAGGCGATCGGGCGTGGTGCTGGCCCACCCACCTCCTCGTGTACCGTTCCGGCCTTCATAGGTGCTCGCTAACAGCACTTGCCCCTACAGTCTGCTAAGGCTATAGGGGGGGGGGGATCTTTGTCTTTGTGTGTGAGAGCGAGAAAACATTTCCAGGGCAGTAAATCACGGGGCCGAGGGCGAGGACAAAGTCCGGGTGAGCGCTGCACGCAGGCGCGCGCGAGAGAGGGCATCTCAATGGTCTCTCGATAAATCACCGCGCAAATGGAGTGCGAGTTAGCGTGAGTGTGCGTGTGTGCATGCGCGCGCGCGCGTGTGTGTGTGTGTGCGTGCGTGAATAAATCAGTGCGGCGAGACAATGAAGGGGGGCGATGGCCGTGGGCCAAACAAATGTATTGTGGGGGTTCGCGCGTGTGCCATCAAGTGTTTCCGCGAGTACACAATTGGCCAGGCAAACATCCTAATGGACTCCCGGATTCTTAGGATTGTCAGTGTTCGGCCAGCACTCACTCACCTGAGGTCCCTCTTACTTAGGTCCAAACCTATATTGCCCACATAAATGAAGGTTAATAATTTAATAAACGTCCGCTAACAATTGTATGATTCGCGTGATGGTTGTTGGCGGTGGTGATGGTGGTGAGATTGTGCGCCTATGAGGTACGCAGCAAGGCAAGTAGGTTTGTGGCAGGCCCTCTTGTATAAGCGTTGAGTGTGTGCTTCGCGTCTTGCATGCGAGTAGTTTCTGCAAGCGCTTTTGGTTTCTCTCCCCCTTGCAAATCTACTGACAAAGCTGGACAAACATGACCTGATGAGTTACAGAGGCTCTGATGCATTCCCTGGTGAATAATCGTAGAAACAATAGCGTGGAATGCTCACGAGATTCAATCGCATGTCGCCAAAGATCACTTGCATCATCATTCGGAACGGGTACGGCGGTCCCTTCTTGGGGGTGACAGATGCCCTCCGCACCGCTCAGCTGAACATTGCATTTGAAACGAGCTATACGAAACTATATTTTTACTAGGTAAGGCCCACTGAGCCATATAGCTCTTTTTTGAGAATCGACCTGCCCACAAATGTTAGCTCAACGAAGTGGCTTATCGAAGCGCATGTTTCTAAATGTGGAGAGGGGGGGGGGGACCCGGAGGACCCCCGGAGAAGAATCTACGCGACCAGGGGAAGAACATTCAAACTCGACTTCAAATATTCGGCGTCTGAATCTTACCCACGACCGTTTTTGCATACCAGGCGAGGGAGTTGGCATTCCGCAACCACGACGCGCGTCTCTCCCGCACGGAGGGCCACACGTGGGAAAATGTCACCAATTTTTTTGTTGGGTTTCTGAAAAGACGGCGGTCGATGGGTTCCAGTCCCTCGCCATCCACCACGTGTCCGGCAAATGGTCAGTTAGTTGGGTTAATGTGCATAATGGCCCCTATTGTGCTCTTCTGTGGGGAGAAAGAAAAAGAGTGTCCTGAATGTTCTAGTCTTCAAGGACCATATAAAGGTAAGTGCCACCTACGGTTCGTTGTTTCATTGCCTGGCAAACAAGGGTGTGTGTGTATCCAGCACCGTGCCTGGCTGCGTGTTGTGTCCACTGTCCACTCGTAAAACTCACACTCGTTCCAGGCCAAATCGCCCTTTGGGATTGACCTCACTGGCTGTAGCTGCCAATTCTGATTTTTTTATTTTATTAAAAAATAAACTGTTTGAGCCTCACCCTGACACGCTGAGTAACCACGTGCAGATTCGTGCGGTGGGGGAACCCTGCAGCGTTAAAGTAGCCGTGAAGGATAAATCTTGAACAATCTAAAAATGCCATGACCTGTAACTGGCATTGAGATCGTACGAAGCGGGGTAACACTGGCTCGAGACTGAGCACCGTGGATATTATTCCTGGGTTTTACGCGTAGGCTTTCGCGACCAATATAATCCATAATAATCTGGCTGTCGCCTGATGAAGCTAGTTGTAATTTATGGCGAAACGTCGTACTCCGATTGTCAATTTTGTGGCTTGGCTCTCCAACTACTACGAGTAACGAATTGGCATGTTCTGTTTACGTGACAACCCTTACTAGTGTCGGGTGGTGGCGGGTTTAACGACACATTTATGGAATCTAACCCCAAAAAAACCTCATGGATGATTTTATTTGTGCCCTACGGTCGGTCATCAGCCATTGGAAGGGACAGATGATGATGATGAATTATTTTTACGAGTCGACTTTTTTCGAATCTCACCGCCATAAAAAAAATGTATGGAAATCTAAATTCTGAATACGACCTTAACATAATTAGTTTTTTTTTACTTTTGGTCTCTGCTTAATAAAATGTCCGTGTTTTTACCAGCGCCGTGCACACAAAAGACCCACAGCCACACGAGAACGCCTCTTAAATCCAAGCAGTGCAGTGGTAATGGCTCATCGTGCCCCCTACGAGGCCTGCCCATTTCCATTGCCAAATTATTTATTATTTTGTTAATTTACAGCCCCCTTGTCCAATTCACCGCGTGCGTTGTGAGCCCAGGTTATTACAACTCCCTCTCAGGGGTGTTCTGATGTGGCTGTCAAGCCCTGTGCATCTCAGACTTTCATGCCAAGCTGGCATTCACCCCCATGAATAATAATAATAATAGTCACGATGATAGCCCACCGACGTGTCCGTGGGTTGTGCCACGTGTTGTTCGACACGATGTCCGACGTTTCGCTGTGCATGCTTGGGAGCTTCTTCAGGAACGACCAGCACGTGGTGTAAAACGTTTGACATAACGAACATAGGGTGCGAGCTGGCGAAACCCGAGAGCTGTATGACAACATCATCGCAACGATTCGTGAACTTATGCAAGAGGAGTGAATTCATAATTTGAGTGTGCAGTTGTGTATATGTCATCTAAATACCCAAGCTTCTCAAAGCACCGTAAGTGATAACACTGAGTCCGGTCCATCACGAGTGCGCATTGATCCCACATTGCAGTGGGCCCTCCGAAACAACAACGACAAAGACAACGCCGCTTTGATCTGTTGCAGAACTGGCTCATCAGACTCAGGGATGGCACCCGAACGTGAGCTGGCGGCAGCGTGTTCCAGCGTCTTTGGGCCGGAGACCACCGAAAACTTCGCCGAGCCGTATCGCGCACGAGGTTCAT
Organism: Petromyzon marinus; assembly: GCF_048934315.1. NCBI lineage: Eukaryota > Metazoa > Chordata > Hyperoartia > Petromyzontiformes > Petromyzontidae > Petromyzon > Petromyzon marinus. The sequence goes on from NC_133674.1 coordinate 17,428,036, forward strand.
ACACGGCGGTCACAGCAGCAGGTCGGCCGCCGATCGTAGTCGGAGTCGACTTGGGTCTGTCGAAGCTGGTGCACAATGATCGGCGAGAGGAGACGGAGCAGATGCACGGTTTGTTGTACTTCCCCCACATCTCCGATTTTAGCACGGTTGGCTACGCATTGCGCGAAAGAAGTTCGACATCCGTGCATAGATAATGTGTGCATTCGAACAAATGCCGCCAGGTGTGCCTGCTCGCGTTGTTGTGAACGAACAATAGACGAGGAAACGTGGCGACGGAATCGGCACGTGTCATGAAACAAGCACAGTGTTTCATTTCTCGTTAACCTGACTGGCTTCTAGAATTAGCAGTAAGATTTCAATTGTCGACATGATGGTGGGGGGGGGGCAGAACGGGCAAGAGCCGATTCGTTTTCTGATAATTAATGAGCCACCAACCACTGCAAGACGGCCAGAAGACGGCAGTACACCAGCAGATCCTCGAATCTAAACCACATTTGACTATATTTGTTTTTTTGTGTTACCAGGTAAGGCCCACTGAACTTATACGGCTTTTTTCAACAGCGACCTGGCCACAAATGATAGCCCAATGAAGAGGCTTATGTGGAAATTGACAGCACCCAAATACTCGAAACGCGTGTTTTCTTAAATGTGGAAGGGAGCATCCGGAAAAAAACCCACGCGACCACGGAGAGAGAGAGAGACGCAAACTCCAAATATACAGCAGGCATCAGGGTCGGGATCGAACCCACGGCCTCCTGTATATCAGGCGAGGTAGTTAACATCTCCTAGCCACCTATGCTTGCTCGGCTTCTCTCCGTGTCGCTCTGGTTTCCGCCCACAGGCCAGAGACTCGGTCATGGAATGGCTCAAATGTCTCAATGCAGAACCCTCCTGAAAAATAAATCGCCCTGTGACGCGGTGAGGCTTTCTTAGGTAAATAAAGGGCACTGTTACTATTGTCTGTTAGTTATACTGTACGTGAAGTATTCGTTTTTTTTGTAAAATAAACGTATACAAATCAAGCTAATAAAAAATATGTGTCTTACCGGGTCAAAGTATTCTGGGCCATTTCTACACGAACAAACCATGCTTGGGAAAAGAAAATAATTAGAGGCTTGTTCCGAACGCACACAGGTGCTTAAGATCGCGTGTGATCTCCGCTGTCCATTCGGACAAAAAGTGTCGTTGCGACAGACTTGCCAGCAGCCACCTTCTCGCATCTGGCTTCCCGTTCCATTCTTAAGCAATTACACGTGCTTATCTTTCATTTCTCCTTGTTTCATCATCCGGCTGTCATGTTCCCATCAGCCCCACATGTAATATATTACTCTGGGTTGAAAGGGCACCAGGGCTCAACCTTGTTACTCAACACACAAGCTTGGAGTCTCTCTCCTCTCTCTTCGCACCATCCGTGCCCCCCACCCCCCACGAACACACGCCCCTCGAGGCACGGTTGAACAAAGACAAAGGTTCCCCGTGTAACCTTCAACAGCCTGTTGAGGCAAGTGCCTTTTTTTAGCGAGCAGCAACTATGATATAGCCGGCACGACACACGAGGGGGTGGGTGGCCAGCACCACGCCCGGCCGCCTTTGTCTCACTAGTGACGATATTTACACATCCCCACCAGGTACTCGTTTGAGGCCGAGTGGACCTAGGGGAGACCCAGGAGCGGTTCCTGTTAATGGTCACTGGTATCGATCTCGGGTCGGCAAGTTCGTAGCGCAGCGTCCTAACCGCTGCACTACCGCTCCCCAGATGGACAAAGACAAAGATCCCCCGTGTAGCCTTAACAGACTGTTGGGGCAAGTGCTGTTAGCGAGCACCTATGAAGGCCGGCACGGCACACGACGGGGGTGAGTGGCCAGCACCACGCCCGACCGCCTTTATCTCTCCCAGGTACTCATTTGAGGCTGAGTCGACCTAGGGGAGGCCCAGGACCGCTTCAGAGACTCGTCACTGGTGGTGACCGTGAGCGGGAATCGAACTCGGGCGGCCAGGTTCGTAGCGCAGCGTAGCGTAGCGCTAACCGCTGCACTACCGCTCCCCAGATGAACACGCGCACACACCACACACACGCGCACCACACGTGTACCCGTGCTCACACGCACACAAGTACCACACCCCGGGTGTGTGTGCGCCACAAAGTGTGTACGTGCGAGGAGTAAGCTAATGCGTCTTCACCCCTTGTTCGTGATGTCTTGTACAGCGCGCGGGCTTGACGGTAAGTGGATATCTAGGAAGGGGGGGGGGGGTAACGAGGCAGAAACTTTGCACCTGCGTGCCGCCTGGCGAGGTTGCGCCAATAAACTTCTGCAGCCCCCCTATTTTTTTGCTCTACGGGGGCGAGGGGGGTCTCTGCTCCACATCGCAATCTGCTAATTGCTTCTCGACAGTCCAGGAATGCACTTGAAGAGAGAGAGCTTCGCAAAATGTCTCGGGGGGGGGGGGAGGTGGGAAGAGAGGAGAGAGGGGGAGTGTGAAAAAAATACGTAATGTGATAAATGTGCAAAAATACAGCGGCGCTCGGGATTTGATGAAGACCGTGGTTCTAGGAGGGGAGCTGAATGCGGCTGGCTGGAGAAAGTCAATCGCGAGCCCGTGAGAATTTGGCTCGCGCAGACACGGACGAACGCTAAACCAGGCTTAAAATGGTTTGTTGTGTAGACACTGTTAATGGGTTTCTTCCCCCCCCCCTCGTTCCCTGGATGATTGACAGCACAACGAGACTCTGAACTAGAGGCAACAGCAACAAAGATCAACTAGAGGCAAGGCGACTTTGCAATGCAGCGTTTAGCAAACGCTTTGTTAAGGGGCTGTGAAGAAGTTATAATTTTTTTCCACAAGTCAAACTGTTAATGACCTAAAGTTTCATCATTTTATATATGATATTTAAAGATAAATACATTGTTTAAAACTGTTTTTATTGTTTTTGATTTAAAGCTTTCGTGACTGCAGGGATTCATATTCTTGGTTCTTTCGGTAAAGTCACGTAGAAGGGAAACATTGGAAGGATTTGATAAACCATTTCGGGTCTTAATTGATTGTTCACGCTTACGGTGGCTGTCAGACCGCATACATTATTTTCGTCTCCCCCCTCCTCTTTTCCGAACATAGATGGACTCGTCCATCTGAATAACTGCCACATCGCTCTCCGTGGTGCTAACGTTAAAAAAACGCCACTTTTTAAAAAAATTCTTGCTGTGGTTTTCACACCTGATGATGAGTGCTTGTGTTGCAGTCGAAACGTCGTGACAATTTAATTGTTTTATATTTTTATTATTTTATTGTTTCCCTTCTACGTGGTGATTTTACCGAAAGAACCAAGAATATTTTTTATTGTGTTGTCTTCTATCGTATCGCTGGGCGTAGACACAGAGCAAATGCAATTTCACGTTCAGGTGGTCAAGCCCAGCTAACCGCGTCAGGAGTAGCGGAGTGTATCATCGCTGTGATGTCTCCTTCTTCGTATTTGTAGATCGGGCACTGCTATCTCCTGAACAACGATGACAAATGCACATATTAAGATGCAATGAAATCAATGTCGTGGATTTACGCCGATTGTCGACCTCACGAGCAGCTTGTGCCACACTCTCGCCACGGAAAAATAGCCACAATTCTCGAAAATTGTTTAGATATATATCCCTCGTCACCACGGCAACAGCACTCATGCGAGCTGGGATGCCCATGTGTTTGGTGCCGTGAATTGATTATCGCGAATTCATTACGCAAGAGAGTGCATTCGCAAAAAAAGCGTAAACACAACCTTGACAAAACGGGGCGATATTTGTATGCGTGGGATTTAACTGTGGCATTCAAAACCTGGTTTCAAATAACAAAAGGGGCTTGTAGCCATGGTGTTAATGGTGAGTGTGCACTGGACTTGCAGTCCGGAAGGGGTCGCTGGTTGGATCTCCCGGAGAGGCAGGTGAAACAAGAACGGGCATTTCAAGAGTTGACAAAAAGTTACGGGTACGGTTTTTTTTTAAACGGTGCAAGTGTTTTATTCAATCCCACACGCATCTGTCCATCACCCAGCAGTATCAATGGATGCACCACGATAGCCTATACAACTAAACTTTTTATTTTATTTTACCAGGTAAGGCCCACTGAGCTTCAGAGGTAAGGCCCAGTGAGCTTCAGAGCTCTTTGTCAGAAGCGACCTGGCCACAAATGATTAGCTCATCGAAGTGGCTCATCACCACGTGCAAATGTATAGCAGCGAAATCCTCTAAACGCGGTGATGTTTTTTCCTAAATGTGGAGGGGAAAACTGGAGGACCCGGAGAAAATTTCATGCAACCACGGGGATAGAGAGAGAGGAGACACGCAAACTCCAAATCTATTGGAGTCAGGGTCGGGATCGAACCCACGACCTCCTGTGTACCAGGTGAGGTAGTAAACATCTCGACACTTTGGCGCGCCAATTACCAGGATGCATGTGGTGGCGGTAAAGTGTGGCTACACCAACTTTTTCCCAAGACATTTTGATCAGGGTGGAAGAGTAGGCCAAAAAATACCCTTGTGCTAGCAATGGCTTAAGCAAGAGAGTGTACGGATGCGCCTTTGCCTTTTCTCTTTTACCTTTTGAAGTACTAGCGATTTTTTTTCATTTTGTAATGTTTAAAATTACTCGAAGTACATGTAAAAATATATATGTATACTTTTGTCAGAAGTAAATTCAAGTGGACGATCAAATAATGTTTCAAAATGTGTTTTTTTTATGGCTCTGAGTAAATCAAGTCATCGAACAGTACCAGATTTATTGCAGGCGCGTGCGTGTTTTTCTTGGATAGAAATGTGTTGAAAATAACATTCATGTGTTCGGAATCTACGTCCTTTGCACACATTACAAAGGGAGTTTTCGATTAATGGCTGTTGTTTTGAATTATGTGACATCTGTTTGTTATGGCTAAGAGTTGAGATGTAATACAAATTGGCACGCACTCTATATAATGTCGCCTTGGCTACATTTCTAGCTATTTATATTGGAAAATAGAATAATCTAAGTGATGCCATGCCATAAACAACTGGTCCTTGTGCACATCTGTAGAAAATCACACAACACGTATGCAATACATGCGTATTATAATAATAGCACGTTTAATATGTTCACTAATACCATAGATTGTATATTGCAATATTGGAGGTGGAGTGGTGGGAGTGGTTAGTGTATTGAACCATTAGAACCTGCAACCTGAGTTTGTACTCTTTGGTTCTTTCGGTAAAGTCACGTAGGTGAAATTAAAATAAAAAATAAAAATTTTAATAACTAAATTAAATTTAGTTATTTTCAGTGATTTAATTTAGTTATTTTCAGTTTTATTTAGTTTTTTTCACCTACGGGACTTTACTGAAAGAACCAAAGAGTATGGATCCTTGCAGTCACGAAAACTTCAAATCTAGAATTAACCTGAGTTTGATTCCCAGCCATGGCTAAGTGACGTCGGTGGTGATGTCGGTGGTGACGTCACTGGTGAGTAATATTTGGATCCCCATCGTGAGCAGATTCAACTCAGGATGGAGACAGTGGTGGTGCCGTCGTCAGCTTACTGGGCTTCGTTTTGTGTTGCTGCTGTGCCCACGTACCACGGATCCCCCGTGTGAAATAGCCGTGCAACTGGCTGAACAGGACCATCCGTGTAACAAATCAAACCAACACAAACTCACTCTGACTTAATTCGTAGCTGGCCATGGCTAACATGAGTGGCGAGTGATATCTGAACCGTAGCTGGGTACCCATCGTCTCCACCAACCCGTCACTGCAAGGTCTAACAAAGCTCATAAACCGAAAGGCATGAGGCGGGGCTTTATCCAGACGTGCAATGGCAAAAGGCTGTAAATTACTAATTTCTCCTTCTGATATTCGTTGGTTATTTCGGAAAAGTCACGTAGATCGAAACATTAATTTTAAAATAATAATTTAAAAAAGAACACCTAACCATTGAACTCAAACACGTACACCAGGCTCTCAAGGCAAATGGATATTCTGACTACACAATCCGCAAAGCCATCACCCCAACCGTGAGGAAGAAGCCATCTGAGGATCAAATCAAAACCATCACCCTGCCATACATAGCAGGGGTAACCAAAAGGATTTCCAAAATCATGAACATCACAAGATCCAGGTCCCATTTAACACAGTACATAAAATTCGTGATCTGATCTCATCTGTGAAGGGCAAAATTCCTGACATGCAATATCCCGGCGTCTACAAACTAAGCTGTATCTGTGGCAGCAGTTACATTGGGGAAACTAAGCGACATGTCTCGGAACGTGTTCGTGAGCATAAGGCAGATTTGAAACATGGTAGGACCAATACCTCGTTCGTGGCTGATCATTATTTTAATGCGGCTGGCTCACCCGAAATTGATTTCTCGAAGACGATCGTACTTTGCAAGCCTACTGGCTATCAACACAGATTCGTTCATGAAGCCGTCCATATATACAGACACAGACACAATTTCAACCGAAAGGAAGGTTCTCGACTCGGCAATCATTATAAAAATGTCATCAAAAACTTTGGGTCATGACTCGACCTGTGTTTTCTTGTCAATCAACCTCCACCGTCAGCAGTGTGGTGTGTGGAGCGGGGTGCAGGGATTTCTTGGCGGCCTTTTGCTGCATTGGCATTGCTCCTGCATTGGGATTGTTGCTGCATTGGCATTGCTGCTGCATCGCCATTGCTGCTGCATTGGCATTGTCGCTGCATCGCTCTCCTGCCCATGCTGCTGGTGCTGCTGATACACTCCAAACCTTTATAAACAGTTTGCCTTTAGAGGCTAACCCCTTTACCTGATGGCGACCGCTTGTGTTGCGATCGAAACGTCGTGTTATTTTTATTCACTTTATTTTATTATTTTTTCTATCCACGTGACTTTACCGAAAGAACCAAAGAATATGAATTCCTGCAGTCACGAAAGTTTCAAGTCAAAATTCGCCTTCTGATTGTACTTCTGAAGTGAGTGTCGCAATTATATTATGCTACGTTTGTAAATGTTTACAATGAAATACAAATGCTCATTGGCACCATTTTTGAGCTTGCATTGCAATGTTGAACTCTTGGCAAAAAAAAATACCCGACTTTTTTTTTCGTAAAGGAACAAAATAAATGAAGACACGATAAATAAACATGCAAAACACACACGGAAATAAATAATTTGACCTATGCCACTGCCCCTCCCGAAACAAAAGACAGTCCCTCCTTGTAAACACGCTGGTGGAAGCCTAATGGGACAGCCCAGCACAAAGATATTGCATCAATCAAACAGAGAGCTCCTTTGTAAATAAGCTCTACCCAAAGCCATGGCGTTCCTCTTCTTTACGAGGCAGAGGATGAATAGAACGAGTAGAATAGGGAGGGGGGTGCATCTTTGTAACCCAGTTGTAAGCTTCACCTCCTGTATAATATACTGTATATTTAAAAAAAAATGAATCTCGTGTGTGCACAATGTTGTACTCTACTTGTGCTCCATGAATAAGGAATATCGAGCATTGATGAGAGGATGAGGGCTTCCTTGCACCGTGTGGGTTCACCACGTTGGTCAATGTGGATTTATGGAGGTGGGGGGAACGTCGATGTTGCATGAATATCTAAGCATAATTCCGGCTTTCCACTCGACTTAGTCTCCAAGATCTGATGAGATCATCGGTGCATTCTGGGTGATTTTGGGAATGGGGGAATCACGTGGTCATACATTGGTGACCTACTACTTAATGATTCTTATTTTAGTAGCATGTGTGTGGTGATCTCCCAGCAACGCACGTTAGTGTCTAAAGCTGCCCCTGGGTGGCGTGTGCCATCTGAACCGGTCCTGGGGTAGCACGCCATTCACCAGCTCGCACGAACCAGCATGGTGAAGTATGGCCAAACAATTTCCATGACCTATACAGCACACGGGCAGGCCTTCATCCGGCCAATGGGTTGAAAGATATCTGCAAATGATTAATAGTATTACTACATTAACATTACTTCCTCTAACAATCTGTAATTAACTGGGAACAAATCTTTCCTCCTTGTAAACCACGTGTGTGTGTCTACGCTACGAACCCGGCGATCCGAATTCGATTCCCACTCACGGCCAACACCAGGTGACGATAATCTGAACCTGTCCAGGCCCTCCCCTAGGTCGACCCGGCCTCAAATGAGTACCTGGTGCGATGCGTAAACGTTGCCACTGGGGGAGACAAAGGCGGCCAGGCGTGGTGCTGGCCACCCCCACCCCCTTGTGTGCCGGCCTTCATAAGAGCTGGTCGTTAGCAGCACTTGCTCCAACAGTCTGTCGAGGCTATACGAGTGGGGGATCTTTGTCTTTCATATACTGTATAAATAAAGCCGTGGCTATAACATGAATATAAAAGTGAGCAATTTTGGTCGCGGGGGGGGGGGGGGTAAAAGGAGCCGCTCGCTTGTAAACACTTGCAGCGTAAGCACTTGGGCACACAGCGACATGCGTGGAAACAAAGGGGGAACGGGGTGGGAGGGGTGTTTTTGCAGACAATTGTCTTGGAGTGGATTGGGGGGGGGGCCTTGCAAACCCGAGGGAGGGGGCTTGCGTGACGTGGGGGCGGGAGGAGGAGGGGGGGGGTGCTGAAGAGAGCTCCCTGGAGCGTGCATAATTCTGTGTAAATAGTCGTTGCCCGCCACTCATCCTCTCTCTTGTATGGGCAATGAGTCACGGCGGAGGCGGCCCCACCACCACCACCACCACAACCCCCTCCACTCCGAACAGCGTCTCCTAGGCACCCGAACGGAGCTGTCGCCACGCAAATTAAAGTGCCCGTTCATTAACTTCAAGCCAGAAGCAGCCCCCCCCCCCCCATCCACGTCCTCCGTTCAGGGGAATAATTAATGAAGTTGTCATTGTCTTTGCATTCGGGTTTTATTTGCGACGCATTCCAGTCAATTGCTGCCAAAGCTATAATAATAATAATAGTATCGTGGCATTTAACCATTGAACTAATTTCATGTCGGCGCCACCAATTTACGTGGATTTGTCATCGCAATAAATTGTAAATGTAAGTGTATCTGTTAACCAAAGTCACCCCGCAATGCGTCCGATCTCGTGAAATGTTGCAAGCTCAGCAGGCAAATAGAGCCTGGACATTTGCTTGGATGGGCTAACCACCACTCACAAAACTCGTTTTGTTATAGCCTGCGGAGGGGGGGGGGGTGCTACGATGTGAGCAGTGGAGAGCAAATCCACTGTTGTTACCCCCACTTCCACGCCTTCACATCGATGCTCCCCCATCTTCACCAACCCGCACTGGCTAGCGTGGTGAAGTATGGGTGGAAATACCACCCACAGGCTACCGACCGTGGGGAGACCGGCAGTGGGGTTTTTTTTTATATATATATAAAAAAGAAACTAAGGGACTGTACACGGTGCACATATAAATAAACATAGTCGGCCAAAGCTATTCTTTAGTGTACACATCTGCCGGTGCTGCTAAATCTCTCCGCTCGCTGTCTGGGTGCGCGTGCGTAAACACACTCGCTTGTGGGGGCTGGAATGCTTGACAGCATTGTCATTGGCTAACGCAATTATTGCGGAAATATGCAACCCGGTGCGATGAAGAGTCGAGGGAAGAGGACGACGAGACGGAACTTTTAAAATAAAATGGAAAATTGCGAGCCAAAACATGTGCGGGCCATCCGATGCGTCGCGTGCGCGCGCCCAATGTCATCGCCGCGAGTTCTCTCTCCCCAGCCCGCGGTCTTGATGCGCGTGCGGCTCGTGGCGCGCGCGGTCTTTTCGAGCCAAAGGATGGCGACAGATTTGGAACCCCCTCTTCGTGGATTGAACCTTCATCCTCGCTCAAACAATGGGTCAGGGCGTTAAATTGAACCCGCGCGCGTCTCGGTGCAGATCGTCTGGCCCGCTTCGCCCTTCGCGAGTGGAGAACCCATGGGAAGTTCGCCGCGACATTGGCAGAAACAACAGGCCAGACAATCAACCGCACATTGGTAAATCCTGGTGAACTCGTTTACGTCTGTGAGTCCCTTGAGTCCGTGGTAATTTATGTGGGTCTATTGGTCTCTGTGAGACTATTGGTCTATGGAAGTATGCGCGTCTTTTTGGGTCCGTGTGAATTGATGGGTCTCCACGTGCGTCTGTGGGTCAATACGCGCATCTTTTGGTCTGTGCGAGTCTTTGGGTCTCTAAATGATTGTGGGTCTTTATTTAAGTACACGGGTCTCTATGTGAGTATATGGATCTCTATGTGAGTCTATCTAAGTCCATGAGTCTCTATTTGATTCCGAGAATCTCGATGTAAATCTAGGGGTGCTCGATGTGAGACCACACAGCAGTGAACCACAGTGAAAATTCAACGGGGGAATTGAATCCGGTCCACCGCACCGCCACTGAGGCGAATTCCTGGCTTACCAATCTGGACAGTGTCGAGTCATCCCAGCCAAACGCAAGGAGGAGAGAGTGATCGAGTGCGAGAAGAACGGCTGATGTTGAGGCCACGAACTCTGCTTGAAGTTCCGTTGCATGCTTGCCGCTGCGAAAGCCACCTCGCCACAGCAGCAGCTACATTCGCCGGTAGTTGTTGTGGCCAACTGCCCGGGGCACAGTGTATACGGTGAAAAATTGTTGTTATTTTCTCCACTAAAAACAAAGATCCCCCACGTAGCCTTCGCAGACTGTTGGGGCAAGTGATGTTAGAGCGAGCACCAATTACGGCCGGCACAGCACACCACGCCTGACCGCCTTTTTACCCCCAGTGACAATGTTTTTACACACCGCACCAGGTACTAATCTTAGGCTGAGTTGACCTAGGGGAGGCCCGGGACCGGTTAAGATAATCGCCACTGGTGTTGGCCTGGTGTTGGCCGTGAGTGGGAATCGAACTCGTGTGGCCGGGGGTTCGCAGTGCAGCGCGCTAACCGTGTCGCTACCACCACCAACCACCACCAACCACCACCAACCACCACCAACCACCACCAACCACCACCAACCACCACCAACCACCACCAACCACCACCAACCACCACCAACCACCACCAACCACCACCAACCACCACCAACCACCAAGCAACATGCAGCAACAATTACACTATGTAACACAATTTGTGTTCCTGGGTAGTAAGTATTATTTCGTAATTGCTTATGCCTAAAAAGTCTAGAAAATGGCTAATATTCCCCACAAATGTTGCTTTTGTGAAGAGGACAGTGATATTTTGAAATATACCTATTTGCAATGAGAAAACGGGCGAATTTGTGTATTTTCGTTCACATAAAGTCAGAAAAAGCAACATGGATGAAAATTAACATGTATTTATACTAAAGTAATACAAGAATTACTACAAATTATTTAGAAGTGAGTAGTTTTTCTAGATTTACGATTATACTGTAAATCACTTTCACGAATCAGCTCCCAAATGTAGTCTCCCATCATGTTCTCCTTATACTGTCCTTGGTAGCGGAATTCAAAGTCCAGTATATCCTGGTGGAAGCGCTCGACTTGCTCCTCTGAGTACGCTCCCATGTTCTCCTTGAATTTATCAAGATGAGCATCAAGGATATTGACTTTGAGGGACATCCTACAGCCCATTGTGCTGTAGTTCTTCACCAGAGTCTCAACCAGCTCCACATAGTTTTCGACTTTGTGATTGCCCAGGAAGCCACGAACTACTATGGAAAAGCTGTCCCAAGCCACTTTCTCCTTACTCGTGATATTTTTGGGGAATTAATTGCACTCCAGGATCTTCTTTATCTGTGGTCCGATGAAGACACCGGCTTTGACCTTTGCCTCACACAGCTTAGGGAATAAGTCTTGAAGGTGCTTGAAGCCTCCTTTTTTACAGCTCTGACAAATTGTTTCATAAGACCCAATTTAATGTGCAGTGGTGGCATCAGCACCTTCCAGGGGTCCATCAGTGGCTCCCACTTGACGTTGTTCCTCCCCATAAAGAACTCGGTCCGCTGTGGCCAGTCCCGCCTGTGGTAGTGCAACTTGGTGTCCCTGCTGTCCCAAAGGCAAAGATAGCAGGGAAATTTGGTAAAATCACCTTGGAGACCCATCAGGAATGCCACCATTTTGAAGTGTCCGATGACCTCCCAGCCATACTCATCATATTTCAAGGCGTCCAGCATGGTCTTGATGCTGTAATCCTCTTTGAGGTGCACCGAGTGAGTCAGGGGAAGAGACGGGTACTTGTTACCATTATGGAGCAGCACGGCTTTGAAGTTCCTGGATGAGCTGTTGTCTTTATAAATTGGCCGCAGAGATCGCAAAATGCGTCTGCCGGATGCTTGCAGCCTCTTGATGCCATCTCAGAAAATTGCAGATATGTATCCACTTGGGCAGCTGGAACTAAACTGAACTGGTGGGCTTAAGGCCCCTGTATTTATACCGCTATTTATATTACTGGAAAGTTCTGGAATGTTCTAGAAGTAATTCCAAGTTTACTCAGCACTGAATCTATCTGGAATGTTCTGGAAAATAAGTAAATTGCTAAATATCATTGTCCTGGTCACAAAAGCGAATAATATCCATTTTCTGTACTTTTGAGGCATAAGCAATTAGGAAATTACACTTACTACCCAGGATTAAAAAAACAATTGTTACACAGTCTTATCAATAGCCCATCTACAAGCATCCCCATGGACAGCAGCGTGAAAATAGCCCGCAAAGCAAGGGCGCGCATGCTACGGATGCTATCAAAAGAAATTGACGAACTTTGCCGACGCGCCAGCGTCTGCGAGTGTTGCTAAGCAGATGCCAAGCTCGCGCTGCGTGTGCCTTGTGATCTTACGATTCACAGTAACCATAAGGACTCTTGTGACTCATTGCCGGTAATTAACAAAGGAAGGTCGCCGGGTGGATCAGGGGTCAGAGCGCTTAGCCGGCACCGATGAGGTCCTGGGTTTGATTCTGGGTCTCAAGCCGCATGTGATTTAAACCGGTTTTTGTTTTTGTAAGTGCAATGCAGTTGATCGTCTCAGCCTTGATTACAAATGACTTTACAACACAACTGGAATATTCAGTTTGTTTACACTTAATTTGGCAAGAAAAAAAGGTCAAATTTTGAAGAGCGTGTGTACGTGCAGCGCACTTCTCTGTGTGTTAACTCTCGACGCACATTTGTAGTAGAGATTTATGCACGTGCATAAGTCCACGTACTATGAAGCTGGTGACCCGAGTTCGATTTTCAGACGAATAAGTTGTGGAAGTATGTCTGTTGAACATATTTCGCACCGTACGTAGCCAACCGTGCTAATCAGAGGTTAGCCCTCTTCACCAGCCTACATTGACCAGCATGGTGACGTATGGTCAAAGCCTTCATGATATCATCCAGCAGTGGATTGACAAAAGGGCAGAAATCTATTGTATGTACAGGATTTCCCGTGACCCCTTCAGCCACGTGGAGGCACTAACATTTTCCACCAATGTTGAAAAACAAAGCGTAGAATTACGTGAATGAATCTCGCAACAATTAATCAAATTGCGGGGCGGTGCAAATTGTTCCACCGTTCTACGTCGAAGTGGCTCGCATCATCATAGTCACAGGCCAACAGTACGCACATTCATAATTTTTAGCTGATGCGGGGTTTCAGCAGCAAGTGGGGCACTCTGTATTTATTGGCCTCATGATATCAAGGGAGCGTGCACTTTGGTCTTACGCTTGTTCTTTCCAATCCCGCCCCCCCCCCTATTTTTAACAACTGCTTTATTTTCGTATTGCTTTGAGTGGGAGAGTACCGATGGCCACAATGCAAAATTCGTGGTGGCCAAAATCCCAATAAAAAAAAAATCACTTTTTATATTTTCTTGTGATGTGAGGTTACTGCAATTTTCAGGTGGTCTCTGGTACGGCCGAGCTGGCAAATGATGCCCGATTTCCAATGGCACCGGGAAAGAGCACAGTCCGCTGTTTTTAATGCCACTTTAATGATTGCTTGACAAATGGAGCGTCTGCAGAAGCTGTCACGAAAACGTACATCCGGGCCGCTCTCTTGTGATTGGGAGCAGATTTAAAGTGACACAGATTTCAAAACGAGTAAGAATTGCACTTTTTTTTTTAGGTTTCAGAGCGTAAATAATTCGGGCAGCATAAACGAACCATCCCAACTGAAAGAAAAAAAAATCTGTCTTGGCACACCACACTGGTTTACCACTTCCCCTCCCCCGTTACGCTGTGCTTTTGGTCTCCTGGCAGAAGCAGTCCCCCGGAATACATTTCGCGTCCCGAGTCGCCGTAATAGCGGGTGTAATTAGCATAATGCATAAAACAAAATAATTGCGCTGGCCGCATTTTTTTTGCGGGGGTTTAACTGATGCGAAATTATGGTCATTTTCAGGAATTGTGGCGGAGGGAAATAGACGCAGAGTTATGGGAATATGAACTGTGGAGCAGATGAAAGGTTAGGAATGGAGAGCGTTGATTCGGGGGAGATAAAGTCTGCGACGTGATGGATTGGTGTTTAGTGGGCTAGTCCTTGGCAGTGCAGATTGATAGATTACCATTAATTGGACCGGTCCTACTTTATACATACATCCCTGCGATTATGCAGCATAAGGGGTAATTCTTATTTGCGGCAGCTGGATTCTAACAATATACAGCTGTCGCAGCTAATGTGCAATCGCCAGTATTTTTTTCTCTTGTAAATTTGTACATTTTGGCAGGGGGCTTGGTGAGTGGGTTCTGAAAGACAAAGACAACATTTTCAAAAATACACGAGCGTTCTAAAAGAGCGTTCGTGTAATAACGGCGTGGGATGCCGCAGTGGTTCATTATCAAGGGCTCCAATACGCTCATCTCTAAGCCCATTAACTCATTACCGGCAACAATTGCCTTGGTGCTGCCACCAAAGAGGCAAAAGACAAAGATCCCCCGTATAGCCCTTAACAGACTTGGGGCAAGTGGCGTTCGCGAGCATCTATCAAGGCCGGAACGGCACATGAGGGGGTGTGTAGGTGGACCAGCACCACGCCCGACCGTCTTTGTCTCCCTAGTGGCAAGGTTTACAAGTAATAATTTGAGGCGAGGCCCAGGACCGGATCAGATAATCGAGCCTGGGTCGCCGGTGCGTTCCGCAGCGCGCTGACAGCTCTCCACTACAGCGCTCCCCCTGTACGCGGTGTCACCAAACCCTTCCAACGTTTCATCCTTTCGAGTTCCGTGCGTTCACCCACGACTTGCCTTGCACACTCCACCGGCCTCATGGAAAACCAAAACTAACGAGGCGAATGGGGCGCGCGCGGCTTTCTGGGTTTGGGAACTGCTGGGCGCCGCAGTGGAGTTTCCATACTCGAGGGACTCATTCCTCTCTCTCATCTTCTCTCCCTGGAGAAATTCAGAGCCTGACCGACGCTGCTGCTGCTGCTTGCCGCTGTGTCATCTTCTTGAGTGGGGTCTGCGACAACAGCTGCGACCTGCAGCCACGCCCCACCCCCACCCCTCCTACCACGATTGCCCAGTGATTTGTAATTTGGGGTAATTCGTCAGGGTTTAAATAATTGAAGAGTGGTTATTTTCACGCACGTGATAAAGTAGTGGGAATGTTTTTTTTTTAAATCGCGGTCGGCCGTTTGATTAATTGAGCGTCTTGGTGTGCGTCGTTATTGGGGAATTGAGAATAAGTCAAAAATGAAATTGGACTGATAATTTAGGTATATATTTGTTTCGTGAGAAGATTTTACATGTTACATTTATGCTCAAGTTGTTTTTTAGTATGATGTGGTTTATTCGTATTGATGTCTCTATTGTTAGCACATAATCGTAACTGCATGTGTCTGCATCAGGAAATATGAGGGAATGTTGAAAATAAACAAAAACAATTTCAATCAGGGTACACTTCAACTGCATTTTCTACGAACTTGGAAATAATCTTGCAGACCCCAATACAAAAATAAACACTTTACACTGTATATTATGACTATACTTATAACCGCCGCGATGATGATGATGGGGAAGCGGATAAATGCGCTGTGCTTTGGACCCAATGAGCTGAGTTAGTCCCAGCCACGGCTAACATCAGTGGCACGCGGTGTCTCACCTCGTCCTGACTCCTCTACTTGAGCAATGCGCACTGACCAGAGTGGTGAAGTATGCTCAAACAATACCCGTAACAATCGCGACGTTGTTCGAGAGGCCTTCATCTAAAAGTCAAGTGTTTTGACAAAAGCTTGTAAATAATCCACTTTTAAAATAATAACCAATTAAGATTCTGTTCAGAAAAAATATTATTATAATTGTAAAATGGTCCCTAGCATTATTGACCAATAAATATTATGATTGCAATAAAAAAAAAGTCGGCACGTGTGCAATTATACGTCGTTATGCACTGCTCAAACAAACAAATACACAATTATGTGAAAGCAAATCGTATTTACTAATTGTGGAAGCATACGCTGGGTGCTTTTAATCCAGTGATCAAAGCTGTACAAATGTATTCACTTTGTAACCCAGTATAATTAATGTAGGCCATGTTCTGAGAGTGTAACGATGCATTTATTCATCGATTTTAAATTTATTCTTAGGTCCCACGATACACTGCATATACACATGCATTTGAGAATCGATTACTGTCAACATCGAAGTGTAATTATGTCACTGGAGGCGATTGTAATCTAGTAGAATCGTTACGAACTTACTCAATCGAGGAGCCGCGGTGGCGAGATGTGAACTACCTCGCCTGGTATGCAGGAGGTCGTGGGTTCAATCCCGACCCTGACTCCTAAATATTTGGAGTTTGCGTGTTCTCTCTCCCCCGTGGTTGCATGGATTCTTCTCCAGGTCCTCCGGTTTTTCCCTCCACGTGTAAACACGCGTTTAGAGTATTTGGCTGCTCGACATTTCCACGTGATAAGTCACCATGGTGAGCTATATCATCTGTGGTCAGATCGCTTCTGAAAAAGAGCTACATAGCTTAGTCGAGGAATCGACACCCTGGACACCCTTGCAAACTAGAAGTTTCCATCCCGATGGCTTTTTTTAGAGAGAACATGTTTTCATAAATCAAAAACAAGTCATATTTATGCAATGTCATGTGGAAATATAGTGGATGTGGTGGAGGGGGCGGCAGGACAAATCATATACATAGTACGTCATGGGTTCTCTCGACTAGATGACACGACCCCCCTCCCACCCATGTATACCTACCTGGCACCCTAACTTTTAAAATCGTTCACACGTGCTTGACTGTGTGCATGCATGGTGAATCCCACAGTAACGGCGTTACAGCACAAGGCCACGCATCCACCTGATAATCACAGCATTCAAACACCGCAGGTTCTAAAACCTGTCTCCTCGCACGGCGAGCGGGTCGCTGCGATGCGAACAATCAAAGCTGCCCCATTGCATCGCTGCCACTCGGCTCATGTGCCCGTCGGGATCGTGGGTATTTCCATAACCATAAAGTCGCCCTTATGCCGGTACGCCGCGTGTAACATAACGTGTGGTGTGTACGTGTGCAGCGGTTACATCTGTGCTGCTCGCTAACAGCACCTGCCCCAACAGTCTATTAAGGCTATACGGTGGGGGGGGGGGAGTCTTTGTCGTTGTTTGTCTTTGTACAGCGCTACGAGCCCAGCCCCATAGTTCGATTCCCACTCACGGCCAGCACCAGTGACGATTATCTGGAACCGGTCATGGGCCTCCCCTAGGTCGACTGAGCCTCAAATGAGTACCTGGTGCGGTGTGTAAACATCGCCACGAGTAATACAAAGGCGGCCGGGCGTGGTGCTGGCCACCCACCCCCTCGTGTGCCGTGCCGGCCTTCATCGCTGCTTGCTAACAGCACTTGCCCCAACAGTCTGTTAAGGCTATATGGGCGATCTTTGTCTTCGTGTACAGCCCATTAGTCAATCCAGTGCTGGATGAAGGCCTCCCCTTGGTGGATAGCACAGATGAAGGAACATACTAGTGCAGTACAACAATGGATAGCGACCTGTTGTGCATGACGGTCACTACATCTAGACTCAACTCTGTTTGCCTTCCGATATCCGATGAGATCGGGCACATGCCACGTTAGTTGGTCTTAACTACAGAATACAGAACCTGAAAATCGCAACATTTAACTTTGGGCTTTTATGGATTTTAAACAGTAGGTTACTGTGAGTCGTGTAAGTCACGTGGCCCATTTTGCATCTCGGTGTCTAATCGCGTGTTTGTTTTTTTACCGTACAACCGACGTCACGTCGAACCAGCCCGGCACGGCTCACAAGACGCAACTTCCACTGTGAAAACAGACGAGTCGATTTCCATGCCGGTGATGCGAGATGTTAACTACCTCGCCTGGTATGCAGGAGACGCGTGGGTTCGATTCTCGACCCTGACGTCTGCTGCTGTATATTTGGAGTTTGCGTGTTTATCTCCCCGTAGATTATCCTCCGGCTTTTTCCCTCCACATTTAGAAACATGCCTTTAAGGTATTTGGCTGCTCGACATTTCCACGTGATAAGCTACTCGGTTGAGCTATCATTTGTGGCCAGGTCGCTTCTGAAAAAGAGCTACATAGCTCAGTGGGCCTTACCTGGTCAAATACAATTTTAAAAAATGCATAGTTTAGTTTCAACATTCTAAAATTGGTTTCATCCTGCCCCTGCTCCTGATTGGCCCCTGAGCCAAATTCGGATGTCTTGTGAGGCCAGACCTTCCACAGTTTAGTTAGGCTCGGCACGGCAATTAACCAATGGAAGAAAAAAAAAACACCCGTACCGTGGGGAGAACCCTGTGTAAGGCACGGTTCGGATGTCCCGGTGGAAAAAAAATAACAACGGGGTGCAATATGCCTGCGGTTGATCGTGTAATTCCGTAAACGTAGAGATCGTTCTGTGCGACACAGCTTGGCGGTGTTCATTTCCCACTGCCGCAGAGCGGCCACCACCAGCAGCTGCCTGGTGTCGTGAATGGGGCATTGGGGGTGCTGATTCAGAGACACGGGATGGATCGGCTGCACGCGGCTCCCCTGACTGACGGCTTCCACGTTGAAACCACAGCGGGGGTTTTACGTGGCCTGATATTGCGAAATCTTAGAGCGTCGTCTCCATTACAAACCCAACAAATACGCGGATTCTACCTTTCCCCTTCACTAGCTTCCCCCCCGCCCCCAACCCATCTCTTTAATTGTTTCATTAAAATCTCGGCGCGCCGCATGAGAAAAGGAACTTTGTTAATGCCTGCGCCAATCCCACACACTCTGACTCCGCCGGCGCTCGTCAGATGAAACCTAGCTTCCTCCTCCTCCTTCAATAAAAGAAAAGAGACACGCTGCCATTCACGCGTGTGTGCCCCGTTTCACGAGGACAATGCCGTGCTGTGGTCTTTCGAAGCTGCGAGAAACTGCATTCGAACGAGAGGGCAGTCTCGTACGCGTGGAATACGCCGCATAACCCGGGGGTGGGTGTGGAGGGGCACTGATGTGGGTTTGAGGATGTTGGAAAAGAGCTTCATAGCTCATCGGGTTCCTCCGGTACAAAAAAAAAGATTCTGATCATTCGATGTTTCCCTCTTCTTGACTTGTTACTTGACGTCACTAACCTGGTCGGTGTGCCAAGGTGAAGTTGCGGCCAATATATGCGGGAGAATGGCAGTAAGTGCTACAGATCAATAACTATCTATACAGAAAATTATGGAAATACCGATATCAGACTGGCGTGCGTGTGCGTACGCCACGGCTAGTCAAATAGCAAGGTCGCGTGCGGCCGTTACTCCAACAGTCTTCGGAGACACCCGGTCGGCGTGGAAGAATAGGCGAAATAACCTCCAGAAAGTGCTCTCCAGAGCTCCCTCAAGGTAAAGGCCCTTCCGCCTGCAGTGAGACGGACAACAAATCGCTTTGCCTTTGCAAGGTCCGTGGCCGGAGCTGACCCCTGGCCTGTGTAAAGACAAAGACCCCCCCCCCCCCCCCCATCATATAGCCTGAACAGACTGTTGGGGCAAGTGCTGTTAGCGAGCAGCACCTATGAAGGCCGACACGGCACGCGAGGCGGTGGGGTGGGCCAGCACCACGCCCGGCCGTCTTTGTCTTCCCAGTGGCGATGTTTACACGCCGCACCAAGTACCTATTTCAGGCCCAGGACCGATTCCGATAGTCGTCACTGGTGTTGGCCAAGAGCGGGAATAGAACTTGGGTCTCTGGGTCCGTAGCGCAGAGAGCTAACTGCTACGCCCCCGCTCCCCCCTGATTTGGGCACTCACTCACTTTCTCTCCTGCACTCATACACAGGGGGAGCCTCAATGTCTGCCGCTTGTTTGGCCACCGGGTTGACTTTCCGTTCATGTTCACCTATTTCTGTTCAACACGTAGTAGGCTTTCGCGACCAATATTATCCACAAGAGAGGGTTTTTTGGGGGTTATATCGAGTGAATATAAATGCTGCTGGTTTACTCTCCAAGACACCGGTGCGCTTGTACTAGCAACGATTTGGCACGTTCCGTTTACGTGACACACATCACTGATTGTCTGTGTCGGGTGGTGGCGGGTTTAACGACACAACCTTTATATTTACGCGATCTAACCCCCCCCCCCCGGCCATCTCCCACTAAAAGCAAGTTGTTGTTTCTTTGAGCAAGGCCACAATGACTAGCTCGACTCTGATGATGAGACCCATGCGGTTGACATCGGTGCCAGGGTTTTCTTTCTTAAACGGCTTCTGCTGGATAATATTGGTCTCGAACGCGGGTGGAATAGGAAACCGTTTTGTTTATGTATGGAAACAGCAGACGGAGTCCTGCTTGGAAATGTTTTCCCTTGGACGGAGTGGAGTGTAGTGTTGTGTGTTGCAAAAGCTTGGACTCTGAGATGGAACACATAGGAAGACCTGGAAAGTCTAGAGATGTGAAATTTGGCATCACGTGGAGAAAATTATTTGGATATGTAGAGAGAGAGAATATTGAGGAGGGCCCTAGAGCAGGTTCAAGGAAAGAAGTCCAATTTGAACAATCCAGACAAGGCACTTTGTGGATTGGGCACGTGTTCAGATGTGAAAGCTCAATGAAGGAAATTATGCAACGAAGTTGGCCAAGAGGCCCAAGAAGCAGAAAAAACGATACTCGACGAGTTGAAAGAACGAGGCCGCGGTGAGTTGAATGAAATCTGTCAAGTTCAGGCAGAATCGTGGGAGTCAGAGCCAAAGATCTGCCACTGATTAGAGGACACAATAATTTGCACGAACACAAATTTGCGTGTGACCAAGTCACCCTGAAATAATGTGCCTGATCTCATTAGATCTCACAAGCTAAGGTGTATTAACACAAATATCTGGTTCGTACTGGGATGACAGAGTGCCTGGTAATGTTAGGCACTTCTAGGCTTGAGCTGGTAGGCGGACAGGAGATGTTAATAATTTCTAAAATTAATCTGTACAGCAGAGAGTTGAGTGTTTACCCCCTTCATATACGCGGGCTATCTCTGTGTGCTCCGGTCTCCACACTCGCACACAAAACTAAAACTTATTTGAATGGAATTGACAAAAATCACGAAGGACTACTCACCTGCAAAAGAATGTTGAGACTCGGCCCGGCTTCCCTGGGAAAATAAACAGGATTATTATTTTGTCAATCATCATTGAAGAGTGAGGAGGTGGGGGGGATAACCGCCCTCCCTCCATAACACGAGATCAACCTCACGACTTCACTCCACATGCGAGTTGCAGCACAAACGCAGCCTCACGTTACGCACCCGAGTAATGCAAGATGCTAATGCAACCAGCCTGGCTTCCCTTTGTTTATTTCCCATTCCTTTCAAAAGCAAAGTAACACATCACAAGGCGCCCCTGTTTCCAAGCGAGGAGATTGGGGGCGCCACGGTGGTGAGATGTTAACTACCTCGCCTGGTGTGCAGGAGTGTCCGTGGGGTTCGATCCCGACCCTGATGTCTGTATATTTGGAGTTTACAAGTTCTCCCCATTGTCGTGTGGATTTTTCTCCGGGTACTCCGCTTTTTCCCTCCACGACTAGAGTTAACATAACGCTTCTCGAGCATTTGGCTGCTATACATGTCCACGTGATAAGCCACTTCGTTGAGCTATCATTTGTGGCCAAGTCGCTTCTGAAAAAGATCTATATAGCTCAATGGGCCTTACACCTGGTCAAATAAAAATATAGTTTAGTTTTAGTTTATATGACAAAACGTTTCTCATTTCGTTCGGCCCGAATTGACTCGGGTAACGCTTGGAACACCGCATACACAAAAGGACTTCTTAATTCTCGCCCTTTGACCGTTCACAAACAGCGCTAAGCAAGCTTGGCTGTAATGGGTTTTATAAGCATGCAGAGTTGAACGTAATTTAGAACGTAAATATTGGTTTAATTTGACACGTACGCCCTTGTATAGTGACAAAGCCCTAGCTGGGATTCTCGGTTTATTATTACTAGGCTACTGTAATTGCCTGGGGCTTTAGAAGTTTAAAGGGTAATAAAATTAAGGAAAATACAAGAGGGTTTGTAACCAACCATTTATTGGGATTGCATGGGGCATTGCAATGCCATGCTCTGAGAAAATATCAGCCCTCCCAGATAACAAACAGAACATTCCAATATCCAACTACATTCTTCCTGTATGTTCCAATTCACATGTCTTGATGCTGTAAAAACACAGTTGTGTGTGTGTGTATGTATATGAGGTTGTGTGTGGGGTGGGGGAGCAGTGGCGCAGTGGTTAGCACACCTTGGAATCTGGCTATGAAAGTTCGATTCCCGGCCAAGACTAACATCGATGGCAAGTGATTTTTGAACCATCATGGGCCAAACGCAGGAAGCTTGTCTAAATGAGTAGCTGATGTGTAAACATCAGCATTGTGGTGCTTGCAACACCTGACCCTTCTCGTGCTGTGCCATGCTCGCTAATAAGCTCTTGCCCCAACGGTCTGTGTAGGCTACACGGGACAATCTTTCTCTTTTTTGTGTGTATGAGCTTGTCTGTGCGGTAACGGTAACGTCAGCAAGAGTCAAAGTTTACGAACTTACGTTGGGGTGCCAGGTTGGGACATATGCCATGAAAAGTGAGCCCAAGTTGGATGATTGGAACGAAAGTGTGTGACCATAATTGGTTTTCACATGGTCATATGTATATATTTATACTTTGTGCGTTTATTCAGTATATCGACGTTTGCGATTCCTATGGACAAATTCTAATTTGTCAATAGGAATAACTATCCTGAATATGCTCCATCAAAAAGTGTATCTAAAGCGAAGCGGGGTTGATCCTCGTGAGGCTGTCTAGGAATGTCACGTTTTGTAAGCTTGGGCCTTAAGGTAGCCAGAATTTAGCGGTACAGCAATGGCTTTTTGTATCTATCCGTGCGGAGTTGTTCACGTGACTCCCTTTCGTGGTGTGGATGTTTCTATGCGTACGCCGGTGTCTCTCCAATACGTCGCGGCACGATCATCCACTCATCGCCAAACATCCCCAACGCAGGGAGATGGGGGGGGGGCCCTACTTGGGAATGAACCTTGAGGCGCACCCGAACCTTGAAACTCATTGACGCTTTTCTGAACAAATAAAAGATCATCGTCGTCGTGGGCAGCGATGGAAGGAAGCTCTTACGATGTTGTCCATAGACTCGCTCGGAAGGCCTTGGAACCACACGTGGCAGCAACACCCAGCGGGTTTGCGAATACCGCTGGAGTTTATTATTGCGCCGGGGATAAATGGGGGGGGGGGGGGGGGGGCATGGCTGAAAACCCAACCCTGTTCTCACCCGAACCCGAGCAAACCAAACCTCCCCACCCCGACTGTACAAATAATCTTGCCTGCTTACACGGGGCGGTGTGACCACTGACACAGCCCCCTGGGGGCGCGGGCGGGGGGGGGGGCTTGGTGACCAGTGACCGCACAGCTCGGCCAAGGCGGACACCTCAAGAAAATGCCTTCAGCCCTCCACCCCATTAAAGTCGTCTTCAGGTTGTTATCTGCCAGAGAGGCCTCGGTGCCTCGGGAAATAAACATCCGCCGGTTTCCATTCCACACTCCTCTCTCTTTCTCTCGCTCTCTCCTCCTGTCACTTCAACAATGTCCCCTTTAAAATGTTGAACAGTCCTTAGGACTCACCCAAAAAAAAAAAAGGGGGGAGCGGTGTGGGTGTTTTGGCCACAATGTGCCCGAGAAGTTCGATTGGGGCCCCACTTTGTAGTTCTTAAGTAGTTACCAGGCGGTTACAATGCCCCCCCCCCCTCCCCATTGTGCCGTGCAATTACTCTTGATGTTTATGCAAATGTGCCGACTGTTGCTGTACTTCCTTCCTGCGGAGAGGTTTGGGAACGATGGGAAAAAGAAGCCGACGTGTAATCACGATACGACGAAGCCTGAGACGAAGTTTTCTTCCTCGAGGAGACTTTATTTCCTTCTCTTCTTCAGCTCCGACTTTGTTTTCGTCACGACCTCTCGCTTGCTGTCTTGCTTTATACGTACGCTGAGGAGGTCGTGCGTTCGACCCCGACCCCCTGACGCCAAGTTTATTTGGAGTTTGCAAGTTAGCTCCGTGATCGTGTGGATTTTTCTCCGGTGTCCTCCGGTTTTCCCCCTCCACATTTTAGAATCAACATCGCGCGTTTAGAGTTTTTGGCCGCTATAAATGTCCACGTGAGAAGCCACTTCGTTGAGCTATCATTTATAAAAGCCAGGTGGCTTCTTAAAAAGAGCTATCTAGCTCAGTGGGCCAAACCTTGTCAAATATTTTAAAAAAATGTATAGTTTAGACTGTGATTCTAATGCGGATCGTTAGGCTTGTAGACTAGTGCATTAAGCACTGGCCCAGTAATCCTAACCTATACTATTAGTAAGCACCCATGCCACAGCTAGAGGGTATTTTGACCCCATTCTTACGCACTGGCCAGACAACCCAAATGATATACGAGTTCCCCACACTTGACCACCTAAACACGTGCCTTGCAAATCTACGAACTGTGGTGTACCCATTTATACATGCTGGGTGGACAGAGGTGGAATGGGGGTGGTATTCAGAAATGTACCCAATGTTTCAACTGCCGCACTTGGAGATCGTGCCGGCGACCTCTGGACTCCAAGTCCAGTGTGATGGCCTTTACACCATAGAATCGCATCATATGGTCTGAATACCTTAGTGTTCATTCCTCCAACACACACACAAAAACAAATCGCCCTCTCAAAAAAAAGCATGAGTTACCCAGCAAGCCTTTTCTGAACAGAAATGTGTCACGTTCAATGCGTGACATGCATTTTCGTAATGATAAGCAATGATAAGCCAAACCCCCTTTCGTTTTCACGATTTGTCTCATCGCACAGAACCCATCCGGGGAAATTAAGGCTGGGATGGTTCTCTGCCTTCACGATGCCTCGTAGACCAGGAATGCTACCGTGGGCTATAAGAGCCCTTCCTAATCCGCAGTGGACTTCATGTGCCCACTGCAGCCAGGGAGGTTAGCGTGTACAACTCTTGTTGCTTAACTCCCAAAATTAATTTGGGACCAAAGCTGGGATGGTTGTCTGCATTCAGGAGGCCTCACAGACCACCACTGCTATCGTGTCGGCTAATAGCCCTTCCTAATCCGCAGTGGACTTCATGTGCCCGCGGCAGCGAGGGAGGTTAGCATGTAAAGCTCTTTTTGGTTAATTCTCAATTCACCTGGGACCAAGGCTAGGATAGTCGTCTGCATTGAGTGGGGCCTCACAGACCACCAAGGCTACCGTGGGCTAAGAGCCCTTCCTAATCCGCTGTGGGCTTGATGTTCCCACGGCAGCTAGGGAGGTTAGCTTGTAAACTTTGTCGCCTAATTCCCAAAATTCACCTGGGACCAAGGCTGGGATGGTTGTCTGCTTTCACGAGGCCTCACAGACCACCAAGGCTACCGTGGGCTAATCCGCGGTGGGCTCTATGTGCCCACGGCAGCCAGGGAGGTTAGCTTGTAAAACTTAATTCCCACAATTCCCACAGGAGAGCGTCCGGTCTGTAGCGGCGCCTACACATGATCTCCTCCTGACCTTTCCGTGACCCCCGGTTGACGCTCCACACGTCACCCTCCAGCGCAGGCTCCTGTGTGGGATGCTGCCACCATGGTGTTATATTTAGCACATTGGACTCGCAATCCAGAAGTCGCTCCCGGTTCGACTCGGCCTGCCATCGTGGCAGTTAAGACAATGGTAACGTGTTTTTCTCAATTTCTGCCCCACACCTCTGTACCACCCAGCAGTATAACTTGGTACACCACCGTTAGTCGATTGATAGGTCGCGGCTGCGGTAAAGTGTGTGTGTGGCACTCCCACTTCATCTGAGATGGTCTGACCAGTGTGGAAGAGTAGGCAACATTTCCCATGGAGAGCTTCTCTAGAGCGCCTATCGGAGGCCCTTCCGCCAACCGTGGCTCTGCAAGAGAGATGTATAAAACAAAAATTCAAGGAGAAGTTTATCTGATCATAATAGAGAGTGAGTAAAACTTATATTTTGAGAGCTGGAATTTAGCCATGTGAAGTTATATACTACATTACATGTTTGTGTGTGCAGTCATTGGGGGTGTGGTTTTGTTAACTCAAAAGTCAGTCCTCTGACCTCTCTCTGAGCCCTGGCCCACTTAAATTATATTTTTTGTAATATACTCAAGTACTCATTGTTTTTTTCGGTAAAGTCACGTATGTAGAAATACAATACCGAAAAAAAACCAATGAGTAATTTTATGCAGTCACGAAAGCTTTAATACTTTATTAATATACTCAAGTGTTTAATACCTGTACATTGTAGTGAATGTAGCGCCTCTAGTGGCTTCAAGGGTCATATGCATCCATTGTGTACAATTAATGAACATGCATGAAACGTGATGGAGATCATGAGTGAATCATAACATGCCGAACATGTTATTCCAACCCATGGAATAACATGTTTATGTTTATTAACAAGGAACAGAATAATCTCAGTCGGTATGAGTTTATGATTCTATTTTGCTGTCAAATGTACTTATGAGTTGGATGTAAGCGTTAAACGAACGTCAACAGTGCATAGCAATGTAACAGCGGTCCCACGCAACAAATCGCGTGGCCAATTTACAGTGCCAATTCACATTTTTAGACATTACTCTTCGAGTCTATTAAAACTGACCTCTCCTCGCACATAAACATCATATTCGGGTTACATTTTGACATATGTAAACATATTAGAACTGTTGATAAACCCATTAAAACAACCACCACAGTATTCGCCTGTTTACAAATAACTCGCATGAATGCAATCTATTCACGCGCAATGGCGCATTTTTCATAATTTATTATTCCCCAGAGTGTGTTCACATGCCTGCTATTTTTAATGGTGTTACTAGAAGGGTTATTTTTTTCTCTCTCCAAATTAATTTTCACCAAAACTTAAACGTCGTGTTTTGGTTTCACGCGGCAGTGTGCGCTAACCCTGCAACGGCACGCGTGGTTCAGAAAGCACGGGCTACTCAGGGAAAACGACAGCACACAACGTCGAGGAGGGTGCAAAGCAAACGCGGAGAGAGATGGTCACGCACGCTTGGAATGGCAACGAGAGACGGATGGATGAAGGAACGCGTGAAGTGAAGAACACCCCCGCAGGTTACAAAGACTTCGTTAGAACCGCCAAGGAAGTCGACGATGGGCTTGGACAGGGACGCCGGGGTCTGTGGTGGAAGAACAATAACCAATATTCTTTGGGTCTTTCGGTAAAGTCACGCAGAAAACGACAGAACACAACGTCTGCGTTTGGCTTTAGAGGCTGACCCCTCTTTCATCTCCACCTGATGACGACCGCTTGTGTTGCGATCGAAACGTCGTAGTTTTTTGTTATTATTTTTTTACATATCTACGTGACTTTACCGAAAGACACAAAGAATATTAATTCCTGCAGCCACGAAAGCTTTAAGCCAAGATTTAATAATAACTAAGTGGCAGCCAAAGACATGGGACGTGTCCTGATGAAGATGCCCTCTTTAGGTGGTGGATCGTTGAATGAATTCACGGGCAGGTGCAAGAGGGATTGTGTAATGACATTCAACGTTTATATTGCCAATGTTTCGTTGGTACTTGAAAATAAAACAAAAATATCCCGCGTAGCCAGTTACCCAGCTATAGTTTGCAAGAGAGATGGGTGGTTCCTATCCCCGTAGGACAAGAACAGCCACAATCACAGTGATGCGTACGGAGGAACGAACAGGCAACATAGGAACAGAACGCATCAGAGGTACAGGAAAAAATTAATGTGCAGAGGACAACGCTTAACGATATGAACAATTTAAACTTTCATGGTTAAACAAAAAAACATGATTTTGAGTGGTGGTAGTGGTGGTGGCTTGGCTAGGCCTTCATCCAGCAGTGGATTGACCACGGTTGATAATGAAACGAGGCAGGTGATGATTGCACGAGCTTTTGGCTTCTCTCTTTGAACCTGTTGGGGTCCCCCTTCTAAACTGTTGGGGGGGGGGGGGGGGGAGGAAACGAATGGAATAAAAAAATGTCTGCTGAGGTAGAGATCCACGATGGAGTGGGAAATCAAATCTGGTCCCCACCTCCGCTCAACCTGAACTGGCCCATTGTTGTGATGCTTATTAATTTATTCCCCCACTACACGCGAGTGTTGGTGACGCAGCGAAGCATGCATTTCCCGATCACTCAATATGATTACGTCACCTTTTTAACCTGCTGCCAAGACCTTTGCTTGCCGGGTGTTCAAAGGGGTTCTGGAACAGAATTTTTTTAAACTGAGCAAAAATTAAGCCGAAACATACAAGTTTTAAATTATTGGTTTAAATATTTTTTGTACATCCCTATCATAATCGTCATCATCATCAATATCACAAACATTCACTTTCTAACGAGGTATACTCAACGTAGGCTTCCATCCGTATGTTTAAAAAAACTCATGAATCGGTCAAAAAACACACACACAAATTATAACGCGCACATATCTCGCTAATCGGACGCCTTGTTCGATCGAGAACTCGAAGTCCCCTCCTTGTGTGTCACCATCAACAGGTGCGAGCCTGGAGCGGGCTGCTTGAGTCTGTTATATTTCGTTCACATCTGAAATGTGTTCATGAACAGGAGGAGAATGTATTATCTTGAATTTCTTTCGTGCCGTACGTAGCCAAACACGCTTATCGGATGTGCGGAGGAAAGACAACAAACTAAACACAAAAAGCAGTTATAAATGCATGAGTTTTCAATCTAGATTATTTAAAAGTGCACAGCTCCAGTGGCTTCCTAATATCGGAAGGAAGAGCGTTCCAGACGGCCGCAGAAGAAGGGCATTTGAAAGCGCACGATGCGGTGACCGTCTTTGTCCGATGGTTACGCGTGTATGTTGAACTTCTTTCGCACCGTACGTAGCCAACCGCGCTAGTTAGCCAAAAGCCGCTGCGGCGAGGGTGACCGGAGTTTGTGTGTGATGGTTTACGCGCCTTTACGAAATTTTTGGCACAGTGGTTATCACATCGCCGCGCTACGAACCCAGTGAGCTGAGATGGAGGCTCAGTCCCAGCGAACATGGATGCTGAGTGTTATCCACCCCTTGTTCAGCAACACACCATGGCCAGCGTAGCGAAATATGGTGAAAACAACGCCCACGATTAGGGCATAGCACGGACCGGCCTTCCTTCACCCAGGAATGGATTGGATTCACTCTTTGACACACCGGTGGGCTGAAGTAGTAACTATACAGGCGTCAGGGTCGGGATCGCACCTACGACCTCCTGTACAACAGGTGAGGTAGTTAACACTCTCGCCACCGGGAAGTGTCCTGTTATGCCCAGGAATATTCTTCCTACTAAAGTGGATAATTATCCACTTGTTTTGATCCCACCTCAAAATGAATAATGGATTCCAATTGATCCACAACATTTTCACGGTTAAGTGGTATTCATCCTCTTTGGTTCTTTCGGTAAAGTCACGTAGAATGAGAATAAAATAATAAATTGATAAAATAAAATAACACAATAAAATTCTCACGACGTTTCGGCCACAACACAAGCGGCCTTCATCAGGTGAAGGGACGAGACTGTCTGGAGGACAGCGCTGGAGCGAACAAAGCCACGCTCAGATCGCGACCTTTAAGCTGGGTGAGAAGAAACAAAGCGCCTTGACAAAGGAATTAGCATAGATTTTAGCATTAAAATAGCTGAGTGATTAGCTTGTGACTGGTCACAGAAATGGCAATGTTAAAGTCAAAGCATACACATTCACAGAGGCACTTAGTACAAATCAAACAGGAAAATTTAGCATTGAAATAACTAGGAGAATTTAGCATTGAAATAATTGAGTGATTAGCTTGTGACTGGTCACAGAAATGGCTATGTTAAAGTCAAAGCCTACACATCTGAGCTAGTCACAGTAACTGGGTACACACTACATTATATAATGAATACTATATTGTAAACCAATAAAAAACTAAAATATAAATTACCTCAATGTTATCAATAAACTCTATATATTCTCCAATCAGCTAAGCTACCAACAATAAGTCGGTAAATATCACAATGCTATATGGCGAATAAATGGGTGGATTCTTACCCTCAATTTTAGCACCACGGATAGCTACGAGCCCCGTTCAGACGGACGAGTTCATCCATGGTCGGAACGGAGGAGGGGGAGAGAGACAGCTGCGAGGCGCTGTTATACTCCATGTTGTAAACCATACCATTAACCATGGTGTGAGAGGTATTAAGAGTCAATGCCAGCGAAAGAGCTGCGGTCTGAAGGTCATCGTAAAATACAATTAATTAAGAACAGAAATGGTTTAAAACATCTTTCCAATGGTTACTAAGCCAGAATCCATCTTCTCGGTTGAAATTTTCTCTGTGCTTGTATATGTGAATGGCCTCATGAACGAATCTCTCATGGTAGCCGGTTGGTTTGCAAAGAACCTCCGTCTTGGAGAAGTCAATGTCATGTGAGCCCACTGAATTATAACAGTGATCTGCCACGGCAGAGGAGTTCATTCTACCGTGTTTCAAGTCTGCTTTATGTTCGCGGATGCGGTCCGAGATATGTCGTTTGGTTTTTCCAATGTAGCTACTACCACAGAGGCACTTTAGTTTGTAAACGCCCGGGTACTGTATGTCTGGAACAGCAACTTTTACAGATGGAACCAGATCACGGATTCTATGTACTGTGTTGAATCGGACCTGGATCTTGTGTTTATTCAGGATTTTGGAGATTTTTTAGTGACCCCTGCAATGTAGGGTAAGGTGGTGGTTGTGAGTGGCTCCACAAGAGGATCCTTCTTCATGACTGGAGTGATGGCTTTGCGGATTGTGTAGTCGGAGTAACCATTAGCCCTGAGAGCCTGGTGTACGTGCTTGAGTTCACTGGTAATGTGTTCCTGGTCGGAAATGCATTGGGCTCTATGGTATAGAGTCTTGATGAGGGAGTTCTTCTGGGATGGATGGTGGTGGGAATCCGGTTTCAAGTAAGCATCTGTATGGGTAGCTTTCCTGTAGACAGAGTGGTTCATTGAACCATCATGTCTCCTTTTATTTAAGACATCCAAAAAGGGTAGTTTGCCATCTTTTTCGACCTCCATGGTAAATCTGATGGCTGGGTGTATGGAATTGATGTGGTCGCGGAATTGGTCTAGAGCAGGCTGGCCATGTGGCCAGATGACAAAAGTGTCATCCACGTACCTCTTCCATAAGGTCGGGCGTAGAGTGGCAGTCTGGATGGCGTCAGTTTCAAATTTTTCCATGAATACGTTGGCTACAACCGGAGATAGGGGAGCGCCCATTGGGGTGCCCTCAGTTTGTTTGTAGAAAGTTCCATTCCAGGTGAAGTATGTGTTGGTTAAGCAATGTCTCACCAGGGTGGGTACATCAGTATGCAGTCCTTGATGAACCAGGTCTTCAATGATAGCGATGGTGTCAGGTACCGGGACTTTGGTGAACCAAGGACACCACATTAAAACTGACAAGCAGGTCGTCTGGGGACAGGGAAATGCCTTTGATTGTCGATACCAGGTGAGTAGAATTTAGTACCGCAGAGGTGTTTTTTCCAGTGAAAGGTCGCAGTATATCAGCAAGAAAACGTGCCAGTTTATACGTGGGGGAGTTGATAATAGAGACGATGGGACGAAGGGGTGTATCTTCTTTGTGTATCTTTGGAAGGCCATATAATCTTGGTGGTCTGGCAGCAGAGGGCTTCAACGAGCACTGTTCGGTCTGATCAATTAATGCTGTTGAATCAGAGATTATTTTGTTCGTTTTGGTAACCAGGCTGTTGGTGGGTTCTCTTTTTATTTTTGTATAGTTGCCATCGTTGAGTAGTTCTTGAATTTTGTTGTTATATTCTGTTTTGTCCATGATGACAGTGGCATTTGCCCTTGTCGGCTAAGAGGACGACAATGTCAGCTCTCTTTTTTAATTGAGATAATTCAAAGCGTTCATCTTTGCTGATGTTGCTGGGTGGCAACTTAGCGTTTTTGAGGGTTGCAGCGATTTCAGATCTTCCTACGTCTGCAGAGATGTGACTCAAGCCCTTGAGTGCAATGTCGACATGGGCAATGATATCATTAACCGGTATGTGCCTTGGTGTGACAGCAAAGTGTAGACCTTTAGCTAAAACGGATTCCAGACCATCAGAAATGGAACTGTTACTGCGATTAATTACGACTTTGTTGAGGTCTATCTTTTCGGTGTGTGGATCCGATTTTTTGTTGGAGAGGTGATTGAATTTGGAAATCAAATTGTCCCTACATTTGGTCGACATAGTGGCAGCCGGAGAGGTAGTCATATTGTCTACATGTTCCCAATCCGATGTAGACATTGTTACTGTCAATGTTAAGTGTGATTTGTAGAGTGTCTTGTCTAACTGATCGAGTTCGGTGCGTGTAAGTCAGATTTTTTCCGAGATAAGAGCGAAGCTAGTTCTAGCTAGAATTCGTTTTGCATTGAGAGAAGTTGCAGCAGCAGAGTTTAGTGTAAATGCGGTTGGTATTACCTTAGAGTCGCGGCATCTCCTCAGAAAGGTGAGAGACTCGATTAGTTGAGCCTTCTTATCCCGGAGTCTGTTGAATGATCTTAAGGTTGTGTGGAATCCCTCCCCGTAGAGGCGGTTAAATTTCGATTTAAAACTTTCGTGACTGCAAGGATTCATCTTCTTTGGTTCTTTCGGTAAAGTCACATAGAATGAAAATAAATAATAATTGATCAAATAAAATAACACAATAAAATTCTCACGACGTTTCGGCCACAACACAAGCAGCCTTCATCAGGTGAAGGGACGAGACTGTCTGGAGGACGGCGCTGGAGCGAACAAAGCCATGCTCAGATCGCGACCTTTAATCTGTGTGAGAAGAAACAAAGCGCCTTGACAAAGGAATTAGCATAGAATTTAGCATTGAAATAGCTGAGTGATTAGCTTGTGACTGGTCACAGAAATGGCTATGTTAAAGTCAAAGCATACACCCATTTTTTCGCCACATAGCATTGTGATATATACCGACTTATTGTTTGTCGCTTAGCTGATTGGAGAATGTATAGAGTTTATTGATAACATTGAGGTAATTTATATTTTAGTTTTTTTATTGGTTTACTATGTAGTATGCATTAAATAGTGTAGTGTATACCCAGTTACTGTGAATAGCTCAGATGTGTAGGCTTTGACTTTAACACAGCCATTTCTGTGACCAGTCACAAGCTAATCACTCAGTTATTTCAATGCTAAATTCTCCTGTTTGATTTGTACTAGGTGCCTCTGTGAATGTGTATGCTTTGACTTTAACATAGCCATTTCTGTGGCCAGTCACAAGGTAATCACTCAGCTATTTCAATGCTAAATTCTACGTTAATTCCTTTGTCAAGGCGCTTTGTTTCTTCTCACACAGCTTAAAGGTCGCGATCTGAGCGTGGCTTTGTTCGCTCCAGCGCTGTCCTCCAGACAGTCTCGTCCCTTCACCTGATGAAAGCCGCTTGTGTTGTGGCCGAAACGTCGTGAGAATTTTATTGTGTTATTTTATTTGATCAATTTATTATTTTATTCTCATTCTACGTGACTTTACCGAAAGAACCAAAGAAGATGAATCCTTGCAGTCACGAAAGCTTTAAATCGAAATTGGCATTCATCCAACAAATTATCACGTAATCTGCATTTTTTAAAACTTTTTTTCCCACGGATAGAGTACATTTGTGGATAGCATCAGCGGATAACAGGATGCGCGATGTTCGTCCGCCACATCGCCGCTGATCAGAGGGCTCTTGTGCAGCACGGTGTATCTCATGCACTGCCATGGGGCAAATTCGAACCACCGTGGCTGGTGTGGAATGGGGAGTGGTTTAAGCCCGGCCGGGTTGGTCAAAAGGGGGCCCCGAACCCTCTGCGGTTACACTGCTTTCATATTCCTCCCAGGAAATGTTTTCAATTATGGCTCCATTCGAAGGAAAATTCCATCTGAAAAGGAACCCTCAGCTGCCTTCTCCTCTTGGGAGTAATATTAGGCAATAGAGCTCATTACTGGTACAGTATCCTTTGTAGTTGGACACAGATGTTGTCGGTAGAAGCCGGCACACACCGAGACGCCTACACCGTGCAGTACTTTGAGTAGATAATGGACCGCCTTGGCCGTTATGGATCTTTGGCAGCAATTGCTTAGGTGAATATGATTACTTATGTGTAAAATTAGCTCTGGACATCATTGCACGGTTGTCGGGGAAACAAAGTCCAATAAAAGAGTTGTTTTTTACTCATATCACCAAAAGAAAATAACGAAAGTGTTTTTATTTGGGGAATGAGAAGAGTTTAGGGGTTTCTTATTCATGCCCAGCAGGGGCAGCAGCTGTAAATCATTACACATTATGTAAAAATGCATAAAAAGTAAACAACGTAGAAATACGCAAATAATTGTATAATTCAATTATCGATAGCTATTACACGATTTTATTTAGGGAAATTACGTTTCAAACAACAACAACAGTGACGTTCAAAACAAACAGCGGGCAGGAACATGTTTTCCAAAAACATACATGAACAGAAACATACAAATGGACAACGTAGACCTCGTTGGCTGTGACCGAACGACACGGAATGCAGCCCGATCTCCTTCGATCCTCGAGGTCGAGAGGGGCTGGGTTTGATCCTGCACTGCGCTTGGATGTGGCGAGCGGCACGCACGCCAAGCTTGTCGTAGGCAGGGTGCACGGCTACACGCGATGAGGGGCAGCACACGGGACATCTCGAGTCCATTGCTCGTCCTGTACTCTTCTCTGCTCCATGCTGTCAGAAAACCCGCACTTGACCGGGGACGGAATGGCGAAGTGAGGTCAAATAATTGCCCAGGACCCTTACACGACGTGGGGCAAGGCCCTCTTATCCCGAGGAGAGAACGGACAAAAGGGGGCCGGTAACGCGATGCACAACGCTCACCTCTGAGAATCCACGGATAAACTTGCGATTTTTAATGGAAACATGGCACTTTAATGCCAATTGAGGAGACGTCTGCAGGCATGGATGAAAATGAAACAATTCATTGTAATAACTTGCTCGACTAGGGATATATATATGATCTGGAATACGGAGCGCCTGTGCAATATTTGTGTTTGATCCATACAACTCGAGTTACATTAAAAGGAGAAAAAAAGTTTAAAAGGAAAAAAAAAACTTTTCTATACCAAACGCTCGCACTGAGCGCAGCTGTGCAAAATGGCAAGTTTTCTCTTCATCAACGTGTATGTATATTTTTATCTCTAGGGAATCATTTCTGACGTTTTCCGACTCGCGAGTCGCCTGGATAAAGGGGATGAGTGAAAATCCCGCGCTGGACAAGGGGGGGGGGGGCGGGGGGAGGGGTACCTAAGAGGCCACCTCCTGAAAAGGGTCCACCTTGTCCCTGTAGGCCCACCTTGTCCTTGAAGGGGGCCCACCTTGTCCTTGAAGGGGGCCCACCTTGTCCCTGAAGGGTGCCCACCTTGTCCGTGTAGGGTACCAACCTTGTCCCTGTAGGGTGCCCACCTTGTCCGTGTAGGGTACCAACCTTGTCCCTGAAGGGTGCCCACCTTGTCCCTGTAGGCTCACTTTGTCCCTGTAGGGCCCACCTTGTCCCTGTAGGGCCCACCTTGTCCCTGAAGGGTGCCAACCTTGTCCCTGGACCGTGCCGCGGCCAAACGAAACGGAGTCGGTGAGACGCCACCTTTTCTGGAGCCGAGCAAGTGTGGAGGAAAGGCAATTTATCGTGTGGAACACTGGAGGACGGTTTTAATTTACCTGTGGCTCCGACGTGGCACAACGCTCACCTCACAGAATCCACGGATAAACTTGCGATTTTTAATGGAAACTTGGCACTTTAATGCCAATTGAGGAGATGTCTGCAGGCACGGATGAAAATGAAACAATTCATTGTAATAACTTGCTCGACTAGGGATATATATATAATCTGGAATACGGAGCGCCTGTGCAATATTTGTGTTTGATCCATATAACTCGAGTTACATTAAAACGAGAAAAAAAGTTTAAAAGGAAAAAAAAACCCTTCTATACCAAACGCTCGCACTGAGCGCAGCTGTGCAAAATGGCAAGTTTTCTTTTCATCAACGTGTGTATATATTTTTATCTCTAGGGAATCATTTCTGACGTTTTCCGACTCGCGAGTCGCCTGGATAAAGGGGATGAGTGAAAATCCCGCGCTGGACAGGGGGGGGGGGGGGGGGGGAGGGGTACCTAAGAGGCCACCTCCTGAAAAGGGTCCACCTTGTCCCTGAAGGGGCCCACCTTGTCCCTGTAGGCCCACCTTGTCCTTGAAGGGGGCCCACCTTGTCCTTGAAGGGGGCCCACCTTGTCCTTGAAGGGGACCCACCTTGTCCCTGTAGGCCCACCTTGTCACTGTAGGCCCACCTTGTCCCTGAAGGGCCCACCTTGTCCTTGAAGGGGGCCCACCTTGTCCCTGTAGGCCCACCTTGTCCCTGTAGGCCCACCTTATCCCTGAAGGGGGCCCACCTTGTCCCTGAAGGGGACCCACCTTGTCCCTGTAGGCCCACCTTGTCCCTGTAGGCCCACCTTGTCCTTGAAGGGGGCCCACCTTGTCCCTGTAGGCACACCTTGTCCCTGTAGGCCCACCTTATCCCTGAAGGGCCCACCCTGTCCCTGAAGGGTGCCCACCTTGTCCCTGAAGGGGGCCCACCTTGTCCCTGAAGGGGGCCTACCTTGTCCCTGTAGGCCCACCTTGTCCTTGAAGGGGGCCCACCTTGTCCCTGTAGGCCCACCTTACCCTTGAAGGATGCCCACCATGTCCCTGAAGGGCCCACCTTACCCTTGAAGGAGGCCCACCTTGTCCCTGAAGGGGGCCCACCTTGTCCCTGGACCGTGCCGCGGCGAAACGAAACGGAGTCGGTGAGACGCCACCTTTTCTGGAGCCGAGCAAGTGTGGAGGAAAGGCAATTTATTGTGCGGAACACTGGAGGACGGTTTTAATTTACCTGTGGGTCCGACGTGGCAACTGGTAACACGAGACACACGTGGGCGCAAGCACTGCAAAAAAATCCCTTTATGAAATAAATAAATACTGTAACCTCTCTTTTTTTCTCCCTCCTCCTTTTCCATGCGGGGTGACTTCACGGGATTTGGAAAGCGCCTCTGAGCGATCGACTCTTGCTCCGAAATGTCGACATTTGGGAATAGTGTGTCCTTTTCTTTTTTTCAACTCGGTTCATTCATTTGCGAGAACCGGTGCGTTTCAACACACACTCACTCACTTCGCGCGAGAGGCTCGCCTTCATTGCGAGGTTGTTGGTTTAAACTGCTGACACACGGGTGGGTGACGAGTGTGAGAGTTAATAAATGAACCCGGCGATTCTCGAACGTGTGGCCACTTAGCAGCAGGCGGGCAATAAAGGACAGCCAACGCCCACCGGAGGTTGCGTTGTGGCTCCCTAGGGCATTCGCTTTCGCCTCCCAAAAACCCAATTTCATCTTCTCGCAGACCGGATTGCTGCAAATTGTATCGCGGCGGTCGAGTCCGCGTGGCTGCGTTCGCAACTAACGGCCGCATGTTGTCAATGCTTCTGTAATGACAACTTGACACGGTTCTCTTGAGATGGCACTTCATTGAAGATACGTTCGCTTGACATCAGGCGGAGACCCCCACCGCAACAGCCCCGAGCCTCCCGCGCATCTCCTCCTTAAATACCGACACGAGGCCACGCCCCCCTTCTCGAACCTTCTCGCTGACTCTGGACGCTCGCTCCACCAGCAGACTCCACCGTCCTCTTCCGTCAACTGACCACGCCCCCTTCTCGAACATTCCCGTAGCCACAAGTCCCTTCGCACTCACAACTGACTCCCCCGTGATTACCTCCAGTGGCCACCACCAGTGCATTCGTACTGCAGGCTGACCTCACCTGCCATTACCTCCCGTGGCCACTAGTCCCATCACACCGCATGCAGGACCCATTGTCATTCCACTTCTGTCACTCGTAAAAAAAATAACACCGTCAAATGAGGCTACTTGCGAAGTAGAGGCACGTTTAAAAGTAAAGCTGTGCTCCGTATTAGGAAGCCACTGGAGTCTATGCACTTAAAAACATGTCAATTGAAGACTAATTTCTATGAGAACTGCTTTTCGTATGAAGTCTGTCGTCCTTCCCCTGCACCTCCGATTAGCACGCTTGGCTACGAACCCGTGCAAAATATAAGTTCAGCATGCGTTGAACGTAAATCCCAGATCACTCACGCACTTGCTTTCCCAACAGAGATAAGCTCTACTACGGACGTTTATCTTAGC
Source organism: Petromyzon marinus (assembly GCF_048934315.1). NCBI lineage: Eukaryota > Metazoa > Chordata > Hyperoartia > Petromyzontiformes > Petromyzontidae > Petromyzon > Petromyzon marinus. The sequence continues at coordinate 17,466,670 of NC_133674.1, forward strand.
GTTACAATTTCTAGGAAAAGATCAGCTTAACGTTAGACTATGGAGTACGCCGTGTGCGTATGTTTCTTGTTGAGCTCCAAGGCATTCGGGCAAAAATAAAGAATGAATACAGCCTTGACACCCACAGAGGTGAACGGTATCGCTCAACTTCTTATTATTATTGACCGGTTCACAGAAAGACGTTTTCCCTTGAAGTCTTTAAACATAATTGATGGGTGGAGGTGCCAGAGTGAGAAACATGTGACACACACGCACGCACTTACTCCATCTCCCCCTCTAAACCCTCTCTCGCCCTTTCCTTTCTCAGCCGTGTGCTCATTCTGCCACGCCGCCTGTTCCACAACAGCGGCTAATATGTTGAGATATAAACACGGCGTCAAACAAAAAAAAGCATTTCACGAAATAACTGCAACTTTCACTCGCAGAATTTTTTTTGTGGAGGGAGAGGGGGGCAAGGGGGGGAGGGTGGTGGTGGCTGTAGCGGAGAATCAGCGGCCCATCACTTGACTTTAACACAAACACAAATGATGCATCGACGTCATCGCGCGGGATGATGAGACTGAAGCGCGTTGCCCGCGCATCAACAGCGACGGCGTGGCAATGGCAGCTCAAAGAGGCCCAACAGCGCTGATGTCGTGGCCAATTTAAACAAGGTCGTCGAGTGGGCGGCAGTGCCGGATCAAGCTAGTGCGGGGCCTGCAGCATATATTCTTTGGGTCTTTCGGTAAAGTCACGTAGATAGGAGATAGGTTCAAAGAAAATAACAACAAATAACGTGACTTTACCGAAAGATCCAAAGAATATGAATTCCTGCAGTCGCGAAAGGTTTAAGTCAAGAGTTTCCCTGTAGCATATGTTATAAAGGGGCCCTAAACTAAAAATACAATTAAACACATACATGTTTTACTTGCATAGTACAATAATTGTATTTTATCATTTGCCATAAGTGCAAAATGGCTGAACCGGAATTGATAGATTGAAAGCATTCAGCGAGGGGCCCTTGAAAGTGCGGGGCCCGTAGCTACTACTACATATGTAGCTACTTGTGCGACTAGGATCATCCGGCGCTGGTGGGCAGGCCTTCCCCATCTGCTGGCCCGATAGAACGCGAGGTGGTGCCGGCGGCATGGAGAAGCAGGACGGGGGGGGGGGGGTGCTGACGGGATGGGGGGAGAGGGAGGGCATGGAGGGCCCTCAATCTGCGTTGTCGGACCCACCACGGAGATGTAACAGCCACGCACGCTGTGGAGCTCCCACGGCATAACCTCTCACCTCCGAGTATCCATTGCAAGACCGGAACTCGAGGCTGCTGGAATTCCATTATTTTTTTGCCTCCTCCCTCTTGACTCTGGGTGTTAGTGGGAATATCGGATTCTGGGGTCGTTAGCATTTTGCCACTGCACCCTCCCCCGCCCCCCCCCCCCCCCAACAGTTAAGTACATTACAGGCAGCTAGAGAACGGCGGGCTATAAAACTGACAAGACGCTTCATTTTAAATGGAGATAAAAGGGCGTTCTGTTACTTTTGCGTACAGGACATCGCGGACGAAATGTCTTTTTTATTGACTGTGAGTGTAAAAATTCAGCTTTTTTTGACATGGAAAATGAACGGAAAAGCCACTTTAAAGATGACACATCAACAGGTGAATAAAATAACTTGCGATTTAATACATGCGCAGAGGCGGCGCGGTGGCGCAATAGTTAATGCGCCTGCTCTGCACCCGGCTCTCTGAGTTTGATTCCAGTCTATGGCTAACATCGGTGTCAAGGGCGATACGGAACCAGTTCAAGGGCTGACCAGCATGGTGAAGTATGGTTAAACCACCCCCATTGGCTGACGTGGCATGCGAAGACCTTGACCCTGCAGTTGTTTATCAAAGAGTTGCAATTTATATATTTTGTATTAGATGTCAAATGCATGTTTTCCTGTGCAAGCATATGTGACATCATTTACGTTTCGTTTATATTTGCAGTTAAAAAAAGCCTGTTTATTGAAAGCTATTATTTACTGAAAGTTGTGGATTTAATGACGATTAAATCTAAATACGCACCACATATATCTCGACACTGGCAAAATACTTACATTATTAATTCCATGCAAGGCTGTGCGTGCGCATAATTATAACAAGATACACTCTTGCTGCATTGACATGAAAATCGAACCAAATATATGATGTATTACAAGCATCTGATTACTTAAAGGCATTTTACTCCTTAAAATAACTCGCAGCGGTGAAATCCATCCTCGGAGCGGGACCCGAGTATGGTGAGCGCGTACACTCGCGCGCACACTCGCCCACAACATCTGCTTGGAATAAGCCACACAGCCAGGGGCTTCATTCCCTTCCAAAGTCTTCTGTGAAAATGAGTAACTTGGTGCACGAGACACCATCGTTTAATGTGGTCGCACAAAATGGATCAAAATTCTGGGGCTGGGTACCACCACCACCACGAACAAACCAGGCTGTATGAAAACTGGAGGTTTTGTTGTTGTTTGGCCCCGTAGTAACATTGTTCTGCTCGGCAAAGCTTTTTGAGGGGGGGGGGCAGGAGGAGTGGGGGGGGGAGCAGTCTTGTCAACACCATGCGTCTTCACGTCTGCGCCTTGAAGCCGCTGGTGCAAGTGGCCTGTGCACACGGACCGACTGACCGACCGCGTCGTCGCCCCGTGCCAAGATCGGAAATTTAGGAACGGGAAAAAAAAACAAGTTTAGCCAAATGTACGAAACATGTGGAATGTTTAACGCGTGCAAGGCTGTTTTCTCTGCGTGTGTGCTTAAACACAATACAGGTCAACTCGGCCTCAAATGAGTACCTGGTGCGGGGTGTAAACATCGCCACTGGAGAGGCAAAGGCGGCCGGGCGTGGTGTTGATCACCCACCCCCTCCGTGTGCCGTGCCGGCCTTCATAGGTGCTCGCTAACAGCACTTGCCCCAACAAGGCTGTGAAGGCTATACTGGGCGGGGGGGATCCTTGTCTTTTAAACACTACATATACGTACACAAGCAGTTTGAAGAGGCTCTGGGTTCATGGATAACCAGATATTCGCTGGAATTCAAATTCTAATAAACATAATCAACTACATCATGGGACCTCCTTTGCCAGTACCAAAATATGAGAATAGGTTTTCCCATTTTTCTGATCTAACACCGTTTGAGACGAGGCTCCAAAGAAAGCTGTCTCTGGTATGGACCAATTAGTTTCAAAGACAATGCATATATTATCAGAGCATGTTTTTGTTTGCATTCTGACCACAAGCATTGTGGTTAATGCAGACATGATTCCTTGTCAAAGATTTCAGTTTGGTCTTTTAACATCTTAACACAGCTGTTTTGTTGCCAGAAAAAAGGGGAAAACCTATTCTCATAATAAACTAATTAACATAAAATGGATTTATATTACTCGTCGCTTTTTTGTCTCTGCTCTGATCTAAATCCATCTTTGTCTCTCGTGTCCATCTCTATCTTTTATCGACATCATCACGCGACATCTACCTCTTGTCGATATCACTCCTGTCATCTAACGAGGAGCTTATACATGGAAACGGGGGGGGGGGGGGCCCACCAACAATGCTTGATGCTTGGGCCCCCAGAAAAAGAAGGTTTTAGAATACATCGTCGAATGCAGTATCACATTTTTTTCAGCAGCATGTTCAGGGAGATAAATGCTAATTGTCGAGGTCTGCTCGGCACGAGAGGGCTTCAGGACAGAGTTTCATGTCGGTTTTTTTGTATATTCCTCCGTTGAAGGAGAGTAAACTACCACCGACCATATAGTAAACCACTGTATAATAGAGAGTTTTGTGGGTTAGATCGCGTAAATATAAATGTGTCCTTAAACCCGCCAATACCGACACAGCCAACTGATAAGGGTTGTCACGTAAACAAAACATCCCCATTCGTTACTAGTCCAGCACACCGGTGTGTTGGAGAATAAACCCACAACATTTACAGTTCTCGTACGACGTTTCGCCATTAATTAGTTGTAATTACTGTCGTCTGGTGATGCGAGTTGTAATTACTGGCAAAACGTCGTACTCGATTTATAAATTTTGTGGATTTACTCTCCAACACACCGGTGTGCTGTACTAGTAACGAATTGGCACGTTCTGTTTACGTGACAAACCTTACTAATTGACTATCGAGTGGTGGCGGGTTTAACGACACAGTTATTTAATTACGCGATCTTACCCAAAAAAAACTCGTATGGATAATATTGGTCGCGAAAGCCGACGTGTTAAACCACAGTAAGCTGTCTTACTTCAACGGAGGAGCAGCAAAACTACACAAACTCTCTCCTGAAGACCTCCCGTCGTGGCCGGTAGATCTCTCCGACATCGGCACTTCTTAGCTCTGTAAAAGTATTGCCATTATGCGCAAGAATGGTATAGCTTCAGTCGCAACCTCCAGACACCACCAGCATCAGAGAAGGAGAGACCTCCCACCATGCACACGGAGAATGCGGTGTGTTTTGGAATGGGGGGGGGGATAAGCAGGAAGGAGAATAAATAAAGAAAGATCACACAATTGAGCAAAAGCCAGGCCATAAGAAGACTTTGATGACAAAGAGAAAGTTACTTTTTTTGTTTAATATCACGTACAATCAATCATTGACGGGAAATTGTGTGTTGAATACATTATTCTCTTAAATGTTTTGGAATTAAAACAACACTTCGTTGCATTCTAGGAGGTGGAATGCTGAAAGGGAGACTGTCCACAGGCTTGATGTGAGGACTGGGTTTAAAGGGCTTCGGCAAAGCACTTCACTGCCCCCTCCTGACCATCGCTGCGATACAACTCTCGCGAGTTTGCTGCGCTTTTAAATCGACGACAATTAATTTCCACGATTCATGGCCACGGTATGAAAAACCGACAAGTCTCTCGTCGTATGCGTCCTCGCTTTGTGCGATTCCGTGCTGTACGTGCGGCTAACCTATTTCTCCCGAAAACAAAAACCGCAATATTGTGCGGTTTGAATTCACTCTGCAGTACATGCGGCTATGGCAGCGGGGGGGATCGGCAACCAAAACAACAAGAGGAGCAGTGATTTGTCTTTTTTTAATGCGGTAAAACAAAAAAATAACCCCGCAATATTTCACGAGCTGCAATGCACTGCGGTGAATAACGGTCACGAAGCGGTCCTTGAAAGCAGCGGTCCCCAACCCCACCGGGGCTACGCGGTTGGGCGTGGGGGCAGGCAGCGTTGTGTGCACTGCGCGTTGTGCGCAAGGCGACAGGCAGCTGTCTCTCGTGCGGTTTCGCTTTGTGCGCCCCCCTCCCTTTATTTTCGAACGCATCTACCGCACAGGAAGGGGGACCTGTAATCGATTTTTTGTGTAATGTGAACCATGTTGTTTGTATCGTTTTGTCCTTATTTCTATCGTTTGTTCCATTCGCTTAAGAGGTAACGTTGAGCAGCTTATTTATAAATTGCATACACTAACACGAACATATTTGTCATATATAAAAATGTAGGAAAGCAGCTCCGCTGTTTTCTGTTCACTGTAACAATTACTTTGGCTCGTTGTGTCGTGTCCAACAACTCACGAGTTCAATGTATAAGCACGTGACCATTTGTCATTCAACTGCTGGCTCAGCCTCCCACCGGGTCACCCGTCCCTTGCGAGTCATGCGGGTTTGTTTGACCATACTTCACCGCGATGGACGTTGTGAGCTGGCCAGAGGAGTTAAGCACGTGATCGAAAATGAGCAATTGGTAATAATGAAAATGATTGAATTTTTTTTTATTAACCGTGCGACTTATATTGCTGTCTGAGGGTTGCACGGTGCGAAGTATACAACACCAAATGCAGGTGTTTTTTTCAAGAGGCTGTTTTATTGACGTTTGCATTCAAGTAAAACAATACACGGTGAGCAATGTAAACCAAACAAACAGCTTCGCTTTTAACCCCACCAAACCTGCCCACTCATAAGGCACCAGTGCTTCATTACACACCACATCCATCTCACCTTATTTTGTCCACGTTGTACCCTACTTTTCTATCAACCCTAAATTATTTATGATTACATCCCCCCCCCCCCTCTGATCTTCGCACCTGATAGGCAGAGTGATGTCATCATCTTACTCTAAGGCCGAAAACAAGACTTCTCCATAATTCTGGCAAATCGCCTGATGAAGCTGGTTGTAATCACTAGCGAAACGTCGAACTCAAATTGTAAATGTTGTGGGTTTACGCTCCAACACATCGGTGTGCTGAAGTAGTCACTATTTGCCACGTTTTGTTCACGTGACAAACCTTACTAATGAGCTGTGTTGGATCGTAGTGGATTAACGGCAGATGTATATTTACGCCCACAAACCCAAAAACCTTCATTATGAATATCAAATCTATTAGAATTGTAGAAATATAGGGTACAATAATATTCTAGTATGGACGGGCGTACCCCGTGTACTTTTGTGGCAGTGCCCTAACACCGATAATAATCCCAACTCCCAAGCCAGCCTAGCAGCGTTCTGGAAAATATCGAATGTGATATCAAGCCCTGTAAGACGCTCAACTCTACACGAGGAACGCAATAACTATGCAAATGCATGAGCCTGAATATTACTCATGTGCTACTCGTACACTTTAACATCAGGGGCACTGTGCTGACCAGCCAAGTAACGTGCTTATACTAAATTACACTAAGTGTGCAGTGATGGTCTGATGGTACAACTCTGCTCGTAGAAGTTGTATATGGTAGAACTCCTCTTATCTGCGACGCCATTACTTGCGACTCCTATTATTCTGTGGAAGCCGTAGAACCTGCAAATAATTCTTATTTCATCTGCATCCACTATTCTTTCAATTATCCACGAATATCCATGGTTTTAACATCCTGCGTTGCAGAATAGTTCACAATCGTTTATACATATTTCACCGGATTTGTTTGGAAAATTGAGCCAATTGTCCGTGGGTCTTAACGGACCCTTTTTTCCCAGCATGCACTGAAGGAAAATGAAGTCGTAAAATCATAATCCGTGAATTTTTCGGATAAGTCGAGTTCACCGGCAAGTTAATCGTTTTATCCACCGTCCTTTTTGTGGCTAATTTGAATACACTCACAGCTATAACAGACAATAGGATCTACATCACGGCCGATGAGAGCAGGTATACTGTATATAAACGACAAAAGGCAAAGTTAGCGTTAGATGAGTGGTGTAGTCATCAGTTTTTTCAATGCCAAAGTTTATAGTTTGTCCCAAAGCTCAAGAGGAGAGCAGCAACTCAAAGTGTGCCAAGTTTGCGTAGACGCTTGTGAGCCAGGGTGCCACTGATTGTGCTTTCACAACACGATAAGGCTAACAATTCAACAGCAAACATTCACCGCAACCCAAAACGTATAAATAAAACACAGCCAAAAGTGTCTCGAAACAATGCCAACGTGCACACCCGTAGTCACGAATCGACACAATGCCATTAATAACCTGATGCAAATACATAACATCTTTGGAGAGAGACAAAAAATCCCACCAGGCCCAATTTTCATTCTTAAATACTGGTATCGAACCTATAAACCGTCATGTTGTGCCCATTGTTAACTTCCTGAATCCCTTTGAATTTCTCACTCTAAAAAAAAACATTTAGATCTCAGTGACACAATATTACCAGCCAATTAACCTCTTAAATACCATTTCAGAAATCGTAAAATACCGAGGATTAATTGCACTTCAGTGAGTCTAATATCTTCATCCAATGTGAGGAGACCCACACCCCTCTGCTAGTTGGTTCTGCATCAACAGCCATCACCCCCCCCCCCCCAATCCTTCCCATAGTATTTGAGGCTCTCATAATAATCCTTGGCGTTTCCTGAAGGCCAGTCGGCCGAAACGTCAAGATCCTTGTTTCCCCCAAGTGACGGTGAGAAAAATAACCAAACCGTATATATTTGTTTTACCGAAGTAGCAAATTTACACCGAAATTTTAAACTATACGTATATTTTTTTTACCAAAGTAGCAAATTTACACCGAAATTTTAAACTATACGGGGCCGCGGCCAACAGTGGGCAAAACTGCAAGCGTTACACGACGACATGAATTTTAGAGGCGGCACAAACTGAAGTCGGCATTCATCGCCGTGTACGGTTGCAAACCACATTCCCCCCGCAGCCTTTTGAGAGCCAAGGCAGCTGAACAACCACTGCTGTCACGAAACGAAACTTAATTAGCTGTGACGGGAACAACCACTCCTGTGAACGTTAATGCCACCCCCTCTTTCCAGGGCACGACTGCGAGCACGAATTCCCAACCTAAGGGAATTGGCTACTTCATAAAGTTGGATTTTTTTTTTCATGCACCGTGTTTATATTTAAATCTTGCTTAATTCGTTTCGAATGCAGGCACATGCAACTTTACGCATAAGTGTCAACCATAATTTGTTGGCGCTTGTAATTCCGTTACAGAGCGAGTATATCTCTACGTGCTGTTCTGTGTAGGGCACATACAATATTTTCATGCACATATAACAGCCCTAATGCCAATCCACTGCTGGACGAGATTCTCAATCACACCGTGCGGTTCATTGGGATTATTTGGCCATACTTCACCAAACTGGTTAGTGCATGTTGGTGGTGGGGGAGTATGTACGCGGAAGCACAGGCGCACAATACAACATCGGAGCTTGCTGCACTGGCCTCTGCTAACCACAAAATAGTACAGCCCTGTAGCTGCTTATTACAACCTAGCATGCATGGGTGGTCACCTATCCAAGTGCTATGCAGGCTCAAAACCCGGCTTAGCTTCCAAGATCTGGCAAAAGCCCGGTGCATTTCGGGCGATTCTGGTAAGAGGGTGATATTTTCACGTACCATCAAAATACTATATCTTTGTACGTACAGATTTTGTTTTTTTCAACATTCACCACATGAAATTACAAACGGACTTTGAGGATAATGTTTTGGAGTCTGCATTGCAGCAAGTGGCTCGAAGGCAGATATTTTTTTTCTGAAAGTCATTTTACTTGTAACAGCTCCGTTGCCATGCGCGTGCATCGCTTATCTATTTCGCCAACCCCTAAAGCAGAACTTGCACGTAGAGGACGCTGCATGCGACAGTAATCCGGCGCTTAGTCAAACTGCTAAAAAAAAATCGCCCGATGGTGCGGCGTAGCGCCAGCTTTGGGTTTTTGCTTCATTAGTGTAGATGAACGTCGCGGAAGTGTTATGCTATCTTCTTTGGTTCTTTCAGTGTTATACTAGATGGACTATAACTTCGGCCGTAATTTTAGCGGGAGCTCTGGTCTGGGGCTGATTTCCAGAAAATACTTCCATGATGAAATAAAGCCTTGCCCCTCACAATACGATAACACTTCATTCACACAGTGCTTGGAAAAAATGAGAACACACGCACTGCGTTATAATTTCTTTGGAACAGCTTATACCGCATGCACTTTGTCAAGTTAGGCTCAGAAGTGCATACATTTAAATACAAGGCAAACGTACTCTTAATTATAAAGTGTTTTGCAATGTGACGTATGCCTAGCAGCAAAACACGACGAGTGCCACACGAAACAGTGTTAGTTTGGGATACTCTAGTTGTTTTGACATTAGGCCTCATAAATTAATACACAAATACAGTGAAAACTACCGTCTCAAACGACGCAAATGTATACCCAAATGCGATGACTATTCATAGTTTTAAAGTGAGAATGCAACTGCACGGAAATGTGTACATTGGACAGGCAAGATATAAGCTTAAGATATGGAGACTGCAATGATTACGAGAACAGAGTTCTGTTTGTGTTTTGTGTGTGTGTATATTTTAAAGGGTTACATATTTCAACCATGCACAAAGGTTGAATTAAACTCCATTTCACTTAGTAAAATTAATCAGCCAGGTCTCCATCCTTCCCGTGTTGCGCGAGGCCAATCCACTTACAGAATGATTGATGGTGTTATGTGAAATGCACATGCTATGTGCAATCTGCTGCCGTATCGTCACCACTCCTACTCGTGGGCATGCCCATAATAACTTACGTGATTATTCCATCCTCAATAGCTTGAGTGAGGAAGCATGTTTTCTTTTATATGTTTAAGCCAGGAAATTAAAAAAAATCGGTGGCGCACATCTTTCGACCATAAACTCGCCTACCCACGAAGCATCAATTAGACAGCACATTCCGCTTTTTTTAACTTAAAATACTCGCCACACCTAACGTGCAAATTTCCAAAAGTGCCAATTGGGTTAATTTCACTAAGCGAACTATTTAAATCTCCCCGAGCCTTGCCCTCACCCGCCGCTCATGTTTTTCCTCCGTGTGGGCCGGCGCTGACGGGCGGCTCAGTCGCCCGCCGCAGGCTCTCCGCGCGCGTCGCGCTCCGACCGCCGAGACCCAGCGACCCCCACGACGGCGTCTCCACCGCCTCCGTCGCCACCGCCTCCGTCGTCTCCGCGGTGGTGGCGCGAGTAGCGCGCGAGCGCCTGCGGGCGGAACGGCTGCACGCTGACGCTGTCCAGCAGTGACGCAGGCGCGCGAGCCTTGACCGCCGGCGCCACCGCTACCGCCGCGTTCCTCGCCAGCTCCTCGCCGTGCGCCTGAGCTCGCGCCCGGAGGTCGGCGATGTCTGCGGAGAATTTCTGCGGGATCGTCCGTCGCTCGTGGCCGACGCTCGCGCCCTGCGCGGAGACGCCGCGGGTCGGGTCCTTCGCTTGTGCCGCGCTTCCTTCCTTCCCGACATCCCGCGGCCGAGCTGCTCCGTCGTCTGCCCTTCGGATTTGGACGGGCGAGTCGTGGGCGCTGGCTCGCGGCAGGCTCCCCCGAGTAGTCTTTTTTACAAAGGGAGCATTGCGGAAGACGTCGTCTTGCGCGGCGGGTTTAAAAGGAGCCTTGGAAAAGATGTCTTCCCTTTCTTGACCGATGGGAAACGGTGCCTCCGAAAACACATCGACCTCCGCTGCACCAGATGTAGTGTGGACTTGGGTGGCAGGATCACGAATTGTCGCAATATTGGCGATTACTTGGGTGGCAGGATCACGAATTGTGGCATTTCCCTCTTCAAAAATGACCACCGGATGCTGCTCTACTGGCCCTCCAGAGATGGAAACCGTTATGCTCGTAGTGTTTTTCTCTGTAGAAAAGCCAGCTCTCCCAGTTCCACCTCCGATGCTTGTTTCGGGAGTTTTACCCCTAAATTCCGTGGAAGCATCTAGGGGGGATGCATCATACGTCTCGCTTGTGTCTTCCTCTTTCTTCTCAGTGATTAAATTATCGGTGGTGGTGGTGCATGGGAGGTCAGAAGCCGCTGCGATGATTTTTTTCTCAAAGTCACTGCCATCATCGAGCAATGATGACGCAGCTTCCTTGTCGGCATATGTTGGCGTTCCGTAAACACCATACGCAACTTCGCCTGCGTTTTCTGGTTTCACCACGTCACTCCTGCTTTCTTGTACAGTGATATGGGGTACGTTAGCAGCTACCTTGTTCAAGTGCACTGCAGCCTGTGGTGTGTACTGTGAGTTTCCAACACTAACAGAACTCTTGGCCACAACATCCCAAGTCCTGGGATTAGTGCCTGCAATGGAATGAAAAAAGACAGCAATTTGTTAAATGACCTACCGTGCGCACATAACATAAAATCATCGTATTATAAAACATCAACGCTGTAATGAAATAATAATATAAAACTAGGTCGATATCGCAATATTGGCAATATAAAACATACGTAGTATATACACACAGCAATACAACGAGCATATTATATTGACTAGTTACACATACCGTTAATGTTGGGTTCATAAATGAGAAACGCAGCACGGTAAGCCTCTGTTACAACTCGTATGTAATGGACTCCTGAACACCAAAGCCGATTTTAATGATGGGACACACACAATGGAAACTTTTTGTTTTTAACCACAACCGTTGGTATGATTGTAACAAGAGATTTGTCTGTGTTCACACGTACTATGGGTGCTGTGTACAAACACTCCGAAAGGGAAATGATATGACCACAAGCAAAATAAAAGGACACCAAAGCCACGAAAAAACATTGACACTCAACTACAGAATGATGTGCATGTTCTCTCATCCTTACATTTTTTTCAGTTACAACCTCTTAAAACACAATCCTGGCAAGACATAAGAGAACATGAGAGCAATAATAATTATTGGGGGTTTTTTTGTTTGTTTTGTTTTCGGAAACATTTCCACGAAACACATGCGGGTGGGTTACCATGCGTTTGAAACACAGCATGTTCAAAATGCCTTGAAGTAACAGGAACTTTATTGATAAACAGCTTCAAGCACACAATTTTTTGTACATTTGATATAATAAAATCACCGCACGCCACCATCCGACGGTGGTAGCGAATTGCCTTTTACAGTAGCTTTTTGAAATGGCCGACTATAAACTGGCGTACACAATTTCACATTCACTACACATCACTCAAAGCAGCTAAGTGGGCTTCCTAATAATGAACCCTTCGTAATGGTTTTACACATCAGAATTCAGCAGTTACAACAATGCCTTGTTCAAGTCGGACAGACTTGCCTGGTACGCAAAAGCAAACAGTGAGCATGAGAACATTCATTTGGAGAGAACATTAATAACACTAAAATTAATACAGACAGGAGACGATCACTTGCGCCCCTGTAGACGCATGTGGCGAGGCGGATTTACAACTTTCTTGATTCAATTTTCCGATACAGTGCTTTACACAATCTCATAAAGTAGTCACGCAATAACAGACCCATTTAAGGATTCCAAGATTAAATCTTTTTTAAACAGAAAGGATTTTCAGAGCAATTGTCCATTATATGGGACAGGAGGTGGATTCCTTACACAAAACATTTCCAAGCAACTAATCATACTGTTGTTTTTTGTTGTAAAGATTGGGACTTAACACATCAACAATGTGCATTTAGGAAACCGCACGAAACTTTTTTCCTCCAAACACAACCGCGACAAGAGGGATAATAACATTTTCATTTCATGAAAATATACGGGAAGAAGGGAATGCTGCTAAAGAGGCAATGGAGTCATTCTCTTTCCTTTTGGACAAGAAAATCAAAGAGGTAACAGGAGAGAAAAAAGACCACACAAACGACCGGGAAAAGTTCAAAGAATGATAGACCAAATATTTTTGGGGGAATATCTGCTTTTTGCATAGTACATAACTAAAAATCGCACAATAACAAAAAATAATAAGAGGTAAACGTTTAAAATATGGCAAAAAATAACTTGATCCTGAAGCACATACAACTCAGAAGGAACAACAGCTTTGCATAGTAATCAAATGCTCAGCTCTTAACAGATTAACAAAATGAGGAAAACAGATGCGGATTAGACATGCTTCAGTCGAGCCACGTCAACACAGACACGGTGGAAGTGCCTCCTACGAGCACCAAGTTTCTTGTTTTTAAATGTTGCTTGGGGTAAAATATTTCACCATATAAATTTTTGGAGAAAAAAAATCTCAAAGTACAGCTTTCTGCCATAATCACTGTTGGTCTGGTAATGGTGAATCATTGAATGCGCAAATTGGACTTGGGAATGCGCCACGATACGATAAACAACACAGAATCGAGTATGTTGTACTGCACAACAGCACATTTTTTTGTTTAGACGCTGCACCTCAAACATGTTGGGATGCTGTCAAGCTCACATCGATTGGTCTCGCCAGGATTTGTTAAAATTACGGAATGAGTTTTTTTTTAGAGTCCAACTGACATTCAACGGCGTACGTAAAACACAGCCAATGCACCGTATTGAGTTTTGTAAAACGGGCAAAGTGACTGGTTTGCAATGATTAAACAGCTTTGAGAAAGGGGACTGAAAAAATAACAAAAAGACCAGCTGTATTCACTTTCACTTCACTTGTGTATTAAGAGTGAAAATGATTGCACCAAATGGGAAGGAACAGGTTTCTTAGATAGAATTACACGTGTAATTTTGGATTACAATCAAACATGCAACCTTTTCACAGAGGACAATTAAACGTCTTGTTCTACAATATAAGTCGCATCAAAAGAAGTCCCCCGTGGTTCGGAAAATCTCACGGTAACAAACTGAGAAATAAATTGCATCTTGTCACAGTATGTAAGCCTTTGATAATCTGTGGCTTTGTTGAAACGCATAGAATGCTTTACGCTGGGCATGTTTCATTCGTTTTTTTATGCAGGGGGCGATGATGATTTAGGGTTTGCAGAGGGAAATGTAAGATTATTCTGCATTGATGCAATGGCCTTTTAAAGTTAAAAATTTGCACCTGCTAGGGTTACACGTAAGCTGAGGACAAGCAGCATAAAACAGCGCTACATTGTGTAATTTAGCACAAAATGGAACACCTTAACAAGTCAAATTATATCCTCACCTACATAATGGTCCCAATTTAGAATGAAGTGTGTTCAAATTGGAATGCTTATAATAAACCAGATTCTAGCGGAAATGTTAAAATACATCAGGAATGGCGATGACTTAATTTCTGAACGATTTAAAACTTTTTAAGCAACAGCAACAACAAAATTGCTGCGCTGTATTGAAATTCAAGTGTTTAAATATTTTAAATGAAAGAAAAAAAACAGTCACAGAGTTTTGTGCGAGGCTTCACAATGTTCGATCCTGGGCAATTACCGTCTCAGGTTTGCTCAGTAATAGAGGCGTCTGTTTTCTCGTGCGCCGCCACACACACCACGTTTGTTCTGCGCACACAACGAATCGACGGCACGCACTTGTTGCTCCCCTTTGTGTGAAAAGAAACACAAAATAAAGAAAGCGTCAATTCTGCCTCGTGGACATCTAACGTATCCTGGTCACGTGGACAGTTTCCAAATTAAAAAAAAAATCCCCGTGAACTTCTATAGACAAGCGTGTGCAAGGAGAGAACATCGGAATGCGACCAAAACAGTCTTCTGAAGAACATGCCGCCGCCGCCGCCACCACCAAAGCGTGTACAACGTGTACAACCGTTCAGGTGGTGGCCTCAATGAAACTCGTCCACTTATTTCGATTCTCATCGCAATTTATTTTTGCAGTCGAATTCCACCTGTCAGGATGGTTCACTTTATCGTGCGATTTGTGTAAACAATATTTTTTTTTGCTGCGTAAAAGGTGCAGAGTGTTCGGTGTTGGTTAACGATTGAGAAAAAAAATTGTTGTTGCATTTGCAGTGTGGAATAATACGTAATTTATTTTTCTTTAAGCTTAATTAAATGGTTTAAACCTGTCACGAGCGACATGTAATTCCACAGAAAACTACATGTACATTTTAAAATGTTTATCTCAGGATCATCAGAAATAAACAAAAAAATCGAATCAGCAATATACATGGGTGCTACTACAATTGCTTCCAACAAGTATTACAAAATAGATAAAATGACAGCTGCGGTCCATTTAATCACAATCAAGTCTTCACAGGTTGGAAAAAATAATAATTTCTTACGTTCGAAATTGTGTGCAAAATTACTTCAAAGCCATATTTTTTTAAATAACCGGAAATAATCAGGCTTGGTAAAAAAAACCTGCAACCTAATTTCTAATTTTCAAAAATAACAGGAAAAGCTTCACAATCCACCAAAAAAAATAAACCACTCAGTTTCTCCTGTGAAAGGGAAAAACCATACCAAAGCAAAACAGGAAAAGTGATTTATGCCGCAACCATTTTAAAGCCAACGGACACTATACATTGCAAGAACCGAATGCACGCAGAGCAGTTGTTTTTTACACTAGGTCCCCCCCCCCCCCCCGGTTCTCTCCCACTGCCTCCAATTAAGCGGCAATTCTTTTGGTGAATCCCCACAACTCCCCCCGCCACACTGCAATGACAACAGCACGGCTAAAAGGGGGAGTAGAGGCACTGGCCGTTGAGTGCCGCCTGTTGCTGCCCAGGCCGCCGGAAGGCCGCCGGTTTTGCCATGCGCGAGGCGGCGTGACCAGCCAGCCCTGGAGGGGGGGGAGACAAAGCGCCGCCGCCCAATCAAAACCGTTCATCTCCCTCTCTGCGAGCCATGCACAACAACACCGCCGTGGTGCTGCCCTCAACCAAGAAGCCGTCACTCCTGTCCAAAAAGTAAACGATTCGTTGTCGGTTTGTAGCTCGCCGGAGGATGCGGGTTTTTGGGGGTTGCGCCGCGTGTTGTTCGGCATGATGTCCAACGTTTCAAATTCGCGTTCTTCGAGAACCGAAGAAACTCCCCAGCGCGTCTGGAGCAAAATGCCGGATGGACATCGTGCCGGACAGCGCGCTCGCTGCACAACGCGAAAACACACCGGAGGGCTCTCCAATGACATAACTGCGAAAAGTTATGCAGGAGTATGCCATCACCAGTTTGCCTTTCTGATCTTTGCAATTTATGAAACGTTGGACATGATACCGAACAACACTCGGCACAGCCCGAAAACCCGCATCCGGCGAACTATAAACCCACAACAATTGGAGTGTCATCAGTTTATCTTTAAGATCTTTACAACGAAGTCAAATGATAATTTAGTTTTTAACATCGTTTCCAATACTGATGGTAATTTTAAGATGCAAGCAAACATTTTTGTTCGACTAAAACGATTTAAAAGCAACACATTTCACCACTTATTGGCCGTCAGCCCAGTTAGTTATGCATGGTTAATTCCAGGTTAGTAATGCCATCAATAACATGTTAGTAGTGGTGAAAAATGTATAATGTATTAGAGATCGGAAGTCAATGGGCATGATTGTGACGATAAAATATGACGTTAAGCCTCTGGTGTAACCTGCTTTGGGGCGCATAAAGCTGTTACTTTCCATGTGCTAGTCTGACTTGCAGATTCACAGCTCCCACATTTACAGTTCTTGCAATGCAATTTGTTACCGTATACGAAGACCACTGTATTAATATACATTATAAGTAGGCAAGGCAATGGAATAACGGAAAATAGGCAGGTATATATCAGACATGTCTGCCGCTTTCAGCAGTGTTAAAACTTTATAAAACTCAGACCAAGCCTGACCTATAAACTAAGTTTTTGTCTGATGTGCAAAAAAAGTACAAATTGTTCTTTTATGAGAACCATTACTTGACAATGCTGAAAAGGTCATACATTCTCAAGCAGGTGGTCAATTTTCGTGACTTGCTAAACATTTGTTCGTGCCGCGCCTGCAGATCGACAGCAAGCGAGCATAACAGAAGCTCATGCTCCATCCATGTCGTGCCAGGCGCATGCATTTGTAGTGTAGGAGGATATTAGTTGAAAGAAGCACCTTCTGTAGGGGAGCAACTGCAAGATAATTCGTTTGACCACTGTCTGCTAGACTCGTATTTCGTTAAGATCCAGTATGTTGGTTAAATAGTTTTTCTTAGTTATATGGTTTGGAAATAAAAATCAAGAGTTCAACATTCGCACAAGGAGTTTTACTTCTACAGTAGAGCACAAGGAGGGAAGTTAGCACACTACTTACAAATCGGTACATACAAAGTTTACAGCTCATTGACAAATCACAAACTAAGGGGAGTTAGGGGAGGGGGGTGGAGGGCAACAAGATATTGCATGGTTAAGAATAAACATGATATACAATCTCAAACAGTCGTGTCATCAACCTTTTCCGGTGAGGCTTCCCACACATTTCTCATGAATTCACATCGCATTATAATATTCACTTTTAAAACTGTGTTAATTTCAATGTGTTATCATTTTCCATCCAATTTTTTCATGCGAGTGAGACCATTCCCAGAAGCAGGATCCTTGTACGTTCACATTTTGCTTTGATAATTCTAGAGATTTTCCAAAAAGACATTTCAATATTACATATTATTTGAGTCGGGCTGTGGGTGTGCTCGTTTCATAAGTCTTTGAAATGAATTTTTACGTTTATGAGGAATATGAATTGTGTATGCACTTAATCCAAATTATTTTCTTACACTTTGGCACGTGTTGTATAAATAAGGAAATTTATGCTATATGTCAGTCAGTATAAGTATTTAACTTGGAACACAGTTATTTATTTTCTCAATCCCTTGCTCATTGTTTCACAGTTTGTCAGCAGCGCACGCTTAATACAGCACAGTATATAGTTCTCTCTTTCGTCTTGTTTGCAGAAAAAAAAACTATATCGCGTAATTACATCTGACACCCAAAAGTAATACGAATATTTAAGCTTAATATCATGACGTCCAACACCACTTAAATAATTCACAAACACTGCTACTACTAATCATTAACTATATATAACAATTGTCTGCTCTATATCAATTTACCCTATGTCTCATATACATTCTCATCTACACACAGCTGCAATCAACGCCGGTGGAATTAAATTAAAAGCCCCCTCCGAGCGACCGCACGCGCAATACTAGGGAAGCAGGAACGGGAAAAGGCTGATGAGTCTCAAGGTCCCGAATAGCTAACGTCTACATGGCTCGAATGTCACAGCAATAAAATGGCAATGATGACGACAAATGTGGCGTTCACACCAGGAATACAGCAGGAAAGAAGATACTGCAAGGAAGGGAGAGAGACTAGAGGAGAGCCCATGTTCGATGCTTGTGCATCTAAAGTACTGCGATGAGTAGTGCAGCTGCGCCCAGTTCACACAGAGCTTTGCCCTTTATTTTGATGGTCGCTCCACAATTTGAAGGTCCCCCCCCCCGCCACCCTGGTACACAGTCTTTTAGTCTTCATGCACGGAGTTCTCGCGTGGGGAGGAGGAAGGGGAGCAAGGGAAGAAAGAGGAGGATGCTTTGGAGCTATGCAGCAGATTTCAACACCGGTATAGCCACAGTATTTAGCAAATGCATTTCAGCTCAGTGCTCATCGCATCATGTTCCATAAACGTACCATCCAAATTTTCCTATAGCGGAATATCATCAACAATCGGCTGCATGGGTAAATAGTTTGGCCATTGTTTTTTTTCCATCACTTATTTCAATTATCATTCAGTGCAGTACGAATACCGACGCTAACCACTGACAATCAAATCAGAATCTTTAGGCTGGAGAAATCCGATGAGCTACGAAGCTCTTTTTCACAGATGTCCAGTACGGGCGGGGTCAGCAAGATACATGGGGCGCGGGGAGGTCAGCAACTGGACTTCAATGCTGTTGAGTAGCAGTACAAAGTGGTTCGGCTGTTTGGGTTCAGTATGGCTGCGACGGCACTGCCGAGTGCACAAGAGGGAGGGGCGAGCGAGCGAGAGGAGGGAGATTGGCAGCAGGGAAGCCAGCAGTGGGATTCAGAGCTCTTCTCTTTCAGAGGTCTATCAGCTGGTCCACCAGAACCAGGGGCCTACCTAGGCTGGGCATCCCACCCTCCGCTGAGCCCTCACTGCTGTTCCGCGAATGGCCTGCACGCACGCACGCGCACATGCGCACACACGAACAGAGAGAAATCGTGAAACATTTACATAAATTCATCGTGTGGAACAATATATCGGTTACACTCTTGCAACAAGAATCCCTCTGCTTACAGGTTCATGGGTTGCAATAGTTTCTGATGTTCCTGGCTCATGTTTGGTGTTTTGGCATTGGCTATGTTTCTACTAAGGAAATGAGCTATTATGCACATATGCACATTATGCACATATGAACAGCAACCACGTGCCTTTATGCAGACACTTGTCTCATTCAAAAATTTCAATGGACCTTACCCAAAATAAAATTGACTGCAAGCATAAAGACGGATTGGTTTGCATTAGGTAGCAATTCAAAGTTTACAAAAATATGCTGTCTTCTGAATTTTAGACATTTGCGAACCGTAAATATGACTCTCCATTGAGCTTGGTAGGATCTGTTTGTTCAATTCGGCCACATCTATGAAAACAGCCATTGTCGTATGAGAGGACTTGTCAATTGAACAGATACGTTTGTCAATTAAGAGAAATTTAATTGCTTGAGTGGCAATTTTTTTTTACGTAACATTGCAAAAGAAAGTTAATGATAACAAAGACAGGAAGCATTATTTTGTGCGGTATCTCTCAAAATATGCATGCCCGGTCTTCCTAAAAAATATTGTTTTATATCAAAAAGTGGTTTACCTGGTCATGTACACATTTATATAGATGTAACATTAAACATGCATTTGCATGGACCGGGGAAGCTATATAAACAGAAGCAAGCACGATTACTTTACTCTCCAAATAAAGGATAAGCAAGGTTTCGGTCTATGTACAATTTAATTATAACAAAACACGAGGGCTTGTGTTAAATGTAAATTGAGTGCAGTGGCGCGATTAAATAACTTGCGGATGTGTGGTTTGTGAACTGCTAAAACAGTCGAATTAGGTCAAACATGGTTTAGAATATTTGCTTAAGTGAAATGCAGGAAGTTATCAAGAACAATCAAGACCAACACTTTGCACCATCGCCAATCCAAGCTGAGCTTAAACGTATTTCATTGTTCTTGTTGCCAGCGTTGCCAGATCGTGCAACTTTGCGTACAATTTGGTTTTCTTTAACGCTGTTGTGAATTGTGATTTTTAAAAAATACAACCTTTAAAAAAATGCGCGCTCTATCCTGGCAAAATGGGCATTTTGGCCTGCCATGGCCAGAAATTTGAATATTTTTCACCTCCGGAAAACTGCTTGTGACCTTCATCATGCAACTCGGAATGCAGGCAGAGAAGAAGTGAGCTAGAATGTGCATATACTTCTTCTAAACTTTGTCTAACAGGCTTGGATGTACTCAACAAACGACACCGCACTCTTGATGGATTGGGATTGAGCAATTACTTAAGACATATAATACTTTAACACATTAAACCAACAAGAAAATGCATGCATAAGTTGAACGTCAAAACATTCCACAAACTATGAAGGTAAACATACAAACTGTATGTTTATCAGAAAAGGTCATTGACTACAACTTTAAATCGACCAAATGGAAGCTATTCTCTGGTTTAGAATATTTTAATAACTTTGCCCCTTAAGTTCTCAGCAACCAATTAATAAAACCAGAGTATAGCTGGCAGTTAACACCGAGTTCATATTGGCAGTGGGAAAACAAATATTTCATTATAGGACACAAACACAGTGACGTTCTCAGTGTTTCACCGAGTAATGTTCTCAAAAACATGCGAAAAATTGATGCTTCAAAGGACATTATATATACTCTGAAGTCCACATACTTACTGGGCGAGCTCTTTCTGGGAACGAGAGGAATAGGATCAAATTCATCGTCTTTAGGCTCTGCTGCCTCCTGGTCAGACTTAATGCTAGCCGGCAGGGAGTTAGCCTCCCCTACAGCACATTGCAGTGATGCAAATCCCACCGATCCAGCAGAAGACAGGAGCAGAGAGAAGAAATCGAATTTCAAACGAACCGTCGAAAGATCAAACACAAAATGTGAGCGGCAAAATGTGTCAAGGCAATGTAAAATCTAGAATGTGAAATTAACAATCCCTGCAGTAAAAACACACGCTGTTTTGTGTTTAGCAATATCCTATTCAGTAGATAGTATTCGCCTGCGTGTTCGTATAAAAGCGTTAGTATTTCAAAGGCTGTTAAAGCAGAGTGGAATGCTTGAATTATAAAACTCAAAGTTAAACATTAACTTTTTAAATGAAATATATTAGCAAAAATAAAAACCCATCTGTGTTAGTAATGTGTTACCATGCATACTCTCGCCAGGGCTGCCAAATGGGTCTGACGAAGGCAGCAGATCAGGAAGCAAGAGGGAAGGCTCTGGAGATTTTAGGCCTTGGATCAGTTTTTCTATGGAAAAAGCAGCCAGCCAGAGACGGCACATGAGTAAAGCATACACAGTTGTAAAGGGCCATAGATGGAATTCTGAGTGACCAACCATGCCATTTTTATCCGAAACTTACATACTCATCCCAATCGTCAGTAACATTATGCGTTCTTGTAGGCACAATGATGCCACCTACTGCCAAGAAAGGGACTTGGTAGCTAAACTGGAATTATTTTTTCAGGATGTAAATTGCCTAGATGCATTTTATTGAATTCGATTGAATAATGATACTTTGATCGTGATCACCTTCGAACTAGGTGGCTAATATGCTCTGGTTGCCGAACAACAAATTATAAAGTCGCACTCATTACACACAAAGTGCTTGTCATAACATGAACCGAGAAAACCTTGCTAGCGCTTCAAGGAGCATAAACCATCAAGCAGACTCCAGTCATCCCAGCAGCAGCTTCTGGCTAACCATCGAACAAATACGGTCACTGTATCGTGCGCTTTGAGATGCGTTTCCACGGTCATCTGGAATGTTCTTTCGTCCAATATTAAGAAAGCCACTTGAGCTATGCACTTTTAAATCTGAACTGAAAACCCATTTCTCTAGAACTGCTTTTTTGTTTAGTTTGTCGTCTTGTTCCCCCACACCTCCTATTCAGCACGGTTGGCTACACGTACGGTGCGAAAGAAGTTCAACATACATACGTAGCTGATGTGAGATTCCCCCTTGGTGACTGTTACCTGGATGGTCGGAGTCTGGCAGCGGAGAGAAAGGGTCGGGGGCATCAGCGAATGCAGGGGGAGGAGGGAGCGGAAGGAGAAGGGACAGCTCTGGCACTTCTCTGTCTGCGCATAGAGAGCCAGAGACAAGGAAATAAAATGATAGACAAGGAGGTTGAAAGATGGTGATAATTACAGCAGCAGCAGGAAACAGGAGCATTTGGTAATGAGCGTGTGGGTACAGTAAACCATGAGAGCGCAAGTCAACGTATGACTCATGCAGCAGCAGCAGCAACAAAAAACCTACGTCAATACTTGAAAGGGAACTCGTGACTATGTAGTGCGTTTTCTACTACCTGGTCTAAATTTAGTGCCGTATTGGATGACTGGCGAAAAATGTTCCTGAACATCACTGAATGCACATTTGTGAGATAACAGTGTTACACATGATTACTTTACACACAGCGTCAAGACTTTTTTTTTAATGCCTTCAGGCGGACAACAAAAAAAACAAGTTTGGCTACCTCATTATTCCTGAGTATCGAGGGTGCACAGTACCTGCTTTGGAAACAAAGGGCACGGCACCGAAAATGTCGGTCTGTGCCGGAGCTTGCTGCGTGGCCACCTGCCCTGTGGTCGTTGGCGGGTGTTGAACCTGCACCTTGGTCTGGGGAGCCTGTAGGCCAGGAATCAGGCTATCGA
This sequence comes from Petromyzon marinus, assembly GCF_048934315.1. Lineage (NCBI taxonomy): Eukaryota > Metazoa > Chordata > Hyperoartia > Petromyzontiformes > Petromyzontidae > Petromyzon > Petromyzon marinus. Next base: position 17,489,689 of record NC_133674.1, read on the forward strand.
CAGGGGTCCGTGCGCCTTCCTCCTTGTTTCCTGCGAGATAAAACGATCGACTCAAGTACGGGCCTAAGATTCTGTCATGGAGTTGCCCATGGAGTACTGTTCACAGGCATCTTTTCAACGCGACTCTATTTAACAACACCCACACCAGCTTCAATTACACAACACCCCATCAAAAACACTGATCTGTAAAAGCAATTGCGTTGGTTTTTTTTGTTCCTCCCAGTTCAAAAAGACAACCTCCACCAACTCGCACTCGTAAAGACGTCGTTGCACTGCGTAAGGAGAGGGGGGGGGGGGACTGGTGAGGGCACGTTACCCGCAAGGCGCTCAGACGAGAGGGAGGTGAAGTCGTCCCCAAAAGGATTCCAGGTGGTGAGGTCCGGGGCGTTGGCAGCACACCGGCTAACATCCTGCTGCGACGAGCGTGGGGATCCTGACGGGGTGGTGCTTGCAGATCTGTGCAGGCAAACAATTTCGCCACGCCAAGGTTAAAATACAAATGATGACTCAAAGTCGAACTGGGACTGCGGGCAATTTCAGGAAACGTTCAGTAATTCGTACACAACTACAATGAGGGATTGTGGTACCCTCAGCAGACCTCACGAGGAAAGGCACTTTAAGGGTACAGATTTCCAAACGTTTCAGATTGTTTGATGCTCTCTTGTGTATTTGTATTGACTTTTATTTAAAAAAAACTACTTCTGGGCTGAATGAATTCAGTCGAATGTTGATTTTTTTTCAGATGAAAGCAATTGTTTTGTTGCACAATAATTGTATTAAGGGAAATAGGTTAGAATTTATTTAATTTGTGTAATTTTAGATGTTGGAAATTTTCCAGCCAACTGACTCAACATAATTAAATTATACAAATGGATATGCATGGAAAGTACGTTGTACATACTCAGCCCTTTGTAATATCCACTGCTGGATGAGGGTCTCCATATTATTTGACTATACCTTACCATGCTGTACAGTGTGGGTTAGTGAAGTCAAAGAAGCATAGATTTGGGAGCAAATACAACATCACATTTTTCTGCCTACTGCATCATCCCTAAAGTTTGTCATATTTTATACATATTTCCAAACGAATGACACTTTACAAAATGTACTCTCTCATATTATTCTCCGCTCATATACACCAACCTCACACTACTGTAACAAGACAAAAATGCCATTATAGCCTGAACAGACTTTTGGGGAAAGTGCTGTTAGAGAGCACCTATTAAGGCTGACACGGCACACGAGGAGGTGGGCGGCCAGCACGACACCCGATCGCCTTTCTCTCCCCAGTGGTGATGTTTACACAACACACCAGGTACTCATTTTAACACGAGTTGACCTAGGGGAGGCCCCGGACTGGTTAAGATAATCGTCGCTGGTGTTAAGCCGTGAGCAGGAATTGAACTCGGGTCACCGGGTTCATAGCGCAGCGCGTTAACCGCTACACTACCGCATGCATACACACGTTTGTATGTAGGTGTGCATGTTGAACGTCTGTCGTACCTTACATAGCACACCATGCAAATCAAGAGGTACGGGGAAAGGACAACAAACTAAACTCATTAACTGCTTTTTGTCCTTCCCCCCACACCTCCAATTATCACAGATTGCTACGTACGGTGCAAAAATTCAACATACACACATATCTAGAGCTGAACTTGAATAATCTCATAACAGACACGCATATATATATACACAGTTCAAGTCACACCGTCCACTCGACTCAACCTGCTCACTTGGACTTGTTGAGCGAGGCTTGCGCGGCGGCGGCCGCCATGACCTGCGTGGAGCGGCTGGCCGGCACGCCGTACACGGAGCTGTAGGTCACGTCGCTCAGGATGCGACGGTGGCCGCTCGCTCGCTGCGCCTTGGGGGACGAGGGCGGCGTTACCGACAGCAGCCGGGGACCCTGCTGCTGGCTTGCCTGGGCCGGATGATGCATCTGAGCCAGCTGATGGGGGGAGCGCGAGTAGGGAAAAGGAGAGCGAATGAGTCATCTGCGCAGCGATATTAGCATTATAATGGTAGGTGAGAGGACGAGAGAGAGTGTGAGAGCACGAGAGAGAGAGAGAGATCACCGTCACTGCGGGGCTTAAAACGAGCTTCGGAGGATGATAATCTGAGGTCACATCAGTGCAGGCCCGCACAGTTTTCAGAATACATCAGAATTGTCCCCACAGCCCGTGCTAATTTACCGTGCAGCGACAGCTCTCAAGCTGGGGTATGAATCATCTGTCTAAAATGTGTGGCGCTTTGTTCTTACACCCTTTTCATACGACGATATTTTCTTCCAACTAAGTGCTCGCAATTATTTTCCTCACGTATCGTATTTTATAATGACTGGTTTACATCATGCTGCAGATATATAGAATTTTAAAAAGAGTGGCCTTTGATTAAAATAGTTTTGGTTAAACAATGTATGTTTTTTGGTTGCAATTGCTCGAAGAAAACACAACCAATTTGATAAAAGACATGAGAAAAAAATTACTCAATCCTGAGCTATAAGGAATGTATTCATATTGGCGACCCTTTGTTCCCTCACTCTAATAGGCAGTAATGTTGAAGTGTGGTGGGAGAAGTTACAGATTAGATACACACGACAGTACCTGAACTTCGACCTTGGAAAAAGTAATACTCACACGACTGTTCACAGCAGGGTGAATTTGATTCCCGGCCACAGTTAACATCAGCACCTCCGATCAGCACGATTAACTACGTACGGTGCAAAACAAGTTCTGCATACGTACGAGAGATATCTGAACCAACCTCTCCACTCCACCTCCCGTCCTTTACCAACCCACACATCCAGCATGGTCAAGTATGGTCAAACAACAAACACGACCGATACGGCATAGGGAGGCCTGCATCGAGTAATACATTCGCAATGGGCTGCACATTTTTACTCGTACCATTGTTGCTCCTGGGTACCATTTTGTGTGCTCCCTTTATAATAGCTAAGTGCAGTAGTTTGTAGCGATGCAGAAGAGTGCCACACAGTATACACCACACTCTGCACATCTGCCGTTGTGTGTGGCAGCCACACTCACCATAGCCTGCTGCTGCGCTGCCTGCTGTTGAGCCGCCTGTTGCATGACGGCACACTGCTGCATGTACAGTTGCTGTTGGAGCAACATTTGCTGCTGTTGCTGCTGCAAGAGGAACTGCTGCTGCTGCTGCGGATGCATGGCCTGGAGCTGCTGTGAGTGGACAGCACACAGAGGTAACACGCGCTTAAAATTATTTGGCTGCTAAAAATGTCCACGTGATATGCCACTTCATTAAGCTATTATTTGTGGCCAGGTCTCTTTTGAAAAAGAAGCTAATAACTCAGTGGGCTTTAACTGGTAAAATAAAAATAGTTTGATTTTATTTGTATTGTTTTTAGTGACTTATGATTTCTCCAGTATAAATATCCTGATTCTGAGGTACACGCGCAACCATTTGTTGTCCGGTAAGAGGTAATGGAGGGTGAAGCTGCGGCGCAGTTGCCTTATACTCCGTGCTATAATCCTGCCATCCCGCGTTCGATTCAATACCATTGCTAACATTAGCGACCGGTGATATCTCATTACTCATCCTGGGCCGTTCCCCCCCCCTCCTCACCCCCTAGTTCACAAACTTGTACTGACCAGCAAGATGTACGGTCAATCGACCTCATGTCCAGAATGGCGTGGGAGCCCTCGTTCAGCAGAAGATTGATAGTGGGCTGTATATTATTTATTGTGACATTCAGAGGAAACTATTTCCACTGGGCATTATGACTATGCAGCTCCTAGTCATTAACCGGGACACAACACTTCCGTTGAAATTCAGTTCTTACTCGTTGAAATTAATGGTGCGTTAAAAGCTAATAAAACATCTGTACATCACTGCACTTTCAAAATATTACGTGATTGTAAAAGCAATAAAAACGGTATGCGTGTATTTGTGCGCATGCAGTGTTGGGTAACTCGTCACTTTTCACCTTCTTAAATGCAGCGTTATTTGTAAAGGGAAGCCACGTGGAAAACATGTTTAATCAACTAATAGTTTAATTCCATTATTATACCCAGCATGTAAAAGTCAATATCTAGGTTACAAGTTACAATCAATATGTTGTAAAAGAGCATGGTGATTTTTTTTTATATGCGCATTGCAGTTTTACTCATGATAACTTGTTGGCAATTTAGCAGGTGGATTCACATAACTGACTTTCGTTTTACGACTGCATTATTCACAATTAATTAACTTTTTACGTGTTGAATGTATAAATGCAAATGCTTGCATTCTTTACAGCATAAAAAAGTGCTAGAAAAAATAATTCTGTAAAATCCCTAAAAAAGCCACTTTAACCCATCTCCAATGTTTAATTTACACAGCTATGCCAACTCATGTTTTAGTTTTTCCTTGAAAAAATATATAAAATTCAGCACAGCTATAATGTATTATCATTACACCTAACAGCTTTTCCCAGAATTCAAGAAAACCTCGAACCTGTTGGGCTTGAGCTTGAATCATCTGCTGCTGCTGCAGGTAGGCCTGTTGTAGTTGCTGCTGTTGGATCAGCTGCTGTTGTTGCAGGAGCTGTTGCTGCTGCTGAATCTGGACCTGCTGAGCTTGCTGAACAGGCTGTGCGGGTTGAGCCGGCTGTGAGTTCTGTGCTGTCAGCTGCTGCTGCTGTCCGTTTGGCGGCATCGCCGGCTGAGGCTGGGCTGCTGCCGGAGGAGCCGTTTGGCTCGCGGTCGCATTGGACGAGTTGGTCACCGGCATGGACGCTAACAACACGAACGCGCACCGGTCAGGTGCAGCAGAAGCAGAGCACTCGTCAACCTTTCCCCCCCCCCCCCCCGCGACGTATTAGAGTCAAGTGTGGGTGTGTACGGCGAGTGAGGGTTGCCACCTCTTGAGGCGCAAGTAAAACCAGGACATATCACGGGACGAAGAATATCTCACAATGCCGAAATAGGGGAGAGCTACACGTAAATACGTTGTCTTGAGTGGGGTAATCATTACGCCATTGACAAAAACCGAGACTTTTAATGTCCTGGGAAAACTTTCAGATTTCCTAGGATGGCCACCTCGAAGGGAGGACACAATTCTAGAAAAACCATTACAGGTGGCAACCGGGTCGCTGAGAGTGCACGGCAGTATCTACCCTCCAGTGAGCTCCCTTCCTGTCCCTGGTCAAACTGAAGCAGCCACAGTGTCCCTGCCTCCTCACCTGCTCACACCCTGGACAGTGTCTGGCTGCTGAAGTACTCAAGCTAAACCGGGTCATCCCAACAAATATCGGTGATGCCACCAGATCTCTCGTCAAGGAGCATAAACCAATCACACGAACTCCGTTCATCCTCGCAGCGGCTTTTGGCGAGCCATCGGACAAAGACGGTCAGTGCATCGCGCACTTTCAGACATGCTTCTGCAGCCATCTGGAACGCTCCTTCCTTCTGATATTAAGAAGCCACTGGAGCTATACACTTAAATCTCGATTGAAAACAAATTTATTCAGAACCAGTGAGGGAAAAAAGTATTTGATCCCCTGCTGATTTTGTACGTTTGCCCACTGACAAAGAAATGATCAGTCTATAATTTTAATGGTAGGATTATTTGAACAGTGAGAGACAGAATAACAACAAAATCCAGAAAAACGCATGTCAAAAATGTTATAAATTGATTTGCATTTTAATGAGGGAAACAAGTATTTGACCCCCTCTCAATCAGAAAGATTTCTGGCTCCCAGGTGTCTTTTATACAGGTAACGAGCTGAGATTAGGAGCACACTCTTAAAGGGAGTGCTCCTAATCTCAGCTTGTTACCTGTATAAAAGACACCTGTCCACAGAAGCAATAAATCAATCAGATTCCAAACTATCCACCATGGCCAAGACCAAAGAGCTCTCCAAGGATGTCAGGGACAAGATTGTAGACCTACACAAGGCTGGAATGGGCTAGAAGACCATTGCCAAGCAGCTTGGTGGGAAGGTGACAACAGTTGGTGCGATTATTCACAAATGGAAGAAACACAAAAGAACTGTTAATCTCCCTCGGCCTGGGGCTCCATGCAAGATCTCACCTCGTGGAGTTGCAATGATCATGAGAACGGTGAGGAATCAGACCATAACTACGGAGGATCTTGTAAATGATCTCAAGGCAGCTGGGACCATAGTCACCAAGAAAACAATTGGTAACACACTACGCCGTGAAGGACTGAAATCCTGCAGCGCCCAAAGGGCCCCCTGCTCAAGAAAGCACATATACATGCCCGTCTGAAGTTTGCCAATGAACATCTGAATGATTCAGAGGACAACTGGGTGAAAGTGTTGTGGTCAGATGAGACCAAAATGGAGCTATCTGGCATCAACTCAACTCGCCGTGTTTGTAGGAGGAGGAATGCTGCCTATGACCCCAAGAACACCATCCCCACCGTCAAACATGGAGGTGGAAACATGTTTTGGGGGTGTTTTTCTGCTAAGGGGACAGGACAACTTCACCGCATCAAAGGAACAATGGACGGGGCCATATACCATCAAATCTTGGGTGAGAACCTCCTTCCCTCAGCCAGGGCATTGAAAATGGGTCGTGGATGGGTATTCCAGCATGACAATGACTCAAAACACACGGCCAAGGCAACAAAGGAGTGGCTCAAGAAGAAGCACATTAAGGTCCTGGAGTGGCCTAGCCAGTCTCCAGACCTTAATCCCATAGAAAATCTGTGGAGGGAGCTGAAGGTTCGAGTTGCCAAACATTAGCCTCGAAACCTTAATGACTTGGAGAAGATCTGCAGAGTGGGACAAAATCCCTCCTGAGATGTGTGCAAACCTGGTGGCCAACTACAAGAAACGTCTGACCTCTGTGATTGCCAACAAGGGTTTTGCCACCAAGTACTAAGTCATGTTTTGCAGAGGGGTCAAATACTTATTTCCCTCATTAAAATGCAAATCAATATATAACATTTTTGACATGCGTTTTTCTGGATTTTTTTGTTGTTATTCTGTCTCTCACTATTCAAATAAACCTACCATTAAAATTATAGACTGATCATTTCTTTGTCAGTGGGCAAACGTACAAAATCAGCAGGGGATCAAATACTTTTTTCCCTCACTGTATTTTTTGTGGTTAGTTAGTTGTCATTCCCCCGCACCTCCAATTAACACGGTTGGCAACGTTCTGTGCTAAAGAAGTTCAACATAGCCACTTGAAGATGTTTTTCTTGTTCGTGTTTTTGTTTTTTTTGTTTGTTGTGGTTGCACCCGATTCAAGAGCCGAATGGCTCACAGGGCTATACCAAAATAAACTGAACTGAATAAACTGAACTGAACATACATACATACTTACATACAAATCTCAAGATCGCGACTTTTCTTCTACAAGATCCCACAGCAATTCAACGGTTGACACCTGGGACCTTCAAAGTCTGCTCTTACAGTATCAACCAACTAATGCAATTTTACATCCCCCCCCCCCCAATCCCCCTATCTTGAGTGGCACCCTTCATTGATGACCCCCCCCCCCCGTATAGACACTGTGCCCGAGCATCACAATCTGCTTACCTGGCTGGGTGGCGACGGCAGCGGCGGTTGCCACAGGCCTCTTCCTGGGCGTGGAGACTGCCTGCAGGGGCAGGATGCCCACCGCACCGGGATTTGTCTGCCCTGCCTTAGGCCTTTGTCGTGGGGCAATCGACGTTTCAGTGGGGCCAACCGTTTCAGTGAGTCTGTGTGAAATCGGGTGTGGAAATGTTAGTGGGTAAACTGTCGGGCGAACGGTCAACAACGCTTAAGACGGCGTGTAATGGGCCAAGGATCACCAGATTGCTGGCTACAGATGTGGCTGCTTAGGCTACATGGTGTAGTCGATGATTGTGCAATTACCCGATTTGAATGTTCGAGTACGCGCACGAATTGAGCTCCAATGCTTGCCATGATTTGTTAATCATTTTAAAAATCTTGCAAGCGACCAGCTCACCATGTAGCTCTTTGGCAAACCACTGCCATATGAGGGCCTTCCCCACACGCTGCGGGTCGTGGGGGTTATTTGACCGTACGTCCCCACCCTGGTCAGTGCAGGTTGGTGAAAGCGGGCAGCATAAACATTGGCGCACAGTACAACGGATTTTGCTGCACAGCCCAATGATGACAATGTCGCCTTGCAGCAGCCTACAATACTTGTTTTATGCACGGTGGTCATCCAGGCAGGCACTGTGCAAGCTCAACCCCTCCCCCACCCCTCCTGGAGGCATTATTCAGCGATGTTCTGCGCGATCTGAAGATATCGGGTGTATTCCAGGTAATTTGATCAAAATCGCATATATATCCAACCATAATGATAACCCAGAACAGATGCGTAACTACAGTCAATCGAATTAAATGGGGACCATGGACTGAAGACGACTGCATTTTGTACGAGAAATCAGATTAGAAAGAAAGAAAACTCACTTGGTTTTGGACTGTGTCTTCCTGGCAGCAGCTTCACTCGCTTTCAGTGGCTCCGGCAATTTATTGGGAAGGGACAGGCCCTGCAAACGACCACGCGCAGTCAAACCAACGGCACTGTTCAGTCACTCGATCTCAGTGACCACTGTGAGTTTTGTTGCCCTTTAATAGTCTATCTCAAACGAAGAACCTTTTAAGAACCCAAATGGCAAACGGCAAACACTGGTCCAAGGCCATGGTGATAAATTACTGTAACCTAATCAACAATTTGATGCTGGTATTTTGATTGACACAGACACACCTTGGCCATACTGTGAAATTCAAACTGTGCTCATCATAATGCTAACAATGCAAGCAAAACATCCTCAAGTGTAATCTTGAACACCATTCTGGCCCGCTGGCCAGTATTATCCAGTCATGATCTGCAGTTAAACGAAACATTATACTCCCTTGGCATAACATGGACATTATCACCGTGTAGCATAAAACATACATAGAGTATTCCTTCGTAATTAGCTAGTGATATGTTCCAGAGATGCTCTTGAATAGCAAATTTCACGGCCAATAGCACTGGCCTACGAACACTTTATCTCATCACTTTCTGACATCACATTCCCTCTCATCGCTTTCTTACTCGATGCCGTTGTGCAGAGTTTCAGATGTGATTCGCGGACAGCCAAAATCGCGGATATCAAGTTTGTGAATAACGATGGAATACTGTGTAATGCTATGTCATTTGTAATAAAAAAATATCAACGTAACTTAATTTATTTATCCATAGGCAATCCAACATATAGTGTGCGCGCACCCATGCACAATTGCTTTTGAATAGTTACAAAAAGAAACAAAGCTATATCCTATGTTCCCACAGCTTGATTTGATTACCCGCAAACATGGAAGACATTCGTTTAATTTCCAAGACGATTGCACTTTAAGTAAAAAATATATGCAACACATAATTTATGAGGAGATAGTCAACAACAATAGAAAAATAGTAGCTTACATTGACATTCAGAATGGGACATTCTTTGCCTGAAAGCTTGAATGCAAAGCAGGCCACCTGGTAGATTTCCGGCCTGCTGTCTGGATCAGGCTCCAGCATGTAGCCTGATACAAAGATAAGGGTTAAAAATATTTGTAATGGTATATGCCTTTTGTCAATCCACTGCTGGATGTATGTATAACTTCTTCTTTCACACCGTTACGTAGCCAACCATGTAAATCGGAGGTGCGAATTAAGACCTCCCCATGCTGTGGTCACAGGGGTTGTTTGACCATACTTGACCACGCTGGTCAGCGTGGGTTGGTGATTGTGGGTCCCAGGACTGGTTCAATTATCACTGGTCACTGATATTAGTCATAGCCAGGAATCGCCCACGGGACACAGGGTTAATTGCAAAGTTGTACGAAACACTATGCTATTATTGCTTTTTTACAGGCATTAGATACAATAATTTTAGCATGCATTCAAATTATATCAATATTGGCCCTGCGGGAAGATCCTCAATGAAATAATGAATAATTCGTCTTGTGGATGGCAGCATTGACATCGGAAGAGCGGAGGCAAACTGCTGTTACCATATTTGTGGCGAGTCTGCTATGAAAAATTCAACAGAGGACAATACGCATGACGTAATGCTAAGGTCTTAACAAAGATATTTTAAGGCAGCAGGGCAGGCAAGGTGAAACAAAGCCTCGTTAAAGCAAAAAAACAAACGTACATTTCAGGAGCACCAAATTAGCAAGATACCCAAGTACTCATCAGTGCACAAAAGCACAGAAAGGTTGTCATTGATGAAGACAAATTTCATTGATGAAGACAAATTAAAACCTGTAATTTTCTCCAAAAACGGTAAAGATGTATTTATTATATAATAGCATTTTCAAACTAACTTACTTAATGTATGAAAAAAATGTTTATAAACTCAGCTTTCAGTAATGACGTGTCATTAAAAATGTTAGGGGATAATAAATAAGCAAAACCACCACTCTCGTACGTCTAAATTTGCTGCTATATTAGCCTTCCCCACGCCGTGCAGGGCGTTAAGGGATTATTTGACCCATATCTCACCACAATGGTTAGTGCAAGGTTGGTGAAGGCGGCAAGTCACTTGTACAGTTATAGCACAGAAATAGATTACAACGGATTTTTCTGCAGTGCCCTCTGCTGCCCACAACATATACCCATAACAATATAATAACAATTAAATATTCCCGGAAACAATTCCATACCGCCGTAATGTTGTGTGCCATGTGCGGAGGAAATGCAGACGTACGTATAAGACAGTGCATTTCATGCGAGTAGCGGGAGTGGTCGGGTATGGTGAAGTTCCCGTCGCATATTGCCACCTGACTCTCCCCGAACGGCAGCGTAAAGAAGCACAGCTTGTACAGCAAACATCCCAGGGCCTAAAGGGAAGAATAAACGAAAGCTAATTGTATTCATCCAAACAACAACCGCTCTCTTATACATATATATTTAAAAATATGATTTCAAGCGGTGTTCCCGACATGTTGTACACTTTCTAAGCGCTATAAAAAATATACGACTCCATTTGTACGGCTGTGTTAATACATAGATAATAAAATGTATTTATAACTATGCCACCGGTGGGATCTATACCAGCTGGACAAGTGGTGTTTGGATTCTTCCTTTGCTTTTCCAGGCCCCTTCAAATGTCTTAGGTACCCTGCAGGCTGCTTGGCCTCTTGCAGGTCTCTTAAAGCATTTGCATTCTTCCTGGGACACATGAACTCCTGACTTCAAACCCCTGACATAAAATATATTAATTTATCAACGTATCTAATACATAAACATTACCTTCAGACTGACAGTAGCTTTTTATCTCCACATAAATCAAAATTATATTTTCGTCTATTGGCCGGCTGGCCTTCCGACCTCTGGAACTAGTTTTGCCCTTGCAGGGTTAAAATTTGGCTGTTTTACATAACCCTGGAAGGTATACGGGCTGTTACACTGAAATATATTTTATATCCATGTGAAGATACACAGCTCATGTGTTTGTTTTATGACCCAGAATGTAGTGTTCGTTGAGATTTTATACATCGTTTTTTCGTCATTATAATTTGCATTTAACTTATTAATTAAATAGAGATTTGATTGAATAAGTAACGAAAAGAGATGCTTCACTGATTATCTAATGGCCCTTCTCCTAGGTTGTATAAGTGTGTGCAAGATACAACGAAAGTGTACCCAAATGTCGGACTTTGCTGTTATGGGTGTCCCGTTGTACAAGTTGACCATCTCCGGAGCCCTGTATGACAGCGTTGTGTACCTGAACAAACATCACAAGGTCCATATAAATTCTACCTCCTACCCCCACCCCCATCCATGCATGAGAACATACCACAGTACATTTACAAAATTCCCAGAATGTCAACATCATATTTATCATACACACGTAAAGGCAGATTACTATTTACGAAGATTGTTTGAGATGAATCGGCAATCATCATAGCAAACATATTATATAGTGCTGAAAAACAATCTTTAAAAATATCAATTGTCCAGTTGCAACAACATACAAAAAAAATCAATGCAAAGCTATGTATTTCTTCCCATTCTGCATTTGTTTTGGTTTCAGGGCCATCTGTCAAGTCTGCTTGCACAACAAATCTTGACACTGCCTCCCCCTTCTGAATGGATTCCAAGGATCTAACCTCTGTCAAAAAGGAAAAAAAAAACTGCAAGGCAGGGTTCATAGCTTTTATGTGCAATAATTTAACAAAAAATATGAAAAGAGGTAACAGGTCTTATTTTAATGGTGATATGTAGTAGCTCCAAAACCAGGAGCGTTTCAAGTTATTTTGTCAGCTGTTTTGTGAACAATTTTGCCACCATTGTCTGTTGTGATATTACTGCCAGTTGCGGTGGAATTACTGTCAATCTGTAAGTGACAATGCGACTGTAGTATAAAAAATATTCTGAATAATATACGTTTATGTCTCCTTACAAAAAGAAACAAATAACCTCATGCACGTCTAACCGAAAACTTTAAAAACAGTAAAAAAAAGTGACTCGATGGCAAAAAACACGTCAGAAGAATGTGCCGCCGTTAGGTTAAATGTCACTGCTGCTCTTGGCTAGCTTTCAGCGGGTGACGCAGAGAGCGAGTTATGGGCAATAGCCACATGAAGCGAGGGTTGGAGGTATCCGGCCTGGCTCTGGCCTGGCTCCCCCTTGGTGAAGCCATGTGAAAAGGCCGGTGTGAAGGCCAAGTTGGCTCGTACTTTTTAATCTCGTCTTCAACGGCGCTGACCCCATGCGCTTGAGGGTTCAGGATTTTGTTGGTGGCGCTGCCAAAGTCGCACAGCACGTAGTTTCCGTTGTCGTGAAGCAGGATGTTCTCAACCTGTGGCACACAGATATATCATTTGGGCTAGGCATCTTCAAGCAAGCTTTCACATTTGAAAAAAATAGTAATTGGACACTTTTGACACTTCTCTGCAAATCCGGAAAATGTCATGCTGTTAGGACACTAATAAACTAATAATAATCCTGTTAAATGAGATGTTCGTAATTAAAGGAGGGGTATAACTAACGACATCCTAGAATAGTTAATGCCATACTTATCAAATTATAAAATGTCACTTGATACAGCCCACACTATATATATCTACAAAAATTGTCTGGATTATTATAACTCTGTATCATTGTACTTATCTAAAAACATTTAAATTATTCTACCGTCGGCCTCGATCCATATCAATTTCAATTGTTGTCATGCATCTAAACAAAGACACGATTAATATTTAAAGCCCAGAGTGTATGTCGTGCAGTGGTGATTAATCTGGCTATTATTTGAAGATATCTTTTGCATTCACTTTCAACTAATAACCTGCCAGCATATTCTACGGGGACTCAGAAGGGTGGTTAGCTGGAAAGCCAACAAGCAAAAGGCAAGCGAGATGATCGGTGTATAATTAACAGCTCGTGATGCCAGTACAGTATTCCAAGGTACCTTCAGATCGCGGTGGATAATCGGCGTTTTGCACTGGTGAAGCCGGGCAACAGCTTCGCACGTGTCACAAAATATCCTGAGGACCTCGCACTCTGTGAACCCTGTGCTCAACCTTTGATTCATCTGGTTTACCACCTGGCCCGCTAGAGGTGAAAGGTTACACAGAAACAAGACAGACTTCAGGGTCCCATTGCATTCACCAAAATAAAACAGCGAGCGTTCACATTCAGTCTCACACCTGAGAATAGAGGCACGGACGCATGGTTATTTATGCAGGTGACCACAGCTGTTTCTCTTCCCTGGGGTGATATGAGAAGAAATGGGGGATACGTAGAGCAGAACTCAAAAGTGAGACGGCTGGCAGGTGCTTTTATGCACATCACATGGAAGTTTATCATTTGCAGTGTGCCTTGTGAATGCCTGCCTCGACAGTAAAATCCCACCAGCAATTAATAACTCTGCAGTGACATACCGGTGCCTACTTTTACAGTGGCGATAGTTCAGTGCTCCACACATACCATTTGAAATGTAATTTAAAACACAACGGTGCACAGTAAAATCAACCACATGTGCTTCGGTTACCATTTTACCATTATTTGGATACGAGACCATCGCAGGTTTTATAATAAAGGTTAGCCCAGTATGCTTCAGGCATACATTCATAAAACATGCGCAATGCTGTGTGTGAGAGCCCTTGGCTCAAACGCCGGCGACGGCAATGCTGAGCGGCGCATGCGTTATCGGGCACAGCCGTACGGAAAGCACGCGCGTTTGAAGCATAAGCAAGTGAGCGTTGAGAGGACACGCTCGGCCACTCGCGCGCCACACATTAACACACAACGGCAGTGCTGACGGCAGCGATCAATTGCGTCCATGGATAATCTAAATCTAGGTAGCATGGTGGGACAACTCGTTAGCCTCATACTGCTTGACCAAAACAAAAACAACCACACAAATTACAAGTGAGATAAATTCCATTCGATTGTATAAAGTAAAGGCACATGCAAGATGGTTCAACGCTTGGCTGGGAGGCTTCCAAGTGTAGAAGGATATACTGTGGCTTTTGTGCTGATTTAACACGAGGCTTGAGCTGGGCTTACCACGGCATATCTCCATGAGAATGAGCACTTCCCAAACGCCGCTGGAGGTCTGGGCATTAATACTCGAGTCCAGATAACCTACTATGTTTTTATGTCCGGACAGCTCTTTCTGTTTCAAAGTGGAAAATGGAGCGGACAAAAATAAAAATGTATCATAACGAGATCATTCGTCAAGGTTCAGTACACACAATACAGTGGTTTATTCTGTTATTGAGATAATCCACTCGATGGGTTGCCTTAGGTTTTTTTCACGTATTTATTTTATACCATTACAGTTCACATGTCTTCATTGCAACAATGTACAGAATGCACCTTGATTTAGTGTTATTAGATGGGGACTACCGAGTCTGAATAGGAGTGGAAGAACGTAGGATTAAAAACATCAGTTTCATATGCAAACCATAGTTCCTGAAAAATAAGTGGGAGTTAACTGTTAGAGCATTTTACATGCCCTCATGACATTATTAAAGGTCATTTTCCAAAACATTGCATTGCAGGTACCTATCAATTTCTCCAAAAATATAGCTGCTGTTACACATTATATGGAGTCAAATCAACACGAGTGAAATTAACATACGAACCGCAATATTTATGTGAAGAATATATGACCAAATCAGATGGAATAAGCCTGATCTCTTCAGGTCTCAGTCTAAGCAGGGCTGAGCATGTGTGACTGCCATGCACGCTAGGTTGTCATACGTGGCGACTGGCCAGTGCTGTGCGGCAGTCAGCAAAGGGCAGTGCAGAAAAATCCACCGTTGTATTGTAATTCTATGCTCCCACGTCTATGCTCCCCGCCTTCACCAACCCGCACTGACCAGTATGGTGAGTTATGGTCAAATAACCCCTGCAGTGCAGGGAGGCCCGCATCCAGTAGTGTACTGACAAAGGGATGTATAAGCCATTATCGGGAAAGGTGATGGTGCTTCTGGACTTTTTAAGATATACTGACATGTTCTGGCCTTTGTAGAAAACTCTTACCATGATGGTGATTTCCCTCTGGCAGACCTTCAGATCGTGTTCATTGTTAACGTACATGCGCTTGAGTGCAGAGCGAACTCCGCCCGATGTTTTCACAAGAAACACAATGGCAAAGCCCCCTGCGGAGAGAATCAAATTGCACAGATTACAATGTGCGCCACGACCAGAGGAATAACCGACCGACGTGGCATTACGTCACCCGGCCAGATGATCCATTACTGCCAAGTGCCAGTGGCTAATTTAAGATGAGCCGTAAAATAATTTAAAAATGACACCACTGCTTCAGATATATGGTACAGTTGAACACTATCATCAAACTTTAATTGATTCAATATAACTGACATGTCAGATATTCAGCCTCAAAAAGACTGGCTTGCCAACTGCTAACTTATCCAGCATTCAAAATATTAATGCCAGCATAGAGGAGAAAAACGTTTCCATATTACCATCACAAGTTCATTAGTCAAGGTTCAATTTTGGCACACTCAACAAAATGGTAAAATCTGCTATTGAGACTATCCACTAAATGGATTGCCTTCTGTATTATTTCAAGTGTTTATATTCCATTATCATGGTTCATGCGATGCAGAGCCCTTATAATGCTGTGGCTCAGCAGTGTTCAGCCTTAAATTGTTCATGCCCCCTATTGTTTAAAATCGCACGGACACTCTACGATTGTTTGGACAAATTCTTAACTGTAAGAACAGTAAACAAATAAAGAAAAAAAGTGACAAAAACCAACATCCTCCATGAAAGAACGCGTTTTATTCATTCACTATGTCAACAGAGGAGGGGTTCTTTGAGTATAGCTGTTCATGTGCCTAATGGATTGTTGCCCATTCCAAATACCAACATGGCAAGTCCATGGCAACAATGACCGACTCAACTGGCAACCAGTGCCGGCTGATGAAGAAACACAGTACAATAATAAAGACTTGCCTTGCAAAAGGATACCGGTCTCGAGTCAGGTATTATGAAGGGCGCCTGGGCAATTGCGGCATGAAAAAAGCCTGACGTGAGCAAAGCAGCCCCGCATGGAACTCGATAGTATCTGTACGACCAGCCGTGTTGTCCCGAGCGGTGCCACACCATCAGCGGGCGAGTTACAACAACGGTGGAACATGTGTTTGAATGATTTCCCACGTAGCCCAAATAATAATACATTGTGTAGAATATAGATTAAAATAGGGCCAATCAAGGATGCTTCCCTGCATCACTGCAGCGCTACGTTATAACCAAAAGGCTTACACCTTGAGCTATTAAGATTCAATGACTCCACTTATTTTCAAAGTCGCACTCCAAACAAAACAGGTATGTTTCATGTTATGAATGAATTGACAGCGCTGTGTATGTTATTTCAATACACTATTTCAATACACACGGTGCACCTGCCCAAATACTTTTGTTTAGCTAAAGGGCCTTCAGCAGGGGGCTTACAGTACATCCTGTTTGGCAATTCAACTCCCCACTTCAAATCACTTGCTACACGATGTTTTACATTTAACTTTAATACAACCTCGCATTTCTAAATTGTCCAGGAATAACAAGGCTGCATTATTACGTAATTGCAACGTCAATTTACAAATGCCATCATCAACTTACAAAACTTGTGTCATTAAACGGTGCCTTTCGAAGCCTTGTGCAATGTAGAAATACATTTTAAAACACTTTTTTTGGCCTAAGATGTCGGTTAGTTCTTCAACTTTAAGGCAAACTGGCATCTTTCATTGCTGCAGTTTTCAAACTCTCATCTGACACAATTTTCTTGACGCTTGGACAAGTGAATGATACACAAGCAATGTGCTGAATGAGTTAATCTGGGAAATTGAATTCTTAATTTAGCCAGGATTTTGTACTGGAAAGCACAGCAGCACTGTTCTCCAAACCATTACGTCAGCCCATTGAGCATAAGTTCAACTGTACGTGCTGAATACATAGGAAACCTATTACGTTTACTGATGGTACAAAACAGCAGATACAAATATTTTTGAGCGTGCATTACATTTGAATGTCTCAAAACACCGTGCACTGCAGTAAACACAATTAAATGGAATATTCTGCCAGTATCCATGTCACCATTAAATGTACTCAATACACAATTAATTGAATACTAAAGTATAAGACAGAACTAGACATATCCAGTATTTTGCCATAAAAGTATATATAGGTTTATAGATAGTCATAAAAATTGTATTATGAAACATATGACTTGTAAAGATATTAGTGAAATGTACGTGTGAAAATGTAGCATATTTTTACTTGTAATCCGAGACATTAATGTGAAATGAATGCACAAGGTTTTATTTATTGCAATATTTGAAACGTAGTTTTTTTTGTTTAGCCAATCTTTTAATGTTAATTTATGGATGAGTTAATGTAAATGACTTGTAAAAATAGGGTATGTTTCAGGGAACAATGACAGTATAACAGTAATACGTTACTGGAATGATGCCATTACAATGAAATGCTGCATATGTTACATAAGGTCAAATACCTACCACAACAGCTATGTCTTTAAATATAACAATCTCTGCTCCATTACGTCAAAACCGGTCAAACACCAAAATTGGCAAGAATCCTAACCATTAACATACTTCCCAACAAGCAGTAAGCAACCACCCTTTTTGGAATAACGCAGCCACCATGTAAAAGGAACGGGGTATATGCACAGTCTGTCCAAAAAACCATGCTGCAATGCGCTCGCGTACAGCACTACAGTATTAATATTCAAGAACCCAATTATAAAACTTGCACAGGGAAACGCAGCCCTCATCTAAATGCAGTGGCAGGCTTCATCATCCGATGTGCTTGATTTTTGCAGATTTATTGAACACTCGGGGAAGCGGTGTGCTAAAAAAGCCAGCGGACTGAGTTACATTCCCTGCCACGACTAACATCAGTGGCGAATGACCGGTCCTGGGCCCCCCCATTTCATCGACCTGCACTGACCAGAGTGGTGAACTGTTGTTAAACAACCACCGTGAACGATTTGGCATGGGGAGGTCCTCATCGAGCCGTGTGGGGGCATGATGAAGGGGCTGGATGCTGTATTGTTGTGGTGGAGCTTTAAATTAGATAGAGTAGTATCCTATTGAACTGTGGTGTACACAACTAAAATTAGTTAACTTTGATGTCTAAAATGGAAAGGATTATGCTTAAAACCCTCAATCCTCTGTGTTAATCTGCACTCGTACACACTCGTCTCTGGTCTCCGGCAAATGCGTTGGCACTTTCCCCTCTTTTAGCACAAGCCAGAAACCTCGCTGGCTGCATAGAACTTTGTACATTGGTAACATCCTACAAAGCTGTTGATAAAAATAGCAAAAGCCTTCCCCAACGTAAGTGCTATCATTCTTTAGAGCATGCACATAAATCACTCTATTCGTAGATTGCAATTGGGCACCACTGTGTTAAATTAAATTTTGCAGCGATTTTGTAAACCGTCCAAGAATGTACTACCTTGACATAGAAATCCACACGTCTTTGTAAAATACTCTGAATAGGATGAGACGATTATGATTGAGTAACTTACAGGCTATGTCAATTCATTTTTATCTGTAACACGACACTGCAATAAAACAAAGTGTTTCTTTGGGTTTCTGACATTGCTGAAGCTAATAAAGATGTTTTGACGTTTGTGCAATGGCATCAACAAAACTGTAGAGGTGAAAGTAAAGCACAGATAGCAAATTAGGATTAAACATATGGTGTATGGCTAATGAAATGCTGCGTTGGGAAAATAAGAATGGATTTCGGGTGTTAAACTCGTACACACACGAGATGGTCATTTAAAGGCATGTAATGATTCAATCCAAAGATAAAATGCATTTCGTCTAATTTGTACAGTTATTCCTGCTCCATTAGTCTAATTGTAACATTAACATATAATTTATATATTTATATAAACGTAAGAATATATTTTAATTGATGGATCTTTGCACTTAAATTGCATTGACTTTAGGGGTTACCATATTTTAATAAGCATGCCTGTACCTCTACCAGTTCATACATATTTGACCGTCCCCCAATTATTGTATGTGTATCAAGTACTGTATGTCTGCAGACAAAGCATAATCAATACAAGCTAAACATGGTATTGTCTTAGCAGACTATTATGGGAGCATGATGGTCTCAGATGCAAGCGCATGCAATTTGAATACTGTACTTGTTTAATGAGACCGTGGTGCAAAGTCATAGCAAGATCACTGAATTGGTTGCTTGATCGAGATACTTTACAACTTACACAGGTTTGCACTTTTCACACATGCATTACCCTCTACTCTGGTGTCAATACAATTGATTTTTAAAGCGTACATGGACAATTGAATCAAAATTAAACATTTATTTAGCATTTTAAGTAATGAATATCATAGTTAAATGTTGATTTTATGGAAATTATGGGTCCCTGTGTAACAAATTAAGGATTATAATTATGCTAATTTCTCATGGAAACACAAGTTTCACGTTTTGATAAAATGTTTGTGCCGATTAATGGAAACCAAAACAATCTAAAACTATATGTAGCAAATGGTTAATCTAATATGGTAAATGTACGGTCCTCTAAATACTGAACCCAGCAGAGGCCACAGTTAAATAAATGAGATGTGGCAAGTTATTCATTGTGCCAAACCATTGGCGTTGTTGGTCTGGCAAGCACCCCATGGAAAAGCTCCATCTCATTACAAGCTGAAGCACTTGTTCACAGTGACATACGAAAAGTGTTAATTTAATTGAGCCTAATGACCTGGAGTTAACAGTATAACATGATCCACCCCAATGCATGTCACCAGTTTGAAAACTGATCCGGTAATGTTGACGTTAAATAAACTAATTTCATTTTTTAATCCGTAAACGACTCATTGTGCTTGTCTCTTGCCTAGAGGAAGCTGGCCACATATTTTTATTATATTATTAAGATTCTGTACTGCTCAGCATTTCTTGTCAAATCAAAACAAAGTTTAAACAATGTTCAATGACGAACAATGTGAACCCCATATAAGTAAACAATGTGTGAAAACAGCTGAGACTACAAAAAAAACAACAGCCATGGCCTGTCCCATACTGGGTCAGCTAAATGCCAGGGGCAAATACATCGCTGTTTAAAAGGGTGAAAAAATGCTTTACATAATCGCTCTCAAAAAAAGACTTTTATAATAGGATTTTATTAATACAGAAACACATCTGAACATATGCCGAATGTTAAAATTAAGACAATGGACTTTGTTATCTACAATTAGTGAGCCGAGGTCAAAATGTCATGAATCACTTTAATCGTAATTTGCTGCATCAATCAAAAGACATTTATACAATTGCAAAGTAGGTCAATTAAAATTAGTATGCAGGGCCATTAGGGGAACATTGTGTCAATTTTACACATGTCCTACTCATAAAAATAGAGTATCTGTTTACATAAAAGCATATTATCGCCATCCCCTTGAATCTAAGAGTTTAAGGAGGGAAAAAAGTGTTCAATATGCATGCTGCACTTATCAATTGACAGCAATGTACCATCAGAAAAATATTTCATAACGTAGTCATCTTCTGTATAGTTTATTTTAATGTAGAGCACTTACATTTTTTTAAAATTCAATTGTGTTTAAAATTGGCTTAAATCGTAAAAGCCCAATTTAGATGCGGGAGCTAAATCGTTTGATGGATACTCCGATATGTTACGGCATAATTTTCAGAAAAAACACCCTACATTACAAAGGTTAAATAATATTTATTTTAGAAAAATACAGTTTGTCCATATAACTATGGGTTCCATTGCAAGATGTGTACGTATATTACCGATTTTGAGTTATACATGTTGTGTGGGAAGATGTGTATAATGTTACCAAGTTTGAATTCTATGTTATGCATGAGAGAAAGCAAATACAGAGCATAGCAGTTAGTTTGTGAAATGTATTAAAAAAAAAATCCCAAGGTAACACTATACAAACTAATTACAGTTCAAAGAACTAAACACTAGCCTTTGACAATATACCATAAAATAGCGTATAATGCTGCAAAGAAAAACCACAGTGCATAAGCGGATGATGAGCTTGTTGTAAACCAGCCTTACGATGACAAAATGTACAAGTGTACATTTATTTTTGAAAGGGAATTGAAGAGGTATACAGACAACGCAGGATGGATTCGGGCATCCCCATGGCGTGTGCATTACGGAGTTAATTTTACCAAACTTTACCACGTGTGTCCGTCAGGTGGACAGCATAGGCTTAGAAGCACAGGCATACAGTACAACATTGTATGTTGTGTCACTGCCCTCTGCTGCCCATCATTTAGGCCCACTGCAGCGTATAACAACCCTTTGTGTGCATGGAGGTCACCCTACCTATCCAAGGTTCCATCCTGCTCAAGATATTTTCCAAGAACTGATGGAATTAAGTGCATTTCGACCCATTTAGTCATAGGCGGTACAGAATAGGATATGCAGAAATGGTTTGCGCAAAACTCCTGAACGTTATTGTAAACCTCTGGTTTATGTGCTTCAATTTTCCCACACCTCTGGTGGGCACGGTTGGTTACGTACGGTGCAAAATAAGTTCAACATACATACATTCAATAAAATGTTACCTTTAAATAACATTCACTTAAGTTTACACAAGTGAGGTCCTGTGCGAGCATACATATCAGCTCATTAAGGGTAAAAGGTACGTGATAAGAGAGGGCATTGAGAACTGGGAGTTATTTCTACAGTACAGTGCTAAGCTGTTGCATTCTGACATGTTAGAATGTCAATCTGACCGGACAAAACAAAACAACGTTACCAGTAGTTACACTATGATTCTACCTTACTTTCCTATTTCGACAAAATACAAAACAAGGTTTTAAGTCGTCGAAGAAATAGCCTTCTAAGAACCGGTTTTCACGTCCTGTTTTCTTTCAGTTACAAGCTTTAACCAGCTTTAACCAAACCAGTAAATCTACGATGGGATTCTATGTGCGACATCACACATGTTTTCGCACAAAACAGCACATTTACGCTGTGACATGTTAACACTGCCAGGCTGGAAGACCGGCTCTGTTGGGCCCCCTTCCTGATAGCCTGCAGTGATTTAAACTGTAAAACATCCAACAGCAGTGGCCCATCCTGAAAAACGTGTTGCATAAGCAACATGACTTTATCTCAAGCGCCTGTCAAAATAATTTTATTTTTCTTGGTTCTTTCGGTAAAGTCACGTAGAAGGGAAATAATAAAATAAAAATATAAACCAATAAAATTCTCACGACGTTTCAACTGCAACACAAGCAATCATCATCAGGTGTGTTGTGGTTTTCACACCTGATGATGATTGCTTGTGTTGCAGTCGAAACGTCGTGAGAATTGTATTGTTTTATATTTTTATTATTTTGCTTCCCTTCTACGTGACTTTACCGAAAGAACCAAGAATATGAATCCCTGCAGTCACGAAAGCTTTAAATCAAAATTTAATTTAATTTTTATATATTTTTGTGGTTCAGTGACACATAACAGCACTGACTAACGCGCGGTGTGTGTAAAATGCGATGCAAATTTAGGAATGTGTTCCGCGGTTTCCCAGTCAAGCAGGTAAAAACGTCTGTGTTCCTTTCTGAACTTCTTCGCTGGTCATTGGCAAGCTTGTGCAAGGGACAGCTGCATAGAAACCGACCCAACATTACCAAGCATTCCACAAATGTTATTGCGAAACCACCCGCAAATTCCAACAATTTTACCTACCGCATTTTATACATTCAAATGTAAAAAGAGGGATGTTTCAATTCCGTTGTTCTTCAAATGATGGATTTAAAAGTGCCACATTTTATTTAAACTCATTGCTGATACAAAGCTAATGCCATTACATTGCCAATTATTTGTGCATATTCTTACGAAAATGCATCGTATTTTATTTTGTTCCCAAAGGTATGTCTGCATCTGAGATTATTAAATAAGTATTGGACTGCATCCAGTTTGCTAGTTAAACACTTAAAAAGAACCACATTGGCCACGTCATGCTGAAACACTTATACAACAGCCTGTCAATGAATGGCTCACACTGGAACAAAACTCAACCGTGGATGAGCCCAGATTAAATTAAATGGAAGCTCTCTTGCTTTCACGTTTCTTGTCTAAATCACTGAAACATTTAAGGCTCTAAGCACAAACTCTGGCCAATTAATGTATCGCCCCTTTGAACAATAACTTAGATAATTTTACAAACATGATAATAAATGAAACATTGTCCTAGTAAATATACCCACAATACAGGCAGTCACACAGTAGGTACACAACATTACATTGGAGTTCTTTCTGTCGATAGAAACAAGCTGTACAATGATACAGCACAGTTAATCTCCAAACAGAAATTATCATGGATATCTGCCCAAATGAAAGTACAGTACGTACCGTGATCGTTATTCCTAATAAACAAGTCAACTATGTGAGCGATTTGTGGCGATGAATATTACACAACACTACAGGAAAAGCCAGCAACATGATACCTTCCTAACATTGCAACAACCAGTGTTGGGTTGATGGCTACAACATGTATTATTCTATGAAAACAAGATCATCAAACCTAAACCACGGGTGACGGCATCGTATTTTCAGCTCATTTTTTTCTTCACACAAGTCGACTGCTTAAGGTGGACTCATCACGAAATGCCAACATTACAATTATTTATTTAGCCATCTTCATAACCACATTTGTTTTTATTGAATCCACAAGGACCTTTTTATTGAAGCAAACAATGATTCAACGATATCATATTCTTTTGCAATGCAGACCTGAAAAGCCGCAGTTACAAAGCGACAGCACAGTACTGTATCGATCGCATTTACAATTTATTAGCGGGTCATTGTAAATACCTTTTGCACCTCTTGCGAATGGTATCACTAGGTCTTTAGACAATGATAATGCCACACAAACTGGCTGTGGACAACATAGAGGCGCCTAGGATACACAGCTGCATATATCGGTTGAACTATTTATTTAAACAAATTCTACTGGACATTTGTGAAAAAGAGCTTTATAGCTCATCGGGTTCCTCCAGTATAAATATTCTGATTCTGGTAGTTAACTGTAGACAATAAAACATATGGAGAATAAGATGCAAGAATTCAGCGTATATCCTATAATATATAAAATATATTTTAGCATATTTTCAATTTGTTATATTAGAGTATATATGCCTCCTAATTGGATTTATTGCATTACTGTACAATTTTCTACATTCTATGCCTTCCACTGGATTAAATACAGTATTGGTTTATACAGCACAGTGCATATAACATGATAAAGTTAGATTTTGCTCAGGTACCACTATATTTACGTCCATACAGTGCCTTGTGTATACTGTATTTGCTTAAACAGCATATATTGGACACTGCTTGTGCGACAGTAAAGTATATCTATGGAACACAACTTTGCTATGTATACACGTGTCGCTCCATATAAAACATATACAACCTTTTGTCAATCCACTGCTGGATGAAAGCCTTCCCACGCCTTTAGTATTGTGCATCCAACAATTAAAAACCTTCTTGCACGCGAGCTGTCATCGATCCGAGACCATGAGGGTTGGTGCCAAGTTGGGGAGGCCTTCATCCAGCGGTGGATAAAGCACGGGGGATGATGATAAGTACTGTATATGAATTAAGTATTGAATGCAAAGCACATTGCATACACATGTTGTAATAAATGACACAGCTTGTATGTGGATATGTCTAACCATGAGTGTCTCTGTTGTGTTATATATACTGCAAATACTGCAGTTCTAGAAACTGCATGAAGATACAAGTACAGGATAGATACAACCAACCAAATGAGACATGCACGTACTTTTATTGACGTGGCAGAATAATTTAGCCAGACAAGTATGGTGAGTCACACAGATTCATAAAACCCTCAAACCACGATGCTGGCTGCATTGAAGCCAGAGATTGCAAATAGGTTTGTGAACCCATCTGGAATGGGACCTTTGAATGTTATCAACTTATATACGTGGATTTTCTCTGCTAAATGCCAACATAAAACAACTGTAAAAAAAAAGAATTGGCTTAATATAAAAACATGGATCATGATAGCGGCTTTTCTGGATAAAAAAAAATTACATTTCCATAACATCTCAATTATTCCATGCAAAATTGTCAAACCTGCTGACCTAATTTGGCCTTGAGGTTGAATAGAATGAGATGTAAGAGGATGAGATGGAGTAATGATGAAAATTATGGAAAGTGTGACCAATTAGGGGTGATGAGGGGTGGGCGACGAGAGGTATTGGGGTGAATGCGAGTTAGCCGGATGGGAGTTGGATGTAAGTTGGATAGGAGACGGATACGGACGCGATGCGGATTGATACAGATGGGATATTAAAGGGTGACAACTTGGGGACTGATAGAGGATTGAGACTAAAGGGCCTCGGAGCCGCACGGATGTTAAGCGAGGGGACCAGGTGAGAAAGATGGGAGTGACTGGTGGAAAATGGATGGAATAAAAAAAATGGTTGTACTGTAGAACGCAAGTCGGATGACAAGTAGACGGATGAGAGAGAAATTTAGCAGGCGGATTGTGCAGTGCTGTACTCGAATTGAAGACAAATTGGCGAAACTGGCGGAATACAGTACACTTGGGCGGACGGACGGCAGACGAAGGAAGAAAGTGAGACGGGACGTAACGCGGATGGGAAAACGAACGAGGTTGCACGGGCCGGGAACGAAGAGCGGGGATAACGATGGGGTGACAGAAGGCGACACGAACGAAACTGACGAATGAAAGTCGCAGCAGGAAAGAGAACCGACGATTTAAAATCAAGATGGAATACAGTTGGGGAGGACGGGTGAGACCTGGAAGCCGGATTTGGAAGACGGATGGCATCGGAAACAAGACGAGACGGGGAAGGTGGGATGACCGATGCCGGATGATGACGGGAGACAGACGGTGGGAAGACCGAAGAGGAGGGATCGAGGTCCCCGTGAATTTTACCCTCAGCGAGGACCTCCTCCACCGTGACCTGGTGCCGTCCCACCGCGTACACCCGGCCCACGAAGGCGCCGCCGCTGCTGCTGCCGCCGCCGCCGCCTCCTCCTCCACCTCCTCCGCCGCCGGCGTTCCCCTCCCGCCGCGAGTCGAAGAATTTCTTCATCTCCCGACGATGGCGAAGGGGGCCGACTGTTAAAAAACGAAGCGGGGTTTTTCTTCTTGTTCTTCTCCTCCTCCTCTCCGGTTAATTACAAGCTGGGGTTGTGTGTGTTGCTAAGAGAGGGGGGGGGGGAGAGCTCTCTCTGTATATATAAAATGAGGCTTCCTCTCGTCAACGGCGAGCGGGAGGGACGCGAGCGGCAGCGGCGGCAACGCCGCTTCATTGACGGGGCGACCCCGCGCCGTCGTCGACAGGCGGAGGGGCGGAGAGCGAACGGCGCGCGAGCGCTGGGCGCGAGAGACGTCACTCGACGCGCGTCGACCTAAACAGCGGCCATCTTGGGTAAGGAAGGGGGGGGGTTGGTGCTGGTTGGTTTGTTGTTGGTGGTGGTGGTAGCGGAGTTATCACCGGCGGTGTTTGTTGGGTTGGCCTGCTCAATCGAACGCGACGCGGCTCGCCCGCCCGTCGTGAATTGACGACGTCAACTTGGGCTGTTTGTGAGGGAGAGTTCACCCCCTACAAAGATGGTCGGGGCGGGGCGGGGCTGGCGGGCGTCGCGTCGCGATTTGTTTGATCTTTTCGCCATAGGTGGCGCGCCAGCGCGCAGCACTGCACCACCAGCAGCACGAGTCGCGCCACCCCCGTGCCAACTCGCCTCGCCACACAGCCACCCTCGCCACACAGCCACACAGCCACCCTCGCCACCCCCATTCACTCACCAAGGACCTTCTCAATAACCGCGTCCTCTCTCGTCCATCGCGTGGAGGAGTCACGCCGAGCCCACTGTTGGACCCCCCATGCGTTTCCATAGCTGTTAACCCGTACGGGTTTTTTTTACCTACGTGACTTTACCGAATAGAACCAAAGAGTATATGGATCCTTACAGTCACGAAAGCTTCAAATCTAGAACCCGTACGGGTTTAAGCCCTTGGGGGTATTCAGGGAAATTTAGTTTTCGGGTCCGTGCGGCACACAGCCGTTTGAATACGTGCAAAACTAATTTTTGTCTTCCATTATTTAGTTTCTGTTTAGGGTTAGATCGCGTAGATATAAATGTGTCGTTAAACCCGCCACCACCCGACACAGCCGATTAGTAAGGTTTGTCACGTACAACAAAACACGCCAATTCGTGACTAGTACAGCAACACCGGTGTGTTGGAGAGCAAAACCACAGCATTTACAATCTGAGTACGACGTTTCGCCAATAATTACAACTACCATCATCAGGTGACAGCCAGATTTGTGCATAAATCCTCCAGTTTTGTTCATTAGAGAGATCAATGTGATGATGTCACTTGTGAGCCTTGTTCTCTATTTGTGTTTCTCCCTTGTGATGGGACTTTGTTGGATGAACGTTGATTTTTATAAGGGCACGGGGTGACCAATAAGGTCTGAATTGGTCTGTAATAAGGTAGGCACTGATAAGGGGTTAACAGGGTTTCGCTTTAACCTTAATACGAATTCAAACCACATCAGCCATACAAAGAAGAAGGTTGCACTTTAAGGACTGACCCCGGTTTGGTGGGTCACTTTGCAGTGCTGATGATTCTCAATAAAAAAAAGTTAAGTTATTTACCCGTAACATCAGTGGCTTGCGCGAATTATTATCCACGTCGCATTGATATCCAATGACCATTCCAGTTTCGTGATAGATGGATGCGGCGTGGGAAGTATGTCATCCAGCAGTGGATTGGCCATGGCGTAACTTCTAGATAAGCCTGAAAATCTTTTGCAAATCTCTTGGATTACCATGCATGAGCCTGGATAATGTTTGGATGGGTAAATACTACACGTCCATTGCACTGCAGTTTGGCTGAGCAGCAACGTGGTGGACAGCAGAGGGCAGTGCGGTAATCCAATGTTGTGCCGTAGTTCTATGCTCCCCGACTTCAACCTGCACTGACTAGCATAATGAAGTATGATCACATAACCTCCATGGACTTTAAGCCTAATCCATGGCCCAGTCTCCCAAATGTTCTGGTTCGACAAGCCATGGCATGAGCTGTTTTGTGTAAAGGTGTGGGGTATTGCCGTTTGGAAAGAACAATACGCATTTAGGATTTGAATGTTGCAACGTACTACTTGCCGACTGGAAAACCTTGTTAATCTGGAGACAGGACCGAGGGTTATAAATTGAACAATCCACTATAGTTGAGCTCAGTTAGGTGATGGTAAAATGAGGGAATTCTATATATTTACAGAGCCAACTTATTTTAGCATAGAAGGGAGACATTAATGTACTGAATTATGGAGTGGGGTTTTAGGATTCCAGAGAACTGTAATTCACAGTTGATTCGCTAAAATGAAGCTTCTTGAACCACTGCAAAACGATCATTTAAATATGAGTTGACTGAAATATGACTGAAATATAATCATGAAATTAACCATATTTTAAATTAGGGAAAAAATAAAGGACAACACCAAAATGGGTAACTTCAATACAAAGGTTGGTACAAGGTTCAGGTATAAGAGGATGATTGGTATGTTTAGCATCAGAGAATGTCAGAGTTTACAGCCTACAGGAACATGAAGATACTACAAATTGATACAAATTTAAATTAAATTGGTATGCTTCCCAAGGACAATCCCAAGTTTGTCACTGAAATCCCTGTCATTACTAAATGTAACACAGGAAGTAATTGCGGGCTGTTATACTTCAACATCGACAAAGAGAGGACAACGTTAATTACAGGACATAACAATACTTGACATGAAACGTATAGTTCAGGAGGTAGGGGAATTTAAACTGCAGTGATTCTAAGCAACAAATGAAAAACCATCGAGAATAAAAATTAGTAAATAGATGTTACTCGTTGAGTATTGAGCAAATTACATTGTAATGGGAAGTGTACTTTTTCAGGTTACCATTTTCAGATTCATGAGAGCAATTCATGTATATTAACCAATATTGTTCTGTTTTTAAAAGGATTGTTTTTAGGACATCCACAACAGATATCGAATAATACTGGAGTATCTATAAAATACTTTAATGGCACGACTGCAAAACGCTGAAAATGGATGACTTTAAAATGACCGGGTTTAAGAATAATTGCAATTTCTGTATTTCACTTATAACGGTGATCAAGTAAAATACATCTAGAAAATAATACAGGTATGTTTATTAATGACGTAAATTCACACAAGAATACAATGCTATCGCGGTATTATAATCATGCCAACGAGACCGTTAAGAATGCAGTAACATTTGTTTGTAAAAATATTCAGGTTAAATGGTTTATATAGGAAATTATTGGGTAATGTGCAGTTGTTGTGGAGTCTCTAATCTACAGGTTGACCCGTAAGTCTGGAATTGTAGGGGGAAAATAACGAATTTATATTTTTTTGGTTTCTGCAGGCCCAAGATTTCTCATAGTAAGGAAGAACGAGTCCAGATAATTCTACTCATAGGAAATCGGAGTCAGAGGGAGGTCGCTGTTGAATTTAACAGACTCATCCAGACCACGAGCCAAGAACACAGAGCTCTGTTAGCAAACTTGTTGCAAAGTTAAGGGGAACGGGATCCATACAAGATAAACCACGCAGTGGACCTTCGAGGAGATCCACCGACGATTACAGCCACTGCCATCCTTGCTCATTTTAGCAGAAGTGTCGAATAAAAGCGTTATTATTGCCTTTTTGTAATATTTTCATATGATTCCAGACTTATGGAACACACTGTATATTCTTCTTTGGTTCTTTCGGTAAAGTCACGTAGAATGAGAATAAAATAATAAATTGATAAAATAAAATAACAATAATATTCTCACGACGTTTCGGCCACAACACAAGCGGCCTTCATCAGGTGAAGGGAGCGAGACTGTCTGGTAGGACAGCGCTGGAGTGAGAGAGCCACGTTCAGATCACGGCTTTTAAGCTGTGTGAGAGGAACAAAGAGCCTTAGAGTCGCGGCATCTCTTCAGAAAGGTGAGAGACTCGATTAGTTGAGCCTTCTTATCCCGAAGTCTGTTGAATGATCTTAAGGATGTGTGGAATCCCTCCCCGTAGAGGCGGTTAAATTTCGATTTAAAGCTTTCGTGACTGCAATGATTCATCTTCTTTGGTTCTTTCGGTAAAGTCACGTAGAATGAGAATAAAATAATAAATTGATAAAATAAAATAACAATAATATTCTCACGACGTTTCGGCCACAACACAAGCGGCCTTCATCAGGTGAAGGGAGCGAGACTGTCTGGTAGGACAGCGCTGGAGTGAGAGAGCCACGTTCAGATCACGGCTTTTAAACTGTGTGAGAGGAACAAAGAGCCTTAGAGTCGCGGCATCTCTTCAGAAAGGTGAGAGACTCGATTAGTTGAGCCTTCTTATCCCGAAGTCTGTTGAATGATCTTAAGGATGTGTGGAATCCCTCCCCGTAGAGGCGGTTAAATTTCGATTTAAAGCTTTCGTGACTGCAATGATTCATCTTCTTTGGTTCTTTCGGTAAAGTCACGTAGAATGAGAATAAAATAATAAATTGATAAAATAAAATAACAATAATATTCTCACGACGTTTCGGCCACAACACAAGCGGCCTTCATCAGGTGAAGGGAGCGAGACTGTCTGGTAGGACAGCGCTGGAGTGAGAGAGCCACGTTCAGATCACGGCTTTTAAGCTGTGTGAGAGGAACAAAGAGCCTTAGAGTCGCGGCATCTCTTCAGAAAGGTGAGAGACTCGATTAGTTGAGCCTTCTTATCCCGAAGTCTGTTGAATGATCTTAAGGATGTGTGGAATCCCTCCCCGTAGAGGCGGTTAAATTTCGATTTAAAGCTTTCGTGACTGCAATGATTCATCTTCTTTGGTTCTTTCGGTAAAGTCACGTTGAATGAGAATAAAATAATAAATTGATAAAATAAAATAACAATAATATTCTCACGACGTTTCGGCCACAACACAAGCGGCCTTCATCAGGTGAAGGGAGCGAGACTGTCTGGTAGGACAGCGCTGGAGTGAGAGAGCCACGTTCAGATCACGGCTTTTAAGCTGTGTGAGAGGAACAAAGAGCCTTAGAGTCGCGGCATCTCTAGCACGGTTGGCCACGTACGGTGCGAAAGAAATTGAATGTACATGCATATCCAGTACAGACAATACCAACAGGAAAGTACAAAGACAATGATCCCCTGTATAGCCACCACGCCCGACCGCCTTTGTCTCCCCAGTGGCGATGTTTTTACACAACGCACCAGGTACTCATTTGAGTCTGAGTCGACTTAGGGGAGGCCCAGGACCAGGTTCAGGTAACATTATGTAACAATTTTTTTTCCTGGGTATTAAGTGTTATTTTTAAAAATTTCTTATGCCTAAAAAGTATAGAACATTGCTATTATTCGTCACAAATTTTGCTTTTTTGACCGTAAGTGGGAGTCGAACCCAGATAGCCGGGTTCGTAGCGCAGTGTGCCAACCCAGGGGTCGCCAATCTGCGGTTTAAGGAGCCGCATGCGGCTCTTTGGCTGCCCCCTTGCGGGCATACGTTTACAAAAAAAGCCCCATAAATCTTCAACATAATTTAACATAAAGATAATGTATTAATAATGTCAGGGAATGAATGGGTCACTCTGGAATGTCTTGGTGACGACAAAATGTGCACAGTCGGACCGTATACCGACGATAATCACCCAAGAATGGCTGTCCTTAACGCTCGTGACGTCACTCCACATCGAACAGCCCCCCCCTCATTAATATTCATGAGCAGGTAACGGCCTCCAAATGGACCCCCACCCCCAATTCATAATAATTAGCGGCTGACGTCACTCCACATGGGGGGTGGGGCGAGGGGCCTCCTCCCCCCTCCTCGGCGTCAACTCACGACCCTCACTACAAAGGCAGAACCCTCACGTCATCACGTGATCTCACCCTCACTACAAAGGCAGAACCCTCACGTCATCACGTGATCTCACCCTCACTACAAAGGCAGAACCCTCACGTCATCACGTGATCTCACCCTCACTACAAAGGCAGAACCCTCATGTCATCACGTGATCTCACCCTCACTACAAAGGCAGAACCCTCATGTCATCACGTGATCTCACCCTCACTACAAAGGCAGAACCCTCACGTCATCACGTGATCTCACCCTCACTACAAAGGCAGAACCCTCACGTCATCACGTGATCTCACCCTCACGACAAAGGCAGAACCCTCACGTCATCACGTGATCTCCGTAACGCTGTTGTTGAGACATCGAAGTAAACAGGACGTCATGATGAACAAGGGATTATAACCTTTAAATGAAATGGGTCTGTGTCACCGCGCCCTTACTAAATTGCACACGCATTGATGCAATAAATATCACGTCGCGGTCTGCTTTTCGCTTGCAAGTTTCAGGTTTTACTGCAATACACCCGTCCTTGGACGGGCATAAGGCGAGATGTTCTAAATCGAACTAAACATTAAACTAATTTCAATGGTACAGTATATTTTTTCAAGTAGTGGTACCCCAAACTTTCGCAGCTCTTATAAATTCCCTTTTCACACCATCAATAGGTAAACTCCCCCTTCCCCCCATCCCCGCGCCAAATGGCAAGTCCGCCAATCAAATGCTAATTTTTATGCTAATTTATTTGTCAGAACACCTTGTTTGCTCGCACACAGTTTAAAGGTCCGCTGTCTGAGCGTGGTTGTGTTTCGCTAAATTCTCCTGTTTGATTTGTACTAGGTGCCTCGGTGAATGTAAATGGTCTGACTTTAACATAGCTATTTCTGTGACCAGTTACAAGCTAATCACTCAGCTATTTCAATGCTAAATTCGATGATAATTCCTTTGTCAAGGCGCTTTGTTTTCTTCTCACACAGCTTAAAGGTCGTGATCTAAGCGTGGCTTCTCCCACTCCAGCGCTGTCCTCCAGACAGTCTCGTCCCTTCACCTGATGAAGGCCGCTTGTGTTGTGGCCGAAACGTCGTGATTTTTTGTTATTTTATTTTCACCTACGTGACTTTACCCAATAGAACCAAAGAGTATGGATCCTAGCAGTCACGAAAGCTTTAAATCTAGAAAAGGCGAGTTGTTGAAGAATAACTAAAGGAGAAAAAAACCCGAAAGCGACGGTTTATTCCCTCATATTTTGTTTTGTTAAAGTGAGAATGTGTTTGTCATCTGCCTTATACCGGCTATGTTTGTGTACAAGGAACTATTTTGGTCAACTACAAAAACGAAGCAACAACAACAAAAATGTCTCTCCATTTATTGGAAAGGTTTCCCGACCCCTGCGCGAACCACGGAGCTGCCACTCCTCCTCCTCCTCCACGACAAACAGGAGAGCAAGGAACAAGACGGTGGTGGCCGTAGCTAGCGCCACACGCAGCGCCACTTTAATACGAGGGACGCCTCTTCACAGTTCACGAGCTGTCCCCGAGTCTCTCTGATGAGTGAGGGGGTGGGCCGCGCCCCCCCCTGCGGGAGCCCTCGCCCCCTGCGGGCGCCCTCCGCCCTCCCCCCCCTGCGGGCGCCCTCCGCCCCCCCCCCCCTGCGGGCGCCCTCCCCCCCCCTGCGGGTGCCCTCCCCCCCCCTGCGGGCGCCCTCCGCCCCCCGCACGGCCCTCGGGGCTATCGCCCAGCCCGTGGCGGCCTCACCCCCCTTCACCCCCCCCTCACTCCCTCCCCTCACCCCCCCCACTCCCTCCCCTCACTCCCCCCCCATTCACTTTGTTGGCTTCAACTCGGAAGCGGAAGAGCGCTGGGTAAAACAAAACACATTTACAATTGTTTTTACTTCTCCTCACAAATCGTGCGCGTCTTTTTGTCTTTCATGTATTTGTTATCGTCGTCGTCGTCGTCGGTTGGAAGTGTTTTTGTTTTTATTTTGTTTTGCATTTCGCGGCTTTCTGTGCGAGGTGAGGCCCGGTGTCGCTTAGAGCAGCCCGCGTGGGGCACGCTAAACCCGCTTTCATTTTCACATTTTAAGAAACGTAAAGTTTTTACTTGTTCCGCTTGCACGGTCGGTACTGTTCCACGGTAGTGTAAATGACATTGCAACGTGTGCGTGAGCTGCAATGATGTCAAACGTGAAATGGAGTACAGTACGGTATTGTGGATACAACACTGGGGCATTGCAAGAGCTTTGTACCGTTATGAGCCAGCCATGTACTTCAATTTTTTAATCGTTATGTATTTTTAAAAAAAATCGTGTGTTAAGACTTTATAATACTATTTAAACGTGTAATGCATCGATTGTGGCAAACAAAGTGTTTACAACAATGGCTTTGTCGTGGTTAACAAAGGATGTCGTCCATGTTAATGGGTTAACGTTGATCCACATTGGTACCGAATGCGGTCTTTATAAAGTTATCATCACGAGCCATTGTTTCTCCACTGCTGGATGAAGGCCCTCACCCCCATACGTCTCACGCGAACCGATGTAATCGCTCCGTCTCCGCGGGTCTCATTCAATTGTGTCCCATCAGTTCCACGGAGCGACGTGTCCTGATCTCATCAAGCCTACCTTTTTGTGTTAAATAGTCAAGCACTATAAAATAAGGATGTTTGAATGTGAAATCTCGTACATGTGTTATTCATCATTGCACAGTAACTGCAGTGGCCAGCAGCAATAGGTTAGTGCATCATCATCAACATACGTACATCATCAATTGCATTCTTTGCACCCATATCATTATTTTTGTCCGTCACCTTGACCATCGAACATTGTGATCAAATCATCCCGACGACTGCAGAACGTGGGCAGGCCATCATCCAGCAGTGGATAGACAAAGGGCGATAGTGAAGTACTTGCGTGAACTGTTGGATGAAAACCAGCCACTTGCCACAGACTGATACTATTCACTGCATTCGTCAATTAAACGTAAACACCCTTGACAAACGCAACTAATGAGAAATTGCAATGCACTTAAAGCAGTAATGTTCTGGCTGCAACAAATTCTAACAAAAATGCGGGTTATTGTAATTCGAAGCACTCTGTGATATTTTTGCCAGTACTGTACTATGAATACTGTAATTTGGAATTGTCTTGTTTGTTTGAATGTTGAAATTTATCTTTGTTTCCTAAACGAATGCACGCATGGACATTGAAACAGCCAGTGTCTGATTAAGGTGTTTTTGTTTTGGCCCATTTTCATAACAGGATTACTGAGAAATGACTAATTATGTTAAGTGCCATCTGCTCCTCTAACGCTAGTTCCAGTATGTTAGCATTAAATCTGGATTACATTTTTGAAAGCCACTAATTACTGGATAGTAAAGTGCTTTCGTGATGCACGTATACACATAATTTGTACATTGTGGCTAAAATAGTGTCCTGTTCCTGTTATAAGTTGCATATGCTGTCACTGCAGTGTGCCTCAGTAATATAATGTACAGTTCATGGTTCCTAAAAACCCAGGCTTGTAATTCATTGTACAGTATTTTATAGAACACACATTTTTTATATGTACTTTATCATGTGTATCAATTTCTTTAAAGCATGCCCAACACAAATGTACAAATGCATGTTTGAAATGTGGATGGAATTGAGAAGCCCCCGATACATAATATACCGTAACATTTTTGTTCTGATTTGTCTAGGTTTGTTAAAGTATTTGGTTTAGCGGGAGCATGGGAGATGATTTAGTTGGATGTGATGACTCCACCAGATTATGTATTGGCGAAGGCAAGATCATCTCCAAGTAAGTCCCATTACGTTGTCTTTCCCCCTCCCACCACAGTAACAACACAATTTGTTATTGAGTGTATACATTTCTGTATGGTAAAAATAAAGCTGCAGCCATGACATTTCTTGCTCAGGGCCTCTACTAGACGGAGCTTTAGATACCCTCTCTTACATGGTATTTTGACTTCATCGTTCATGCCCACCAGATGGCTTGGAAGAATTGGGGGGACCCATAATTTATTCCTCCACGCGTGACCTGCCGATTGACAAACACCTCCGTGTGGACAAAACAGGGGGGATTTAAGAAACTGTCCCATTGTTTTCTTCACGGCAAATAAAACCAGTGACCTTTGGTTTGCAAGTTCAGAGTGCTAATTGTTACACCATGGCAGTCCTATTTTTTGTATATACTATTCAACATTATTTATGTTGTGTTTAACTTTATTTACTGTTATCACTAGGGTAACAAATGAACTAATGCTAGTTTGTATATGTTTTTTCCCCTACAGGTCAGATCTCATGGCCCAGTTGAGGATTTATAACTGTTATCATGAAGGAAAGACTTTACAACTGCGGTACAGAGAGGTACGTGGAAAAACGCACACTTTAACACAGTCGACATTTACCATTCACAGGTACATTACT
Source organism: Petromyzon marinus (assembly GCF_048934315.1). Lineage (NCBI taxonomy): Eukaryota > Metazoa > Chordata > Hyperoartia > Petromyzontiformes > Petromyzontidae > Petromyzon > Petromyzon marinus. Next base: position 17,526,508 of record NC_133674.1, read on the forward strand.
AACAAGTGAATTGACTTTGATCTTAACACTATAATCAATGTAGTTGACCAACCCAATTTTATATTTTGGCTATATTGGCAGGATAAGTTTCAAACTTCATGCAAGAAAAAAGATAGTAGTCTTATAAGGCGTGTGATTTTACATATCAGATTATGATTTAAGTCTAAAACTGTTCAATAACAGCTTGTTTCTTTAGTTATTGTTTCTGTATTTTTTATCTCGTGTATTACTATTGTTTTGATAATTGATTCTTTTGTACACGTAGAGCCTGTAGCAATCCACTGTTTAATGAAGGCCTCCCATGCAAATGTGGATTGGAGATGACTTATATGACCATACTTCACCATGCTAGTCAATGTGGGTTGGTGAAAGTTGTGATCATAGAAATACAGTAGCACAATGTATTTTTGTTGTACTTCCCATTGCTACCCACAAATATTCTAATTATACATTGATTATCCATACAAACAAGACAGTATATCCAGTACAAAACAGTGGGTTGACAAAAGGCTGAATATACTTTTGAAAATGTTTAATTGGGAGAGCAACTGCATTCTGTGAATGAAGTTTTTTAAGATTAAGATATATAGACTGTAACCATAGCTACCTGACAGACACCAGAATATTAAGTGTCAATGAGGAGTCATGAAGCCACTTACGTTTATTGTATTGTCTAGCCCATTCACAATTTTTTCAAGGCTGTTTCAGTTTTGGCTTTTTCAAGCCATCTGTGCAATTAGTTCTGCCAAAACTGAACGGGATGCTTGGTTCTGCCAGCTTCTTGATGGAATCCATGTAGTCACTGTCTGGAAGTTGTGATCAACCACTGAGGATCTTGTAGACGCCACTCTCTTGTTCATTATTACAAATGTTATTGTGAGGTCCATGAACGGAATTGTCGATTTGTTATGTATCTCACTGAGCGTTCCGGTGGTGTTTGACATCACTTGTACATTTTCCAAGTTGATTTGTTGGCTGTTGTACATAAACGCATCAAAACAAGTTAGTGTGCTGAGATTGCGTCTTGTAGAGCTAACATATCCATATTTAAAATGTCTTTTGAGTAGTGGGGGTATATGGCTGGACTTTGTTCTGTTTGCGATCTGAAATGTGGGCCATGCCAACACTTTGCTCCAACAATCTTGACCTTGTCACCATCTCTGAGGTCTCAGAGATGCTTGGTAAGTAGCCTCCAAGGTTGATGTTTTCTATTTCCATGGCTAGGACAGTGCATGTAAATATGGGTCAGCTGTACTGTCTGCATAATGTTTTTCAATATGTATTACCGCTCAGTATCCACATATGTATGCCTCTGTACTCATCGCTCTGTGTTATATATTCGTCTGCCTAATACCATGTTCGTAGTTGTGTAATCCTTAGAGTAATATTATGGTAGTAGCCTGTAAAATTGATTAGTCTGTATATGTGTTCCATAATAGTTTTTTTTGGGTTAGATCGCGTAAATATCTAAATGTGTCGTTGAAACCCGCCACAACCCAACACAGCCCACTAGTAAGGGTTGTCACATGAACAGAACATGCCAATTCGTCACTAGTACAGCGCACCGGTGTGTTGGAGAGCCAAGCCACAGCATTTACAATCTGAGTATGACGGTTCGCCAGTAATTACAACTAGCATCATCATCAGGCTGTGTTCTCTGTTTCTAAATTTGTGAGAATTTAGTTTTGGTATTTAGCACATCTGAATGCATTTATTGTATGCTCTTTTTAGCCAGTTGGACTATAAGCCAGCTTGATAAGGACTATAGTTTTTCAACCAAGATCAAGTTTTAATCAAACCAATGAACATTCGAAGTAGTTTCGTTTCCTTTTGTAATTTGAATGCCCTGCGTATGTTTTCCCGAACAGGAAAATTACTTGGAAAAATAATTGGCCCAACCTTGCAAAATAGTCCTCCTGAAATGTAGCTTTGTGACTCAGTGAGAGCTTACTGAATAAATAAGGAAAAGTTTATTAAATAAATGTTATTAAACATAGCACCAAGTGATGCCTAAATACCACTAACTGTGCAACAATAAATCCATTCAAGGTAGTTTATTATTATTCAGTTGTGTGGTGACTTTGCATTTTGGTTGACATTTACATTTTACACGCCTGAGAATGCAACAGCAAAAGCGGTAACGCAGTGATTGGTGTTCCAAACGATAAACCAGGTGACTTGAGGTCGATTCCTTGCCATGGCTAGCGCCAGCGGCGAATTATTCATATACCAGTCTCTGTCCTCCCTTTTCACAAATGCCATGCTAATCCAGCGCGATGAAATAACCTCCATGACTTATGCAGTGTGGGGAGCCCTCCATCCACCAGTGGATTGAGAAAGTGCCGTACATTTATTTACTTTCTATAGTTACCAGGGGACTTAATGCTGTATAACATTTATTGAGTGGAAGCTTGAACTAAATGTGTGGCTCTTTTGTAAAAATCTTATTTCATAACTGTGATCGTTCATATAAATTTAAACTTCACTTGCCAACATCTGTCTTATAATGGTATGGGCTGAAGTGGTTTGTTTTATACAAGAATGCATACTCACCACACTTAAATATTTTTTTATGAAAGAAAATTGTTATTACTTATACCCTGTTTTTTAAATAATAAACAGCAATTAAAGCTTGATCTTTTTTTTAAATAAAAACATGAATGGATCACAGAAAATAGTCACTAAATACTGAGCAAACTGTAATTCATTTGACACATTTTGCTATTCTAGCTGTGGGCCTTATTTACAGTATATAAATAAAATGAACTTTAATTCTACATTTATAGGTGTTTTTTTGTTGGTTATGTAGAAACATAAATACAGCTAATGATGACAACACGATTTTCAAAATTCCATTTGCAATATATGTAAACTGTTAAAGTGAAATAACTCAAAACTTTCAGTGGATTCAAGCCAGTTTAATACGTAGGCTTTTGTGACCAATGTTATCCATAATCGAGGTTTTTTTTGGGTTAGATTGCGTGAATATCAATGTGTCGTTAAAACCGCCACCACCCGACACAGCCAATCAGTAAGGTTTATCACGTAAACAATTCTGGCTGTCACCTGATGAGGCTGGTTATAATTACCGACGAAACGTAGTACTCGAATTGTAAATGTTGTGGGTTTACTGTCCAACACACTGGTGTGCTCCAACTAGTAATTTACGCCACCATGTGTTTTGTTGAACATTGCTCTAGATGACCATGATGGTGTGCGTTATGATCTTCATCAGGATGATGGTCAACTGATCATCGAAGGCCTGCTGAACATTGCGTGGGGTCTGCGACGGCCCATTCGCTTGCAGTTGCACGATGACAATGAACGAATTCACATCCCTTCACCTCCAGAAGCAAAGGACCCGGGGAAGCTGCCTAAGAGGCGGTAAAACTCTTTCCATTCATTGATGGATGTGTATATGTATGTTGAACTTCTTTCGCACCGTACGTAGCCAACCGAGCTAATCGGAGGTGCAGGGGAAGGACAACAAACTAACCACAAAAAGCAGTTCTAGAGAACAAAAAAAATCTAGATGACCATGATGGTGTACATGCAGTTCAAATAATGTCACATTTAAAAGATTCTTGCATTTCCCATTGTGTGAAGTAATACATCTTCAGCATTGAATGGTTTTAGTTTCAAAGGCTTAGAAATAATAGAGTTTATATGATAATTCCAGAAGTGCATTAGGACAATAGACAATACTTTTTTTTCGGCTGAGTCTTGTTTGGTCAATAACATTAATTAATGCTTGACATTTTGGAGGAAACCAGAGCCCCCAGAGAAAATCCACACATATGAGAGGTTACATAGGTTACATAAACATGCATATGAAGAGTAACTCCCACCGCTACCAAACTTTTGGCCACCTCATAGGCCCATGCCAACATCACCTGGTAGTGTTACCTATCCGAATACTAACCAAGCTTCAGGTGAATTGGTGATATGCCATACTAGGAGTATACACTGCCGAAAAAGCAACCATGAAAAATTAAAATGGACTTACACAATTTACAGTGTCTCTTGGCACATAGGGAAATTTAATCTATTCATACCAATGCTCAGGGGGGCATTTCAGTGTAATAGGAAGATGCCTTGTTTGGCTCATGGTGGAAGGTTAATTAATTAATTAAAAATGTGCCAAAGGCACATGGGACAGGAAGGCTGCTGACGGGATGCAGGGGTACAGGGTGAGGTGAGGCAGGACAAATACAAGGTGAACAATAGATGGGAGTGAGCGAGCGAAGTGGACAGTGAGCTGATGCATCGAGCTGCCAATGGGCTGAGGGTAAGACGGCAGCAATGTTGGGCAACATGGGGAGGAATTTTATGACTGATGAGAAGTGATGGCAGTGACAAATGGAGTGAAAGGTCAGAGGATTACCAGGATGTTAGTGGAGGACGTGTCAATTGTGTCAGCTGTTCATGGAGTTTAGAATAAGGGTTTATTTTGCATTGCCATAGTTTGGACGTGAATAAGAATGTTTTGACTGCTGTTGAATTCAACATAACGAATAGTTTGGTTTTATGGTGGAATTGCCAATATGAGGTTTTTTTATTGTGTTCATGAAGCTTTATAAATATAGGTTCACATATTTGGCAAATATAAAAAACAAAACAAATTAAAGTTGTAATTAAACAGTATATCATCTCATAAGAAGCAGGTCTTCAAAAATAGTTCAATAGCAAGATGCAAATGTACAGTTAATACATATACTTGTGGTTAAGTGTGTGATTATTTGTCTTGTGATGTGCAGTTCTCAATGCCGTGGTAACCCAGTATTAGAATAATGTTTCCATTGTCTTCTAATAGTTGCTCGCTAAAAATCGGGTTGCATGCTTCCAGATTGTAGAAACTTAATTTTTCTATTTTCATTTCCCACAGGGGCATGGCATGCTGGGTGGTACCAGAAGAGAAAAAGGAAGATATTGTTGATAAATGTGAATTGCCTACCAAAACCCAAAAAATGAATGATGTGGAAGGTATGTGTGTTTCTTGGCTATTAATAATTCAGTTTCACACGCAGGCTTTCGCGACCAATATTATTCATGATAAAGGTTGTTAGGATAGAATTTGTAAGTATAAATGGGTCGTAACCCTCCGCCACCCGACACAGTCAGAAAGGTTTGTCATGTAAACAAAAAGTGACAATTAGTTACGACTTCAGCTCACTGGTGTGTTGGAGAGTAAATCTACAACTTTTGCAATTTGAGTAGTAAGACGTTTCGCTGGTAATTACATCCAGCATCATCGGGCGATGTGCCAGAATAGAGAAGCAATCCACCTGCTTTGGTCTTAAATAGAGCAAGATTATGTCATCACTTTGAGCTAATTAGGTGCGGAGAGCAGAGGCGTGGTTTATTGTAATTACATAAAAATGGATTGTTAATCACAGTTAATTCGCACGTATTGCTTTTACAATTCTCCATTAATTTGACTCAGTCTGCCTGTGTAGGGGGTAGGGCAGCCTGTGAGATATCAGTCCTACTAACACATTGCATTTTCCTGTTTTAGCATACGACACTTGATAAATAAAAATTCCATTCTCTATCATTTAACGTCTTATAAAACATGCTGCTGATAAATAAAGTTAACGTTTTTGTACATCGTAATAAAGGTAATACTTGTACATATTTAGCACGTGTTTCCTAGTTGGTACAATAAGAATATTTGAGACACTGTAATTGTTAGTGGCAAACGACAAAAGAAACACATTTGTCTAAACCTGAACTGAAACAATGCGCTCTCCTTTCGAATCAGACTCTTTGCCAGTGGAGAAGGAGCTCGAGTTTGAGCCAAGGCTGCCACGCACCAAAAGCGACGCCAGCTGTTTCCTCCGTCACAGCGTGAACAGACGGTCGGCAGCTGACATGCAGCGTTTACGGAGGAACCGTTTCTCAATCAACGGACATTACTACAACCACAAGGCGAGCTCGCCTCCGCAGCTTCGCATATTTTTTTCAGCTCCTTGGGAGGACTTTTCTGGTTTATAATTTATAAAACGTATGCACGCATGGTTGCATAATGCGTACACCAGAAAGTCTGTGTACATAAATTGTACTTTTTGCCCAGTGGTTCCCAAACTTTTCGGACCCATGGACTGCTGTCAGTTTTCATAAAATGTTGGTGGATTACCACCAATTTCCTGTCTCTCACTAAATGCATTGTATAGCACCAGTACTCAATGCCATCAATCAGCAGTTTCAGTCAATAGCCGACCGTTATGAATACAAATTAAATAGTTGTGCAATGAGCAGTAAAGAAAATATGCTGCTTTGTGAAAAAAAGTTATACAGTATTCACAACAGTTCCACGGTCCACTTCCCCACAGCTTTGCAGACCCTAGGTTGTGAACCGCTGCTTTACACTATGACCAAATCACGAATGCCATGGAAACCCAGCAAGTTTTGAGCCTGGATAGTGCGTGGATCGGTGACCTCCATACATTACATATCTTCTAGGCTGCGAAGTTAGGTTGTGGGTAACAGAGGACATTGTCCAACATCCATTTTTGTATGTACTTTTATGCCCCAATGTCTGTTCTGCCCACCTTCACTAACCTGCATTGACCAGCATAGTGAAGTATGGTCACAGGGATCAGTTCAGCTCATTAGCTTCCTGGGATTATAACATGAATACCACTGTTTGGAGTAAATAGGGTTAGATACCTTGAATCTGAGTTGATAAAATGTTCAACCAAAATATCAACAAGTCGTACAATAACAATAATAATTATTTGCTTTACCCAGGAAAGCCTCCCTGAGTCTCTTTTTTTTTGGCTTCTACATTAAGATGTTTGGCCATTGACATGAATTCATGTTTAGCATATTGGAGGAAACTGGAGTAACCTAGAGAAAATGCACAGCTAGGAAAGGGTAGCACGCCAATCTCTCATTCATTAATTCATCACGCGCAGTCAGCGAAGTACCGTTGCGCCAAACGTGTGACCTCTCGCGACAGCATTCACATCAACTGCTCTTGCTGCCGTACATCGGCGCCCCGAATGATTTGTTTGACCCACGGATCATGGGGGCGGCGACCACGGGGGGTGGCGACGCCATTTCTTTGAGGGTCACAGTCCACTTGGAACGTCAATCGCCAGCTGAAGGACACAAGCTCTGCACAATAAATAATTGTCGTCTGTTGCAGTTCTCTTTCATTCTGTTGTAACTGAGCATTTGGTTTATTTTTTATGGAATAGAAATCAGACTAAACAATATGTCAAGTCAAGATTTAACTGCCTCTGCGGGGAGGACTATAAGATATTTTAACAGACTTCCTGCCTCAGCAGTTCGCCTGCTGTATTTCTTCACCTGAAGACGATTGCTTGTGTTGTGATCGAAACGTCGTGATTTTTTATTATTTTTCTCTCTACGTGACTTTACCGAAAGACCCATAGAATGTCAAGTGTTTAATAATTGTTTTTTTTTAAATTGCTTTAAAAGCAAAGATAAGTTTTATATGTGGAAAAGTTTGAATGTGTTTCTCTTCTACTTGTTTTTGCAGACATCTGTTTTCACACCAACCTATGGCTCTGTAACAAGTGTGAGAGTAAGCAGCAATATGACTTCTCCAGAGGTGGTGTCATCTCTGCTGTACAAATTTAGGGTGAGTATTTGAAACAGAAAATATCTAATTAGCGAGTTTTTTCTCTGTCTGAACATTCTGGTGCTGAAATAAAAATCTACCAGATGGATCGTGAATAATCATCTTGGTGCTTTTGCAAAATTACATGCATGTAAATAAACATGCTGTCACAATATATGCATTGTATTTGAAACTGATTGGCCTACACCAGGGCCTAGTCTCACCAGTGTCAGACCAGAGAACGCATGTTCACCACTAGTACATGTGGTTAACGTGAACTGGATTCCTTGCCAAAATGTTTCTATTTGGTGTTTGAACATCTTAACACCTTAAAACTTTCGTGACTGCAGGAATTAATATTCTTAGTTCTTTCGGTAAAGTCACGTAGATAGAAAATAAAAATTAAAAGCAACAAACCCACGACGTTTCGATCGCAACACCTGAAGAAGACCGCTTGTGTTGCGATTGAAACGTGGGTTTTTTGCTTTTAATTGTGATTTTTGTTTTCTATGTGACTATAGCGAAAGAACCAAGAACATCTTAACACCTGTTTTATTGCCAGAAAGGGTAAAACCTAATCTTATTTTTTCATACTTTGATACTGGCAAAAAAGGTCCCATTTTATGTATGACTTTAATTTATCTATCTGTACATTCCCGCCATTGCCGACCCCAGCTTGTTGGAGTCGTGTGAAAACACGGAATATTTTCAGCGAAAATGCAATTTACATTGCAACCCCGAGATCACAAATATGATGGTGGAGATGGTGTGATAAACGATTTGAACACTCCATTTCTCTATTTTTTTGTTGTTGATACACAGGTGGAAAACAACTCAAGCGACTTTGCACTGTACATAGTTCGAGCCACCGGAGGTACAATTTTTCTTACAGCCATTAAGTATTGGAGACGCTGCCGCATGGCACGCTTGACTTTACCAGCCAGCAATTGTCCGTTTTTATCTCCCGGCTCAACATTTGAAATCAGATTTCTTAAACTTTTCCTCGACTTCTGTCCACCAAGCAGTGTAGATGTGTACCATGCAGTTGGTTAATCGGCTGGTTGCATTTGGTGGCATCAAATGTGGGTACGCCACCACTTCCAAGACGTTAAGGGCAGCTTGGAAAAGGAGGCCAAACATATAATCTAGATGGGCTTTCTAGTGGAGGCTGTTTTCCTGGCAGTGGCATGAACAAGAGAGGGGCGCCACGGTGGCGAGATGTTAACTAGCTCTCCTGGTATACAAGAGGTCGCGGGTCGATCCCAACCCTGACACCTGTATATGTGAAGTTTGCATGTTCTCCCCGTGGTCGAGTGGATTTTTCTCCGCATCCTCCTGTTTTTCCCTCCACGTTTAGAATCACGCGTTTAGAGTATTTGGCTGCTATAGATTTCCACATGATAAGCCACTTCATTGAGCTATCATTTGTGGTCAGGTCGCTTCTGAAACAGAGCTATATAGCTCAATGGGCCTTACCTGATAAAATAAAAAATAGTTTAGTTTTTTTTGTTTTAATATACTGCAGGGCTGCACCTTTACCAATAACTAAATCTCTCCCTACTAGTGTCTTATTCTGTCTCCATTTATATTTGAATGCAGAAAAGCGGCGCCTCAAAGTGTCGGAGTTTCCACTGATCACGAGGATCCTGCACGGACCCAGCGAGAAGATAGCGAGACTCTTCCTCATGGAGGAGGATCTGGGCGAGGAGGTCACACATGATGTCAGTTTACAATTGTAGTCCTCTTATTACTTTTGGTTTTAATGCTACAATATTATTGCAAACCAAATAAATAACAGCAATTATTATAGAAATAACCGTACAAGTTAGGTGTACAGTTTTAGCCTTAATGCAAGTACTGTCCATTAAATATGTATTTTACATATGTTCACTATTAATATATTCAATGTCTAACATAGTTGAAAGGCTGGGTTTTTGGGTATGATGATGAATATGCTGAAGATGTGAATTGAAAATGGTTCAAATTTATGTGGATAGGCATGGATTGATGAGAGTCTGAGGTGGTATGGGGTTATTGTTCCTTTCATTCTATAGGCTTGGTTCACTTAATATTTTAATCTTGCTATCATGGTAGATATTACCAAACTAAATGTGCTACATACTGAAAGAGAACGTTGTTGAGAACTAGAGCCTTTCATTTTATACGATGGTAGCATAGGTCTCCACGTTGACTGTTTCTTACATTGATTGCTCCAGTTAGTTAAAGAGGAATCCTTTGCATTTCATTGTACTATTTAATTATGCTAACATTTCGAGTACAGCTTATATTTAAGCTTTAAATCGCCAGACCATGTAACCCTAAGTGTGCCAAATCTGGTCAGATCTCGGAAGCTATGCAATGTCGAACCTGGTGAGTACGTGGGAGGGGAGTCCTCGGAGCTTGCCGGGTGTTGTCGGCTGGGGCTGCAAGATGTCCAGCAGATGGCAGTGTTGAGCGTCATCCTGTGATCATGTGTGCATGGGTTTTCTCTGCATACTCTGGTTTCCTCTCACAAGCCAAACACTCATTATTGAAATTGACTAAACATCCTGCATAAAGAATGATGTTTATGATTGATACATTCACTATCTTTTTTTTTCCTTCCCCGAATTAAATTGAGTGGCTCTTCTTTGTTGTGATAAACAGGTGGCGCAATACATCCAGTTTGAGATGCCAGTCCTGGAGAGTTTTGTGTCCAAGCTGAAAGAGGAAGAAGTACGGGAGGAAAATAAACTCAAGAGGAAGTGAGTCCTATGTTGCAGCACGAACGCACACTGTGATGCCGCGATGTTGTTTCGATGTTGATTAACATCCCAAGAGCTGTGTAATTAACTTGTTTGTCTTCATTTGTTCCCAGATTTGATGCTTTGCGGTCAGTAATAGAACAACGACTTCAGGAGCTGTTGGAAGCTGGAATACAGATCTGAAACATCCTTTGTAGTCTGCACCAATTGGCGGTCTTTACACTTGGGTGGTTTTAGCACAAGAAGTCTTCCTTTTCTCGACCAAAAATAGCTTCCCCTTTTCACGGGAGGCACGTGAACAGACTATTTTTCTCCGTTGTGGCGCTCTATTTTTTTCTCAATGAGCACTTGCTAAATGTTTCCACGTTTTTCAAATTTGTCTTTTCAGACACTGAGCTCTCCTTGATGTTATAGTATTGTCACAATGTTAATATCGTAACATGCAATAAAGTTAGAATACATTAGCAATATGTGTACTGTATTAGAAATGTTGGGGGTTTTCCATCGTTAGGGTAATTGTGTGTTAAGGTATCCTGTTAACTGTCTATTTAGTTGAGTTTGTCTCTTATATATTTTTATATGTATGGTCTATGAAGCAAATATTTAAAAGGTCTAAAGACGGTTGTATGATTTTCATAAAACAAACCATTTTTAAGGTTCAACCTGAATTATCTTAACATTCACTCGTTTTTTTATATGTATAACATTTCAGTCACTGGTATTCAGATAGTGTTTTTAGGGCAGTGTTTTACTTGAAGATTACCTCTTGAAAATCCTGACTGCAGTTATTGTACTGTGCCACGAGTGGACTTGAAATGTGAATGTTAGCGACATCAGACGAAGAAGATGCATTGAGCCTGCTGTACATTTGTTGCACCATTTTCCTGATTGATTTTTGCATTGAATTGGTTTGACACAGAAATATTGTGAACAGCTTTGCCCGAAATGTCTATTTATATGTTTCCAAATTTACGTTTTTGTGTACACGTTATTAGGTGCTTGTTTACACGTATAAAAGGTACCATCATTCCTTGTACGTATGTTGAACTTTTTTCGCACCGTACGTAAATAACCACGCTAATCGGAGGTGCAGGAGAATGACAACAAAGTAAACACAAAAAAACAGTTCTGAAGAATTACGTTTTCAATTTAGATTTGAAAGTGCATAGCTCTAGTGGCTTCCTAATATCAGAAGGACGAAATGTGGGATTGGAGGAGAATGACGGGCGAGAGGATTTCAGGAGTCTTTCTCTTTTGCGCAAGGGAGCCAGTATTTATCATCTCATTTCTGTTTTATATATTTTTTTGAGTGCCTGTGTATTTTTGCAACAGACATGTTGGCTAGATTGAATATTATGTTACAATACAACAATGAATGAAAACTAATTTTTGTTTGGGTTAGGCCACAATGATCTGACCAAATTCGTGTCGTCGAGACCTCGTTCCCACCCGATACGGTCAAACAGTAATTGTCCTGTTTACAAGTGTTCAACACCCATTATTCATTCAGCTCACTGGCAAGTTGAACAAGCAGTTGGATACGGCGTTTCATTTTAAACTACGTCAAACAGGATTTTGATGTTGGACACATGACCGGGATGTATAATTGGTTATTAAATTTGAATTGAAAATTTTACGAACGTGGAAAGATTGATAATTGGAAAGCATAATTACTGAAGGTTGTTTCTCTATATTGCTTGTGTTGACTTTACACAACTAATTGCCGAAGCTGTGATATACTTGGATATCATGTACTTAATACCACTTTCTAATGTGATGTGTAATTATGCACAATCATTAGTTTTTTTAATCTACATTTATATTTACTGTATATATTTTAAATCAAAGTGTATGTGCAAAAGTTGCATTTTCATGACAACTGTGCAATCTGCCTTTGTGGTCTTGACATTTTTTGTTTACTGCACGGAGCCTGAATAGTTTTGCCTTACATCTTTGCTTTAATTGCATTGTTCAAGCATGAAGCCTTTGGTTATGTTATGCACTTCTGTAAGAGATGAACTATGGTGATGCATTTTGCCAAACATTTCCAAGCACATTCTTGAGCTTTTTTGTCTTGTCTCGAAATATTTTTCAACATGTAGAATAAAAAATGTGCACTGTCTTTTCATTATAAAATTGCAATAAAAGACCAAGTTAATTGTTTGTGCATTCGCTCATTGTGTTTAGAGTTGATTGTTCAATGACCAATAAAGGACATTTTCCCACGTAATACTTTATGTAACTTTTTTTATCCCATGTTAACGTGGCACCGTTTAAAATGGCTTAGAATTACACTACGCAATTGCATTAAGTTCATTTGTGTAAGCCACAATGCAAGTCATTGTCAATCGAATTTACCGTTGAAAATATTTCAAACATTTTCAGCATATCAAAATAAATGATCTCGCAGCATTGTGACACTCATGCTATCATTGGCCTCGTAATATAAAGGTACGCCTCACATTGTCTCGATAATTTTATTAATTACTGTCACTGATAAGAGGAAATGGTAATATTTTTTTAAGTCCAATATACATATATAAATTCATAAAGTTACATTCTGCCCCCATTATGTACAACGTGCTTTTGTACCGCATGAAATTTGCGTAAGGAAAATTCACAATATTTAAAAACTTTTGGAATCTATACATGCACGTGTGTTCATATTAAATATGCATAAAGGTTTTTGGGTTAGATCGCGTAAATATAGATGTGTCGAAACCCTCCACCACCCAACAAGGCCAATCAGTAAGGGATTTGTCACGTAAACAAAAAGACAGTTACTACTTCAGCCCACCGGTGTGTTGAGTGATTCCACAACATTTACTATTTGAGGACGACATTTCGTTGGTAATTACATCCAGCATCATCGGGCGATTTGCCATAGCAAATCCCTAACCGATTGGCCGTGTTGGGTGGCGGTGGGTTGCGACACATTTATACTTACGCAATCTAAAAAAAACCTTTATTATGAATCATATTGGTCGCGAAAGCCTACGTGTTAAACATTAAATATATTAAAACATTTGGCAATATAAAAAAAACCCCTTCCAAGAATATGAACACTATCCATAAGATTTATAAACATTGTGAAATAGGCAAATTAACATGTATACAAAATATAACATTTAAATATAGTTTATTTCCAAGAATTGCATCTGGAGTGTTCTATTTAATAATTATACAAAGCAACAGATGGTTGTGATGAATGGGAATGATGAAAGCAATGATAATGCAGCTTAACGAATTACCCGTGCTACATCTGAATCAGATACGAATTAAATAAAGGTGGATGCTCTTGACAAGATGGGTGCTGCTGTTAAAATTGTTTAATGGCACGCTGCGAGACTTGTGTGCTAAGTTCGTAATCCATACTCACGTAAACCTTACATTGGACATGATGCTGTGCAAAATAAATGGATGTTTTCGTCCGTATATCCTCCAAAATTAATTATTCAGCATGACATGCCATTATCTTGCTAAGTGACTTTGAACTTTTCCCACACCCACTAGATGCGTCACTACACATGTTTAGAAGTTCATTTAAATTGTCCAAAACAAAGTCACGTAGAAGGGAAACAATAAAATAATAAAAATATAAAACAATGTTTATATATGTTTTTGTTTCCCTTCTACGTGACTTTACCGAAAGAACCAATAATATGAATCCCTGCAGTCACGAAAGCTTTAAATCAAAAAGCTATATACGTTGTTTCACACATCGTTTGGGCCACCACGTTTTTCGAACAATTTGAATGCCATTATCTGAGACCTCCACTAGAGGGTGAAACAGGGCTTTTTTTTTTACAAAACATGTGCTTAACAGGTACTCAAACTGTAAATGTTGTGGATTCACTCTTCAACACACGGGTGGGCTAAAGTAGTGAACTATTTGTCTTTTGTCAACGTGACACTTTTTTTTGCTGATTGGCCGTGTCGGGTGATGGAGGGTTACGACACATTTTTAAATTGCGCGATCTAACCCAAAAACCTTTATTATGAACATGTGCTTATCAACGGTGTTCGGAGATATAAATTAAATGTGTACACGTCTGATTTGGAAGAATGCTCATGATGATATGCCGTAGAAGAACGGTGAATTGTTTTATTCTAAAGCCAGTGAACAAGCAACATTCTGTTCACTTGAGCGACATTCAAAAGGTGTTCGTTACGAGAGATTTAGCGAATACACAACGCATGCTGGCTTCCCTAGGAGGTAGTAAAACGCACATTTAATTGTCCGGGATACACAGTCCATTGATAGGAATAACAACGGTATGGATATCACGTTATAACAGAAGATGTATGAAAATATTACGCTTTAAGCTGTGCTCAACTCCTTCCTGGAGTTCAGTTATTCCAAAGAAGAAAGCACTACTCTCTGCTGGGTAAAGACCTTTTCTGGTTTATTTCTCTCTTTCATTCCCTCTCTTCCTTCATTATTCTTCTTCTACATCTATCGCGACGTCGCCTGTCCCATATCCACTTCGTTTACTTTTCCTTTACCCAATGTAACCTCAAAGAGTCAAAGTGATTTTCTGCCCAAATTATCTTGGCGTGGCCTTATCTCCTGATTTACAGCCCTGAGCCAGTGGCGAAATTCCTCATTCGTATGGCGGGGGCGAGGTTGGGGGGGACGGACTATCTATATAACAAGAGACATTTTTATTCAAAGTCTGTAACAAACAAAAAACCTCTTCAATATTTCAAGAGCCGCCTTGCTGTGTGGATAACGTCACGAAGCAGTCTTTAAGAGTCGCATGCCAACCAGTGCCGGATGATCCTCGTAGCAAAGGTTGCTGCATATGTAGCTACATATGTAGTAGCTACGAGCCCCGTGCGAGACGCTTTCAAGCTATCAATTCCGGTTCAGTGATTCTGCACTTTGCTCTATTACGATAGTACTATACTGCCTTCAACTTTCATGAACGACTGGGTGTTCAAGGTTAGCGATTTCTCGTATTATCCGGCTGTATAGCTAATGAAAAAATACATGTACCCTACTATGCAATTAAAAAATTTATGTGTTTTAATATTTACGTGTTTTATTTTATTTATGGCTCCTTGATTACATATGCTACAGGCCCCCGCACTCGCTTAATCCGGCACTGTTGCCGATTTGCAACTTGCGACATTAACATTGCGGGCACGCCGAGCACGATATCAGTGCACATTTGACCTCGATAGTAGGCAGCAAGTACACGACCAAAGTCTAGGATTTAAACCTTTGTAATCTACAGATGTACGGCTCGTGTGCGCGTGTGTTTGCACTCCTGAATCTTGGCAGGGATAAGTACGTGGGGCAATGTGCGCGGATTCAGCAGTTCGGTGGTAAACCGTGAACCTACCCTGGAAGCGTGACCTTGTTTATCGAGAGGGGGTGCATAGAAACTCTGGGGTTTGAGACACAACGCAGGCAACGTCAACACAACGCGTTACACAACTCTTTAATTGTGGAACTTAATGAGGAGCAGCGATGCGCTTTCAGAATCAGAATATTTAATTTATACTGCCGGAATCCGATGAGCTATAAAGGCTATTTTTTTTTTTACAGATGCCCAGTACATGTGCTCTTTGCTATCTCGCATTCTGCTCTAGCTCGCACCCCACTCTTGTGTCAAGGTGGAAAGGCTGCGACTCCCAAACCTTAATTGGCTTAATGTCTGTACCAGCATATTTTGACTTGACTAATGTTTTTGAAAGTAGGGGAGGGGGCCGACTAGGCCACCCTCCCAGGCTCCCTGTTGAGCTGCTGTGAACTACGCTAGCCTCTGTGTGTACCCACACCTCCGATTAGCACGGTTGGCTACGTACGGTGCTACGTGCGGTGCGAAAGAAGTTCAACAATCGGAGATTGCCAGGGAATTACACCAAACTTTGCAGCATTGTGAGTGGGGTTGTTGTCTTTTGAATTAGTTTCTAAAATCTCTCACGTTTGTTTATTTATTTACCTACCATAGCCATAAAGAAATCAATGTTGAATCACACAATACCGTAAATGTACATTTTGCTCTGTGTATATACATTTATACAATGTTGGCCAATCGTGCTTCTATTAAAGTTCATACAGCGCCGCAAAAATCATTACCGACTATAATCACCCAGAAATGTCTGTCCGTCCCGCGCGTGACGTCACTCCACATGAGACCCACCCCCCTCATCAATATTCATGAGTGGGTGGATTTTTACACTAACGCAGAAGAAGGTCGAGCTGAATTAAATAATTCATTACGCAAAGTCGCTTCAAATATGACGTTTATTTACAGAAAGTGACGGTAAAAAATAAATCTACGCAGCACAGTGCTACATCCGTGCGTGACGTCACTGCAAAAGAGCCCCCCCCCCTCCTTCATTAATATTTATGCCCGCGTGGAAATTTACACTAACGCACAAGAAGGTCGCGCACTCCACATACCACACCCCTCCCCTCATTAATAATCATGAGCGGGTGACGTCACTCCACATGCCGCACCCCTCCACAATAACCATGAGGGAGTGACGTCACTCCACACGCCGCACCCCTCCCCAATAACCATTAGCGGGTGACGTCACTCCACATGGAGCGACCCCCCCCCCCCCGCTCATTAATAATCATGAGAGAACAATTTTATATTGAATGTTTCCGATTTATTGCAACATATACACACAAGTCCTTGGACGGGCAAAAAAAGCTAGCAATCAATAGCGTCTATTGTGGAGGACGTAAGTAGCAAAATAAATAAGCAGAAAATGTGTCCTTCATAAATTTCTGGAGAAAAATAGGGCTTACTAATAATTATAGTTTGTGTTATACTCGTGCCCATGTCTTGAAGAGAAAGATCTTGCCTATAACTCTACGCTGTTTTCTCTCTGCTATGCTATTTTTTATTTAACCAGGTAAGGCCCACTGAGCTGGGTAGCTCTTTTTCAGAAGCAACCGGGCCACAAATGATAGCTCAACGAAGTGGCTTATTATCACGTGGATATTTATCGCAGCCAAATACTCTAAACTCGCATTTCTAAATGTGGAGGGAAAAATCAGGGGACCCGGATTAAAAAAAAAATGCACGCGACCACAGGGAGAACATGCAAACTCCAAATATACAGGCGTCAGGGTCGGGATCGAATCCACAATCTCCTGTATACCAGGTGAGGGAGTTAACATCTGGCCACCGTGGCGCCCACGGTGGCCAGATGTTAACGATAACCTCTAGCAGGTCACCAGCATTGATTTCGGAAAGCCTGACTTTGCTGATGAGACACAGACTGTCGAACCCCGTCCGGACATTGCTTGTGTTTGAATCAATTCTGCTGAAATTATGTACTTCTATTGAAGTGCAATTTACACACAGTAAGTATAGGTGTCGATCACAGTCGGGGTTTTCTCGGGTCAAGGTGAAAGAGTGAAGTTAATTTCATTTATTATTTTATTGGCCCCGACAAAATCTCAGGAATGTAATGCGCGTTTACTTTTTCAATGCTCTCCACAAGGTGGCGCTGTCACTATTATTCACGCTCTGCCTGTCGGTGTGGCACTGTCCCGACACAACGATGAATTATCGCTGTTCATTGAAACAAAAATATTTCCTTGTACGTGGCGGGCGTAGCGGGCTCCAGTGGCCGTGAACACATCACCTCTCCACATTGTGTCGGTCTTATTTGGTCATACTTCCACAGACCGATCGGTGTGGCTTGGTGAGCTGGGTGCGTGATCGGACCGGTTCAGATAAGAGTATCCCTCGCCACCGATGTTCGTCGTGGTCGCGAATGGATCTCAGGTGACCGGGTTCATAGTGCTGTGCGCTAACCATTGCACCACCGCCCCATCACGTGTGGGTTTTAAGATTGGAAATTTAGTGTTAAGCAGCGTCTACTGCAGTGCTAAGATATGGTATAATTTTTTTTCCCCCCAAATGGATATTAAGCCCAATTGTTTGTACAAATGTGAAGAGTGTGGAATTTCTGTGGCTTTCTTTAAAACTTTTCCAATCCGTCTTGCTCTGCAATTATTTGTAAAGTTTGATGGTATGAGAGTCCAGTTTGAGTCCCAGTAATTGAAAGGAGAGCGCAGCGAATTGGTTTCATCACGATTAATTTGAACGCTTGAGAAAATCCCAGCTGCAAAAGTTAATCGGCCATGGCTAGATATATGCTGCTAGCTATAACATTTATTCTGCCGACTGGATAGGAAGTATGTCCAATAAGGACACCGGAAACCTTTCCCAATGAAGTATAATTACCTTTGCAATGTTTCGATTTAAAGCTTTCGTGACTGCAAGGATTCATCTTCTTTGGTTCTTTCGGTAAAAGTCACTTAGAATGAGAATAAAATAATAAATTAATAAAATAAAATTACACAAAATTCGCGAGAATAAAATAAAATAACACAAAATTCGTGAGAAAATTCGTGAGTATTTTGTGTTATTTTATTATTTTATTATTTTATTCTCATTCTACGTGACTTTACCGAAAGAACCAAAGAAGATGCACCTTTGCAATGCTTTGTTTTCCTTTTAATTGTTTTAGTTTCTTTTTTTACAAGTGTTTACTTAATTTCCATTCCGTCGAAAACAATCGAAGCGTGAAATTGGTTTTCTTTTCAGAAGTGTTTACTTCACTAAACCTTAATCAAAGATGGGTATCCCTCGTGAATTTCTGCTCAACGTTCCACATATCGGCATTCTTCTCCTAATAACCTTCGACTAACCCGTTCTGTGAATATAACACTGCTGCCGCTGCTGCAGTCACTTGCTTCGCCTTTCTGTAAGGATAAAACCTTGTGCCTTTTTATAAAGCGGTAACGTTATCCACACCTCAACCACACCTATGCCGATTAACATTATTTGGTTACACTTGTCATAAATCGTGTATCAATGCACGTTTTAAAAATGTACGGTACTTTACGGTCAAAAGTGATTTCGCCCTCCTCAAATGATCATTGAGACGATGCTGATTTCCTGTTTTACAACCCTGAGCCAGTGGTGTGTAAAATGTTTATTTCTGTGGGGGGGGGGGGGGGGGCCTCTTCATTGCACACCCACTTGGGTGACTTTCCCAACAGACTGGCACCCATTTCGTAGAGTCGAGAGTGTCGGTCGGCTTGGATCTACACACCCAATGAGGAATTTAAACTTACTCATTGTTTTTTTCGGTAAAGTCACTTATGTAGAAATACAATGTAATTTCATATACTTTTGTTGTATTTCTACATACGTGACTTTACCGAAAAAAACAATGAGTAATTTTATGCAGTCACGAAAGCTTTAAGCCTTTAAACTTCGCAAACTTCCCACCGTCATCCGCTCGTCATTCCGCCGAGCCCCTGGCTGCAAGCCACCATGCAATTAAAACATAAACAACTCTGCAAATCGGACGTTTATAATAGGAGGCTGCAGCGTTGTGCCGTGAAATAATATCAAGGGAGGTTACTGGTCGTTTAAATTACTACAGCAGTTGGTTGGGCTTGTACTGCTCTGGCAAACCCCAGTAGGCCACAGGGGAAAATTTGATGTCGCCACGGTGGTGTATAACACTCTGTAACACAATTTTTGTTTCTGGGTAGTAAGTGTTATTTCGTAATTGCTTATGCCTAAAAAGTATAGAAAATGGCTATTATTCCCCACAAACTTTGCTTTTGTGAACAGGACAGTGATATTTTGAAATGTACCTATTTTCAATGAGAAAACTGGCGAATTTGTGTCTTTTCGTTCACATAAAGTCAGAAAAAAACCACATGAATAAAAATTAACATGTATTTATCCTAAAGTAATCCAAAAATTATAACAAAAGATTTAGAAGTGAGTAGTTTTTAGAGATTGTTCCTCCATACAGGGAACTCGGTCCGCTGCAGCCAGTCCCGTCTATGGTAGTGTTTCTTGGTGTCTAAATTGTTTGTAATCACGTTTATAATACTTTAGTGTAAATGCCTGTAATTTTGGATTAATATGGTTTTTTTCTGACTTTATGTAAACGAAATAGGTACATTTCAAAATATCACTGTCCTGGTCACAAAAGCAAAGTTTGTGGAGAATAATAGCCATTTTCTGTACTTTTGAGGCATAAGCAATTAGGAAATAATACTTACTACCCAGGGAAAAAAAAATGGTTACACAGTGTTATTAAACAAGTGACAGAAATTCTAGATTTGAAGCTTTCGTGACTGCAAAGATTCAGGCTCTTTGTTTTTTTCGGTAAAGTCACGTAGGTAAAAAATAAAAATAAATGAAGACCACTAAATTAGATCACGACGTTTCGGAGGCAACACAAGCTTCCGTCTTCAGGTGGAACAGTCATAGCAGTTGATTTTGCTGTGATTTTGCTATGACTGTTCCACCTGAAGACGGAAGCTTGTGTTGCCTCCGAAACGTCGTGATTTAATTTAGTTGTTTTCATTTATTTTATTTTTATTTTACCTACGTGACTTTACCGAAAACAAAACAAAGAGCAAGTGACAGGAAACCAATATTTTTAGTGCCCTGAGCAAACGTGCAGATTTTCTCGGACAGCTAACTGAACACATTCGTGTTATTGACGAATGTTTAGTTTTTTAATCTGTAATGTGTCACAACTAAAACAAGTTGAGAGAACGATCCTGGAGAAAAGCAGGGCAAGGTGACAATCCCTAACGTCACAATTTTGGCCCTACCTTTCGAGCAATTCCAGCCAGCCGTCGGTTAAAAAAACCCCATGGCAAACAATCACAGCGAGGCCCCCAGCAAACCTCGAGGAATGATGACAGTGGCAAAGATGAAGAGAACTGAGGAGGAAGTGGAGGAAATGGCCTGGAGGCATAAAGAAAAACAAACCGGACGCACGGAGCAAACGGACACTTAAATGTGTACTCTGAAATGCGTCCCGTGGGCATCTGGCCTCGCGCTTGTCGCTCGCGGAATATCTGTACACCCCCCTCCCTCCCCATCCCCGTCACTCGCGCTCTGTCCCAGGCTCTTCTTTAATAAAGAAAAAACCAAAACAATTATATATACTCTGAAATTTAGAAGATTTATTTTGCGAAAAACCACAGCCAAACAAAAGGGGTAGACAAAGCAGGAGCTGAAAACAGCCACACCGTTTATCCAAAGCAAACACAATTATCCAGAAGTAAAGCTAACAATTTAAATAAATGCTACGTTCGTTTTTTTGTTGTGTGTGTGGTCGCGGTCCCAGCACGTTTAACTCCTTGTGCTAAGAGCGCAAGGAGCGAAACACCACACTAAACTAAAACTACATATATATATTTTTTTATTTCACCAGGTAAGGCCCACTGAGGTGTATAGCTCTTTTTTCAGAAGCGACCTGGCCACAAATAAATAACATCTCAACGAATTGGCTTATCATGCGGATATTTACAGCAGCCAAATAATCTAAACGCATGCTTCTAAATGTGGAGGGGAAACCCGATGGACCCGGAGAAAAACCACGCGACCACGCGGAGAACACGCAAACTCTAAATATACAGCAGGCGTCAGGGTTGGGATCAAACCAACGATCTCCTGTGTAGCAGGCGAGGTAGATAACATCTAGCCACCGTGGCGTGCCAAACAACGCACGCGCTACAATCCAAAAACGCAACGCAGTGAAAATTCCCCCCAAAACATTCCTTATTGCGCAAAGCCACTTCTTCATTAAAATATTAAACCATTTTCTTTATGATGCTGTATGGAAAATGAAGTTATTTTTGAACCGTAGCTATTGTAATGACATTGCTTCGAAAAAAAATATGTTAAAATGAAATCTAACATGCGTAAAGATCGAGATGAATCCCGTGCATGCACATATTTCAGCGTACCCTTGAAGGTTGACAGGCACATTCCCTGACACTCCTTCGCTGGGTCCTGTGGATGCTGCCTTCATCATGAATTCAATTTTTCTTCGTGCCAGCCGCATCCAGACAGAGGGCTTTTGTGCTATGTGGATAGCTAATCGCCCCATTTCGTAGGTTCTTGCGTTTCTTCTTTTGAAAGGTAACCTCTAAGAATACGATTCCCTCCAATGGCATTTTTTGCCGTCAAACATATTTGTATGTTGAACTTGTTTCGCACCGTACATAGCCAACCGCGCTAATCGGAGGTGCCACTTCCCCGCTCGCAGCCACTTTGCAAAGCTCCAGGCATCGCACAGCCCCCTCGCACTTTTCGGCGGCAAAGGCGTTGCCCCTGTCCGATGGCAGCAGCTTTTACCTTTTCGCTAACTGCCAGCAACACACGCGAACGCATTGCGCGTCTGGCTCGCTGCCGCACCCGATACTCGGCATGGAATAACAGCACCAAAGGCAGGTGGCCGTTGTGGGCGTGTCGCACCCACACACAGCACCGTTGTACTCCTCCTCTGTGGACCTAATTGCTCGTGCGCTTGCAGCCGGCCATGTGCCGTGGCTCCAGTGGAGGTAGTCGGTGAAGCCCCCGGCTTTGGCTTTTGTAATTTTCAGGTGACGCGGATCAGGGACGTAATTTTAATTAATTTTGGAAACCCACGAGGAAATGGAGGCAATATTTAATGCACCACATTGGCTGTTTGCGCGCCCGTTGGCCAGATCTGTTGTCCCGGGAGAGCCAAGAGGGTGTATTTATTTTTTCCTCCATTCAATATTCGGAGGATCGGAGGCTCCGGTAGTAAGCAGGCTGCATGGATTTATTTCTTGGCGCAAAAAAAAAACTTACAGTGGCGCTGCCTTGGCAATTTGTACTCGCGCCACGGCGCGTGCCCTGATTCAGACCCAGGTCAGTGGGGAGGGATTCTCATTGTTACGTTGCATCGATAAAGTGAAGGAAGACGTAAAATGGAGGGGATTAGCGGTGAATGAAGCCGTGAAATTGGTAAAACAACAAACGACAATGGAGGGAACTTCATTCGGACCGCTTGCTATGCCTGAGCAGACGGACAGAACCTGGAAGAACGTCAAAAGATTGTGTGGCTTTCAAACAGAGGGACGTCCTGCCACCTGTTCTGAAAGGTGGCAACCTCACTCGAAGACTATGTCACGATTAATTTGCCATCATACGGGAAGATCACGGTGATTTAGAGCAGACTCTCCAACCAACGTCGCACCATCTAGAACGAGTCTATCCTCTCCCAAGATGCGGGACACCTTGGTCAGAGGGAGCCTCATGTGTCGTATTGCGAGATATGTTATTATTCAATAATTAAAATTGTTTTGAAGTGGCGCAGATCAAACGTCTGCCTGTTAGAGGGCCCATTCGTGATTCAGGCCCATCAGACCCAAGCTGTGCACTGCTGTCATAGAGAGAGGCAATTCCACGGAAATGAAAATCGCAAGGACAATGCAAAAAAATCAGACACACGGCGAATGTATGTATGTATCAGAACAAATGGGATTTGTTTACGTATCGCACCAACCTGCTCTAAAAGGAAATAAAAAACCTATAAAAGCCCAAAGAAATGCTTGGGTAAAATGTTACGATCATAAGGTTTTGTGATCCATGCTGTAATTCGATTACCGTGAAAATGACCAGTACTTTGGGGCTCCATGAAATCATATAAAGACACTTTACCCTCACTGTTACATTGCTTGCATTGTGCAATAAAATAATAAAGTGACCCTATGCAAATCGTATTCTAGTGGGTTTCTTTTAAATACTATCTGTACAATATTCCATAGACTAAAGGGCAAATATAACTACCACGTGTTCATTTATAATGATATTAGCAAGCCACGTGAGCTGTGCAGTTTTTAAATCTAGTTTGAAAAAACTCATTCATTTCGAACTGATTTTCATATTTAGTTTGTTGTCCTTCCCCCTGCACCTCCGATAAGCACGGTTGGCTACGTACGGTGCAAAAAACTTCGACATACATACACGCTTATTCAGTATTCCCACCAAACGTTTCTGTCATCATTTGCAACGGGATCACTGAGGTCATTGGATGATGGTCCTGGGAACCTAAACTCTCAGATATCTCTCCACTGATGTTGGCCATGGCTGGGTATCAACATTGGCTCGCCGAGTTCATAGCACATTGCACACTCGTTTATTTTTTTACAATAGCGCATGTTATAGGAGTTCCTGACCATACACATATATATGAATATGGCAAAGTGCAATGTGTTCATTGTGTAATCTCTTCCACCTATTGGTTAGATTTATCTTATTTCATATTTTGCCCCCCCCCCTCCGCAATTACAATTTTGCTACTCGCGTCTTGAATGATCCTGGCAGATAACATTATAGACCTACTTAGAGTATAATGTCCCTTCAGTAGGCATCTCTTGGCCACACCACACATGCTATTCTATTTAAATCTTGCAAAAATGTGACATTAATATATTCTTCTTGTTACAATTTTGATGTAGCAGCTGCCTAATTCCATGAAAAATAAATTTTATTGTGACTGTATTTTTACGAAGGTAATGGGTAACCACACTGAGACCATAAACTCACTCCTATAAAAAAAATGCAACTAAACGACAAGATGCTGCCGAGATTCAAACCCAGAATCTCAACAGCACCAGCTTCAGTGCTCTGATGTATATTATTAGCCACGTGAGCCACTCAAGCATTATAGCAAACAAGTGTTCTAAATATGTATTTAAATCATTCGCATTTTGCAATTATCCGATTATTAAATGCATATTTCTCCAATAATCTTTTGAAAACTCAAAAGTAAATTTCGGCTATTTCATTATCATCAGCCCTGACATGTATCCACTGGTGATTACATGCCTGCCGCCACCTTTACCCTTCCGTGTCTTGCGATGTCCCGGTCCACCAAGCACCCGAACCACGAGCTGATCTCGTCTCTCCATCTCAGCAGCGGTCATTTCGTCGTGCATGTTACCACCTTGGATGCCATTCAATCACCACCCTTTCCCATCGGTCACCATCCCTTCCGCCCAAGCACAGTGCATTTTGCATGACCGTCAATGTGATGTTTCCAATTTTCATGTGCTCTCTGATCCACGTGCTTCTACCTCCTCGGTGTGAGCATCTCCTCCATTCTTCTTTGTCTACACTTGAGTTTTTGTTCCATTTTGCTTTTGTCAGTGTCCGTGTATGTATACATTTTTATCATCGACAGGCAATGGATACTGGTTGAAATTTGTTTTCCTCGTTAAGCACACTGGTCTTTACAAGTCAATTATCAGTTGTGGAAAGTTAAGCAGTTGGCCAAACTCTCATTAATATAGTCCTTAAGAAAAATAATAAATGAAAATGATAAAAGCCTTTTGTGAAAGAACAGCTACGCAGATATTACATAAATAAAGTGACAATAGACATGTTAGAGAAGTCAGGCATTACAAAAGAGGACATCACAGAAAGAGTATATATTTAGAAATGTTGAATTGGAGAAACAAATGGATAAGGGGCCGTCCATAAATGACGTCACGCGATTTTGGACGATTTTTGAACTCCCCCCTCCCCTTCGTCACACGGGTCACAAAAGTCAACCCCCCCCCCTCAAATATGACGACACAAAGCTCTGCCCCCCCCCCAAAAAAAATATAAAACATGCTTCAAATCGCTTTAAACTATTGTCATTGTAGTGCGTATTTAATGTGCCGCTGCACTCTGATGTTGTAGGAGAAACCATTCATTAAAAAGTCTATTTAATTAAGTAGAACGTGTTGTCTGTATTTATTTAAAGTTGCGCATTTTGATGTGACGTCACATTTCTACCCCCCCCCCCCCGTCACACACACAAATGCCTGACCCCCCCCCCCCCCAGGTGCGTGACGTCATTCATAGACGGCCCCTGAGCATACATTATGAATCAAACAATTAATATTCTTTTGCTCACAGCATTTATAAAAGCAGGAAAAAATTACCACGAGAAATTATTGAACTAGCAGTATAATTACATATATAGATGGTTTACTACAATGTGAATTAAATACCACAACCATGTGCGTGTGTAACTACTCATGAAACCAGCGACAGAGTATTATATTTGTTATTGAGAAATATTTATAATTTATTCAATTATACAATGTGGTGCAAAATGAAACGCACACCACAGGTGTAATTGTGAAAGATACAACCCACTAGAATCTGTATTTGTCATCATGCCCGCATTATAATGAGTTTTCCTGTTATTCAACAAAAATGACGCTGGCCCCTTCATTACATCTTATTCAGTGTTTTAGATATTGTTTAAATACATGATTCTGGTCGTTTTAGTTTATACATTTATATTAAACTGCCATACCAACGCAGGTGAGCGGTGATGGCATAATAATGTCAGCTCTCTCTTGGCCACAGTCTGCTCCACTTGAGGAATTATAAACACCCAAAAAGGTCACCCTAAATTAAATTCGCCGTGTCTTTTGTCGTCTCTGTGGAAGTGGGGAGGAATATTTGCATAGACCTCACTTTGTCGATCAATGCTGCAAGAGAGGATAGGTCATGGTTTCATACACAATGTGTCCTCCTGTGTACATACATTTGCATCGTGTATGAGAGTGCTCAATGGCTCGGTGGATGATACGTGTGTGGTCTCACGGTCCATAGGGCACCTGTTTGAATCCAAGCTCGGGCTTCTGCACTGTAGGAATATAATCATGAAATGCGGTGCCTGCTGCGTTTCAATGAGATGTGAATGCCCACTGACCGTTGTGTGTAATTGAAGCTATTGTGCGTCTGTGTCGTGACAAACCTTGGAATCCTTTTTTCAGGGCTATAAATCCCCGGGCCAGGCTGTGGCATAGAGGATCAAGCCAGCACTCGTTGGCTCGTAGAAACGCGCACACTTTGCTCACTCTCACACACATGTATATTCATGGTGGACATATGTATGTATGCATATTACAATAATGTTCGTTTGTTAATCCACTGATGGATGAATGTCTCTGCTCACCGTGGGCCGTGTTTGACCATACTTCACCACGCTCGTCAGTGTGGGCTGGTGAACGATTTGCGCAAATACGTTTGAGCAAATGAGTACCCTACAACAATGCGCTTTGCTGCGCTGAGATATTTGCGCCAGGTCTTGTGAATTACATATAACACAAGTGACTTTAAGCATTGTTAATTCACTGTTGGTCGAAGGCCTTACCCTTGCTGTGTCGGTCACGGGGATTGCTTGACCATACTTGGCCCAGCTGGTCAGTGCAGATTTTGGAGTCCAGGGAGTTCCAGGTCTGTTTAGAATATCACTCGATGCTGATGTTAGCCCTGGCTGAGAATTAGACATCGAGTTGCCGAGTTCATGGCTTGGTGTGCGCACCACTTTGTACCGCAGCTCCCCCTGTGTTATTTCTTGATTTGCAGTATTTGTGAATTTATGTAAATTTTCAGGCATCAAGTGTTATTTTGCTTGCCGAGTCCATGACGCAATTATGCAACGAACAATTCGCTGCTGAGTTAATACAATTTATTGATTGGAGGTTGGAATGACACACCACTGTTATGAATATGTACTTTATTTTGGTTTGAAATGTGAACACTTAACTGATTTTAAACGAGGTGTTTTTGTGCACATGAAAGATATTCCCTAATTTATCGCAAAACAATGCTGCCACCAACATTTAATCAATATGACATTCCACCAGCTTGCGGCGTGTGGATCCTAGTAGTCTCACGACGCATACAGCGCCGTACGTAAATCTATCAAAGTGGACTCCTGAAGTTCATGATACATGCATCATATCGCATGCATACAAATCAGCGTTTGCTTTTCATGAAAATGCGATGGTAATGGGCACGAGCATGTTTACAGGCACGGCCCTTCGTCAATCTACTGTTGGATGATGACCTCCCCACAATATGCGAGTTATCGGGAATATTTTATGCTGAAGGGGAGCATTGAAGTAAGGTGCAGATTCTCTGCTGTCGACAACTTTGCCCTGCAGCTTATGGCACATGTCAGGCAGGCTGTTTGCCCATTCCAAGCGCTGTCCTATCTCACAATACCTGCTGAACTTCTGAGATCGGGCACGTTCCGTGGTGACTTCCTCATCGGCATAAAAGACACGCGAAAACATATAGAAACAATGCAAAAGGGATGGTTCAATTGGACGAAAAAATAATTCCGCATCGAATTAAACCATCTCCCAAAAAATACAAAATTCACTGTGTAACAAATTAATATTTTTTTTGCTCCTGGGTAGTAAGTATTATTTCCTAATTGCTTATGCCTAAAAGTATAGAAGATTGATATTATTCCCAAGAAACTTTGCTTTTGTGACCAGGACATTGATATTTTGAAATGTACCTGTTTTCAATGAGAAAATGTGGTGTGCATTTGTGTCAATACTTCACATAAAGTCCTGGTCACAAAGCAAAGTTTGTGGGGAATAATAATAATAATAGCCATTTTCTGCACTTTTGAGGCATAAGCAATTAGAAAATAACACTTACTACCCCGGAACAAAAATCGTGTTACATAGTGATATGAGTGATGTCATATTTTGGGAGATCAATCGTTTGCAGTGCTTGTGTCTCTGGTAAAAAGGCAAAGACGTATCATGCACAATGGTCGGTGCGAATCTTAACCTGCGAAAATAATCCATTCCCTTGTGTTTAGGATGAAAGTGGTAATTGCACGCTATTTTTTCTCCAAAACAATTGTACCGGATCTAATTTTTCTCACTAAATATTATAATTGCTGAGGATATTGCAGATTAACTTAGAAGTGGCTGCAGCTTCTTAAACTGTTACGGTTGTCATATGCGATGACAGTCTGCTGCGGTGTATTATTTAACAGGTATAATTTAGCAAAAATAAAGGCTAAGGCCATATAAACAATACTTTCAAGGCACTACCACTTTCCCATAATAAAGACGAATATATGATTTTGTATATATAAAAACTAATAATAAAACCTATTGCATTAACTTTGATCCTTACCTGTGCATTGACAGTGCAATGTTAATGTGGCCACTTTATTGAGGGACTACTACGACTGTCTATCATTTATTTATGTATTTATTATTTACTTGTATTTAGTGACTTCATTTGGCATAATTGAAGCCCTCACTGTCACGTCCCGATAATTTCACAGTGATAACATGAGAACATGTCATCACTGCTGCGTAGAGAATACAACAACAAAAATAACCGCTTGAAGGATTTCTCAGAGCTCCCCTGTGAAAACAATTGGTGACAACACGGGGTACACCGCCTCTGTGAAATTTCTGAATTGTATCCTTCATCTCACAATGTGACAGACGTTACAGCTGGGACAAATTGTTGGGGTGGAAGGAAACCACCCAAAGCAATTGAACGCAGCTCCCGTTACGGTCCTGCCTCTCACTCAAGAGGCTGTACCCCTGGACACCACGGCGTAACAAAAACCACGAAAGATGTTACTTGTAACTTTGATCATTACCTGTGTATCGATAGTGCAATATTAATGTGCCGTTTTATTGAGGGACTGCTCCTGTGTGATGTCGTCTTGGTGTGGTCTGGGACTGGGTTGTTGTCTTTGCTGCCTTACCCAAGCCTGATAAATTGGAGACATATAATTAATGTATTTCTTTTCTACCCACGTGACTTTACCGAAAGAACCACGGAGTATGAATGTATTATATAGATTAATATTTCGTGACTTGCTTACAATTTTCTCTATGTTGCACTCCTATCGTTATTTTTTTATTGTTTGCTGTTGTAACTTGCTGATGGAGTGGCCGTGCCAACTGCACCGCCTCTCCATCTCTCGGTGGAGAGATGTTAACTCCCCCACCTGGTGTGCAGGAGGTCGTGGGTTCGATCCCGACCCAGACGCCTGCTGCTGTATATTTAGAGTTTGCGTGTCTCTCTCCCCGTGGTCACGTGGGTTTTTCTCCGGGCCCTCCAGTTTTTCGCCCAACACATTTAGAATCAACATCGCGCGTTTGGAGTGTTAGGCTGCTATACATCTCCACGTGATAAGCCACTTCGTTGAGCTGTCATTTGTGGCCAGGTCGCTTCCTAAAAAAGAGCTACGTAGCTTAGTGGGCCTTACCTGGTCAAATTAAAAGAATGTACAGCTTGCTTTGCACATTTTTGTGAAAATACTTGTGATGAAGTGTTCCGATGGGGAAAGTTGAAATGCTTGAATGCAAATTATCCAAACTGAAATGGGCCCTCGCATTATGCAGTCTCCATGAATACAGAATTCGGACGATCTCAAGTGAAATGCCACTATTACATTCTTTCCTTTTTTATGTCAGCTATTATGCAGATGTCTTCTTTTTTTATTGCCGACAGTGAAAGACACTTCTGAGAATAAACGTTTCTTGATTTTCAAAACGTATTCAAGTGTTTATTTCGCATTTTTCGTCGATGTTTGTCTCTTGCGCTTAAAAATGCAACCAGTTTGTGCTCTCGTGGTGAAATGAGCCCTCGACCTTGATTATTCCCACTTGGAGTCCAGATTCACCGTGGTATAAATTCCACATTACCACGGTGAGGGCCAGTCTTTATCGGTGGAAAGTGAACCAAATGTTGACTTAAGCCTGCCACTGTTATCTTCCTATCGAGTGGTTTCAGCAGCAGATGTTCATATTATTGGCGCCTAAGGGACGGTGTCTTGAGTTTATCCTGCAATGCGATTTGAACTGACCGTGTTCATGCTTCACAGCCTTGTCCTGTTACATTTTGAGCTACCTTATATCCTGACAAGATTAAAAAAACAAAAATCCCACTTCACATATGCTTGAATTAAATTATACAATAAAGCATCAATAAAAAATGATGCTTTAATCGTGTCCTTCACATTCAAACTGTTCAGAAAGTCAGTGGGCTTGGGCAGGACACGTCACTGTAAGAGTTATGGCCAATTGGGCCAGAATTACGACGGGGAGTGACAGCCAAGGAACGGGATGCATCCAAAACAGTCACGGAAGCCTCACTTGAGTCTCAAAACATAATATACAGGCGTGATCACGGTGGCGAAATGTTGTCGACTTCGCCTGGTATACAGGAGGCCGTTGGTTCAATCCTGACTCTGATGCGTGTATATTTAGAGTTTGCATGTTCTCGCCGTGGTTGCGTGTATTTTTATTCGGGTCCTCCAGTTTTTCCCTCCACATAAAAAAGCCATGCTTTTAGAGTGTTTGGCTGCTATAAATGTCTACATTTGACAAGCCACTTCGTTGAGCTATCATTTGAAGCCAGGTCGCTTCTAAAAAAGAGCTGGAAAGCTCAGTGGGCCTCACCTGGTAAAATAAAAATAGGCCATAGTTTTATTGTTTTTATTTTATTTTATTTCTGATGGTCTTCAATGGCGTTCTTTAACCCTGTTCCTGGTTGAGGAGAGTTTTGCAAATGATAGAGCTCAACAACGACAAGGAAACCTGAACTAGATTTTAAAAAAACATTCAGAGGTCTTCAGATAGGTTCGCCAACATTATTGGCTCGGCTGGCATCACCTCCTGCGATGCAACAATCCAATTCAGCAGCTGCACACGAAGCGGTCTCAACGCTCCATCTCCCCGATGGACGACCTACTGGACGCGTCCCACCCTCGCGAGTGAGTGACTCGCTCCATCATTGTCCGAAACAAACCACAACATCAGCTAGTTGCTCTTAAACTAGTCCTGAATACCTCCAAAACCAAGGTGCTATGCTTCTCACCAGGACTAAAGCAAGCAGCTATTTTTCCCCAATTATATTCCGTAAATAATAATCAAATAGAGCAAGTCAAGATCTATAAGTATCTTGGGGTCATCTTTGATTAAAAACCGCATTTTCAAGATCACATTGATTATATTGGTAAAAAGACAAAAGTAAAAATTGGTTTTCTGTATCGACACAAGCACTGCTTCCCCCCAATGTTCCGTTTGGAATTGATAAAAACTACCGTACTGCCTCTACTTGACTACTGTGACATCGTGTATAAATCATCCCCCAGTACTTTACCGAAGAAGCTTGATTCAATTTACCATTCGGCCTTAAGATTAGCATTGAACTGCCCATATAAGACCCACCACTGCGATCTCTACATTGGGTCAAACTTAACTTCTCTTAATGATCGACGGCTTGTGCATCAGATCTTATTTATTCACGATGTACTTACAAAAAAATCAGCAGACTACCTGCTGGATCTCCTCACTGTTTCAAAGAACAAATGTGACCTAAGGTCTTCTCTCATTTACCAGCTTCACATTCCTTATTGCCGTAAAAATACTGGAGGAAGGGCCTTTGCTATTGATGCCCCCAGGGTCTGGAATGCTATCGCCAATAAACTGCAACTTGGATCACTACCTGTGAGATCTTCGCTCAAAACTGCTCTAGAGGAGTTATACACCCCGAGCTGCCACTGCTATTCATAATGGCCTGAAATCAAATGTATCATTCCGGATGACCGCTGCAAAGTATGGTCTTGAGTTTTGATTATAGTGTGCTGATTTTTAAAGGTGTATTGAAAATGTTAGATTCTGCTACTGATACTCCAGCTGTTATGGAGTGACTCATGCAGCCAACTATGGCTGCAAAGTTTGGTCGTACACGTTATGTATATCGTTTATTGTTAAATTTGAATCACAGTTCCTATGGTCACTGTTACATTGTTTTTCCAGCTTTATTTTGGTGATTTTGGGAAACGTTTTGGTTTAGCCATGTGTGTTTTTTTGTAATAGAGAGTTAACCTGATAACTTTAATCTACATTGTCTTATGGTTGTTATTGTTTGACTTGCATCTCACTGTGATTTATTTGCACACAGCGTTGAAATGCGGTGTTTTTTTTCTGGAAGACTTTGCTGTTTTTTCCAGGATTTTTCTGCTGCGTGTAGTCACTTTAAGATGTTTCTTGTTCATGTTTTTGTTGCGGTTGCACCCGAGTCAATGGCTCACAGGGTTATACCTAATCAATGAAACTGAACTGAACTGATACGCACAACAATAACCTTGTTGGTACAATCGCACAAAATAAGCATTTTACAAACCGTAAGGCAGAAGAGTAGAAAAAAACATAGAATTTTATTTTGGTAACATAACACACATACTCTACATTGTGCAATATATGGCGAAGCAGATATTACATACAAAAGGACAGCTCATTAGGTATATTTAAAAGTGTAGTTTGGTAAAGCAGTGTTTTGAATGGGAGAATATATACACTGAACAATACAATTTAGGACTGTGAAAGATAGCAACAGCTTCTGGAGGCCTTTTTCACACATTCAGAAGTGGATTGATTATGGCTGATGATGTTTGCGTGTATATATTACTGTGCGGAGCGGTGGTGTAGCGGTTAGCACATCGCGCTACAAACCTCACCACACGAGTTCGATTCCCGCTCACAGCCAACACCGGTGACGATTATCTAAACCGATCCTGGGCCTCCCCGAGGTCGTCTGAGTAGCTTGGTGCGGCGTGTAAACATCGCCACTGGGGAGACAAAGGCGGCCGAGCGTGGTGCTCGCTAACAGCACTTGCACCAACAGCCTGTTAAGGCTATTACGGTGGATCTTTGCTCGATCTCTTCTGCATGTGAAAGAGTAAGCAAGAATGGGAAACTACACAGCATCGAATCTTTATTTAGCTTGAAGGAATCCGATGAGCTATGAAGCTCTTTTGAACAGATATCCAGTAGGCTGCATGGGGGATCTTTGTCTTTGTTATAGACCACTTTGATTATAATTATCAGCATTACTGTTTCCACAGTAAGCCTTTATTTTTAATTGAGCTGAATGCTGGTCCTTAAAGTTGCTCGCTGCAGCCAGAGAGAGGAATTATTCGTTTTTTTCCAAGTGGGAATTGTATATTTTTGGAGTTTCCTATTTTTCCTCTCATCCAATTATCTTGCTTGTTCTCCTTCGCACATCGTGTGCTTATTAATACTGTTAATTCTTTGTCAAAAGGCAAGAAAATAAATAATACATTTGCAAGTATATTTGGTTCATTACATTGGCATGCTTATTGTAATACGTAACCACAGCTTCCGCCCACGCATTGCACATGCAAGTCCACTGTTGGGTGAAGGCCCCTGTGCGGATTGTTGGGATTATTGACCATACCATGGCTTGTCACTGCGGGTTGGTGAAGGCTGGGAAGGCGGGGAGCATATAAATAGAGTATAACAACACCTTTTTTCTTCACCACTGCTGTCTGCTGCGCCACAATGTAGCCCCGGATAGGGCTGAACTCTCGCTTAGTGGACTATGATGATGATGATTATTGGAATGCCAATAATATCCATCATCAAGGTTGTTTGCCAAAATCGATGAATGCTTACTGGCATCTATGTCTTGTATTATCACATTGCCAAGTGTACTTACACTGACTAAAGGTAATATAATACTTATGATAATCGGTCTTCATTTGCCTCAATTTAATAATAGCACACAAGCAACAGGGTGGTACATTTTTATGAATGCCCACTGATTTTACAATAACCGCCTGACTCGCTTCACAACAGGCGATTGAAAATTGTGAAAGGGATGTCTCCATGTCTTACAAAGGAGTAATAACAAAGGGCATCGCAATTAATGAAATAAAGGAAGAAGCTTTAAAATAAATGCATCACGTCTCCCTTTTGGCAGTATTCAAGTGGGATATCTATAAACGAATCGCCTTGCATTGAAACACGACACGTCACTTGGGGTGTTTCATTATTTACAGACCGCGTGCCTGTGTAGCACGTGCGTGTTTACAGAGTGACCACCACGCCTGTACACCCACAGAGCGAACGACGTGGCTCGTCTGGTGCAGCTTTGCCATTGCACGCCTTGTGACAGGCGGACGTGCAGCGTGCTCTTCGTGCAAGAACACTTGCGGTTAATTCTGCGATGACATTGCTCAAGCAGATGGGGGGGGGGATGAGATATTTTGTAGTTGATCCCGCCTCTTACAGATCCCCGGAGGACCGTTTTCCCACCCGTGTGATGCGTGGAGATTTTCACTTTAGTTTTCACTTGTATAAATAAGGACAGTGCATGAAATCTCGTTGATCTTTCACCGTAACCTTGGCGTCTCCTGCCACAAAAAAGGGCACGCGACTTCAGAGTAGCCGCGGCACAGATGTGAATTTGAACTCCGGTCCGGGAAAAAAATAAATGACGCAGTTGTAAATTGTACAAAACAGACCGACCTTGCTACGGAACGAACAGCAGTCATCGCAATGTTAACGGTACACATCGTTCAGGATACAATACGTACGGGATACCTACGGTGACACAATGTAGCTGCTGTCCAAGAAGCATTTACGGAACCTCCGTGCCTTGTTATATAATATGAAGGTTGTCTTTACTTCAAGCGCAGCCATAGACATTTTCTGAACGCGGAGATCCACTGATTAGCAGAAGAAGAAAGCACAACAAACATACGAACAATAATTTTCCTCCGGCTCAAGATTTCCATTAATTTTCCATGTTCGTGATCGGTGACAATGATGTGCCTCCTCCATACGAAGTCCTCCAATGTTCTCTGATTTTTTTTTAAAGCTCACTTCATGTGTAGGTTTCCAAAGACGAACCAGTTACGCTGCAAAAAAAGAGAACACAATACCGTCGTGTTAATGTGAATATACGAGCGTTGGTTTGCGTGGAGTCTGATTTGCATTGGTCAGACGATGCACCATTTTCTCATGCAACTTGAACATTCGCTGCAGTGGTCAAATGTGTTTTGATTATCGGTGGCTTTCCCATTTGTAAAGAGTGATCCTCGTCATTATTCTCATCAAATCTTGAGTTGTTTTTTTGTTGTTGTTTGCAATCTATATTCATTGATGTTAAAAATACTCTTGACTGTTCCATGCAGGGGAACAAGAAGGGTGTGTGCACATAACCTTCCGTGGAGTGGACGCGAGTGCCTGCGACGAGAAGGGAAATTCAAGGGATGCACTCAACTGTCTCAACTAATTCGGCCGTATAGCGGCTACAGCTGGGGACTTGCAGAGGCAAATTGTTGGAGAAAGGTCGCAGGTGTTTTGACAAAGGTATCTTTTCCAGGGGCTTTTGGCAATGCTAAAGGCTGGACACAAAGGCATCCAATTGCAACTGTTGGTCCCCTTCTGCATTGGCACTGCTGTCAATAAAGACAACAGGTGTCCTGCGTGGGTGGCCTGGGGTTAGAGGAGCGAGGCCAGCACTGCCGAGATCCTGGGCACAAATCCAGGCAGCCCAATCGTGGGTAAATTTGGCTCCTCAAGTGCACGGAGTTGCAGTCTATATCATCGATGACTGCACGCAAAAGAAAGACGTCCATCGAATAATGTTCTTTTTTTTGCACAAACATTCTAACTTTGAGAATACCAATGTCACTTTCACTACCACGCGGCAAACACCCTTGACAGCAGGGCGCATGGGGGAGGTGCAGCACTCTTAGTGGTGGAGAGGAGGAGGAGGAGGTCACTTGGGGAGCATCTCTAGAAGTTTGTTCTGTGATTGTAATATTACTGGTAGGAAACGTAGTGGGTTGGAAGCCCAACCGGCATGAATTCACAGGAGGCAGGGGATTCATTGTGTATGTCTGTGGATGTCTGTCCACGTGGGAGGGGTGGGGCTGGGTGGAGAGGGGAGGGTAGGGAGGGGCTCGGTGGGGAGGGGAGGGTGGGGAGGAGCTGGGTGGGGAGGGTGGGGCTGGGTGGGGGGTGGGAGGGGTGGGGCTGGGTGGAGTGGAGCTGGGTGGGGAGGGGCTGGTCACCCCGTGGTGCCCTTATAAAACTCAACGTTTAACCTACTCACGCCGGCTTGTGCCCGCCCTCACAGTCGGGCATATTTGCGGAATACACCACGCCGCCGTTGACCCTGGCCATTGACCGAGCAACCCAACGTTCCTACCAGCTCCCTCCGCAGGAATGTGTTCCACAAGCCGTTCTCAAGTAAGGAGTGATGCAATTTGGTCTGTGACCGTTATCCAGTCAACTTTTTATGTTATCTCATTGCATGATGTTGGCAGCACATTGTGAATACAATGGTGATTTTTTTTTTAGTTGTTGTTTAAGAAAGACAAACACCCCCTCCATTATGGCCAACTAAAACCACACGCTCAGCAGAGACGCTGCAAACCCACACGACAGGTTCATGGAACTGGAGAGGCCCACGAGTGTTGACGAGTTACGGTGACACCACAACGCATCATATCGTACAAGAGCTACCGTATTCGTATAAGTAGATTTTACTAAATATTGTGCGAGCGAGATTATCGTGGCTCGAATGTGTACCTCGCATATTATTTCCTGACAAAATATATTCATGGAATAACAACAGCACAAAATGTAAAAAAACAGCTTTGCCCATTTTAAATGAGTATTTTTGCACGCAAAAAAACAATTCCAGAGCAATTGATGGTATTGTGGGGTTATATGACCTCATCTGTTTTCGTTGTCATTTAATTATTCCTTGTGTGACTGGCAGCATGTGACTTGTAAGCGTTATAGGATCATAAAGTTTCCACGACGAGAAGACTTAGTCGCAGTTCGTGTCGAGTGAATTTGAAGTGGAATACATTTAACCATGACATTATATCGTCGTCGTGAAAAATTAACATCGCCGTAATGTATCGTGACGACATTTTTTTTTTTACAATCGCGGGACCCGATGTTCGTTTTTAGAACAATAACAACAAAAACAACAACAACGACAACAACGACGTGGGACGGATTCACCTTCTTGCAGGCGGCGCTGCGTGCTGATTGTGGTGGTTCCCAGCCGCTTGCTGGGGGACCGTGTCCACCGTGAGGTAGGTGCGCACGGAGCTGCCCAGGGGCAGGGTCTTCCTCTCCTGCAAGCTGGAGCGCATGCTCATGCTGGAGCTCTTCTGCTTCTTCGCCTTGCTCTTGCCCCCGTCGGCCGCGCCGCTCCGATCGCACGGAGCTCCGCATGGGCAGTCGAGGCACGGCACGCCGGAGCAGAGGCGCGAGCACAGCTGGCGCAGGTCGGCCTGGGGAATAAAAAGAAAAACTCCACTGAAAACCGGAAAAAGATAAAAAAACACAAAAAACTGGAAAAACACTGAAAACCGGAAAAAGATAAAAAAAACTAAAAACCGGAAAAAAACACTAAACACCGGAAAAAATTAAAAAAACACTAAAAACCGGAAAAAAAACACTGAAAACCAGAAAAAGATAACAAAAATCCATCAAAAACCGGAATTTTTTTTAAAAACACCAAAAACCGGAAACAATAAAAAAACACTAAAAACCGGAAAAAATACAGAAACACTAAAAACCGGAAAAAAAAAACACTTAAAACCGGAAACAATAAAAAAACACTAAAAACCGGAAAAAAATAAAAAAACACTAAAAACCGGAAACAATAAAAACACTAAAAACCGGAAAAAAATAAAAAACACTAAAAACCGGAAACAATAAAAACACTAAAACCCCGAAACAATAAAAAACCGGAAAAAATGAAAAAAATTAAAACCGAAAATAATACAAAAAACACTAAAATCCCCCCCCCCCCAAAAAAAAACGACCGGGGGGGCCTCCTTTGTGAGCGATCGCACCTGCGCCTGGGTTGTTCTGCAGCTCCCGAAGAAGCTGGGTTGTTGTTGTTGTATGTGAAGGTGGGGAAGGGCTGTAAATGTCGTACGCTATTTACACCGCAGTATCGCTAAAATTGCAGTAACCATGTTTTAAAATGCAACATCTCACGTGCTACTGTTTGCACGCTAAAAAAAGGCAAAGATCCCCCGTATAGCATTATACAGACTGTTGGGGCAAGTGCTGTTAGCGAGCACCTATTAAGGCTGCCACGGAACACCAGTGGGTGGGTCGCCAAATCCATGCCCAGCCGCCTTTGTCTCTCCCAGTGCTGATGTTTACACAACGCCAGGTACGTATTTAAAGCTAAGTCGACCTCACGAAGGCCCATAAACCAGTTCAAATATTCACCACTCGTTATTGGTCATGCGTGGGATTCAAACTGAGGTCACAGGGTTCGTAGTGCAG
Organism: Petromyzon marinus; assembly: GCF_048934315.1. Taxonomy (NCBI): domain Eukaryota; kingdom Metazoa; phylum Chordata; class Hyperoartia; order Petromyzontiformes; family Petromyzontidae; genus Petromyzon; species Petromyzon marinus. The sequence continues at coordinate 17,565,593 of NC_133674.1, forward strand.
TGCGCTAGTGAGCAAATGCACACGTATACACAGAGCTTTGAGCTGAAAGTAAACACTTCAATCCAATCATAGATTAAGCTTTTAATTATCATCAATATAACATATGAATGAAAATGAGAACTTAATCCATTTACGAGATGGGGAAGAAAAAACACAACCTCCGGCTCATAACTTGCATAATTATTGCTTGGCAGCATTACATGTTGAGAGTGTGGCTTCAATTATGCTCTGCTGAACAAAAAAAAAGACTCTTGGAAGCCTAAAAAATTTAATCCATTCCACATCTTTATGTGCACCATCATTTGACATCGGTAATGGTCAATCCACTGCTGGATGAAGGCCTCTACAGGCCATCGCGATCCCTCACCATGGGAAATGTAAATGGTTAGTACATGCATGAGAGCGCTGTGTTTATGCTTCCGAGATGTATCCAGTGACAGCAACTGGGAAAAAAAAATACGTCTCTGGCTTTTGAATACTTTCATTGTGTATGTCTGTGGATGTCTGTCCACGTGGGAGGGGTGGGGTTGGGTGGAGAGGGGAGGGTAGGGAGGGGCTGGGTGGGGAGGGGCTGGGTGGGAAGGGGAGGGTGGGGAGGGGCTGGGTGGGGAGGGTGGGGCTGGGTGGAGGGTGGGAGCGGTGGGGCTGGGTGGGGTGGGGCTGGGTGGGGTGGGGCTGGGTGGGGAGGGGCTGGTCACCCCGTGGTGCCCTTATAAAACTCAACGTGTAACCTACTCACGCCGGCTTGTGCCCGCCCTCACAGTCGGGCATATTTGTGTAATGCACCACGCCGCCGTTGACCCTGGCCATTGACCGAGCAACCCAACGTTCCTACCAGCTCCCTCCGCAGGAATGTGTTCCACAAGCCGTTCTCAAGTAAGGAGTGATGCAATTTGGTCTGTGACCGGTATCCAGTCAACGTTTTCATGTTATCTCATTGCATGATGTTGGCAGCACATTGTGAATACAATGGTGATTTTTTTTTTAGTGCCTTCTACATACGTGCAAAGCAGAGAAACCTCAAGTCCTGCAAGTGTCGGTCGATGATTTTGACTCCGCAAAGGTGCATTATTGTGTGCGTTTCGTGGAATTACATTACTGCAAAAAAAGGATCTCGAATGCGCATCAGAATTGTATTGTGCTAAATGTCCTTAGCGTGGATGTGTACAGTCTTACCGCACAAAAAAAAGGACGGAATTTTGTGCACCTTGGTGTATGCCTCCCTTCAGAATGCGGAGGCCCTCTGCCTGCAGTGATTGATGAAGTATGCAATCTATGCCCATTGTATAATACAGTGGCCACGATCAATCTCTGGTGGTGGAACAGCAAGGGCTCCTGTTTGAGACCATCAATTTCAATTCCTGGCCACGGTAGGACCTCACTCTCTGGGGTGACGTAAAAAATTAATACGGCGAGGTGAGCTTCGATTGACGCAGAGTCAAACGTGGGCCGGTCTATGGAGAGGCTGCTCTTCGTCATTTACGCATGCAGCAGCCCGTTTGTCAATCCACTGCTGGATGATGACCTCCCAACGTAAAGGTTAAGTTCAGTTAATTTTATTAGGTATAGCCCTGTGAGCCATGCGGCTCTTGAATCGGGTGCAACCGCAACAAACAAAAACATGAACAAGAAACATCTTAAAGTGACTACACGCAACAGAAAAATCCAGGAAAAAACGGCAAAGTCTTCCAGAAAAAGCACCGCATATCAATGCTGTGTGCAAAAATCCCAGTGAGATGCAAGTCAAACAATAACAACCATGAGACAATTTAGGTTAAAGTTATCAGTCTAACTCTGTACGACAACAAACAAATATGGCTAAATCAAAACGTTTTCGAAATCACCAAAATAAAGCGATAAAAACAATGTACATCGGAACTGTACACCAGGCGAGGGAGTTCACATCTCGCCACCGCGAGCAATGTCCCAATGTCCATTTGAGAGCTAAGAACACGCTGACCCATCTATATAACGTGTGTGTGTGGGGGGGGGGGTGGGGGGGGGAGCGGTAGTGTAGTGGTCAGTGCGCTGCACTATGAACCCGGCGACCTGAGTTCGATTCCCGCTCACGGCCAACACCAGTGATGATTATTTGAACCAGTTCCTGGGCCTCCCCTAGGTCGACTCAGCCTGTAATTAGTACGATGTGTAAACAACGCCACTGGGGAGACAAAGGCGGGTGGGCGGCCGGGCGTGGTGTCGGGCACCCACCCCCTCGTGCGCCGTGCCGGCCTTTCACAGGCGCTACTCGCTAACGGCACTTGCCCCAACAGTCTGTGCAGGCTATAGGGGGAACCTTTGTCCTGTGTGCACCGGCGGCGTTGCGCCGTCGCACGCACCCTGAAGCTGTCGTTGTAGAAGCCGTAGACCAGGGGGTTCCACACGCTGTGCGACATGGCGAGGAAGTGAGAGCAGAAGTAGAGGGCCGTGGCGGAGCCGGGGTGGTGAGGCAGCAGCGAGGGCCCGAACTCGAGCAGCGCTTGGAACACGTTGAGCGGCAGCCAGCACACGGCGAACATGAGCACGATAATGCTCAGCATCTTGATCACCTGCAGCGCACGCAACGGCAAAGTCCCCCGGCGAGATGTGTTGGCGCCATTTGTGTTGCGCGAACACCAAGCGGCGGGTCATCCTTTCGTGCGTGACCGTGCACGATCTGTTCTTGTTCAGCTCTCACGCGATTAACGGATTTAGATTTCAACATTTCCATGGAAACAAAAACATATCATCCGTTCGAATTTCTCGCAGAGCAGTGCAACAATTGGTGCTATAGAGGTCGGCCCATGGAATCGGACATCATGGAACTATCTCCAAGTGACCTCTGCACCACGCGACGGAGACCAACGCTCTCCCACACCAACTCTGCGTCCGAGGCAAATGTTTGTCGCATTGCAGTCGAATCGATATTTCATTCCCGGAGCTGGGATTAGCCCAATTAAGCGCACGTTCCCACATGTCCGGCGATAGAGATAATGTCCGTTACATGGCAGTCAAACCGAAACTGGAATGTTGCCATGTGAAGTAAAAAATAATAATGCGATGGGATTTTATAGTGAATTGGTGATCGGGCTAAGACCATTATCTCTCTACATTTGAAGACCCGGCTTCATTATGGGTGAGCTAATACTCAGATTAAAAGCCAGGATCTGAACCCCCCTGAGCCATCCGGGGTCACCTCGTTTGTCACTCTCAATGTAAATTTCAATTAAAACAACAACAACAACAACAACAAAAATCGTGGGGAAAAAAACAAGGTGACAGAGATGCGGGAAAAGCTGGACTTGCTGTGAATGGCTTTTCGGGAAGAGCCGCACTATCACCGAACAGCCGAGCCCCACACTCCACCTTCCGCTTGGAGCGCTCCTGGTGGAGCTCGCGGTTGTGGTCGACGTTGCCAGGTGTCCGCCGGCCCCACAGCCGCACGGCCACGCTGGAGTAGGCGAGGGTGAGCACCAGGAGGGGCAGCAGATAGGTGCCGAGCAGCAGCGCCACCGTGTAGCTCTGCTGGTATCCGCGGCTGGGCCAGCCCACCTCCAGGCATTTCCCCTTGCCCAGCTGCAACATCGGGCCACGCGTCGCCACGGCTAACGTCGTCGTCGCTGACATACAGACACGCCGACCTCACTCCCTCCCCTCCCCTACCATTGATCCATCGGCTAGTCCTCACCATTGATCTATCGGCTAGTCATCACCCACATTTCATCAACCGTTTGTCACCGACTCGCCCATCACCCACCCATCACCAACTCATGACTTATTCATGACCCAAACATCCGTCAGCCGCCCCACTCCCCCACCCATTACCCATTCCACCACCCAGCTATTCACCCAGCCATCACCCATCCTACTGTCACCCACCTACTCATCGCCCACCCACGATCACCAGCCAGCGCACACCTACAGTATCACCCGTTCATCATTCAACCACCACCAACCTTTCAGCCACCTACCCACCCATAATCTGTCAAACCATCACACACTCATCACCACACACAGATCAACCACCCATCACCCATTCATCAGAAACAAAACGATCAACCACCCAAAACTCACCCATCGCAAAAACCATTACAACGTCTTTCCACTCCCTTCTGTGCATCTGGCCGATGACGTTGGGTGTTGTTTCGATTGAGGATCGTGCGACATGGACTTGTGGGTATGGGGTTTTTTTTTATTCTACCGTTAATAGTCAAACGTTGGAGCCGAATGATCTTTGCCTTTTAAAGCATTGTCAAATTGCTTGGCGTGGGCGCCTCCGGGTTCTAACAGCATGTCAGGGCACTGAGCCGGCACCGTTGAGACCTTGGGTTCAAGGCTGTGCAGTCACCCGTGATTACACTGGGTCATAAGGTGCTGCAAGTTGATGGCCTCAGCCCAGTCACCATTGGGTGCACGAATATTTTTTATTTATTAATTCCACATAGTCCAACTGTGAAAATTAAAATCAGTTTTATTTTGTTGTCACATGAGATGAAACACTCTTTGCCATGGTGAAATTGATCAGAATCAGAGTATGTATTTAAATTGGCGGAATCCGATGGGCTATAAAGCTATTTTCACAGTAAAATTAAAAAAAAATATATATCCCACGAATTTAATAAAGGAGAGACGTTCAGAAGTGATTGTGCGATTTACATTTTATGACGCCATTCTCTGACACGAGGCGGTGCATTTTCTCGATTTAAAAAAAGTCTAAATGCAATTGTATTCATCACGTGACAACCTGGAGCCAACAGCACATTTTGGAATATAATTGGAATTTAAAAAAAAACGAAAGACGCATATCTATGGAGCACCTGCACTATTCCACAATTCAGTTGATTGCCTGCTGAATATCTGCCTGTGCTTCATTCTCTTGGGATGTTGGCAAGTCACAGAGGAGACCAAAGTGAAAGCAGTGATCTGAAAAAAAACAAATGATGAGGGAGAGATTTGGAGATTGGACGAGCCTTGAGCCGGTCACGTAGAGGCTCGAGAGAAGGCCAGCAGCGTAAGGGTTTATAAAGGGAGGAAGAAGTCCAGAGAATGAGGTGGATGGAGTGGATGCAGGTGTGAGGGCAGGGTGGGGGGGGGGTACGTCATGAGGGAATGGGGAGAAAAGAATGTGTGGCGAGGGGGGGAATGTGTGATCTTGAGATGGATCGCAATGCATTCATTTCCAGCGAAGGGAATGAAACTGGTGACAGCTTGGGCCTTATCAGAAAAAGACAGCCCAACAACACCGCGTTTGGTACCCAGGCAGTTTTAGCCCTACCAATATAAAACACGCGCTCGAAAAAAAATCTAAAATATTCACACTTTTGTCTTTTCACGACTGGATGAAGGCCTTCCCGAGAACTCCATGTCTCTCGCAGCCCAGTGTGGCTACCGTTCGTCGTGCTCTTGACCGTGAAGCGATCTCATCGCTCCATCTCCACGGCGAGCGATTCCTTTCGGACGCTCTCCCTCCGCTGGCTGCCGTTTCAACTCCAGTCTTGTCCACCGTTAATCAGCCTAACTGGCGATGTCTTTTGCCCAAAGAAAACAATATAACCGTCGCGTAAATACAACGTTTAATAGGCCAATGCATGAATGGTGGAATAGGTCGTACATTACAAACGATGTTTAACTCTTAATCTAAACATTTTTGGGGATTTTACCAGGTAAGGCCCACTGAGCTAGGAAGCTCTTTTCAGAAAGGATTTGGCCACGCATAATATCTCAATGAATTGGCTTGTCACGTGAGAATTGATAGCAGTCACATACGACAAACGCACGTTTCTAAATGTGGAGGGAGAACGCGGAGAACCTAGACAAAATCCACACGACAACTGGGAGAACACGCAAACTCCAAATATACAGCAGGCGTCAGGGTCGGGATCGAACCCACGACCTCCTGCATACCAGGCGAGGGGGTTAACGTCTCACCACCGCGGCACTCTATAGAGGCTGTTAAAATGATGTCTTCCTGCTTGGACAATGTCGTTTCATTGCGGTAATTCAATTAAGGGAGCCTTGGATCCAGGTAGAGTGTGGGTAACGTGACCTCTTCCAGCCCAGCTGTCCAACGTCAAACAGTTGGCAAATTGCCCCCAGAAAATAGCAGCACTCTGCTCGCAGTGGTGTAAAAGACTCAGCGAGGGTGGATATTTTACCCTCAATTCACAATCGTAAGAGCAGCGTCGTTCTTGGCGATATTATGCTGACGCCTTTACCACCTAGGCGGTGGCACGGCCTCGTTGGTGGCACGTTCAGAGCTTGCTGCAGTGGCCGCCCTGGTTATTATGACTGTGGAGGTATTATTAGCCGCAGTAAATACGCGCCGTCTGCTTCACGGTGGATGACAAAGGACCTCGTGACGTCAATCTCCGTACTAGGCTGTTGTTTTTTTGTCTGGCGTAACGGTACAGCAACAAAACAAAACAAATTCGGAAAATGATCCGCTCTGAAATGTACGTGGCAATCGCCGGCCTCTACTCCAATGAACGTGGCAGGACCCTCATGAAAAGGAGTCCTGAGACTCTGTGAGGCTTTTCTGGGTCAACAAGTATAACACGTTATTTTAAGAAGATAATCAATCTCGCCACGTATTCCTGCGGTTAGAAAAAATACACTCTGACGTATAATTGCGACAATTAAACTATTGTGCTCAGTTATCGAGCAACCCACTTATCCAAATGCACGCTGGGGTCAAATGCCCCCCTGCGCTTGGCTGAGGTGGAACCCTCGGGGGGGGGGGGGGGGTTTAAAATTGCAGAAGGCAATGCCTTGTGGCGTGTACCGTAATGACTACCCCGGTGATGAAATAAAAAAAAGATAGAATTCTCATTCGGCTCGTAGGGTTGGTCGGCCAGAGAAGGTCACAGCTGGCTCTGTGGCTCTGAGACCGCAGCGTCTCCCAGGGAGGTGGATGGATTTGGAGGGAGGGAGCGAGGGAGGTGGACGGGAAGGTGGGAGGGGTGGAATCATAGAGAGAAGGGGACATGTGGCGGCAGGGAGAACGTGAGCAGCTTTGGAGAGTGGTCGTGAATCGTGAGTGTGTGCGAGACGTGGATCGGTATAGAGTGGTGGTTAGCGCTACGCTGCGCTACGAAACCCGGCGACACGGGTTCGATTCCCGCTCACGACCAATACCAGTGACGATTATCTGAACCGGTCCTGGGCCTCCACCTAGGACGACTAAGCCGCAATTGAGTACCTGGTGCGACGAATAAACATGGTCACTTGGGAGACAAATGCGGCCGCGCGTGTTGTTGGCCACTCACCCCGCTCTTGTGCTGTGCCGGCCTTCATAGGTGCTGTCCAACAGCACTTGCCCCCAGCTGTCTGTCAAAGGCTCATGCGGGGTGGGGGGGATCTTTTTCACGTGCGAGACTCACCCGAGAGATGCCCAGTTGCACCGACGAGATGCTGATCGACACGGCCCAGATGAGGGCAATGAGCACCTTTCCCCTGGACTTGGTCATGCGCGAGTGCAGCGGGTGACACACCGCGTAGTAGCGGTCGATGCCGATGGTCGTGAGCGTGTAGATGCTCACGGACACGGAGAGGGTCTGAAACGCAAGGGAACATCGGGCGAAGATTGTTTTCTGTTTTACTTCCCGTGGACCAATGCTGCACCCTCGGCTGCATCCGAGATCCCTTCCCGATGTCTGAGATCCCAGCTGCGACGCTGCCGGATTTTAAGGCGAACGCGTTTTGTAAAAAATGTACTTGAGAGGACACTCGCCGCTTTTGCCAGCGCTCCCTCCCTGTGTAGCAGCAAGTACTTTTCAGTAAAACTCAGTTTAGATGCAACCGGATACGCAAGAGAGAAAATAAATGTGGTTTTCAGACGAGACCCTTAGAAAACCTCGACTGACGGAGCATCCCTAGGGGACTGGGGCGAGGCGTTCCAAGAACGAGACGCCGAACAACTGGAAGTTCCATCGCCCACTGAACGCAGATTTATCCCGCTACATGTAGCACACAGTACTACATATCGCGGGATAGCATTCGGCTCAGCGATGCATTCTTTTTCAGAGAAGAGGGCAGCCGCCGCAAGAATAACAATTGCCTCGGCTATTCAGACAGGGCCATGGCATTCTTTTCATCTGGTTATTTGTGACAGAGGTGATCGCCAAATAGTGTCTTGAGATAAGGCACTTACTGATTATTTTCTTGATAAAGTGCAAAGCAATACTTACCGAGTATTTCTTTTTCCCTCGTAAGAGAAACTATATTAAACTTTTCTAAATCAGCTTTTCGACATTAACATATATATTGCATCTTAGGTAGCAGCAGCAAGATACCCTGGTTTTGATACACGTGCAACAACAACAACAAAAACCTACAGTCTACTAATCTTCGCAACAACCGCGAAAAACAATGGGATAGGAAGAGATAGGAAGCGATCGCCCACGGTCATCTCTATAAATATTCTCTGAGGATTCTTTCCTCCATGGAGGTCTGCATTGCGCGGAGGTTCGAGACGCCCCCCCCCCACACACACATTAGCCCCCCGCACTTTGCAGTAATCATTCTGGGTAAATGACACGCGATGCGAGGCTGCTTTCCGCGTGTCGCACTCCCGGAGACTGAACGCGCGCGGCAGTTCACTTTTTTTGGCGCACGTTTTAAAACCCCACGCGTCTCTTGACATTCGCAGCGGACCCCGCCTATTGCAGGTGCAATTCGATATTTTTTTCTAACACCCGAGGGGAGGGGAGGGAAGGGATTTTTTTTGTTTCCTTCATTCTATTTATTATTATATTCTCATTATTATTCACCGTTATAAATTTGCATGCGTTTACGCTTTGCGGATTGACAAGCTGCCAGAATTCTCTCGTCAACCGCTCACGGCCCCCTTACGTCCTGGAGGTGGAGAGGGCGGGGGCGTCAGTCGTCACAACGAGTGGGGGAGCCTCCCTCCTCGTGTCTATTTACTCTCGAGTCAGTCGGTGGGGGCGGGGGAGGGAGGGGTCTCACGCCCGCGTAACCGCGCCTGGCGCGCCGCGGTCACTCGCCTGCGCAAATCTCACGAGGGGGCACAGCAGGGCGCCGAAGAGCCAACTCTGCAGCAGCACCTCGGTGAAGGTGAAGGGCAGGCAGAAGAGGGCCATCGTGAGGTCGGCCAGCGCCAGGTTGATGAGGAAGGCCGAGATGTCGGTGCGCGCCCGGCGGCCCAGCGCCAGCACCCAGACGACCACGGCGTTGCCGGAGAGCGCCAACACCGTGGCGAGGCCGTAGAGCGCGATGATGACCGCCTGCCAGCGAGGGCCCACGATTGGCTCCGCGTCCTCGCCGCCAAAAACCCCGGTGACGTTCGGCCCCGTGGAGCCGTTCTCGCCGAAGTCGCCGACGCCGTGTGGCAGCGGAGCGCTCGACGCATTTTCCGGCATCTCCATTGTTGGGATCTGAGCTCTCGCACCCGCACGCAGACGAAGATTCCACCACCACCCCCCACCAACCTCCACCCCACGTAGCCCGTACAGGCTGTTGGGGGCAAGTGCTGTTCGCGAGCACGTGTGAAGGCCGGAATGGCGCACGAGGGGGTGGTGTGGTCAGGAATCACGCCCGGCCGCCTTTGTCTCCCGAGTGGCGATGTTTTTACAACATCGCACCGGGTACTCGATTGAGGCTGAGTCGATCTAGAGGAGGCCCAGAACCGGCTCGCACACACAGAAAAAGTTCCCCCATGTAGCTGTTGAGGCAAGTGCTGTTCGCGAGCACCGATTTAAGGCCATTAAAGTGGTGGTTTCAGGTCGCTGCACTGGATACTCATTTAAGGCGAAGTCGACTTAGGGGAGGCCCAGGACTGGTTTAGATCATCCCCACTGATGTTATCCATGGCTGGAAATTTTAACCGAGGTGACCGATTTCACAGCGCGGTTCGCTAACCGCTACGTCACTGCTCCACACAGCGGACACACGCACAGACATGCACACTCGAAATGTCACAGTTGTCATGTGGAGAAAAAAAGGCCTGAATGCATACATTTGCAATGACCGGTCCCGTAAATTATCCTCCCACAATGTCCATTTCAGTCGAATTATAATCGTTTCAAATTATAAATAACTTTCTGCAATTTCCACACCGCGTCCGACCCACCCACCATTAGAGTGCTATTGGTGGAGTTCATTTCACCAGGAATACACTGAACAGGGCCTTTGATTTATTCGACGAGCCAATTTGAGGGCCGGTGGAAAGAGAGTTCCACATCTTAGGCGCCACACGCGAGAAGGCCCCGCTACTACCGCCCAGCGCAGAAGGACACATTCTCGGTTGAGCAAGCAGGGCCTGGCCCGAGGAGCGCAAGGTCATGCATCTACCAGACGTCTGAGAGGGCCTTACGGGACTGCAGGTACTGAGGACCAAGGCCAAGGGAGAAGAATGACTTGGCTCACTGATGATGGAAATCATCTCCAAAAGTGTACTGTGTGTACACGTGTGCGTGTTGTGCTGTCGGCAGGCATCGTGCCATCAGGCGGAGAAGCTATATTCGGAGATCTTATGGAGCGGTGGAATCTGTGCGTGGGGGGGATGTCTGAAAAATATTTCGTGACATTTTTCCGTGTTTTTTTCTTTTACACAGCTGCGGGAGGGGGTCGCACTTTTCAACGCACTCTGCAATCAGATTGTCGCGTCACATTTAACTTTTTTTCATTCTCAGAACTGGGATTTGTGTTGGCAAATGAAGTAGGAAACCAAATATAATGATGTATTTGTTTTGCAGCGATTGGCTGAAAAACAATCAGCTCGCAGTCCAGTTCAATCACGAGGAGCTGGCCAGAACCAAAACCCGGAGCTCGGTGTTACCAGCTTGCCACCCGGCCACCTCAGGGGATAGGATTTTTCTAAGCATTCGGCATGAAAATGTAAAGCAATGTAAAACTATAGGCCGAATCTGCCATATGAGTAAAACCAATATATACTATTTTTTATGTCCGATTAACATCTTTTGAAAAATCGGATTTCAGTAGCTATAGTCATACACTTTACTATATTTGTGTTCTTGTTTTTTTGTTTTGTAGTCCTTGGAGACCTCCATGATCATTTACATCTGTCACTTTTTTTTTCGCTCCGACACAATCGTCCATTTGCATCCGAGATCTCCTCAACTCTTTCTGTTGAGCTCCTCGTCCGTTCCTCCGTCCGTGCGTGCGTTCGTACGTACGTGAGCACGTATGGTTGAACTTCTTTCGCACCGTACGTAACCCCAACCGTGCGGGGGGGGTGGGGAAAGGGTTAACAACAAAAAAGGAGAGGGAGACCGCTTCTCTACCGCCGCTCGCCCAACACGCGGCAGCCTCTCGCTGAAATCCAAGGCTGGAGATAAACCCTTGGCTTCATGATTACACGCGGTTGTTGTTGTTGTTGTTGATCCTCTCTTGATCACTGCCTGGGTGTTTTTTTTTTTTTACAAGAGCCAGACAGCAGGAAGATTAGTTGAGGTGTGAAGTTGACAAATCATCATATCCAAATAAAATCTCGCCGCACGTCAGACTTGTATATAGTTGTATTAATGCCCTGCCTATTCCCTATCGCACCGCGATGGTACTTAACCCAGTTTCGTCTATGCATCTTTCACAGATTCATTTTTTTTACATCGCTCCACAACACCCTCGCTAACGTAGGCTACACAAGGCGGAGGAATGGGGGAGGGGCGCCATAGCCGTTCGCCCGCTGCGCTGTGAACCCGGCGACCCGAGTTCGATTCCCGGCCGCGGCTAACATCGGTGCCGAGCGATATCGGAATAAATCTTGAGCAGCCCTCCGTGTCGCCAACCTCCAATGACCAGCATGGTGAAGTATGGTCAAACAAACCCTCGACCGCGGCGGTGTGGGGAGGATTTCATGCAGCAGTGGAATGACATGAAGCTGTATATTTTATATTTCTTATCTAACCACAACATCCTGCGGTGGTGTAACGGTGAGCACACTGGATTTTCAGACATCTCCGATTCGATTTCTTCCTCTGCCTCTATACATCCAGCAGTAGATACGTTGACAACGCAGTTAGTCGGTCGGTATGTCGCGTGCGATTGTAGCAAATGGGATCTTCACATCCATTCCGTACGTCTGGCTGGTGTGGAAGAGTAGGCCAAATTCCATCTATCAAGTTCGTTCCAGTTCAGGCTGTTCTGACAGCTGTGGTGTAAGCAAACAATTGCATGGCTGTGCTTCTGTCTCTTTTAACCCAGCATGTATATATCCTTAGGCAGCATGATTATAGCACTGCGTGGATAGTATTTCTAAACAAATATGCATTGGATAGTATTATAATGTATATACACAAGATTTAAACTATGACACGAACACACAATACGTGCTTGTATGCATTTAAAACGCGTTTTGCCGATTTGGCACGTAAAATATAATTCAGACGGTAAGCGTGGATTCAAAGCCATTAAATGTGTATAAAATAATATTGCTCGATATGTGGACAAAATCCAAGCACATCGTGCATGATAGTGTGTTTTTAAATGTATCAGTTTGACACGTTCTCTAAAGAAAAGCCTAAAAAAGCCAATTAAGACAGCAGCTGTGCCCTGCTCTTGCCTGTGAAAGTCATTCGTCCTTTGCCAGGTCTATGGTCGATTTTGGATTATACCATCAACATGTACGGTCACCACTTTGCCAATAAATGTGTCGCTTAAGGGAATAATGCGGCAATAGCAAAAGCACACAAGCAGTCTGTCTTGTGTACCACTGGGCACCCCATTGCGTATACACGAATTAATATCGAGCACGGCACAAAGCGATCTCACAGCGTGCGGAAGATTTGGACGCACAACGGCGTACGGAGCCATTTGCAAATAATTACCCACGTGGCTGATGGCACGGAGATCTCGCTGCACTTTTGTTCGCACGCAGGGAAGCACCTCAAGGGGTTTGGTGATATTTTTTTTTTGCTTTGGCACCCTTCGAACAGGTTCGTGGCCGGTCACTTCGGATTGTAAGTACCGAGCGGTCTCCCAAACGCACCGTGGACAAAACTCAACCCAGCGTTGGGGGGGGGGGGGGGGTGGGGGAGGGGGGGGCCGCGTGCGAGAGGTCACGTTGCGTGCGCGCCGTGCACGACTCGACTCGACGAGAGGCGTGGATTGACCCCGAGGAGGTCGGGGCATCGCGGCAGGGGACAAGCTGCTGCTGCTGCTGCTCATTGCCAACAAAACGCAACGCACCGTGACTGCAAAGGAAACGTCCCCAATGGTCGGTGGTGGCCGACAATTGGCGTGGCAGGTTTACTCGGCGGATGTGCTCGGGACATGGAGGGGCTTATTTTTTTTTGCGTTCTTTTGCGTGACGTTTTTTGGGCGGATTGCAACAGATCACAAACTGATGTCGAGATGCAAAACCCATTCGACTGCTTCGGGAGTGGCCGCGCGTGGAATTTGTTTCAGGTCGCCGTTTGGATGATCCGATGTTGTCAGTCGAGTCATAGCAGCTTAATGGGCAGCCTCCTCAAGAAGTACCTCGAGAGGCAAAAAAAACACTCACACACACATTCGGAGCCGTAGACGCCCCTTGCCGCGATGCCCCGTTGACAAAACATTCCGAAGGCTGTCGATTATATCGACGACGATGGCGTCGTCATTCATGCACGCACATACGCGCACACGCGCACGAGAGTTTGTGGGAAAGGCCACCTCACGGTTTTGACAGCGTTGATCCACAGACTAACAATCACTGGACAGCTGGGACCAACAAAGGGCGATGCAGGGAACACTGCCGTGGGCTGTCTGGGTCATCGCACAGGAGGAGGACATATACAGACAAATAAATAAATAAATATCCTCCAGAGGAAAATGTTTGGCAAAAAAAAAATCACACGGGAAAAAGCTCCTGTCACAAAGAAGGGCTCCAGATTATGTTTTGGGTCTCGTAGGCTACTACCAAAAATGATAGAGGAGTTGTTAGTGAGTGAGGACTTGTCCCTTGCTTTTTATTCGACGCGTCTGCGTCGATGGCGCAGCCATCGATCGAGGGTCGAAATCGAACCGCGTTGTGTGATCAGCACCTCGCTCGCTGAAGGTGAAGTCGTGTACTGTATACGCAACTGCGCACAATTATGTGAGTCACTTATAGCTGCTTTGCCGTTACTTATGGCCAATTATGGACTCAGACCATTGTCCAATCATCTCATAGAGTCCCTGGCACGTAATAATACGCTACACAGTGACAGTGATGGACGCAAAATGCCGATTTATTACTAATAAACCCCAATGATCCGATCGAAATTCGGGATTTCGATCGGATCATTGGGGGGGCACGTGCCACCCCCCCACCTCTCCCCCTCCCCCCCCCCCCCCCCCCACTGGCTCTGCCAGTGGCTACTACTGTTAATCCTTAACCTTGCATAAATCTTCAACCTCCTAAAAGATACAAATTAAGAAAGGGCCAACAAAACCGTATTTTTGGGGGGCGGGGGATATGTGCTCAAAGTTGAGTTCTGAGACTCTTCAAATGCCTCTTTGTTGTAGCAGAACCCTCTCGCGAATGAGAGAACGCTCTTGATGTTGCAAACGGATGCGTCACAGCGTGGCGTTGGGTGGGGGTATACAATAGTTCTCCAAGAATAGTCACTCTCCAAGAACATTCGGGCCTCATTATTTCCAGTCATCTACATAATTGCTTGCCGCAAACTCCCGGGGAGCAGCAGGACTCGACCACCGAACGGGAGTTGTTCGCGTTCGCGCGACGCTCTGCAAATGTATCCGCTTTTGGTAGGGAATTCATCTTGGGGGAAAGATCACGAGCGCGTAAATAGTCACCGCAGGGCAACCGTTTGGTGCGGGGAGGGGGATGGTAATGCTGATGTGTTGGTGCAGTCGGCATTACGAGAGGACAGTGTGGGTGCGGACCTCGTTCGTCGCAGCAAAGTCCGAGTTTTCGTCCGCTTGGAACACGTGCTCCATCGTGCTGCATGGAGCCAACGTCAATTTGACGTCAATCTGACGTTGGCTTTTCGCTTCCGAGGGAGGTGACGCCAAGGGCAACATCGCGCGCTCGTATTTTAACCGGGCAGCGGTAATACTACATTAAGTTCACCGTGTGCGGGCCGACGTGTCGCTGACTCGGTCACGTGGTTTTTCTTTTTATTCGCCAGCAAATTGCAAGATCCTCGTTAGCATGTGAATGGATCTGGTTCAGGAGAGGTAAAACCAGCCAACGCTGGGTTAGATGGGGAGGGAGGTGTGGATACTGGGTATGACATTAGGGTATATATATATGAGGAAGCTTTCGAACCAAGAGGTAGGACAATTGCTCCTCTCGAGGCGGTTTCTCAGAACCTCTCTACAGGCCGCAATATTTACCCGCAACGATTGGCACCGGAGCCAGCTGGCATTGAGACCCAAGCAACGCTGGGCACTTGTGGAAGGGGTCCACAGTAGACTCGAGCACTTCCCAGACCCGCACAGCCAGTGCCAGCTTACATAACGGCGGGTGCCCACCATGCAGTTTGTTGTGTTGTTTTCAGTGAGGAAGGTTTGCCCGTCCCTCCCCCTCCCCTGCAACCTTTGACCTGTGGTTGTCAACGATCGAGTGCCTCCCTCCGGGCTGTGTGCCAACAAAGTTGTGAGGTTCACCGCGCGGGTGTCTGGCCGGGCACGCGCAGTGCGTGAAGGGGCGCGCGCTGGGGTCGGTGAGACCCGCAGCAGGCGGAGAGCCGTTGGGGGTGCCCGGTGAGCGAACGTTGAATTTATTCCGCAGCGAGCGTAGCCCGACTGCGCTTATCGGAGGTGCGGATGGTCTGAAGTGCACTGCCACGTTTCGACTGATGCGTGGCGCTGTAAGTAGCGACATCAGTAATAATAATAATGATACTCGCAACGACACTGTGTGACCGTGGAGAAAGTGCAAGTGTCCGAAATGCTGCTGTGAGAATGCATTGGATTCTCGGGCATTGGGGGGCACTAACGCTGCCACGAACCGTTCATAGGTTCCAGGGTGGCAACGAGACGCAACGTCGACACACGTGTTGAGTGTCTACATATTGTGTGAATACGCAAATCACAGTGTTGTTTAGACTATTTGACTCCTCACGCCACGGAATGCACATTCGATCAGCGTCACGTTTCGACGAATTCACATTTTAGATCACGCAGAACAGTCGTTTGTGTTTCCACTGTGGAATTTTTTTTCTCTCGTCTCTATTTTTTTTTTGCCGGAGGTGCGATTCACGAGAATCTCCCTCGACGTTGCTAAGAGTGGAAATTAACTGCTCGAACCGTGGGGGGGGGGGGGTGGGGGGGAGCATCTCTGGTCTCTGGTTTTGTAAGCGCCCTTGCTGCTGGGCAAACAATCACCGCCCCGTGCCACAATTCAATCTAGTGAAAGCATAATGCAATCTGGTGAAACAATTTGGTGAAAGCATAATGCAATCTGGTGAAACAATTTGGTGATATTATTTGCAACTTCGTCCGGGTGACTCACTCCGTCATGGGAAGCAATCCTAGCATACGCGCCGGTCTGCAATAACCAGTAATTAGTCAGACGCTAGTTTGCCCAATACCAGTTAATACAAACGCTTTGTTTTTTTCGGTAAAGTCACGTAAAATAAAATAAAAATTCACGACGTTTCGGGCTAAACACAAGCGTCCATCATCAGGTGGGAAAGCATGGTCTGCTGCTGAGGCAGACTGTTTTTAAAAGGTTTGAAATGGGTGTAGCTCAAGGGTCATAAAGAAGTGGCCGGGGCTAGTGATTGTTAATGTGAGGAATTAGCATGATGTTAATGTGAGAAATTAGAGGGCACGAAAGTGGCTATGTTAATGTGAGAAATTAGAGGGCACGGAAGTGGCATGTTAATGTGAGAGATTAACATGATGCTAATGTGAGAAATTAGAGGGCACGGAAGTGGCATGTTAATGTGAGAGATTAGCGTGATGTTAATGTGAGAAATTAGAGGGCATGGAAGTGGCATGTTAATGTGAGGGATTAGCATGATGTTAATGTGATAAATTAGAGGGCACGGAAGTGGCATGTTAATGTGAGAGATTAGCGTGATGTTAATGTGAGAAATTAGAGGGCATGGAAGTGGCATGTTAATGTGAGAGATTAGCGTGATGTTAATGTGAGAAATTAGAGGGCATGGAAGTGGCATGTTAATGTGAGAGATTAGCATGATGTTAATGTGAGAAATTAGAGGGCACCGAAGTGGCATGTTAATGTGAGAGATTAGCGTGATCTTAATGTGAGAAATTAGAGGGCACGGAAGTGTCGTGTTAATGGGAGAGATTAGCATGATGCTAATGTGAGAAATTAGAGGGCACGGAAGTGGCATGTTAATGTGAGAGATTAACATGATGTTAATGTGAGAAATTAGCATGTAAAAGTAAGCTAGGAGAGCGGCCTCCTAAACGAGGGAGTGCAACCCAACGGGTGTAATCCAAAGGGCCTGTGAGTATGAGAGTGCAATCCAAAAGACATGTTAGCATGAGAGTGCAATCCAAAGGCATGAGAGTGCAATGCAATGGACATGTGAGCATGAGAGATATGAGAGAGGCATAGAGAGAGAGAGAGAGAGACACAGAGAGTCGAAATAACAGCTGACATAGGCAGGTTGGATTGAAACATCACAGTCAGTTAAGACTTTACCTGGTTAATAACGTCCTTCCAATGATTGCTCAGTTTGAACCCATCCTCTCGGTTGAAGTTGTGTCTGTGTTTATATATCTGGATGGCTTCATGAAAAAATCTCTGAAGCTGGCCGGTAGGTTTGCAGAGTACCTCCGTCTTTGAAAAATCAATTTCGTGTGAGCCCACAGCGTTAAAACAATGATCGTTACGTAAACACGCATTGCGTCTTTGTGTCTAACTTCAACTGCTTTAGATGACAAATTAAGTGGGGGAGGTCTGAGGTGCAACCAGTCATAGAACACAAGTCTTACCACGATGGCTTACATAATTAAAACTGAATAATTGATATCCACGCATGCAATGCATACCATTTCTTCTCATGCGCACAACGCCGCGTGTTTCATAAAAAAAAATTTAATTGACTTTGACATGAATAGCATGAATCACAGTGTGAACCCAAAACATCGCACGATGACTTAATAATAACTTATATTTGACACCAATGCCCGAAACATTGATCATAATGACTTAAAGCTTTCGTGACTGCAGGAATTCATATTCTTTAGGTCTTTCGGTAATGCCACGTAGATAGAAACAATAATAATGCTATTATTTTGATTTTTTTCTATCTACGTGGTTTTACCGAAAGACCCAAATAATATTTATCATAATATAGCCTGTGGCCAAATCGACAGGACCGTGCCCAGTCTTATTATATCTCAGAAGGTAAGCAGAGTTGAGATTGGAAAGTGGTTGGATGGGCGACCACCGTGAATAAGAGAGGCGTCATAGGCTGCTGCGTTTCTCTCTCGTGGGGGCAGTGCGGACACATCCATTTCAATGGCGAAGTATGGTCAAACAATCCTTAGCACCGAACGGCGTGGGCTAAAAACCTTAGTGCACCAGTGAAATTGACCCAAAAAAAGGCTGTACGCAAACACATATGCTACACTCCACTCGACACACATAAATACCAAAAGGAACTTACCTCCGATATGCCACTTTCCATGCGAAAATTTACACCAAATTTCAACGGGAAAGGGTCTGGCGCGAGCGAGGTCATTTAGCAAAAAAGAGGTTTAAAAAAAAATCATGAAATCTACTTGATGAACATTGGATCGATAGAGCGCGATTGTCACACCGCTTCGTATTGACGATTCAGAAGCACGACCTAAGCCTCTGTTGCACACAGTCTTTGCCGCTTGCTGCTCGGAGTCAGAGCCGCTCTAGAGCTCTGCCTTTAAATACAATTACTGCCACCCCCTATCGCTCCCAACCACCACTGCTACCGCCTTTCCTCCTCCTCCTCGCCCCAGATCCTTTATGAATGAGGGACGCTCGTTCACAATTCGCCACTTGCAGATCTGCGTATAGGGTGCACGGTGTAAATGCAATGACGGGGACGGGGGGGGGCGAGGGGAGGTTTCCACGCAAGAGAGAGTATGAGCTGTGTGGCGGTGCTGGTCTCTTGAATATTATTTTATAAAATGCGTCATTAGCGTATGCACGATTTATGGCAGGATTCGTTTCCACGCAATCTTTCAAAAACAACAACAACAACAACAACAAAAAGTAGCGTGCGTTGTTAGAACGAGGCCACCTTTTAAAATGTGGACCATAAGCACCACCAATAATTAATATCCGTGTTGGTAGATTGTTCTTGATATTGGTCATTGTTAGCAGGTGTGGCACGAACGTGTGATTGTGGTTCCAATCACAATCACAATCTAAAAAGTGCGTAATACAATGATCAGCAGTGGATTGATCATGGCCAATGTGGTTTTTATTTTCGTCGGACGTGGATTGTTTTGGTTGTCTCCGATTTAAATGTGGCGATCCGAGTAAACCCCCGCACCCATCAACACCGTCGCATTCCGCGTAAGGGATCGACTAACGCTCGATATGTGGATCAATTATGGTGAAGATGTGTGTGTTCGTGTCGCGAGATATCTGACAGATCTTTAAGGCTTCTATGGTTGAGAAAGAGACTTTAAAATTGGTCAGGAACGATCTCGTGACATCACTTTAGCGACGTAGAAAACATAATGAGCTTGGGGCTGCTTTTATTCTGTGACAAAAACGCTTTATAGCTCATCGGATTCCTCCTGCATGAATACATATTCTGATCATTATTCGACGTTTCCAGATTCGTATGTTGTAGCATGCAGCCACTGGAGGCGCTACCGCTCAAGGCAGTTATTTAAAAGTAATCGATTTATGATCAAATTGCGAACGCGGAATCGCGACATTCCATACCCCGAGTAGATACGAAATCTACAACATAATTGGTCACTTTAACGCGTAGGCTGTCGCGAACAATATTATCAACAATAGAGGTGTGTTTGGGGATTAGATCGCGTAAATATAAAATGTTGTTAAACCCGCTTTCCACCGATATAGTCATATAGAAAGGGTTGTCACGTAAACAAAACATGCAAATTCGTGACCGGTACAGCACACCGATGTGTTGGAGAGTAAAACCCACAACATTTACAATTCGAGTACGACGTTTCGCCAGTAATTACAACCAGCAACATCAGGCGGACAGCCAGATTTGTGGAGAAATCCTCCTGTTTCGGTCTAAAATGTTCTGTTTACGTGACAACCCCTTACTAGTTGGCTGTGTCGGGTGGTGGCGGATTTAACGCCACATTTATATATTTACGAGATCTAACAAAAAAAAAACCTTGTTTATAAACATAATAGGTGACGTTTCGGACAATGACCCTTCTGCATAGCCAATAAACGATACGTGATGTGGTCTCATTTCAACGTACACTTTATTTTTTTTTGTAAGATGAATGTGCTTTGACTATTCTATGCATATCCTGTAGTTTAATTTTCTAGGCAGCGTTATTGAATACATTGTGTTCGGTTTTTTTCACCTCAGTTAATTAGGCTTGTGCACCACTGCCGAAAGCAGCGGCATCAGCAAATAATAATATATATTCCGTACACCATAATAGCTGTTCGTTTATGGTTTGGGGGTCTTTAAGCATGTTCCAATAAAAAAATCTAATTACAAATAAAACGATATGCAAGCGCTTTTTTTATTACTAGAATTTATATATATTTAAAAAAAATCGAATAGACCAAAAGTTTAACATTTACGTCCGCTATGTATGTGGAATTGTAATAAATTAGAAATGTGCTTTACATAATTTGGGATGGCTCCACATTTTACCTGCGAGTCGGCTTGCGAACCCAATTCCAAGCTTTAATTTGCATCCATCTTCCGTTCGCTTGCAATAAATTAACGATGTGATTAATTTTTTTTTTATTTTGACGCCGTAATATTTCTTTTCTCCCAGTTTCCCAACGCCAAAATGTAATTGGCAAACTCCTCCCCCCCCGCCGCCATTGTTCGTTTATAATTGCAAATCCTTTGTTTTAGAAGCAGCGAAAATAATATCCATTGTGAATCGCCACCGGGAGCTTAAGATCAACAGTGTGAGTATAGGTACTTTTCTAAATTAAGATAGATGTGTATCTTTGCAAAGAGAGACGAGTTGAGGTGGAAAACACATTCGTTTAAAGGCTCGTTTCAATGGCATTGTTTGTTTTGCTTATACTGAGAGTGGTTAGTTGGCCTGTGGCTCCGAATGTTAACCACTCGTGTGCCGACCACTGTGCCATTAATATGTTGGGGTGCAGCGGCGGTGTTCGGTGGTTAACACCCTGCGCTATGGACCCAGCAACATGAGTTTGATTCCCTGCCACGGTTAGACACCAGGGAGTTGTCGAGTTTATTGAAACCGTTCATTGAAACATGCGGTTTAGACAGGTTGCAACAATTGCACTGTAATCCGTAATGTGTTTCTGCTGGTGACAACCACCTTTCATGTCCTCTGCGGCGTGTACCTGAATCGTCTTGTTAATTAAAACATACTTTCGGGAAAAAAAACAACAACTTGACAGTGGAACTGATACCCCTGGGCCACTCACCATTCACCGCCCCCCCCCCCCGACCCTCCAAATTGACCAGAGTGGTGAAGTATGTTCAAACAACCCCCTCCCCCATTACGTAACATCACCATAACGGCTGTGTGGACGTTTTAATCCACCAGCGGTTTAACAAAAGGCCGTGACAATTTTTTTCTTCTAAATTCCTCGTGTTGCGTGGTTACGACCCAATTCATGAGCTGTTGCAGCCGTACGGTTCGGTTTGGCTGCCGTCACGTCTCGCAGTATAAACGGAACATAAACGGATCGCGATCATTTCGCATTTGGCTCTGCCGTGCGCTGTTGTATAGGAAGGACGCTCCATCAATAAACATTTGTTAAAGCCCCCCCCTCCCATTCCCCCCCCCCTCATCAGCAGAGACCCTCATTGGCAATTCCGCCATATTGAAGGAGCTGTCCTTGGTGCTAAGTGCACCATCTTGCTCGTCTAAGCGACTGTCGGAGCCGCTCCGCACAATTCTTCACTTTGGGCTTTCGTGGAAACCAAATGGACCCCCTTGCAATGCACGAGCTAACGGATATAAATCATTGAGCGCAGGGGACGTTACAGCCAAGAGGTTGGTTTAATTTAAATGCCGCACGTGCGTGGTTCAGTGGGGACTCTTTGTTGAGAAGATCAACAAAGCGACGCGTGCGAGTGTGCTGCGCCATGCTTCTCGTCTACCTGTGGCGCCTATAATGCTCGCGAAGATGCACGAACGCCGTCTCACAACGCGGTGCATTCCCTGCCTGTGATCCACAGCCTCCACCATGATGCGCACATTCCAAACATGCCTCCGATGTGAAGACCACATTGACAAGAGTGACCGATTTGAATGATAACAAAATGAAAGTCTGACAGTGCAATACATTTTTTTTTATTGTTTCGTTGGATTATAATGACAAATCAATGTCCTCTTTTTTTGCGTGGAAATTTTTTACTAAATATTTGGTGTTTTGAGTCTTTTCACGGAACAATATTACCATTTTCTTTAACATGTGTTTAGGATGCAGCATGGAACTCTATATTTGGCCTCACTGTTGCCACTGCACATTATATATTTAACAGATACACATTCCATTATGTTCACTGGTGGTATAAGTAATGCATGTTAAAGGTCATGAACGAAAAAAACATGTATATTAAGTAGCTGTAAACTCACACGTTTTGTGAAACGTGGTTGCAGTTCCTCCATATCCCAATTTGCTGCCGAAATATTCAGGTGAAGATGCCAAGGGCTTTTAAAAGCAGGCAGCAGCAGCGTTATATAGAACAAATTCAATTGTTAGTGGGAGTTGGGAGGGTAAGGTGAGTGGGTGTATAGGAGGCAGAGGGAAGAAACGGGTGAAGTATATCCCAGGTGGGACCTTGATCTTCCTGCTGCTGGCTGGATACCGGGAGGCTGTTTCAGAGAGATCATTTGGATGTAAGAATAAAAAAAGTACCTGCCATTGGCATTATTTGTCACAATGTCGTTTGCTGGAGAATGTAACACAAAAAAGAAACGTATGCTTGGTTGTTCTTTGTTTTCTTCTCCCTAAAGGCAGTTTGTTTATTTTTTTGCTGATGGCATTGTGTGAAATGTTTTAAACATTGCGAATAAAAGCAGCCCTTCATTTGAAAACATGTAAATGCCTTGCATGGAAAGAAATGTTATTCAACCCAACAAAGACATTTCTTTTTTGTTCAAAGACCGACATACTCAGGGTTTGCCTGGGGTCAGGATATGTTGGTGTTTGTGGTGGTTTGCAGAGGGAAGGAAGTAATATATGACTCAAAGTTGGGAATTTGTAAGTTGCGATTCACTGGAACGTTTTCCAGATATAACCTTGAAACAGAGGTCAACTTGGCATGAATATACCTCGACAGCATACATGGAGAATTACATGTAAGATACAATCCCTTGTCTAACCACTGCCCGTGCTTAATCATCTTGTAAATGTATTTGAAGAGGTGCAAAGGACGTGTGACCAAGAGTCAAAGCAAGTATCAATAAATCCCTTGCTTTGATTATGTACGGCTGGATCCGAAATAATAAAAAAGACGTCCTATTTAAATAGGATGCGGTGAACGGTGGGTTTAATAAGAAAATAGAGGGTGATGAATGAGCAAGTGAGGAGAAGACTCACGGTGATAGAAATCACAGAGAAGATGAAAAGGAGAGAGAGAGAAAAAGGTTCTGGTGTGGTTCGTTCGTGTGGAGAGAAGGAAAATGAAGGTGCAAGTGATGAGTGATGCAAGTGGAATGAAAAAGTTCAAGAGGATGGCAGAAAAAGAGGTGTGGGGGGGGGCGAGGTGTCCAACGAGCGGAACGAGAGATGGCACAGGACAGGGCAAGCGTGGAGGAGGTTGACAAGGACTGCGGAAACATCCCCACGTGAGTGAGACGGACGCGTGGAAGAAGAACAAGAAGACGGATGTACTCTAATCCCACCTTCAATTATCCTTACTTCCAATCACCCTTGACCCACAGACACACGTTGAAGTTCGTTTAGTATTGTCTGCGTGCATTTGTTTCCTCCTCGTCTCCCGTAAGCGTAGCATAGCGCGACTCTTAATTAACATGGTTGATCGTTTAACATTTCCCTGAGACGCGAGCTCCTCTTGGCCTTTGTTTTAATTTGAAGGGACTCCTTCGGTTAAGGATAAAGAAATGTGCAAGGCGCACATCCCAAATGAAGTTTGACGAGAGCTCTCGAAAGCATTTTATCCATATTCTATTGGTGCTTTTGCACGATGAAAGGTGCAGGCAGATCTCGCCATAACATTTTTTGGGAAAAACTGCGTTCGACGAACAATAGGCCTGATGGGAAACATGATCACCCCCTCTCTCTTTGTTTAACTAATTCTACACGATTCCCACCCTTGCTATTGTACTAAATGATGTTGAGTCCCTCTCATTGTCTGGTGTGTATGTGTGTGTACGCTTTTTATTTTTCAATTTGACCTCAACGCATTTCTCTTCGCGGCGCGAGCGGCCGACGCGAGGCCCCTGACACCTGAAAGTTGATGATTCGCCATCGTTTGTTTTGGTTTGTTATCCCACCCCGACCCCGCGCCTCCGATTGGCACGGTTGACCACGTGCGGTGCAAGAGAAGTTCACCATACATACATCTAGGCGTCCGTGTGAACTGGCGTTTTCGACGAGTGGATGGCCAGATGCATGCGACGCATCCTGAACATTTGCCATTGTTCGTGAGCGTTTTGAGTGTGTTAAATGAGCACACAGAAATACACACACACACACAAAGCACTTGCATAATGTACAAGTGGAACATTGAAGACTATCTCCCTCCTGTTATGCGACTGCAGCTACGAACACCAACCCATGGATCGTACAACTTCGCACTGCTGCAAATTGCGTACGATGCCAGTTTGGCGCGTGTAGCTGCAATTCGCCACCCTCTACGCTCCCGATTCTCGACCGCCCTTCTCTATGATTCCGCCCTGTGCGCCAAGTCAGGCTTTTGTTCATTTTCCCCATTATTTATTCCAAGTGCCTGCTGTGTGTGCGCGCCAGGGTCAAGGTTTTAACGTACACAACCTGGTGTCATCGTTGTTGATTCCTGAAACTGATCCATCACATGCAGACAAGATAAGCCGTCCACAATTACAGCTTTAATGTAATTAGCTACAAGAGGATCATTGCTCTGAGGGATATAAGATCAGCGTTTGCATGCTGACCGGCCTATTTGAATATTTTCAGATAAATCTGAGCAAGCAAAAGGAAACAAAAAAAAATATTACCATTTTTGAATTTTAAACCCCACACTAATGAACCATTTTGTATGCTTGGTCACCACGGTCCAATATTTATGTAGCATTTAAATGGCCACAATTGTTTTTTTTTTGCCATTTAGCAAGTCTGGTTTGTTTCACATGTCTTCTGTGCAAAGGATTTGCGCTTTTGCAAATATTTGCCACCCTATCTGCGCATTATGGGGGGGGGGGGGGGGGGGAATTGAGTCTCGTTTAATTTGGCCGAAAATTCTGAATCAAAATCTTTATTTAGACTGCAGGAGGAGGAATCCGATGACCTATGAAGCTCTTTTTTTTAACAGACGTCCAATTTGGGCGGTCCGTCAAAGCTACAATAGCAAACAATACAAAAATAACGATAGGAGTGCAACATAGAGAAAATGGTAAGCAAGTCACTAAATATTAATATATATAATACATTAATTATATTTCTCCAATTTATCAGGCTTGGGTAAGGCAGCAAAGACAACAACAACCCAGTCCTAGACCACACCAAGACGACATCACACAGGAGCAGTCCCTCAATAAAACGGCACATTAATATTGCACTATCGATACACAGGTAATGATCAAAGTTACAAGTAACATTTTTAGTGGTTTTTGTTACGGCCGTGGTGTCCAGGGGTACAGCCTCTTGAGTGAGAGGCAGGACCGTAACGGGAGCTGCGTTCAATTGCTTTGGGTGGTTTCCTTCCACCCCAACAATTTGTCCCAGCTGTAACGTCTGTCACATCGTGAGATGAAGGATACAATTCAGAAATTGCACAGAGGCGGTGTGGCCCGTGTGTCACCAATTGTTTTCACAGGGGCTCTGAGAAATCCTTCAAGTGTTTTTTTGTATTCTTTACACAGCAGTGGTGACATTTTCACATTTTATCGCTGTGAAATAATTGTGACGTGATAGTCGACCCAATGCTATGATTTTACTTTTCAAGCTCAGGGCTTCAATTACGTGCCAAATTAAGTGGAAAACCAAATTAAATATGGTGGGTTGGTTTGACCGTGTGATACGGTAGGGGCAGGAGGTGGGGGTGGCGGCTGTCAATTTATAACATTTTTGACATGCGTTTTTCTGGATTTTTTTGTTGTTATTCTGTCTCTCACTGTTCAAATAAATCTACAATTAAAATTATAGACTGATCATTTCTTTGTCAGTGGGCAAACGTACAAAATCAGCAGGGGCTCAAATACTTGTTTCCCTCACTGTAGCTATGCCAGGACACTTCGAGCATCACTCGCGGACGATGACGTTCACTCTGCATCGGTTGCAAAGGAAAAAAATGTTTTCCACGAAGGACTGATTATTTTATCTCGGTGCATCTTCAAGCGTAATCATGGCATGGCACGGAAGCCAGCTTCTACAAATATAATTTCAAGCCACAAACTGACGCGATGTAGACAATCCTTTACTACACAGAGTGCTTTGAAGCCCATGCATACGGTTATTCTCCACCACTCAGAGCGGTGGTTTTAAATGTCATCCTTCGCCACTGGCTCATACTTCAGAATTCAATTGCTGTCAATTTTGTATTGAGAAAACATGGTGTGTTTCTGTTTCACGGTGCATGCTCTATTAGGGAGCGGTAGTGCAGCGATCAGCGTACTCTGTGCTACGAACCCGGCGACCCGAGTTTGATTCCTGCTCACGGCCAACATCCAGTGACGATTATTTAACCCGGTCCTGGGCCTCCATTCGGTCGACTCAGCCTCAAATGAATACCTGGTGCGGTGTGTAAATATCGCCACTTGGGAGACAAAGGTGGCCGGGCTTGGTGCTGGCCATCCAGCCCCTCGTGTGCCGTGCCGGCCTTCATAGGTGCTCGCTAACAGCACTTGTCCCCAACAGTCTGTTAAGGATAAACGGTGGATCTTTGTTGACTTCTTCTGCATTTGAAAGAATAAACAAGAATGGGAAGCTACACAGAATCTAATCTTTATACAGCCTGGAGGAATCCGATGAGCTAGCAAGCTCTTTTGAGCAAATGTCCAGTATGGGCGGATCAGAGAGTTACAACAGCGAACAATACAACACAACAATAGGAGTTCAATTTCCATTTAAAGCTTTCGTGACTGCAGGGATTCATATTCATGTTTCAAACCCTTATGTCAAACCAAGCAGGTGATGTACGCTGGATTGAAAGTATGCGTTTACAGGCAATTGAAAGGACGCGCGGTACAAGTAATTTTATTTCGATTTAAAGCTTTCGTGACTACAGGAATTCATCTTCTTGGTTCTTTCGGTAAAGTCACGTAGAAGGGAAATAATAAAATTATAAAAAATAAAACATAATATAATAAATAGGAGTGCAGCATAGAGAAAATGGTAAACAGGCCAATAAATATGAATATACAATGCATACATTAATTATGTAAGTCCGATTGATCAAGTTTATTCACATGTGCCATATCTAAAAATTACAAAATCATCCTCGTGCATTATGGGACCTCCTTTGCCAGTATCAAAATATACGAACACAAAGTAGACCTGAAACACGGTAGGACCAACACCTCGGCCGTGGCAGATCACTGTTATAATTCAGTAGGCTCACATGACATTGACTTCTCCAAGACAGAGGTTCTTTGCAAGCCATCTGGCTACCATGAGAGATTCGTTCATGAGGCTATCCACATATACAAACACAGAGACAATTTCAACCGAGAAGATGGATTCTGGCTTAGCAATCATTGGAAGGATTTGATAAGCCATTTCGGGTCTTAATTGATTGATCACGCTTAAGGTGGCTTTCAGACCGCATCCATTATTTTTCGTCTCCCCCCTCCTCTTTTCAGAATATAGATGGACTAGTCCTGGGTAAACTGCCAAATCGTTGCGCGTGGCGCTAACGTTTTTTATAAATACATAAATGCGCCGTTTAAAAATAAATTTATGCGAACCAACACACCTGAAGACGACCGTTTGAGTTATGGTCGAAACGTCGTGAGAATTTTTTATTGTTTTATATATATTTTATTATTTTGTTGTTTCTCTTCAACGTGACTTTACCGAAAAAACTAAGAATATGAATTACTGCAGTCACGAAAGCTTTAAATAAAAAAAATCTGTTCATCTTATTAGACTTAAAATTCGATTTAAAGCTTTCGTGACTGCAGGGATTCATATTCGTGGTTCTTTCGCTAAAGTCACGTAGAAGGGAAATAATAATAAAATAAATAAAATAAAACATAATATCATAAAAATTATCTTATTTAGACTGTGTTACGTATTATATAGTTTCGTGCTTAACTACTGGGACTCATTTTAAACGCACGCAGAGAGGGTAATTTCCGATAACCATCAGGCAGTTCACCAGCATTGGTTTCTGATGAGACGGGGATTGTCAAAACTGGTTCAGAGTTTGCTTACATTAAAGCAGCTGGTCGGCGGCCAACGCAACAAGAAGAGACATTTTTTAAAATCCAAAATGGATTTTAAAAAACACCTTAATATTTAAAGTGCAGCAATGCACTGTGGGTGAATACGAGACGGTGATGGCCCTTAAAAAATTACAGTCACGAAGCAGATCCTTAAACAGCTACAGGTTGCTTACTCCTGTCAATGGTAAACCAGACTTCCATGGTAAACTGGACTTCCATGGTAAACCAGACTTCCATGGTAAGCCAGACTTCCATGGTAATCCAGACTTCCACGTTAAACCAGACTTCCATGGTAAGCCAGACTGCCATGGTAAACTAGACTTCAATGGTAAACCAGACTTCCATGGTGAACTGGACTTCCATGGTGAACTGGACTTCCATGGTAAACCAGACTTCCATGGTAATCCAGACTTTCATGGTAAACCAGACTTCCATGGTAAACTAGACTTCCACGTTAAACCAGACTTCCATGGCAAGCCAGACTTCCATGGTAAACCAGACTTCCATGGTAAACCAGACATCCATGGTAAACCAGACTTCCATGGTAAACCAGACTTCCATGGTAAACCAGACTTCCATGGTCAGGGGTTGGCAACCACACTAACAAGAAGAGCCGTAATGCAGTCCGTAGAGAGCCGCGTGTCTTCCGGAGCCGCAGATTGCGGCCCCTGTATTAAACCCATGCTGTTGACAAGATACTCTGTATTCTTGGTTCTTTCGGTAAAGTCACGTAGAAGGGAAACAATGAAATAATAAAAATATAAAACAATAAAATTCTCACGATGTTTCGACTGCAACAGAAGCAATCATCATCAGGTGTGAAAACCACAGCAAGAAAATTAGAAAAAAGTGGCGGTTTTGTTTAACGCTAGCACTACGGAGAGCGATTTGACAGTTTATTCAGATGGACGAGTCCATCTATGTTCGGAAAAGAGGAGGGGGGATACGAAAATAATGGATGCGGTCTGAAAGCCACCGTAAGCGTGAACAATCAATTAAGAGCCGAAATGGTTTATCAAATCCTTCCAATGATTGCTAAGCCAGAATCCATCTTCTCGATTGAAATTGTCTCTGTGTTTGTGTATGTGGATAGCCTCATGAACGAATCTCTCACGGTAGCCAGATGGCTTGCAAAGAACCTCTGTCTTGGAGAAGTCAATGTCATGTGAGCCTACTGAATTATAACAGTGATCTGCCACGGCCGAGGTGTTGGTCCTACCGTGTATAAGGTCTGCTTTGTGTTCACGAATGCGGTCCGAGACATGTCGCTTGGTTTCTCCAATGTAACTACTACCACAGAGGCAACTTAGTTTGTAGACGCCAGGGTACTGTATGTCCGGAATCACATATTTTACAGACGGAACCAGATCACGGATTTTATGTAATGTGTTGAATCGGACCTGGATCTTGTGTTTAGTCAAGATTTTGGAGATGTTTTTTGTGATCCCCGCAATGTAGGGTAAAGTGATGGTTTTGAAAGGCTCCTCAAGAGGGTCCTTCTTCATGGTTTGAGTGACAGCTTCACGGATTGTATAGTCGGAGTACCATTAGCCTTAAGAGCTTGGTGTACGTGCTTGAGTTCACTGGCATGTGTTCCTGGTCGGATATGCATTGGGCTCTATGTTGCAGAGTCTTGATGAGGGAATTCTTCTGGGATGGATGGTGGTGGGAATCCGGTTTCAGGTAAGAATCCGTATGGGTAGCTTTCCTGTAGACAGAGTGGCTCATTGAACCATCAGGTCTCTTTTTTATTAGGACATCCAAAAAAGGTAGCTTGCCATCTTTTTCGACTTCCATGGTAAAGCTGATGGCTGGGTGTATGGAATTGATGTGGTCGAGGAATTGGTCTAGAGCAGGCCGGCCATGTGGCCAGATGACAAAAGTGTCATCCACATACCTCTTCCATAAGGTTGGGCGCAGAGTGGCAGTCTGGATGGTGTCAGTCTCAAATTTCTCCACGAAAATGTTGGCTACAACCGGAGATAGGGGGGAGCCCAAAAGGCAGTCATATTGTCTACATGTTCCCAATCCGATGTGGACATTGTTGCCGTCAATGATAAGTGTGATTTGTAGAGTGTCTTGTCTAACTGATCTAGTTCGGTGCGTATAAGTCTGATTTTCTCTGAGATAAGAGCTAAGCTAGTTCTGGAAATAATTCGCTTCGCATTAGAAGAAGTTACAGCAGCAGAGGTCATTGTAAATGCGATTGGTATTACCCCAGAGTCGCGGCATCTCTTCAGAAAGGTAAGAGACTCGATCAGCTGAGCCTTCTTATCCCAGGGTTTGTTGTAGGATCTCAAAGTTACGTGGAAACCCTCCCCGTAGAGGCGGTAAAAATTGTATTTAAAGCTTTCGTGACTGCAGGGATTCATATTCTTGGTTCTTTCGGTAAAGTCACGTAGAAGGGAAACAATAAATGCTGTATAGCTAATGGGATATTTTAAAAATATACTTTTTGTGTATTTGCCAAGACTAGTTTTTGGAAGAAGGCATTTACCTGGTAATTTATTTTATTCAACGGCTTGGTTCGGTATATTTAGAGAGAATAAAAATGAATCAGTTATGCTCCGTTCAAAGACATATTTGGCGATGCTCAGCTACTCTTTCCAGGCATGAGTCAACTACGACCCTCCCTACCACTAACTCTGTGCTGTAGTCGACACGTCTCGCTCATGAAAACAACAACAACAACCATCGACTCACACGTGATCCGCGTGATGTGTGTCAAACCCGAAGGCTCCGAAGCATGGAGGGTGGCCTACAGATATAGGAGGCAATAACGCCACCTCCGGCGATCGTGTGTCTCCCAGAAAGAAAAAAAAATCAATGTCTTATCACGAATAGTCTTCCAGAAAAAAATCTCGCGTAATAAAACGAGCGCGGTTCCGTGCGGTTTCCGCCAGGCGCGTTCGGCGGAGGGAGAAAGGGGCACCCGGGACACCCAAGAGGGCAACGCCTGCACGTTGAGCGCCTTGGCAATGAATGAATTTCATTCACTGCCTCAGCCTCGTAGATGTTAGAGGGGCTGAAGAAAGCAAAGCCCCCCCCCCCCACACACACACACCCCCACACACCTCACTGAGAGCTCAGTCCATCCCCTCCACCCCCCCCCCCCAATTTAAATTCATATCGACAATTCAAAGAATACTGGTATAATAGAGATGTTTTCCTCGTGTCCATGGGGTAGGGGTTCTCAACACCGTGGATTGCACAACCCCCCACCCCGATACGGGGCTGGGGGAGTCGCAGGTAGTGGCATGGTTACCGTGCAGGAGAAATGGTGAATGTGCAACAGGGCGCATCAGCAGCACGTCGCGGCAACAAAACGCGCAGATAACAAAACGCACTGGTGGAGGACAACAAATGTCTTACTAGCATAAACCTCACTAGTCACGCGGACATGGAACAAATTACTTACAAACACCGCGTTGACTTGAGGCGTTTGACACGCGTATCGTGGCCTGAGTGATTTCGGTGGTGATTTTAGGGCTTACGGGGAGGGACGCGGGGGGGGGGGGCGGTGGCCTTGATAAGGGGAGGGGGGGCCGTGATGCCAAACAGGCTGACAGCCTCTCACATGGTAGCGAGATGTTAACTACCTCGCCCGGTATACACGAAGTCGTGGGTTCGACCCCGACCCTGAAGCCTGCTGTATATTTGGAGTGTGCGGCGTCTCTCTCTCTCTCCCCAAATGGTCGTGTGGATTTTTCTCCGGGTTTTCCCCTCCACGGTTAGAAACAGCATCACGCGTCCAGAGTGTTTTGGCAGCTATGATGATCTACTTGGTATGAGCTGCCATTCGTGACGGCCTGGTCGCTTCTGACAACAAGAGAGCTGCCGTTGCTCAGTGCGCCTCACCGTACCTGGTCAAGTAAACATAGGACGGTGCAAGCCAGAGCCTTAAGACAAGACCAGATTATTGATGCCCTCACTGAGTTTTGTTGTGTGTGTGTGTGTGTACCCTCTTAAAAGAAGGTCACCTTACAGGAGGGCACTGCACGCTCAATCACTCTGACCGCGTGGTTTAGCCGGTCTTTCTTATTCAATGACAACACAATTTGTGTTTATATAGCGTCTGGACACGACCGCGTCTCAATACGCTGTCGAGAGTAGTGAACATTTTTCATTTTTTAGAGAGGGGCAGTCAATCATAGACAGAGGCGGTGGGGGAGGGAATGAAGATTTTTGAGCCTGGACCTGAACAGGGAGCAGGTAGTCAATGGCACGGTTGGCTACTTAGGGTGCGAAATAAGTTCAACACACTTACATGGACATGAAAACATGGCCTTATGTCATACAAATGTTGACGGGTGAGAGAAACGAATTGTAAATATGCATACACATGGTGTCTAATTTCAAAATAATTCATGTGTAGGAAGTCAATTGCCCAGTAACGGCATGGGAGCATGGGGTAATGCCACGATGTCATTTGCATCACCCCAAATGCGGGGATATTTACCCCCCACAGTAGAAATAAATCATGCCCCCCCCCCATCACCACTTTGGCGAGACGTCAGCTACCTCGTCTGGTATGCAGGAGGTCGAGGGTTCTATCCCAACCCTGGCGCCGGTATTTTTTGACTTTGCATGTTCTCTGTGTGGTCGTGTGGATTTTTCTCCAGGTCCTCCAGTTTTTCCTTCCACATTTAGAATCAACATCATGCGTTTGGAATATTTGTCTGCTATAAATGTCCACGTGATGAGCTACTTTAATGAGCTATCATTTGTGGCAAGGTCGCTTCTTAAAAAAAAGAGCTACAGGGCTCAGTGGGCCTTACCTGATAAAAAAAAAAGTTTTTAATTGTTTCATAGCTTTGGACCTCGTTCAACCAGCCGTCCATGCTTTCGTCTCCATGCCTCTGTTTATAGCCAGGCTCAAGACCTTCCCTTTTTTACCTCTATGACTGATAGGTAGCCTTTGTCTCTCTCTCTAAAAAGTAAAATGCGCCCACTGTTGTAGTTCAGCGCCTTCAGATGCAGTTGCATTTTGACGCTATACAAATCCAAATAGCATTAAACATAATACTGCAATCCCATTACCTTGGAATCACACGTGTGAACCGTTTATCAATAATCAATCGCACCCCTTGGGCTACGTGACACGTGGCACAAGTAGCGCAAACTCGCTGGCGTGTGGAAGGTTTTTTGTTTTGTTCCAGGCACTTCGTCGCCACGTTACTGTTTTGCATAGCGCACGGAATCGCTTCCATCGTAAGGATTTCTCGTGCGCCTCTGGCTACGCGGGGGGGGGGGGGGGGGGGATGGCGCCACATCTTAGTGCTGCTAACCTGCGTGCATTGCGATGCCCCGCGACAATCCTCAGCATTGCCTATGCCAGCCCAATGATGCTCATCTATATGTAAATGAGATGATATGCATCGTACGCATGTTTTTGTCGATTGGTCGACGTGGCAAGGGGCGCCTCCGTGATCCCTAGGGTCGGGTGCTTGAAGGTACTGGCGGTCTGTATTTGGTAGGGCACCAACATATTCCCAACCACCACCTGCAGAGCAATCGGTCCGGTATATGTGGAGATGGTTTGAATTTGTGGTGTGCTTGGTGGAGCGGGCGGTTAATGATCCCCGATTGTATTTGACGATGCGGCAGATGGTGCGGTGAAACGAGAAGAAAAAAAACACCTCGATTGGTATTGAAGTTAGGGTGACCCGATGTTCTGATATCAAACAGGCCAACTCTATTTTTAAACACAGGGCCTCCAGGAGGAATATATCTATATAAAATAAGGAAATCTGTTCACACCGCGCTGATGGAAAACAGCTGCACACATCAACGCATTATTTGGTCGATGTCGTTGTTTGTTTGTTCGTTTGCTATGTCGCGCTATGTTTCCTGGAAAGATTTTGATCCCGTCATCTTCTCAAATCGTCACTGTTGCAAAGGTACAATAATTGCATGGGATACAATGACAGTTAGATTTTTTTCACACTGTATAACACAATATTTATGTTTAATCCAGAACAAGCTTCACCGAGTCTTCAAAATTCTATATTTTTTCAACGGTTTTACTCAACTTGACTCCCATGTTTGTCGTGGTCAAATCTTGTCATCAAAATTTAGTCGACTTCCTGTTGTCCAATCAATTCCAAAATTTTCACACGTACTCAGATCATGTGACAATGCATGCCTGTATCAAAATCGGCATCAATTAATCAATGAATTGGCTCTTTTAAAGCAATTAACATTTTGTATGGACGGCTTATTAATTAAATATGTAGTTGGCTAGGTTAAAAAAACACGCAGCGGGCCCTAAACTCTGGAATCGCCTCGCCCAAGAAGCAGGCGCCAAGCGCCTCAGGCACGCCTGCTCCGTGTGAACTAGTTACGGAAGTAATCAATTCAAGTAAGCGTTGATGTGGGAGCAGGCGCCGCATCATTGACGTACTTCTCGACGGTGAGTTAAACGAAGTTGTGAAAAAAAAGTTATTAAAACTTCATTCCTCTGTGTGTCGTGGTAAAATCTTGTAATCAAGATGTCGTCCCCTTCGCGTTGTCCAATCGCGTTATTTACTTTTTTAGTGCACTTTAAAATAAAACCGTTGTTTTTCAAAATATTTTCTTAAGGAGTGTTTTTATGTGGATTCAGATGTTTGGCTAATACCATTAATGCGTATTTGGCTTCGTGTGGAATAAGAAAACCATACACACTCAAAATGTCCATCTCCTGGCCCACCTTGCATCTCCACATCTGCAACATCTGGCAAGCCCTGTCTGTGGTCTCCCATCCAAGTACTAACAAGGTTCAACTCTGTTGCGTTTGAAGTCGAATACAATCGTGTAAATTCAGGGTGGTTTGCTCTTAGGCCCAATCAGGAATGCGCTCAAAGTTTTAATAATTCACACAGCCGTTTTCACTTGCCTCGCTGATTGGTTAGTTCTTTCGTTTAAAATTTTGATTTAAGGCGTTCGTGACTGCAGTGATTAATATTCTTGGTTCTTTCGGTAAAGTCACGTTGAAGGGAAACAATAAAATAATAAAATATATATAAAACAATAAAATTCTCACGACATTTCTACTGCAACACAAGCAGTCATCATCATGTGTGAAAACCAACGGCAAGAACATTTGAAAGAAGTGGCGGTTTGTATTTATTTATTTTTAAACGTTAGCGCCACGGATAGCGATTTGACAGTTTGTTTAGATGGACGAATCCATCTATGTTCGGAAAAGAGGAGGGGGTAGACGAAAAATTAATGTATGCTTTCTGAAAGCCACCGTAAGCGTGAACAATCAATTAAGAGCCCAAATTGTTTATCAAATCCTTCCAATGATTGCTAAGCCAGAATCCATCTTTTCGGTTGAAATTGTCTCTGTGTTTGTATATGTGGATAGCCTCATGAACGAATCTCTCATGGTAGCCAGATGGCTTGCAAAGAACCTCTGTCTTGGAGAAGTCAATGTCATGTGAGCCTACTGAATTATAACAGTGATCTGCCACGGCCGAGGTGTTGGTCCTACCGTGTTTAAGGTCTGCTTTGTGTTCACGAATGCGGTCCGAGACATGTCGTTTGGTTTCTCCAATGTAACTACTACCACTTTCAACGTAACCAATTTAAATATATACTAATTCTACTTGTCCTTGCGAGCACGTGAGCTCACGTCTTCATACATTACCCACTTCTAGATATGTTAACCCCTGGCCACGTTTGACCTTTGCATTGTCTTGGTGTGTTCCGTCGTGTGTAAAGATGCATGCACGTATTGAGGTGCAGTTAGCAGTCCAAGTCGCAGTTGCAATATCAGTTGAATGTGACATTGGTGCAGATGAAAAGCCACATCAATCTTTTTTTTGTTAATATCACACTTTAATCGTACCACTTTCACCGTAACCAATTTAAATATATATTTTTATTTTAACTATTTATTTTCCGTCGTATTCCGATGCGTTCGGTATTCCATCAAATGAAGATGTTATTTTTTTATCGCGACTGTTAATAGTTTAAGCACGGCATGACGCTCCGGTGTATTTAATTACGTGCCGTATAATTTGTCATTACGATCAAGTGGATGACATTGAGATATCGATGTCTGCATCCGGTAAATGTCAGCATGGGGGGTGCGGGATAGGCTTCTCGCGTCTCCTGCCGGACCTCTTTAATTAGGTTAAGAGTTTGATAGGTTGATGTGTACAGGTGACACCCTCTGGGAATTAAAAAGGCTTCACATGACAGCTGAGTTAACATGAGCGAGTGTGCGCGTGTGTGTTTTGTATGGTAAGGAGCGAGGACAGATGGGCCAACGGCAGCAATTAACCTTTTTATTGTCTGGTGTTGTGTTTCATCCACTCAACGTGCCCACAGCGCTTGCTCGTGTGTTTGTTTTATAATGTAAACAAGCCGGCAGTGTCGTTGCCTCTGAACCAAAAATCATCCGGAACGGTTGAGCCGGGACATTGCTCGGATGGGTGACCACCATGCAAGGACAGAATGTCGGAGGCTGCTGTGGGGCCCCACGGTGGTGAGATGTTAACTACCTCGACTGGTATACAGGAGGTCGTGGGTTCGATCCTGACGCCTGCTGCTTGTATATTTGGAGTTTGCGTGTCTCTCTCTCCCCGTGGTCACGTGGATTTTTATCCGGGTCCTCCGGTTTGGCTTCCACATTTAGAAGCGTGCGTTCAGAGTGTTTGGCTGCTATACATTTCCACGTGATAAGCCACTTCAATGAGCTATCATTTGTGGCCAAGTCGCTTCTGAAAATAAGCGATAGAGCTCAGGGGGCCTTACCTGGTAAAATAAAAAAAAATGTTTAGAAGTTTAGTTTAAATTGTTCCCTGGTTCCTCTTGGTCAGAAATGAGTTGAACTATCTAAGAGCTAAGAAATTTATCCTGGGAAAAAAAACCGACACCAAAAATGTTCATAATGCGAATCTTACGCGGCTTAGAGGTGTGCATGCCGTTCTCTCTTTGCCATTTCTCAAATATTACAAGGTTTCCGTTTTACTCGTGCAATGCAATTCATTTAAAAAATCAACGTTTGTAGTCCGTAACAAAATATTCGCCTCATCTGTAAGACAGCTTGGTAGCAGTTTGTCATATCCATATATATAAATATTCATAAGAGCAATTCTCACAATCAAATGTATCAATTATACGTGACATTTCGCATAAAACACCGTATGTATTATAATTCCTACATTTGGATGTGAGGATCGACCTTGAACTTATGATATTATGCAAACTCACGCGTGACAGTGGTTTTGTACCCCACGCGACACTTTTACTTGTTTGGCTATTCCGTGTCGTGCACGCTCTCAACGACTCCCAATTTGGCCAGATCATTGCGTGGCCTCACCCCAAAAACGAGTCCACATCAATAAAAATATTGGCTATGAAAATGCGCACTTTAAGTGAAGTTTTAAAAGCTTCATGTGTTCGTTTTTCTCATTTCAATGGACCAAATTTACATGCGCAATTTAAGAGGGGGCCCTTTTATCACACGACGTCTGTGTCTCTAACGTTGTCTCTAACCATTCAACTTCGCGCCATCAGCCATCAGTAGCCCACCCCGCAAGCCTTCCACCATCTCTCACGGTTCTGCGATGTTAATATCAACACTCAGCCACGTGCACACGAGCTCATTCCCTTCGAAGAGACGCGTGGCTTTGCATGGTGCTCCATGCGCGATTCTCTCTGCACGTGTAAACTCTGCAGACACGCCACGAGCCGACGCTATGATCGCCACTCTCGCTGGATGCGTGAACGGTGGCCCTGCGTTGACGGAGCCGCTGCTACGCTCGCCCACCTCAGACGCCGACGTTTTGATTAATCGCTTCACGCGTCGCTTTGCAAGCATGGGTCTTGGCTCCGTCTCAATCGTGTACAAACCCATTATCGTCAAATGAGCGATTTGCTCGCTTGTCTCATTGCCAGTGCGCGTGTGCATGAGTCCTCATTAGGGCTTCCCTAAATACTGCTCTGGCACAGTTTGTTATTGTTATTATTTATAGGGCACTGTATGTATTTTCACTTGGGGGGGGGGGGGGGGAATCTACATATGTATCTATGTAAAGCGTCTTTAGATTGTGTGCATTTATTTATGCATGCATGTTGAACAGTTGGCTGTGTCGGGTGGTGGTGGGTTTAACGCGATCTAACCCAAAAAAACCTCTATTATGGATGATCTTAGTCGCGAAAGCCTACGTGTTAAAATTTTGAACTTCTTTCGCACCGTACGTAGCCAACCATGCTAATATATGTGATATTACAATTAGAATAACATGATTGTGTCTATGCAAGTGTAATGACGACTTGACATGCTTCTCTTGAGATGGCACTTTATTGAAGACGCGATCGCTTGACATCATGCGGAGACCCCCACCGCAACAGCCCCGAGCCTCCCGCGCATCTCCTCCTTAAATACCGACACGAGGCCACGCCCCCCTTCTCGAACCTTCTCGCTGACTCTGGACCGGCAGACTCCACCGTCCTCTTCCGTCACCTGACCACGCCCCCTTCTCGAACATTCCCGTAGCCACCAGTTCCTTCGCACTCACAACTGACTCCCCCGTCATTACCGCCAGTGGCCACCACCAGTGCATTCGTACTGCAGGCTGACCTCACCTGCCATTACCTCCCGTGGCCACTAGTCGCGTCACAGCGCATGCAGGCCCCATTATCATTACACAAGCAACCACATTTGGTTCTCTTTAAGCGCTGACCTTAACGTTGAGGCTCGTGAAGACCCTTGGATGGATGGAGTGTAGTGTTGTGTGCAGCAGACGCTTGGATACTGAGAGAGGAAGACACGACGAGAGTGCAAAGTCTTGAGATGTGGACTTTGTCCTCAATTAGATCAAATAAGTTTGATTGATGGAGAGCGATAAGAAAGAGAAAGCAAGTGTCAGGAGGAGAGGTCCAAGCCGAACAATTCGGATAAAAAAAGTGGATTGGGTATGTGGTGCCGCCGCAGCGGAGCCACTCCAGCGGAGCCGTGCCCACCGCCGCGACGCCGTCACCGATGCCTCGGATTTCCCGCCACTCTCCCGGGGCCGGTGCCTTTTCAGACGTCCGCGTTTTGCCCACTGCACAGTCGTGAGGCCGCCGCAGCAGAGCCGCTCTGCCGAGGTCGTGCCCACCGCCGTGAAGCCGCCACCGGGGGATGCCGATGCCGACGCGGCGCACCCTCGCCACCCCCTCCCTTTCCCCCCCTTTCCTCCCCTTTCCCCCCCCCCCCTCCGCACGAACGCACACACGCCCCACATAGAGCCGGGAGGGGAGGTCACCCGGCCGATAGGTTTTTTTCCAGAAGTCCCTAATGGGATCGAACTTCATGGTTTCCTGCGGCCGGGAAATTGGGCGATCTTCCCCCTGTAGCTGACATGCACCGCGGCGCCGTGACCTAATATTAAAGTTGCATGGTCACGGCAAGGGCCATCGAGCCACCGCGAGTGGAACCACACACACACACAAGCACGGGTCAGTGGACTGGTAGCGGGAGAACAGAGAGCGGACGTCGGAGAGATCACTGCGGCGACGTCACCCGAGCTGGGATCCGGGTATCGAAAGGGCGGGAAAATCCGAGCCCCTGATTGGACAGGAGGTCAAGGGAGCGAAACGGCGAAATTCCTTTGTTGCAGGTGGGATAAAGGAAGGGGGATTCAGGTAGCAAGGACAGTCTTCTTCAAAAATCATCGCGGTCCACACAGGAGGGGAGTTAGCCGTTCGAGACGTCCGCGTGACGAACTTCAGCGCAGCCAGGCTCAACCCTCTACTGATCGCTTTTCTACAGCTTCCAGCACAGCAGAGTGGAAGTACACGTGAGTAAGAGAGAGAGGTAAGTTTGGGCTATTTGATCGAGGGTAGAAAGCAGAGCGATAGGCAGAGGAAATACAGTCTAGGATCCCAAGGGGAATAGGCTGACATCCACTGACCCACACAATTACGCGTAGCTTAACGAGTTGCTCGCGGTAAATAAAATAACTGGTAGGGGAATAAACTGTTTCGTGTGGTCCTTTGGAGGGTGAAGAGGAGGGTGGAGAGTGTTTTGTGTTCGCGCGCACACGCGGCTGTTTGCGGCGAATAAGGGAGTAGAGCGTGCTTGGTGTCCGTACCTGTACGATCGGTTACAGTATTGTTCAGCGCGCGCGTACCTACACGACTATTTTCAGTGGTGCCCAGCGCTCGCGCACCTGCACAATCGCCTACAGTAGCGCTTAGCGCTCGCTCGCGCGTGCGTGCGCAGTTGTTAACAACGAGGCGGAGCACTTCGCGTGCGTGTGCCTACGCGGCTGCGTACGGTGGGGGCTAGTGCTCGCGTAACCGTGCGACTGTTCACGACGGTGCTTAGCGCGCTGGGTGTTCGCGTGCAGATGCCGTTGCCTTCCAGGAAGCGGAGTGTTCGGTGTGCGCGTGCCTACGCCTCTGGTTTCGGTGGCGTTTAGCGCTCGCGTACCTGTACGATTGTTTACAGTAGGGCTTAACGCTCGCGCGCCTGTGAGACGGGGTGGCGGTCGCGCACCCGCGCGATTGTCTAATAGCGAGGTAGCGGATTAAGCGCCTGGCGTACGCGAATACGCAGCTGTGTGAACAGCCCGTTAAATCGGAGCAAAGTAATCGCGGCGTTTTTTTTTTTGCTTAAGCGCGTGGAGCGTGGGTGAGAGGGAATCCCACGGCGGTGCGCCGCGCCTGTTCATTCCCGTGCAGGACGGGGTTTTACTTTGCGAGCGCGCTCAACGCGGCACGCCGCCGTTGAACAGGGTAGCGCATCGCGAGCGCAAAGCGTACCAGCCGCTAGTTAAGCTACGCAAACGCGGTCGACATCCCAGGCAGAGGTACAGGGGGGGGGGGGGGGGCGAGACATTAGGGGTCGGTAGTCTGGACCTGACAGAGCAGGCGGGGGGTAGCGGTATGAATGGAACGGGGGAGTCGGTGGGCAACGGCCCCGACAATTCAGTAATGGCGGGGGACGGTAGCCCCCACAGTTATATTCTCAGAGTTGAGAGTTCAATGAAGGGAAGTTATGGAATGAGGGATGCTGGGAAAGAGGCGATGATGCAAAAAAAGGGGGCGCCAGGTGGGGCGAGGGGGGGCGAGGGGTAGGGTATACAGAAATGAGGACGGATGGAGGGAGATTGAGCCAAAGACCTGCCACTGGGCACAGGACTAAAGAAGCATTAATGTAATGCAGCCTTTTGTTTTATCAATGGCCCAAACAGTCTCAAATGCAAAGTCGAGAGCGGTACTATACATACACGCCTGACTGAGAGACGAGGGGCTAAATTAACATCCTGATTAAATGAATGAAAGACATCGCCTTGAGAATGACACACATCTTTTATAGAGGAAGACGTTGGCTCATGTTTTCTTTTGACAACTCATAATCATCCTGTGCAAAGTAAATACATCAACATGTGAATTCGGCCCAGAGACGTTCTTAATGATGAGCGCAGAATGGCAGTAACGCACAGCTCAGAATATGAATATGTATTTATACTGGAGGAAGCCTGTGATCTATTCTTTTTGAAAATGCTGATAATAATTGTAAAATGCTGATGAGTTCAGTGATGACATCGTCCTGCTCTGTTTAAGAACGGAAGCAGGTGGATGGCTTCACTCTTCTGGCCAATCGCCCAATGATGCTGGATGTAATTACCAGCGAAACGTCATACTAATCAAATTGTAAATGTTGTGGATTTACTCTCCAACACATCGGTAGGCTTAAGTAGTCACTAATTGGTGCGTTGTTTACGTGACAAACCTTACCAGCTGTGTCGGGTGGTGGCAGGTTTAGCGACACATTAATACTTACGCGATCTAACCCAAACTCCTTTATTATACTGGTGTATTGCAGTAAATCTGAAACTTGCAAGCGAAAAGCAGACCGCGACGTGATATTCGTTGCATCAATGCGTGTGCAATTTGTAAGGGCGCGGTGACACAGACCTATTTCATTTTAAGGTTATAATCTCTTGTTGATCATGACGTCCTGTTTACTTTGATGTCTCAACAACAGCGTTACGGAGATCACGTGATGACGTGAGGGTTCTGCCTTTGTCGTGAGGGTGAGATCACGTGATGACGTGAGGGTTCTGCCTTTGTAGTGAGGGTGAGATCACGTGATGACGTGAGGGTTCTGCCTTTGTAGTGAGGGTGAGATCACGTGATGACTTGAGGGTTCTGCCTTTGTAGTGAGGGTGAGATCACGTGATGACATGAGGGTTCTGCCTTTGTAGTGAGGGTGAGATCACGTGATGACGTGAGGGTTCTGCCTTTGTAGTGAGGGTGAGATCACGTGATGACGTGAGGGTTCTGCCTTTGTAGTGAGGGTTGTAAGTTGACGCCGAGGAGGGGGGAGGAGGCGCCTCGCCCCCCCATGTGGAGTGACGTCAGCCGCTAATTATTATGAATGAGGGGGGGTTCTCCATGCGGAGTGACGTCACCTGTTCATGATTATTTATGGGGGGGCTGTTCGATGTGGAGTGACGTCACCTGCTCATGATTATTAATGAGTGGGGGTCCGTGTGGAGGACGTAACCTGTTCATGGTCATTAATGAGGGGGGCTG
This sequence comes from Petromyzon marinus, assembly GCF_048934315.1. Classification (NCBI taxonomy): domain Eukaryota; kingdom Metazoa; phylum Chordata; class Hyperoartia; order Petromyzontiformes; family Petromyzontidae; genus Petromyzon; species Petromyzon marinus. Next base: position 17,608,739 of record NC_133674.1, read on the forward strand.
GTCGACGTGGAGTGACGTAACGCGCGGGACACACAGACATTGTTGGCTCATTCTAGTAGTAAATAGTGGTGATGATTTAGATATTTGTATATTCAGTGTCGGGGGGGGGGAGTGGTGGCAAAGTGGTTCGTGCACTGCTCTAGGAAGAAGGCAACCCGAGTTTGTTTCCTGGCCACAACGAGCATTGGAAAAGAGTAATGCGTGAATAACAACTGTCCTATCTCAAAGGGTCCTCCTCTACCGGAGCAGATAGTTTTCCCGTCTTTGCTCTACTAACTGTTGGTCACCTAATATACGAACCCATAGCCCATATTTTCAACCTGTCCATCAAAGAAACATAAGTTCCTCTAGAATGGAAACATTCCTATGTCCGTCCACTGCACAAAGGGGGCCCTAAAGATGATCCCAATAACTACCGAACAATCTCAATTTTGTCCCCGTTGATGAAAATGTTTGAAAAATTATTGAAGTACCAAATTAGCAGTTTCCTGTCCACCAACAATCTACTACATCTAAAACAGTCTGGGTTCCGAAAAAATACAGCACCACATCTGCTGCATTAGACTCTTTGAATCAAATTTACAATAGCCTTGATAATAAGCAGTACTGTGCCTGTCTTTTTCTTGACCTGTCCAAAGCTTTTGATACAGTAGACCACAACACCCAGCTTAGTAAACTAAGTTGCCTCGGTTTTTCCGAAAACGCAGTAAAATGGTTACAAAATTACCTCTTTTCTCGCACCCAAACTGTATTCACAGATGGTTGGAGGTCAAACAGTGTTAAGATAACAAAAGGGGTTCCACAGGGTGACATCCTCAGCCCCCTTTTGTTCTCTCTTTATGTCAATGACTTGGGCACTGACCTGGATTATTCCAGGGTAAATCTTTTTGCAAATGACACGATACTGATTACTGCTGGCCGCTCTCCGGATGACGTGATTGCTAAGCTACAGGGTGATTTCAACAAACTACAACATCAGCTAGTTGCTCTTAAACTAGTCCTGAATACCTCCAAAACCAAGGTGCTATGCTTCTCACCAGGACTAAAGCAGGAAGTTATTTTTCCCCAATTACATTCCTTAAATAATTATCAAATAGAGCAAGTCAAGATCTATAAGTATCTTGGGGTCATCCTGGATTCAAAACTGAATTTTGAAGATCACATTGATTATATTGGTAAAAAGAGAAAAATAAAAATTGGTTTTCTGTATCGACACAAGCACTGCTTCCCCCCTATGTTCCGTTTGGAATTGACAAAAGCTACCATATTGCCTCTACTTGACTACTGTGACATCGTGTATAAATCAGCCCCAAGTACTGTACTGAAGAAGCTTGATTCCATCTATCACTCGGCCTTAAGATTTACATTGAACTGCCCATATAGGACTCACCACTGTGATCTCTACATTGGGTTAAACTTAACATCTCTTAATGTTCGACGGCTTGTGCACCAGATCTTATTTATTCACGATGTACTTACAAAAAAATCCGCAGACTACCTGCTGGATCTCCTCTCTGTTTCAAAGAACAAATTTGACCTCAGGTCTTCGCTCATTTACCAGCTTCACATTCCCTATTGCCGTACAAAAACTGGAGGAAGGGCCTTTGCTATTGATGCCCCCAGGGTCTGGAATGCTATTGCCAATAAACTGCAACTTGAATCGCTACCAATGAGATCTTCTCTCAAAACTGCTCTAGAGGAGTTGTACACCCCAAGCTGCCACTGCTATTCATTGGCGTAAAATAAAATAAAATGTTTCGCTCCGGATGACGCTGCAAATTATTATCTGTATTTTGATTTAGCGTGCTGATCTTAAAGATGCATTGAAAAATTTGATACTCCGACTGATGCTTCTGTTGTTGTGGAGTAACTCATGCAGCCAACTATGGCTCTAGAGTTTGGTATTAGATGTTATTTATGTAGTTTATTGTAAAAAAAATCGGTCACAGTCCCTATGATCACTGTTACGTTGCCATTATGGCTTTATTTATTGGTGATTTCGAAAAGTTGTTTGGTTTGGACATGTTTGTTTTGTTGTAGTACGGAGTTAGACTGATGGCCTTAATCTAAGTTTTCTTGTGGTTGCTGTTGTTTGACTTGCATCCCACTGGGATTTTTTGCACACAGCGCTGCTGTACGGTGCTTTTTTCAGGAATATTTTGCTGTTTTTTTCGTGGATTTTCTGTTTGCACAGTCACATAGTCACTTTAAGATGTTTTTCTTGTTCGTGTTTTTGTTTTTTTGTTTGTTGTGGTAGCACCCGATTCAAGAGCCGAATGGCTCAAAGGGCTATACCAAATAAACTGAAACAAGCCACATGTCCAAACAAGCCACATCGAGGGCCGTCCTCCAACAGGGCTGTAACATTAATCCTCATGTGTACTTGCCAACGCGTATACTTGCTCTTGCGCAGGTAACTTAAAATCCCATCCCGTGTCGCCTGAAATTCGAGTCTGCAATGTTATTTGCACATGAATCAAATCATAATAATCGTCGTCTATGCGCATGCCGTCTTGCAACTGTCATACCGAGAGTAAATTCCACGCGGTTCATTACTTTGAGCATCCTGTAGGGCATTTAGGAAGGTAGTGTGGCGATGCATTGCCATTTTCCGAGAGCGCCGGCTATCTAGTGATCATAATCAATCATTTAAATAGAGTGTTCCCGTGTTCCCACAGAGCATTTCCTGAGGGCTGTGGTTTGGCTTGAACCCACAAGACCCCCCCCCAATACCAAAATAACCCACCCAGAGTGCACTCCACCACCGTGTCACGCGGTCACTTCCGCCGCCCCCCACAAGATATTGATATTCAAGCGAACACCTAATTTACACAGACATCGCTGGCACGTTCCATTTTCCGAGGGGAGGAGGGGGGGGCTTTCGGTTTCCAAGTAGCCATTCCGTTGCGGACCCAGCACATCACATACATCTGCTCCTTAAACAATAATGTGTGTGCAGCTGGTGGCGTATCGCGAGCTGTTGTGGGGAGCGGTGGTGCAGCGGTTAGCGCTATGCTGTGCTACGAACCCGGCGAACCGGGTTCGATTCCCGCTCACGGCCAACACCCAGTGACGATAATTATCTGAACCGGTCCTGGGCCTCCCCTAGGTCGACTCAGCCTCAAATGAATACCTGGTGCGGTGTGTAAACATCGCCACTGGGGGAGACAAAGGCGGCCGGGCGTGGCGCTGGCCACCCACCCCCTCGCGTGCCGTGCCGGTCTTCGTAGGTGCTCGCGAACAGCACTTGCCCCACTAGTCTATTAAGTCTACACGGGGGATCTTTGCCTTTCTCTTTGTATAGCTGTGGTGTGTTAGGGCAGGGGGGGAGGGCGTCAAGGGGTTGTCGTCTCGGGGTGCTGGAGAGAGATTAAATACGTTTCCCACCATGGAAGTGACTCCCACGACTCATTGCGTGAAATGTTAAGGGGGTGGGGGAATCGGAGCGGTGTTGGGGAGGCTGTGTGGGTGGCGCATGCTGCATTTGCTTTGTGTCCTCCGGCAACATCGCCTGGGTAACAGCGCTAACGCGACGACGTCTTCCGTGAGGCCGAGCTGCTGCTGCTGATGTCTGCTAGGTAACGATGATCATTGTTGATGTTACGTTCGTAAACAAGAACAACAACAACAACAACAAAAGCGAGCGTAATGTTTGATTTGACAAATGCGGAGAACCAAACCAAAAAAAAAAAGCTTTCGCACTAATTAAGTGCCAATATTATAATGATTTTTTTTTTTTTACAAAGGAAAAATCACGGTGTTATTTTTTTTGCGCGTATTTTGTAGCGGCGTCAATCGCACGTGATAATCAAGGTTCATTCACCATTGCATATTTGCACAAGCTAATTGGGTGGCCTCTTCATTACGGGGTGTGGGGGGGGGGGTCAGACATTTGTGACGATGTGTGACGAGGGGGGAGGGGGTTTGAGAAACGTGACGTCACATCAAAATGCGCAACTTTAAATACATATAAACAACACGTTCTACTTAATTAAATAGACTTTTTCATAAATGTTTTCTCCTACAACATCAGAGTGCAGCGCCACATTAAATACGCACTACAATGACAATAGTATACAGCGATTTGAAGCATGTTTTATATATTTTTTGGGAGGTGGGGGGGGGCAGAGCTTTGTGACGTCATATTTGAGGGGGGGGGGTCTGACTTTTCGTGACGCCGTGTGACGAAGGGGGGGGGGGGGTCAAAAATCGTCAAAAATCGTGTGACGTCATTTATGGACGGCTCCTAAGCAATACCCCCCTCGCTCCCGGTATCGGTACATTCAATAGATCATCATTCTTTCTCCACGCACACATTTGGGTGAAAATAGCATTCGGGTTACAACCCGGAGATCCCTTTTCATCCATTACATTATAACGAGCGCTGATTTCAGTGAAGGTCGTTACTAAAGCGTGCATTTTGTCCTAAATAATTGGCAACCTCCTGTACGGAATTTGGACACATTAAATGAATTATGCTCTCGTTAACCATAACCTGTGTTCTGAAATTAGCAAACGTAACTTTGCCCAAATATATGACTTGTGGTTGTTTGTAATGTTGTACAATTGATTGATTGATTATTTCCTGGGACAATGAATAAAATCTCCGCTCGCTGTGAATACCAAAATTATAAATAAAAAAATCACAGAGATGTCCTGCTAAAAGGAAGATTGAGAGCGGCGCTCACCTACCGTTTGCAGAGCTGAGGAAGTGCTGAAAGTCCACTTTCCTATTTTGGCGATGGCTATCTCTGGGACAACCGCGGGTAACTTCCCCACATAGTGCTCCTTGTGTTTTGTTCGACCCCGAAACGATGATTGGCTGAGTCAACCACCCAACCAGGGGTTTAAACTCGCGACCTCCTGAATGCGAGCCGCTCGTTCTACCGCAGGAGCCACTTATTCGGGATGCCTTAACTGAGTAGGATGCTGATAAAGTGTGTGGCTAATATGTTGCGAGTCGGAAAAAGACAACACTGCAGTGTTAAATTTACTTGTGCAAGGAACACCTATTATGATATCAGTGCCGGATTATCCTAGTAGCAAAAGTAGCTACACATGCTACGGGTCCCGCACTTTCAAGGGCCACGCGCTAAATGCTTTCAAGCTATCAATTCCGGTTCAGTAATTCTGCACTTGCTCTATTACTATAGTACTATACTGCCTTCAACTTTTGTCAACGACTGGGTGTTTAAGGTTAGCGATTTGTCGTATTATCTACCTGTATAGAAATGAAAAAATACAATTACTTTACTATGCAAGTAAAAAAATGCGTTTAATATTTACGTGTTTTTTTATTTATTTAGGGCCCCTTTATAACATGTGCTACAGGCCCCACACTAGCTTCATCCGGCACTGCCTATCATGAGTTATTTTTAATCATAGGCACTCTCGTCTGCTTTCTTGTGCAGCCAGTGGAAAGTAATAATAGCAAGAGACATCGTGTTTTAGCGGTGAGGTAGTGGAAGATCATTGGTCATTCAATTGTCGGCGCCAGGGTGCTTAGATGTTAACTTCCTCGCCTGGTATGCGGGGGGTCGTGGGTTCGATTCCCACCTGATGCCTGCTGTACATTTGGAGTTTGCACGTCTCTCTCCCCGTGGTCGCGTGCATTTTTCTCCGGGTCCTCCGGTTTATCCCTCCACATTTAGAATCAACGTCACGCGTTCAGAGTATTTGGCTGCTATAAATGTCCACGTGATGATAAGCCACTTCGTTGAGCTATCATTTGTGGCCAGGTCGCTTCTGAAAAAGAGCTATATATCTCAGGGGGCTATACCTAGTAAAATAACATATAAAAATAGTTTAAAGTAAAAATTGTTTAGTTTGAATAGTTTTTAGTATGGGGTTTGCAGCCGACCTGTGATACCCTGATTATCGCATGAATCACAATTAGTTTTCCTTTGTAAGATTTAGCTCAACACTGGAAATGATCCATACTCTTTGATTTTCGGTAAAGTCACGTAGGTAAAAAAAATAAAACAACAAAAATCACGACGTTTCGGCCACAACACAAGTGGCCTTCATCAGGTGAAGGGGACCGTACTGCCCAGAGGACAGCGTTAGAGTGAAGACAGCCAAGCCCAGGTCGCGTCCTTTAAGCTGTGTGGGAGGAAACAAAAACGCTTTGACAAAGGAATTAGCATAAAATGCATGTAGAGGACCGGCACAGGGGGGGGGGGGTTTACAGATGTTGGTGTGAAGGGAAATAAGCTGCTGTGAAAGTTTGGGATACCACTACTTGAATAAATATACTGTACCATTGAAAATTAGTTTAATGTTTGGTATGATTTAGGACATCTTTCCAATGATTGCTTAATTTGAAACCATCTTCTCGGTTGAAATTGTGTCTGTGTTTGTAAATCTGAGTTTCCTCGTGGACAAATCTTTGATAAAAACCCGTGGGTTTGCAGAGAACCTTGGTATCGGAGAAAACTATATTGTGATCACCTACAGCGTTGTAACAGTGATCAGCTACGGCAGAATAATTCGTTCTGCTGTGTTTCAAATCTGATTTCTGCTCGCGAATTTGGTCAGAGACATGTCGTTTCATCTCCCCGATATAGCAATCCCCACAGGTGCAGCTCAATTTGTAAACCCCGAGGTACTGTAAGTCAGGAATGACATCCTTCATGGATGGGATCAGGTCACGGATTTTGTGTACTGTATTGAACCGGACCAGGATCTTGTGTTTGTCTAGAATTTTGGAGATATTTTTAGTAACGCCTGCTATATATGGTAGTGTGATGGTTTTGATCGGAGTATCAAGTGGTTGTTTCTGTATGGAGGGAGAAACAGCTAGGCGGATGGTACGGTCAGAGTATCCGTTCTTCTTGAGGGCCAGATGTGCATGTTTTAATTCACTGGTCAGGTGGTGTTGGTCCAAAATGCAATGAGCCCTGTGGTCTAACGTTTTGATGAGATAATTCTTTTGAGTCGGGTGGTGGTGGGAATCAGGTTTCAAGTAGGAATCTGTGTGGGTGGGTTTCCTCTAGACAGAATGTCCCAATGAGCCATCAGGTCTCCTCTCAAACAGAACATCCAAGAGAGGAGACCTGATGGCTCATTGGGACATTCTGTCTACAGGAAACCCACCCACACAGATACCTACTTGAAACCTGATTCCCACCACCACCCGACTCAAAATAAATCTCTCAGCAAAACGTTATACCACAGGGCTCATTGCATTTCGGACCAACACCACCTGACCAGTGAATTAAAACATGTACAACTGGCCCTCAAGAGGAACGGATACTCTGACCGTACCATCCGCCAAGTTGTTTCTCCCTCCATACAGAAACAACCACTTGATACTCCGATCAAAACCATCACACTACCATATATAGCAGGCGTTACTAAGAAGATCTCCAAATTTCTAAACAAACACAAGATCCTGGTCCGGTTCAATACAGTACACACAATCCGTGACCTGATCCCATCCGTGAAGGATGTCATTCCTGACTTACAGTACCCCGGGGTTTACAAATTGAGCTGCACCTGTGGTGATTGCTATATCGGGGAGACGAAACGACATGTCTCTGACCGAATTCGCGAGCACAAATCAGATTGAAACACGGCAGAACGAATTCTTCTGCCGTAGCTGATCACTGTTACAACGCTGTGGGTGATCACGATATAATTTTCTCCGATACCAAGGTTCTCTGCAAACCCACGGGGTTTTATCAGAGATTTGTCCATGAGGCAATTCAGATTACAAACACAGACACAATTTCAACCGAGAAGATGGTTTCAAATTTAGCAATCATTGGAAAGATGTTCTAAATCATACCAAACATTAAACTAATTTTCAATGGTACAGTATATTTATTCAAGTAGTGGTATCCCAAACTTTCACAGCAGCTTATTTCCCTTCACACCAACATTTGTAAACTCCCCCCCCCCCCCCGTGCCGGTCCTCTACATCATTGTTATGCTAATTCCTTTGTCAGAGCGTTTTTTGTTTCCTCCCACACAGCTTAAAGGACGCGACCTGGGCTTGGCTGTCTTCACTCCAACGCTGTCCTCTGGACAGTACGGTCCCCTTCACCTGATGAAGGCCACTTTTGTTGTGGCCGAAACGTCGTGATTTTTTGTTGTTTTATTTTTTTTACCTACGTGACTTTACCGAATAGAACCAAAGAGTATGGATCCTTGCAGTCACGAAAGCTTCAAATCTAGACCCGGAAATGATGTCACGATAATGACGTCACTTTCATGCTTTTCCTTGCAAAAAGTGAAATCACGTGGCACCGGGCGATGTAAAATTTGTTCTAGCAAGATCATTTACATTGTTACGTAATGGAAATATTCTAAAAATGTAAAAAAAATCTGAAAAAGCAAAAGAAAAGTTTTCTTTAAAATCGAAATATCGAAAATTCATTTTTTTTTATCAAAAGCGAATCCCTTACCTGAGTACATATTATTTATTTTGAAATAAAATAGAAAACGTTCACTAAACTTTAATAGTGTGGGTATGAAAGTGGAATGGAAATCCCACGTTATTTTAAGGAGACAATTACTTCTCACACATTTTTATAATCTTACTGCAAATACAATATGTAATTTTTCGTACTGTGCTAATTTGGTCATTTATATACTGAGATTAACACTTGAATTGGGCGTTCCAAAACATTTCGGGACCGATTCTAAGCTAACCCAATGAACAAATCCCAGAGGAGATATGAACAGGTGCGGTGATCATACCTCGCTGTACATCCTTTATCTCAGTCCTTTCTTCGTGTTCCCTCCTGGCAAATGAGTCCCGTGGATTTTTTTTTTATAAGAGTAATGTATTTTCTTGCGCTGGGGACACACAATTGGAAACTTAAATATTATGGCTACATTGTTGAAGTATTTGACCTTTGAGAGCATCCGTTAGCTGTTGGGGGAGGATTGTTGAAGTATTTGACCTTTGAGAGCATCCGTTAGCTGTTGGGGGAGGAAGAGAAACGAAAGAAGAGGCATTGGCTCGTCCTTGGCACAAGTTTGAATGCCACGACTCAACAGCGACGAGAGGCATGTCATTTTCCTAGCGATTATCGTTTAGAAAGAAAAGGAAAGGAAACAGAGGTAAAGGTGCAACCCTGCAATTAAACTTAAACTATTTTTTTTGTTTTTATTTCACCAGCTAAGGCCCCAACTGAGCTATAAAAGCTCTTTTTTTCAGAAGCGACCTGGCCACAAATGATAGCTCACGTGAAAATGTATAGCAGCCAATTACTCTAAACGCATATTTCTAAATGTGGAGGGAAAAATTGGAGGACCTGGAGAAAAATCTACACGACCACGGGGAGAGAGACATGCAAACTCCAAGTATACAGGCGTCAGGGATCGAACCCACGACCTCTTGTATAGCAGGCGAAGTAGGTAACATCTTGCCACCGTGGCGCCCCACGGAGTATCAGCACTTTACCCCAGCACACACTACTTAGCGATTGACTGGTGTTCTCATTCTACTGCTGGGTGGGCAGGTGGTGGAGGCAGGAAGGGGTGGCTATGTAAGATAATTTTACCATTATTCGTGGTTCTTTCGGTAAAGTCACGTAGAAGGGAAACAATAAAATAATAAAAATATAAAACAATAAAATGCTCACGACGTTTCGACTGCAACACAAGCAATCATCATCAGGTGTGAAAACCACAGCAAGAAATTTTGAAAAAAGTGGCGGGTTTTTTTTTACGTTAGCACCACGGAGAGCGATTTGGCAGTTATTCAGATGGACGAGTCCATCTATGTTCGGAAAAGAGGAGGGGGGAGACGAAAATAATGAATGTGGTCTGAAAGCCACCGTAAGTGTGAACAATCAATTAAGACCCGAAATGGTTTATCAAATCCTTCCAATGATTAGCAATTGAAGGGAAAGGTGATGAATGGTTTTAATATCATGATTAGCAATCATTGGAAGGATTTGATAAACCATTTCGGGTATTATTGATTGTTCACGCTTACAGTGGCTTTCAGACCACATCCATTATTTTCGTCTCCCCCCTCGTCTTTTTCGAACATAGATGGACTCGTCCATCTGAATAACTGCCAAATCGCTCTCCGTGGTTCTAACGTTAAAAAAATCGCCACTTTTTTCAAATTTTCTTGCTGTGGTTTTCACACCTGATGATGATTGCTTGTGTTGCAGTAGAAACGTCGTGAGAATTTTATTGTTTTACATTTTTATTATTTTATTGTTTCCCTTCTACGTGACTTTACCGAAAGAACCAAGAATATGAATCCCTGCAGTCACGAAAGCTTTAAATCAAAATTTCACCATTGTTCAACTACTGGGCCAGTAAATTATATCGAACCGATCGCAAGACGAGTACGTTCAGAATTCAGAATCTTTATATGTCCAGGAGAAATCCGACGAGCTTTGAAGCTCTTAAGTGATCACCGCCGCAGCGGCATCCTTAGCGCCTGAATGTCTGCACAGAACACGTGGCTGAACGCGAAAAAGGGTGGCTTCGGAGCCCCCGCTCTGGTGGCGAGTGTGCGTCAGTCGCATGCTTACAAAATTTGATGGCGCTCTTGACAATGTCCTCGCTCGTTGACTCGAACTCGGTCCGTGGGCGCAATGTGCACTGAACTTGCAGATTGTCAAGAGGTTGTAGGTCGCCGCGACCTTGCTGTGGAGTTGACGAGTCTGTGAATGCCACCACGGCGTGATGTTCCATTTTCAATTTGTCTTTCGATAGGTGTTATCCGACCGAGCCCGTGATTCATGACTATATTTATTTATTATGCCTCCATGATTCTCGAGAGGCAGTCGATAATGATTGGAGGGAAAGGTGATGAATGGTTTTAATATCATTAAAATACTTAGATTTAGCATTTTGCTTCTGTCATTGTTGCAAAGACCCACGGTTGTTTTTTGCACAAAGTACAAATCCTCAAGCGAGAAAGATGATGGTAATAATAATAATAATGGTTTTCTGAATTGCATATTAATGAAATATCTATTCGCAAGGTGGCTTGTTCATAGACTTGTAAAGATAGCTCTAGCATATGAACGATTTTCACAGCACTCAGAGAAGCCTGCTGTGACAGGCAGCTGATCAGCTGATTCACAGTGTTGAACCAATGCACTTCTTCAATTCGTCCGTGGCCCGTGCCAATAAACACCTGGCGATGGAGTCGTAATAGCGCCACTGCTACCTCCAGCGAAGCCATCGCCATTGCGATTTCTGGGCCCTGTCCTTCAGGTGACAAATTGAAAATGTTAAAGATTTCTGCCCAACCCTATTCTGGGGGTGAAACCATGGAACAGTGCTCATTGCGCTATGAACTCGTCATACCCATTGTTTGATTCCTGCCCACTGCTGACATCAATGTTATTGTTTTTACTTGCAAGGGCCAGGCCTGGGCCAGATGGGTGGAGGTGTGCAGTTGCCAAAACGTATCCACGTAAAATCTCACTGCATGTCAGACTTGTGTGTAGTTTTTATTTATTAATGTTCTGCCAGTTCCCTGTCTCATCGCTGTAGTGCTTAACCCAGTTGCGTCGATACATCTTACGGGGATTCATGTTTTTACTTCACTCTATAAAATGTTGCTAATGTAGGCTACACATGGGGCGAGGGGTGGGGAGCGGTGGCCTGACGCTGCGCTGTGAACCCGGCGGGCCGAGTTGGATTCCTGGCCACGTCGGACATCGGTGCTTATTTTATTCTCATTCTACGTGACTTTACCGAAAGAACCAAAGAAGATATCAGAACTGCTTTCCCTCCCGCCACAACCGCCCGCCCCCTCTTCACCGACCTGCACTCAGCAGAGTGGTGAAGTATGGACAAAAAAAACTACGCATGACTGATGCGGCTTCGGAGGAGGCCTTCATCCATTTGTGCAGTGAAAATTGGTTAAATATATTTTCAATAAATAAATCATCCCTTTTAAGAATGTATATTTACTTTGAGTGTGCATTATTATAGGCGAGCTAATATGTCTATGCATTTACCGTACGTGTTAATGCAAATTTCAAAGGTGTGCTTTATTTGATTTAACGTGAGTACTGGCTTTTAGAAATAACAAAAAAAACACGGATTATTCACCCGCCTGGTTATTCAATTAATTATGCCGATTGAGAGCTGTGATTTGAAAATAAAATATATTTTTAAAACGAGTTTATTTAACTTTCACTGTCCTGTTTGTAATGTTGATATTTAAAATTTTGCACCTGTGCATTGCTATTCTCCCCATTATCCTAAAATGTATTATTAACATAGAATGTGCATATACATTTTCGCAACTTGATAACTACCGATTATGCACACACCATTCGGTGCACGCATCATGAACCGTAACCATTAATATTAACCAATGAATGTATGCATCTTTATATTCTTGGTTCTTTCGGTAAAGTCACGTAGAAGGGAAACAATAAAATAATGAAAATATAAAACAATCAAATTCTCACGACGTTTCGACTGCTTGTGTTGCAGTCGAAACGTCGTGAGAATTTTATTGTTTTATATATTTTTTATTTTATTATTTCCCTTCTACGTGACTTTACCGAAAGAACCATGAATATGAATCCCTGCAGTCACGAAAGCTTTAAATCAAAATGTAATGTATGCATCGTTATACCCCTAAACAAGCAATATTGTTCATATGTTAATTGGTTGGTCACTTCAGGGACTATCACAGTTGTTCATCAGGGGGGCAGCTGCGGTGTGTTGCTTAACACACTGGACTTGCGATCCAGAGATCGCTGGCTCGATTCGATCTCCTGCCTCGGCAGGTGACACAATGGGCAAGGTTTCTGACTCTACCCTCGCCTGCCGACCAAGCAGTCGAAATGGTTGCAGCATGGTTAGCCGACCGGCATGTCGTGTCTTTCAAGTTTATTTTAGTTAACCAGGAGGGAACGCAACAACAGACCGAGATGGACTCATTTGCAAGACTGACCCAGGTCACCAAAATGACAAAAAGCTAAAACAAGTAAAATAAAATACAAATGATTGAAGCTAATAAAAAAATATATAAAAAAACAAAAACAACTGCGTCTCGTGAGGAATTGAGAATATTGCAGAAACATTCATTAATGTTCAATAACAAACTGCCACGGAGAGTCAGTCGGTTCGGCCAAATTATTTTCGTATGCAGTGGGGCAGTTCTACGTTACTTGTCGGTGTGGAAGAGTAGGCCAAGTGACCTTTCAAGGGGCTCTTTAGATAGAGTCCTGGTTGCTTTTGCAACTAGCGGGTATTTCTGAAATCAATTAAAATAACCATACGTTTGTGAATTCCTAATATATACTGTGATTCTAGTCCCTTGGCCATTTCCTTCACTGCTCTCTCCTTGCAGTGGCCTCTCCACTTCACTCTGGCTAATGCGGCATCTTTAAACTGGAATATATATCCACTATCTATATATTTTTCACGTGATGCATTATCCTGGTCGGGATGGTGTTCCTAAATACAATGCCGTGGGTTGTTTTTCTGCCAATTGGACATGTGGTTCTAGTACGAATTGGACACGTGAGAGTCAATGGTTCACGGATATGACCTATTTTAAACTAATATCGGATATGAAACAGGCCGTGTTTTTCCATAAATGTAATATTTCAAGAGCATGACATCCTCTGCTGAAAACACAATTTCATACAATTTGTCAACAATGCGTGAGTGTTTGCAGAGTAGTAATGCAGAACAGTAACAAAGTGATCTTAAATAACCTGTATATATATGTGTGTATTTAAAGTGGTACGAGTGAAATTCCTAGTACAGTTGTGTACTCTGTAAACTCTCTACCGTCGCAGGATGAACATAACACGGAGCCGAATAGCTCATCGGACCCTTGCCGCCGAAATAAATAAAAAATCTAACAGCGTAAAAATCTCTTTTATTCGTTTTTTGACTTGTGCTTTTTTTTTCTCCTTTTCACAACCGCAAATTTTATTTAATTTCAAATCTATTCGCGTTTTCCTGTTTCCAATGTTACGACTTGTTTCATGTCCAATTCAAAGTGGCAGAGGGCTCCTTGGCTGTTCCCCATAAAGGAGAATGTCCGTGCGGTGGCAGTAACCAATTAATCGTAATGGCTCAGCGGCCCTCGTAATGGCAAATTGTGTGGCCCAGCCACAAAACAACACATGTCGCGAGGAATAAATTCACAGATGGATAGAACCAAAAAGCCTTTATTGTGTAGGTTAATAGTTTTCACTTATGTAATATTTTCAGTACCCACACACAATCTGACATGTTTTGTGTATTTAAAGTTTCGCTCGTTTAATGTTTTCAATTCAAAACTGTTGGCAGTACCTATTATGAATTTCTACCAAGTTATGTTATTCCATTATTCCTATAAAAAAAAACTGAATATAAATCTTAATACAGTATGGTAATAAAACACGATGAAAAAAAAGGCAATTTAAAAATAATCATGGAACGCTATAAGACAATTACTAGTAGCCTCCATTTTAAGATCCAGTCTCGTGTTTTATGTTAAATATGTTTAACTTTCTTTTGAAATTATGTATTTAACTGAGTGAGGCAAGTATTCGTATTTAATGTGGCTTTTTAAATAAAAATGTATACCACATCTATGTTTAGCAATCAGGTTTTGAAAATATGATCATTATGAAGGCGGATTCGACATCAAAAATTATTCTAAATTATTTGAGACCACAAGGGCAGTTTTTTCTACAGCATTCTCTGAAAGGATAATCATAATAAGGCTGAGACCAAGTTCCACTTTGGTTTTCATAGATCAAGATACTTTATTCAAGTTTCAAGTTTCATTTATTAGGTAGAGCTCTGTGAGCCATGCGGCTCTTAAGTCGGGTGCTTATTAAAACGCTGTGTGCAAAAATCAATGTGGTGCAAGCCAACAACAATAGCCACAATTTAGATTAACCATATGTTTTCGAATCACCAAAATAAAGCTATTAAAAACAATGTAGCAACAGTAATCATAGGAACTGTGATTTTAAATTTAACAATAAACGATATACATAATACGTACGACAAAAAAAACTGCAGCCATAGCTGGCAGCACAGCAGGAGACATGCCGAGTGTAGCTCATTCCATTCTGGGAATTAATCCCATCTTGTGTTAATTCAAGAGAGTGGTTTCTACAGAACATGAGCAAATAACCTTGGTAAAAAACTTCATGAAATACTGAAAACGGTGGGGACTTGTAAGAGTAGGTTGCATTACTGACCTAACGGCTTAATTCAATTTTCCAGCTGGACATCTCTTTTTTGCCAAGATGTCCTGGCCACGCTGAGTCGCTGCTAAAGTAACACAGGCAGTTGCGTCCACGTAAAAAAAAAACGCAGGAGCCAATGGCGCTTAGCTTTGCGCAGCTAATTACACCGTGTAACAAAAGCAGTTTTTAAATTTTTATTTAAAGCTTTCGTGACCGCAGGGATTCATATTCTTGGTTCTTTCGGTAAAGTCACGTAGAAGGGAAACAATAAAATGATAAAAATATAAAACAATACAATTCTCACGACGTTTCGACTGCAACACAAGCAATCGTCATCAGGCGTGAACACATCAACAAGAAAATTTGAAAAAAGTGGCGGTTTTTTTAACGTTAGCAACACGGAGAGCGATTTGACGGTTTGTTCAGATGGACGAGTCCATCTATGTTCGGAAAAGAGGAGGGGGGAGACGAAAATAATGGATGCGGTCTGAAAGCCACCATAAGCGTGAACAATCAATTAAGACCCAAAATGGTTTATCACATCCTTCCAATGATTGCTAAACCAGAATCCATCTTCTCGGTTGAAATTGTCTCTGTGTTTGCATATGTGGATAGCCTCATGAACGAATCTCTCATGGTAGCCAGATGGCTTGCAAAGAACCTCTGTCTTGGAGAAATCAATGTCATGTGAGCCTACTCAATTATAACAGTGATCTGCCACGGCCGAGGTGTTGGTCCTACCGTGTTTAAGGTCTGCTTTGTGTTCACGAATGCGGTCCGAGACATGTCGTATGGTTTCTCCAATGTAACTACTACCACAGAGGCAACTTAGTTTGTAGACGCCAGGGTACTGTATGTCCGGAATCACATCTTTTACAGACGGAACCAGTTCACGGATTTTATGTAATGTGTTGAATCGGACCTGGATCTTGTGTTTATTCAAGATTTTGGAGATCTTTTTTGTGATCCCCGCAATGTAGGGTAAAGTGATGGTTTTGAAAGGCTCCTCAAGAGAGTCCTTCTTCATGGTTGGAGTGATAGCTTTGTGGATTGTGTAGTCGGAGTAACCATTAGCCTAAAGAGCTTGGTGTACGTGCTTGAGTTCACTGGCTATGTGTTCCTGGTCGGATATGCATTGAGCTCTATGGTGCAGAGTTTTGATGAGGGAATTCTTCTGGGATGGATGGTGGTGGGAATCCGGTTTCAGGTAAGCATCCGTATGGGTAGCTTTCCTGTAGACAGAGTGGCTCATTGAACCATCAGGTCTTTTTTTTATTAGGACATCCAAAAAAGGTAGCTTGCCATCTTTTTCGACTTCCATGGTAAATCTGATGGCTGGGTGTATAGAATTGATGTGGTCGAAGAATTGGTCTAGAAATGGTCTTAAAGCAGCTTTTTTTGTTCTTGGATAGTAAGTGCTATTTATCAATTGCTTATGCCTCAAAAGTACAGTATATGGATATTATTCCCCACAAACTTTATTTTTGTGACCAGGACAGTGATATTTTGAAATGTACCTATTTTCAATGAGAAAACGCATGCATTTGTGTCAATACTTCACATAAAGCCCTGGTCACAAAAGCAAAGTTTGTGGGGAATAATAGCCATTTTCTATACTTTATAGGCATAAGCAATTAAGAAATTACACTACCCAGGGACAAAAATCGTGTTACATAGTGTTACCCACCCGCCCATCATGTGCTGTGTTGGGGGTGGTGGTTGATGCATATGCTGCCAACATTGTGTAGTGCCGTGAATTCACTCGGACGACAACCGTCTCTTTTTCCGCCGTCACTTTTATTCCATCGTTCCGTACACACAGTAATTCTCTCCGTGCTCCGCCAACTCGGACACTCCGATTTACTTCAGCATTGTCCGTGCATCGCCTTCCACACACAGTGTTTCTTCGCCTATCTCTTCACACACAGTGTCTTCCCTTCCACACACAGTGGTTCGTCTTCTATCTCCTCACACACAGTATCGCCGCTATCTCTTCACACGCAGTGACTTCCATCTATTCACAGACAGTGACTCTATCTATCTCCGCTAACGCTGACTCTCCCTATCGCTATTTACTGTCTTTGGGGTCCGGCTCTCTATCTATTCTTCCCTAACATTTCCAGCTGTCTTCTTCGTATCTCTTCACCTCTCGCCAACAACTGCCCAGCAACAACTCTCCAACACAACTCCCCAGCAGCAACTCCCCTCCGTTCAAACCACCTCGCGTTTTATCCCCTCTCGCATTAGCCTTAATTAATTGCCACGTGGTTCGCTGGCCGTTTCCCGCCAGCCCGCACCTGTCCCCTTCATCAGACATCCAGACGCCACCACTTAACGCTAACAGCCTCTCGACCAATCACAGCCCTCGTGCCACGACTCCCTTAATTATTTCGGGTTGTTTACGCCACCCGCAACTCAACCACCTGCTCGACCTCATGTGACCCGTTCTCCTTGTCTGTCTGTATGTACTGTATATGGCCAATTCCATTGCGTATTATTTACTCCACTACAATTGTAAGGGCCAACCCCGTATGTAATTGGCCTTGCATAGAGCGTGGCCGAGCCCTAAACTATGAGCTAAACTGCCAATCCAAAGGAGATGGTTATCAGGCTGGACTCCTAATCCAGAGGTCGCCTGTTTCAGAGTGTTAATCGGGCACATCATACGTGGGTGCTTCCGGCCCTGCCATGTTGCTGCATTTTTATTTCACTCTGCAGCAGCCAGCCCCAACCCCGAGCCAGAGACACGTTGATTAAAACGTGCGAACCCTTATTGCGTTTGAGCCAAGAGTATTATAATTACGCCATGGTCTATAACCCGTATTCTTGGAATTGTATTCCAAAGGGATTGTCATCAACGGCAATTAACAATTCACTGCTCGATGAAGGCCTGAATATTTGCAATACCGTATCTCATTTCACTTGCTCCATCTCCGTGATGGCCGTTGTCTTGGGCACGCTCCGTGTCTTGGCTGTCACTGCCTCGTTAAAGTCGCCCATCGGCCATCAAAGCTTCTCGCGAAATCTCCTGCCCCCAAGCCCACAAACTCTTCTTAACAATCAAAATAATAATGTTTAAAATTTTTGTTTGTTCTTTGAGCTACTTCTTATCCTTTCCATCTGTGTAACTCTCTCATGGGCATGTTTCCATGCTTTATTTTTAATTTGTCATTTTCCATATGTGCCAGCCCTATGTCGTGGAAGGTAATATTCAGCAATGGAAAATTCTATCGCTTTTCATTTTTAATTACATCTTCCTAAACCACTCCACCCTGCGTTTGGCTTGCCTCTTTATTTCACGACTTTGATCCCTATCCACCTTCAACATTTACCACAGATATACAAATACATTCTGTAGTGTTTTCTAATTACGTGGATACAACCATTCTATTCTTTTTTCGAGTGACCTAGCTTCACATATATTCAATCATGTATTCTAATTAATAATATCCATTGGACGTTGTGCTGACTGTAATAAGAAAAAAAATGTGAGACGTTAAATACTTTAAATACGTAGGCTTTCGCGACCAACATTATAATTCACAATTCATTTTTGGGTGAGCACGTGCGAGTAAAATGGTGTCGTAAACCCCTCCTCCACCCGACGCAGCCAATTCATAACGTTGTCACGTGGTGAACAAACGCGCCGACTTTTTAACTGCTTCAGCAGCACCACTGGTAATGCTGAAGAGCAATCCACGACATTTAGCACTTTTGCAGAACATTTCCTGAATACGTTCCTCTATTTATATGTATGCCTTCATATCTCCAATCAACCAATTGGAAAATGTCTTCTAATTTTGCTGTGAATAGACTTTGTGAGGGCACGTCTTCTTGCCTGGCTCTGCTTATGATGCGTTTCCTTACTCGACAGGCAACATCAGTGTAGTTGTTCCAGAGTTATCATTGTTTCCGTTTATATCTATATTTTTTATTATTATAGCTTAATGGCTTGTAAGACCGTGGATTATTGCATCAGTTTCTGCTGATAAAATACATTTCCAAAGTCTTTAAAATCCAGTGGGAAAACAATCGTAATATTTTATTTTGCCTTTCCATAATCTGATTACCAGGTATGTATGTTAGCAATGGTATACATTTTTTTTATCCAAATCTATTTATCGCACATGGTTGGTTCGTCTCTAAATTGTCCATCATGTGGTTCCTTGTAACATCCATGAATGCTTTAGATGTGCAATAGTAATCTAATGGGTCTGTAAGCAACCGAGCCTTCAGTAACCTCTGTTAAGTCATATATATGTAGTGGAGTATGAAGGTGTGTTGTGGAAACTGCGCAATTGCATGATCACACGGACAGTGTGGGTTTATCTGTGGTCAGCCTATGGAGAAGGCGAAAACAGTGTGGGTCGTCTTAGGACAGCCAGGTGCAAAGACTGAAATGATGAGGTAACGGTTGGGCCAATTAAGACAGAGGATCAGCAACGGCGGTGATTGGCTGTGGCTGTTGTCAAGGGTGAGGAGGCGTCGGGATGTCTGGAGAAGGACAGGTGTTTGAGGACGCGAAACGTGCGGAGGCACGCGGGCCAATTAATTAGCGATAATGAGAATGGGGATAAATTGGTGGAGACAGAGAGACAGAGGGTGGTTGGAGTTGGGAGCTGGACGATGAAGACGCAGAGTTAAGAACGGAGTAGAAGCAGAGTCTAGAAACAGAGTTTGGAAACAGAGTAGAAACAGAGTTCGGAACAGAGTTGGAGACAGAGTGAGAAACGGAGTTGGAATAGCATTAGCGGAGCTGAAGCAAGACGAAGTAGTTAGCAGTGGAGTGAGCGTAGCGATAGCGGAGCGAAGACGCTGTGTGCGAGTTGCTGAACGGGGACTCGCTGTGTGCGAAGACGCTGTGTGCGGAGAAGTGAAGTGATAGTGGGGAGACAAAGGTGGTGAGCGAGCCGTGGTGACCAGGATAGTGTGGAGGACATGTTGAATGATGTAAATAAAGCGGTGTTTGAAGAAAGACAGAAGTTGTCCACGTAAAGTCAAACTCTACACACACACACACACACTTAGACACCGGTAACGGTGGAGATGCCGTGGTGCATTGATCAGCGCACTGGACTTGCAATGCAGAGGTCACCGATTCAAGCTCCGGACCGGGCAGTTGAAACGATGGAGAAAAGTTTGTTGAATTTCCCCGCCTCTCTCCACTCGGCAGTATAAATGTGTAATGTAGCTCTCAGAGACACCGTCTTGTCCAGTTATCTGTATATTTACTGTCAATAAAGTCCACCGACTCACTGATGACTTAACGAGTAACCGTGAGTGACTATACATAGTTGGGTAACTCCTGTGACTCTACTCGACGCTCCCTGTGTAGCTGGCTGGCTACACAGGAGCGGACGCGTAGTAGTCACGGAGACAATATAACTCTCTAGCCTTCCAAGACTACAAGGTGCCCGATCCAAGACAATGAAGACGACCCCCTCCAAGATGACGAAGGCGGCGACAGCTCCATTGTTCCCCCAAAACAGCAGCAGCCCAGAGCCCCGTTCCACGCCGGCTTTTATCCCCCTCACGAGCCGGCCACGCCCCTTTTCCCGAACCCTCTCTCACCGCACGTGGCCCTGTCTGTCTCTGTCCCAATTACGCTTTACGACCCTTCAGGTCCCGTGCTTATCCTAACGCAACCCTGTCAGTGCCCGTCGCATCAATCATTATTAACTACCACTTAAGTCCCATATTACTCTTATGTGACCCTGTCTGTTCCCGTCACGTTAATTAGTAACCACAGCCACGGTGAGCCGTACTATCCTCACATAAACCCCGTACTGTCCTTCCAAATGTATTCATGTGTACACCATTGTTAGTCGACTGGCAGGTCGTGTGAGACGGAGTCAAATCTGAGTCCTCCCACCTCTTCCAAGTGACGTGACCAAGTAATTTGTGTGGGGAGCAGTGATGTAGTGATTGGGGCGCTGCAATAGCGAGATGTCATCTCCCTCACTTGGTACGCAGGAGGTCGTGGGTTTGACCCTGGCGCATGTATATTTGGAGTTAGCAAGTTCTCCCCGTGGCCATGTGGATTTTTCTCTCCGGTTTCCCCATCTACATTTATTTGGCTATGACAAATTCGTACACATGATATAAGCCACTCTGATGAGCTATCGCTTGTGGCCAGGTCACCTCTGAAAAAGAGATAATGGCTCAGTGAGCTTTACCTGGTAAACAAAATAGTTCAATGCTGTCGTATTTTCTGACCACGGAACGCATTTCGCCATGTTTTAACATACCATGTCTATCTTGTTGGTTCTTTCGGTAAAGTCACGTAGAATGGAAATAAAATAATAAAATAATAAAGATAAAACATTATGTTTTATTTTTATTATTATTATTTTATTTCCAAACATAATAATGCTTTATTTTTATTATTTTATTTCCATTCCATGTGACTTTACCGAAAGAACCAAGAAGCTGAATCCCTGCAGTCACAAAAGCTTTAAATTGAAATTTATACCATGTCTAATTTTGGGTAGCATATGAATATGGACGATAGACATGAAAGTGGATGAGTGGGAGTTCAAGACAGCAAGGGTTTATGCATTTTATTTGTAGCTAATGTGGTGAAGGTGTGGTAAATTTGGGCTTCTTTGAGGGAGGAATATTGTTGGCGATATGGATTATGAGTAATTTTGGAGGCAGACACAGGAGGGCATTTGAGTCTTGAAAAAATATCGACAGAAAGAGCCAATTGAACCTTAATCAAACGTAGAAATGATGTGTTTATATACGAACCTTAAATGTGTGTGTTTTTACAGCCCTTTGTATGATGAGGTATTTTTAGAAAAGCATTTCAGACACGTCAAAACTGAGAACCACAATAATGAACTGTTAATTAAAATGTCAAAATTAAATACAATTAGCATTCGTGTGGGGAGCAGTGTTGCAGTGATACCTTCCACTGTGTGCTATGAACCTGGCCACATGAGTTCATTTCACAGCCAAGACTCATTTCATCAGAAAATTGGTGTCAAACCCTGCCCTGGGCTTCCCCTAAGCCCACTCCGACTTCAAATGTGTGCCTGATGTGGGGTGTAAACACCAGCATTGGTGCTGACCGTGCCAGCCCCTCGTGCACCATTCCAGAATTGATAATACAGTCGAACGCCTCTTAACGACAGTTATTGGTTCAGCGAAACCGTTCGTTAAGCGATTAGTCGTTAAATGGGGCGGTCGTTAAGAGGGGTTTCTACTGGACGTGCTCAATAACAGCCACTTGCCTCAACAGCCTCAGTGGCTCTGTGGTGGAATCTTTGGCTTTTTGAACATACGTGTGGCTGTTGTGCAGTGGTGGAGCTGAGCTCACGGCCAACACCAGTGACGATTATCTGAACCGGTCATGGGCTTCCCCTAGGTCGACTCAGTCTCAAATGAGTACCTGGTGTGGTGTGTAAAACATCACCACTGAGAAGGCAAAGGCGTGGTGTTGGGCACCCACCCCCTCGTGTGCCGTTCCGGCCTTCATAGGTGCTCGTTTACAGCACTTGCCCCTACAGTCTGTTGAGGCTATACGGGGGATCTTTGTGTCTCTCTGTGTTCTCATTTTCTTCCATGGGCTAGAATTGACCAGTCTCTGACTCTTGATTTAAAGCTTCCGTGACTGCGGGGATTCATATTCTTGGTTCTTTCGGTAAAGTCACGATGAAGGGAAACAATAAAATAATTAAAATAAATATACTCAACAGTCTCTGACTGTTGAGCATATTGGAGATTCAATGGACAGTTGCATACTGAATCAAACACATCCACGACCTGCTTGGCTAATTCAAGGACGGCAGCCCTGAGATTGCTTGCCAATGCCTCTGCTGACGGAAAGGCCTCCCGTAGAGAAACCTCTTATCCACCCTTCCACGGTGAGCAGATGTTACGTGTACGCATGAACGCGCGTTGATTCTTGTTCTGTTTTAAAGTAAATGCGAGTACCCACGCAACGTTCATCCCCACCACCATCAACCTGCCTATCGGTCGACTGCGGCGTGGCAGTCGTAATAATAACGATGCAATTTGTAACGCGCGCACATTTGCGGACAGAACGGCGGCAACTCAGAGGTGCAGAGCCAAGCTCAGCAGGTAGAAAATTGGCGTCAAAACTTGTCCTGGGCTTCCCCTAGGGAGCCGTCCGTAAATGACGTCACGCGATTTTGGACGATTTTTGACCCCACCCCTCGTCATACGGCGTCACAAAAAGTCAGACCCCCCCCCCCCTCAAATATGACGTCACAAAGCTCTGCCCCTCCCCCCAAAACCATATTTCCATTTTGAAAATAAAACATGCTTCAAATCGCTTTAAACTATTGTCATTGTAGTGCGTATTTAATGTGGCGCTGCACTCTGATGTTGTAGGAGAAAACATTTATTAAAAAAAGTCTAATTAATTTAGTAGAACGTGTTTGCCTATATTTATTTAAAGTTGCGCATTTTGATGTGACGTCACATTTCTCAACCCCCCCCCGTCTGTCTGACCCCCCCCCTCGCCCTAGGTGCGTGACGTCATTTATGGACGGCTCCTAGGTCAACTCCGCCTTCAAATGTGTACCAGACACAGGGGTGCAAACACCAGCAGTGTAACCATTTATACAGCTGGGTGGACAATGTGCAAGGAGATTTATTTTCTTTTGTAACTGTGCACACATTCACATTTATGCGATCTAACCCCACAAATAGAAGGAGAGGGAGGAGGGAAACATTTACTCTGAATAATATTTCTCGCCAAAGCCTACCTCCTAAACTGTACACAATTGTTGAACACGTGTTGCGCCGAAGCATTGAGAATCGGCACTCTCGCGATGGCAATTCCAGCGCGCTAACGCGACGCCTCTCGGCAACACCCTGGGGCTAATGAGCTCGAGACGAATGAGGCTGCGTACGAGCTGCTACCTGAGAGTCAACGCCTCGCCTCCCGCACAATCAAGCGACGCAAATTACTCCCTGCGAGAGGGTGATTTTACTCTTAGGTTGATCAATCTCGTCAGCATGCGCCGTGTTGCCATTATCACGTTGAGCGGTGACAATGAATTCTAGTTAAAATCTTACATCCCCCCCCCCCCCCCCCCCAAAAAAAGCTCCCTTTGGGAGGGTGAACACCACACTTTTGCCAATTGTTGAAGAGACCGAACACAGATTCTGTGCTTTCATTGCCGACATCGAGTGTCTTTCAGCGTGCTTATGGGACATGTAAAATAATTCCATGTTGATGTGTTGTGTCTGTGCTCACAGAGCAATGGAAATCTGTTCTCGGGTTTGGGTGCGCTGCATCCATCTCGTCATTATTCGTGCATTAAATGTGTACGTACACCTTTTAACACCCCCCCCCCACCCATATATTTTATAGTTTTCTACTGATGTCAGTCGTCTATAATGCAGCCCTCCCAGCAAGAATTCTTGACATAGGCAGAGCACCCGTCTCTATGTCACCGATCTCGGGGCGTAGCACGTGACGTCTGACGTTTCACTCCACGCTCTGGGACCTTCTTCAGGAATTCCTACGGGGGGGGGGATGGAAACATTGGAACATCAGGCCAACCCCCCCCCCCCACCCCCCACCCCCGCAAAGTGGCACAACCCGAAACTCGCGCATTTGTGATAACGGCATGGCCGTGACGGGCAGTGCAACCAATGCGTTTTGTTTGTAAACAGGTGGGCACGGGTGTGTTTGTAAAGAGGTGGGCACGGGTGTGTTTGTAAACAGGTGGGCACGGGTGTGTTTGTAAACAGGTGGGCACGGGTGTGTTTGTAAACAGGTGGGCACGGGTGTGTTTGTAAACAGGTGGGCACGGGTGTGTTTGTAAACAGGTGGGCACGAGTGTGTTTGTAAACAGGTGGGCACGGGTGTGTTTGTAAACAGGTGGGCACGAGTGTGTTTGTAAACAGGTGGGCACGAGTGTGTTTGTAAACAGGTGGGCACGAGTGTGTTTGTAAACAGGTGGGCACGAGTGTGCAATTTACCTGAAAGAAAAGCGAACAGCATCAGCAACAGCAGCCGCTTTTCCCACGAACAAAAATAGGATTCACTGCGAGACGGGAATTCTCGTGCAATCTTGTAAGTGAACGTCCACCCCCACCCACCCGACCCACCGTTGACTTCAGAGACTCCAAATCCGCTCTGTCGCTCATTCGGCGCACCGACCTCGTCATTCGGCGCACACCTCTTACACGCCACCCCCCCCCCTCCCGACTGGATACCAATTACGATTCGTGGTAATTAGTGGCCCAGGTATGCTCGAAACGTGCGGATTTCCACGGACGTTTTAAATGCCTCGTTTAGGAGCTGGTGAATGAGGTGTGAATTTGTTAACGGCCTTTCCCCGTGTTCTTCCCCCAGCTGTGGGAATCACTGCCATCAAATATTCGATCTGCTGACTCCGTCGGCTTATTAAAATCTCGTCTTAAGATATATATTTTTTTACTTAAAGGCCTTTTCTCCCGATTAATTTGTGTTTGTGTTTTGGGAGTGTGATGGGGGGGTGGTGGTATCTGTGGTTAAATCATGAGCCTGCGTGCTTATATTAGCTTTTAAAATTGCGTTTAATAATGTGTTTATTTGATTGCTTTTTGCTCTGTGCAGCGCCTTGCGACTTCTGGGCGAAACGCGCTTTATAATTGTAAACTATTATTATTGTTAAGATATTTCGTGTGTTTTTAAACCTATCTTAACCGCTCTTAGGAAAGCTATACTATGCATATACCCAGTGAACCATAACAAAAGTAACCAATTGAAATGTATCATTGTTTGCACAATTGGCACCTTGTTAAAACCCGCCTTGTATATACCTACGCATGTATGCATTTATGTATTATGTATGTACGAGACATGGAACGGTGAATTCCAGAATCGATTATTTTTGTTTGAAATTGACATTGAGTTAGCGGCGGTGGTGGCTGCTCTGGGGAGGCCTTCATCCAGCGGTAGATTGACCACAGCAAATTAAAATGATGCTGTTCGGCTAACGTTACATTTGGCCTAATGGAGCAAACACATCCGTGCAAATGACGTGCACACAAAAACAAATGCGTGTGGTCAATGGTACAAACGAGAAGGCGGGATTCATCATCGAGTCCAACTGTGACCCCCAATATTGTTGAGGGGGGTGGGGTGTAGCCGTTGCGTGCAGAGTATACTCGCTGTTTGTACGCGCGTGCTGCACTAAACACACGTGTACATTATATATGCGTGTGTACTCGACAAGTCCAGCGCAGCCACACACACACACACACGCTAGCCAGCCAGCGTACCCATGACAAAGACAGAGATCCCCCTGTAGCCTTGACAGACTGTTGGGGCAAGTGCTGTTAGCGAGCACCTATGAAGACCGTAACTGTGGTCACACGAGGGGGTGGGTGGCCAGCACCACGCCCGACCGCCTTTGTCTCCCCAGTGGCGATGTTTACTATACACAGCACCAGGTACTGATTTGAGGCTGAGTCGACCTAGGGGGAGGCGCAGGACCGGTTCAGAAAATCGTCACCGGTGTTGGCCGTGAGCGGGAATCGAACCCGGGTGGCCGGGTTTGTAGCGCAGCGTAGCGCTAACCGCTGCACCACCGCTCCCCATGATACGCACACAGATCGCACTTACTTGTGCCATACACATCAGCCATGGTCAATCCACTGCTGGATGAAGACCTCGCCAAGCTGTGCACCTTCTCTCATGAGCCTGTGGTGTGAATCTGTATCAGTTACATAGCCTTCGCCCCCCCCCCCTCCTTAAAGCAACTTCCACTGGGCATCGTGGTGAAGTATGGCTAAACGCCCCCCCCCCCCCCCCCCACCGACAACAGCGTGGGGGCGTCCTTCATCCATCGGTGGCTAGACGAATGGGCCGCGTACGTCATCAAACACAAGGGCACGGGACACGCATTGAGCTCTCGATTCTCTCGGGGCCGCATCTCTGAGATGTTTGTCCAATGACTTGCAGCGAAGACGACGTCCCGTGTCGTTTTCTCTCCGCCTTCCAAGGACGGAATGCTGACAACGACGACGACGACGATGTCGACGATGTCGACGATGACGACGACAATAATAATTGGCACTTCACGTTTCGTCCAGGGTCTCGGGGGATGGATGCAAGATTCGACGACATTCCGGAGTCTCATACAACACGGGCGATGGCGGGGGTCAGCGAGAGGAAGAGTTGGCACGCGACGCCGGCTGTTGGTGATTCAACTGTGGAAATTGATTTGCACGGCGATACTGACCGCTTACCTTCTAAACAAGAGATGTTGTCAGATGATGTCTGACAATATGTTTTTTTTTTGGGGGGGGGGGGTTAGAAATTGATGGATGATGTTGGGGGGGGGGGGCATCACGCATTCCTTTTTATTATTAACAGACGTCATTGCACGAATGATTTAAAACGTTACGTTTGTGCGCTCTCCCGTCAGTGTTTTTTTGGGGGGGCGGGGGGGGGGTTCAAACCAAGGTTTGGCAAACCTTCATTCATTCTAGTCCCGTTTGGTTGACCATGATTCACATTCTATCTGTTATCGATCAGATGTTTGCGATGTGCAATGACGATACGAATGGAGAGTATTGGGGTGCGTGGAAAGGTGGCCCTTGTTTGTTTATAAGTATTCAAAGATTTGGAAAACCCGTGAGATGAAAGGACAGCATTCTGTTCTGTGTTCATATCTAATTGACATAATAATTATGTTTCTTACGCAGGATTCCTACATTGTGCTTTCAAATAATTAGACGAATATTTCATCAAGTATAATACCCGTGACGTTAAAACACCACTTTGCATCTTGAACTTATTAACAGTAACTGTTTACTGTGGACTTGCAATGCAACACAGTGGACGCAGGTGACGGTAGTCACTCTTGCAAATGAGACTCTATCCCTGGTCTCTTGAGGTCTCACCTGGTTCAACAAAAATCAACTTCAAACTCGATCGTAGTTGCTCTATTGTCGCTCCACGTGCATGCATTCACACTCGTTTCAAATTAAACATTTTATCATAACTGTAGCCTCACTGAGCCAACTCTCAATACAGAACCCCTCCCTCCCAAAAGCAAAATACTTCAATTTGCTCAACTTCTGCTCAACGTTCATTCTGCATTTCTGGCAGGATTTTTGCAGGTGGTTTCCTAATGGGTTATATTTTTTGCACGCTCTTAGCGCTCGTAGAGAAAATGCTAATGAAGGTTGATTAAATTCATTTCTGTTGCCATGGCAAGTCTCAATGCATGCGGTGGACGTCAGTGGTTTCCCTGCCAAGCAGAGTGAGAACACGTGGAGTGATTACGACTCCGTTTTGCGGTTCGCTGATTGTACTTTCCGCGTGTTTGTGTTCCAGCTCTCATCAACCGATACTTTACTCGTGGTATTTTGAGCAAATGCAAATCATTGCAAACTAAATTTTGCTTTTTGTTATGTATAAAATATTGTTGATTCCACATCCTCCCTCACATCATACATTGCAACATTTTCTTTTCATTTATTTATTTCGTTTTTTAGCTATAACCCTTTGAGCCATGCGGCTCTTGACTCGGGTGCAACTGCAACAAAACAAAAACATGAACAAGAAAACATCTTAAAGTGACTACACGCAACAGAAAAATCCTGTAAAAAACAGCAAAGTCTTCCAGCTCCGCATTTCAACGCTGTGTGCAGAAACCCCCGTGGGATGCAAGTCAAACAATAACAACCATAAGACAATGTAGATTAAAGTTATCAGGCATTAGCAGGGAAATCGACGGTATCAGGCACACAGGACTCATCAGAGCAGGTGGGGGTTGGGGGGTATTGGCCCGCTCATTGCCGTTCTGGATTCAGGTATTTAAGACTCTTCTAAGATTTAGGGATGGACCCCATGCACGCGCTGCATTCTTCTTTCATCGGCGACGAATTTAATCTCATTCGTTTAAAATTTGCAATTCGCAACGGCCCATTGTCGTGCCTTTGCGTAGCCCGATGAGAACTCGTTTGGCAAATGTGCCTGGTTGAAAATGTACACAGACACGCCAGTGCGGGAAACATGATATTTTTTGTAACCACGCTTGCACCGTGCACAATATCATTCCACTGGGCGTGGGTGGCTCATTGCTCGGGATGGATACGCGACGCTGTTTTCTGCATGCATTGCAAGACAGTCCCGTCGACTTGCGATGCTATTCAAGTGGAAATCCAAAGGCTCCCTGACATATTTTTTTTCCTATCAACGGTAAGCCCGAGTCACAGTGACACGTTGGAACGGTTTACTCCTCTGAGTAATAATGTGATAATATATTGCGATAAAACAAAACGTCGCACGTCCGCCCTGGCCAATGAATTGCGCACACCAGCTGCGGTAACTTTGGACGGTGCGATCTTCATCTTACCTATAAAAGGGTTCGCAACTCCAAACACATCCATCTGCACCTCAGTCACCCAGTGAGTCAGATGTCCGACGTTGTCCTGTAACACCGGGCAGCGGTGGATATAGACGTTGCGTTAGGTGGCTCAAAGAATAGGGCACTGCTGGATTACTCGAAACCCAAATATTTTAAAAAAACATACGCACGTACCGCTGATTGTGTACAAACCGCCGGTTGTTACTGCGTCGCAGTGGAATGGTAAAGATGCCGTGTTATTTTTCGGAAAGGAGTAGACCGTGTGTAACAGAGTGGTTGTCAAGTTTAGAGAGAGAGAAAAAAATAATTTACTCACAAATGACTAATAACCTACTGTCAGACTAATCCCCACTTGCATACCGATGCTACGGCTCGTGCTGAACATGGACAGCTGTTGTCAGTTGTCCCCTAGGCTAAAGCAACTAACATGAGGCACTTGGAATGATTAAGATGAGAAGTGCCATTGGGCGCTTTGAAATGCTTTGGGGCTTTTAACTGCACAATGGCAAATCCTCATTCCCCCGATTAAGGCCAGCGGTACGTTTTCGCCCTGTATGTGCCGCGGCCAAGTCTAATGATGGTCTCGTGAGAAATTCCGTTTATTTGTTTATCGATTTTGAATGGGGGAAATTAATGTTACGTATATTTTTTGTAATATCCGACATCACTAAATACAGCACAAAAAAACACATTAAAAGGGCTTACATATTTTTTGGAAAATAACAATCGTGTTTCACATTGGCATGGTTTTTTCTGCAATAACATCGTCAAAAAAATTGCAGCAAAAGTAACAATACGATATCATCAGCGATTGACAGTGTATACACACACACAGAGTTACTAAAGATTGCGTTGTAGAAGCTCAGCGTGAGCGACCTAAAAGGAATATCAAGTCGTGACCAATCTCTAAAGCACAGACCATGGGGCCCGTGCCCTCTCGCTCGTAACGACAAGCAGCTGCAGCGGTGCTGATTAATAATCGTCACTTAATCCGCGTGCTAAATATAAATGGCCAGTGGGCGCGCAGCGCTTTCGGCCAGCGAGACATCCCCCGTTCTCATTCGCGTGCCTCGTTGAGCGCTTGCCGTCAGTGAGAGTACCATCGTTACACTTCAGTCTTCTTGAGGTATGCAAGCCAGACTCCCTATCCCCCCCCACCACCACCACCAGAACTCTATCACGAATAAATGTCTGTGGTGTTTAATACATAAGCTTAACTATTGTTTTTTTTTTTTTGGGGGGGGGGGGGGGGGGTGGGTTTGTACTTGCAATACTCTTACACGAGCTACGAACCAGTGAAACTAGAACACGGCTGCTAATCCGCTGCTGTTGTTGTCATCATTGCCGGTTGTGTGGAAAGACGCCACTGCCGATGGCCTCCACGATGCGTGAGTGGCATTCACTCGCCCTCTCTCTCTCTCGTTATCTCTACCGCATTGGTTGCACTTGCAACTTGATGTTTTTGAAGGAAGGTGGTTGCCCGTTGAGACTTGAATTGTGTTCGAGGTCGGCTCTCTGTCTCCAATCTTGGAGAGACGTGCGTTTTCGAGCTGAGCCACGCCGAGGCCAACGCTTGAACGCCGAATCCAGCGCTAATGATGACCCCCCCACCACTGCTTCCCGTGCCAAATGTCACACCGCTTCGCGCAGTGAGGCTGCGTCGACTGTCTCGCGTTTATATGCGGAGACGCCACGTGTATGCACAATCACATTGTACATTTTTTTGTAATAGTCACTCCTTATATTCGGTGCATTATTATTATTGCATCGGTAGGTGGAGCGGTGGTGTGAATGTGGCCGTATGTATGTTGAACTTCTTTGGGCGCTGTACGCAGTCAACCGTGCTAATTGGTGGTGCGGGAGGGAGGGGGTGAACAAACTAAACGCAAAAGGCAGTGCTAAAGAAACGAGTTTGTCAATCGAGACGATTATGATGATTTAAAAGTGCACAGCTCCCAGTGGGCTTCCGAATTTCGGAAGGAAAGAGCGTTCCAGACGGACGCAGAAGCGCATCTGAAAGCGCCGCGCGACGATGCGACCACCGCCGCCGCCGCCTCTGTGAGCAGCAAGAAGCCGCTGCTGTTGCTGGCAAATACGACGGGAGAACATTCCTGACCACGGTGAACTTAAGCGGTGACTCCCCGAACTGGTCCTGAAGCGTGGTCAAACGAGCCTCGTGACTGTCATGGCCACGTGGAGGCTTTCATCCAACATTAGATTGACAAATGTCCCTAGAAATTTTGATTTAAAGCTTTCGTGACTGCAGTAATTCATATTCTTAGCTCTTTCGGTAAAGGCACGTTTTATATATTTTATTATTTTATTGTTTCCCTTCAACGTGACTTTACCGAAAGAGCTAAGAATAACAGGTCCCTGCAGGGTGGGCTGGTAGGAACATTGGAATTTTTGCGCAATTTTATTTTTACACCCCAACAGCACGAGATTTCACTTCGTTAAAGCATTGAAAGGGGACGGACGGACGGACACATTAATCTATTGCAGGCTGATACACTCAGTTTACAACTTCGTTCCTACCAGTATAAATGTCCCTATGTTGTTATTATTGTTTTTACAGTAAAAGCCGAATATAAGCAGTCTCCCTTGAGCGTATGTCCGAGTTGTGTGCTTATATCAGAAGCTCCCCTCCCCCACCAACCAGTGTTCTATAAACGCGTGCGGTACAGAGGTGCGTCGCGAACATCAGAATCGCCCTTGCATCTATCTGCACGGTGTGCTACGAATCCAGCTTCACGATCCCACAATGCGCGCAAACAGCACGAGGCTTTTGGGGGGGGGCGGGAGGGCCACGTTCAAGCTGTCGACGCGTCACGTGACGGGGGGGGGGGTATAATACCCATTACAGGGGTGGGGTATAATACCCATTACAGGGGGGGGGGGTATAATACCCATTACAGGGGGGGTATACTACCCATTACAGGGGGGGTATAATACCCATTACAGGGGGGGGGGGTATAATACCCATTACAGGGGGGGTATACTACCCATTACAGGGGGGGTATAATACCCATTACAGGGGGGGTATAATACCCATTAGAGGGGGGGTATAATACCCATTACAGGGGGGGTATAATACCCATTACAGAGGGGTATAATACCCATTACAGAGGGGGTATAATACCCATTACAGGGGGGGGTATAATACCCATTACAGGGGGGGGGGTATAATACCCATTACAGGGGGGGGTATAATACCCATTACAGGGGGGGTATAATACCCATTACAGGGGGGGTATAATACCCATTACAGGGGGGGTATAATACCCATTACAGGGGGGGTATAATACCCATTACAGGGGGGGTATAATACCCATTATAGGGGGGGTATAATACCCCTTACAGGGGGGGTATAATACCCCTTACAGGGGGGGTATAATACCTATTACAGGGGGGGGTATAATCCCCATTACAGGGGGGGGTATAATCCCCATTACAGGGGGGGTATAATACCCATTACAGGGGGGTATAATACCCATTACAGAGGGGTATAATACCCATTACAGGGGGGGTATAATACTCATTACAGGGGGGGTATAATACCCATTACAGGGGGGCGGGTATAATACCCATTACAGGGGGGCGGGTATAATACCCATTACAGGGGGGCGGGTATACTACCCATTACAGGGGGGGTATACTACCTATTACAGGGGGGGTATAATACCCCTTACAGGGGGGGTATAATACCCCTTACAGGGGGGGTATAATACCTATTACAGGGGGGGGTATAATCCCCATTACAGGGGGGGGTATAATCCCCATTACAGGGGGGGTATAATACCCATTACAGGGGGGTATAATACCCATTACAGAGGGGTATAATACCCATTACAGGGGGGGTATAATACCCATTACAGGGGGGGTATAATACCCATTACAGGGGGGCGGGTATAATACCCATTACAGGGGGGCGGGTATAATACCCATTACAGGGGGGCGGGTATACTACCCATTACAGGGGGGGTATACTACCTATTACAGGGGGGGGTATAATCCCCATTACAGGGGGGGGGGGTATAATACCCATTACAGGGGGGGTATAATACCCATTACAGGGGGGCGGGTATACTACCCATTACAGGGGGGGTATACTACCTATTACAGGGGGGCGGGTATAATACCAATTACAGGGGGGCGGGTATAATACCAATTACAGGGGGGCGGGTATAATACCAATTACAGGGGGGCGGGTATAATACCCATTACAGGGGGGGTATAATACCCATTACAGGGGGGTATACTACCCATTACAGGGGGGCGGGTATAATACCAATTACAGGGGGGCGGGTATAATACCCATTACAGGGGGGCGGGTATAATACCCATTACAGGGGGGGTATAATACCCATTACAGGGGGGTATAATACCCATTACAGGGGGGTATAATACCAATTACAGGGGGGGGGTATAATACCCATTACAGGGGGGGTATAATACCCATTACAGGGGGGGGTATAATACCCATTACAGGGGGGGTTGATTATTCACACGCGCGGCTGTCCCCTCCGCTCCCAGCTGATCCCGTCACCCGCTGCCCCCCCCGCCCCCGCCCCCGCCTAACTCTACCCCCCCCCTGCCTCCTCCTCCCCCCCCGACTTCAAGACAACATTTTCCTGACCGCCTAACACCCCCCATGCTCGCAAACTTCACGATATAACGAAGCACCCCGCAACGCGCGCCGCCTGCCTCTTCCTGCACAGCTCCTCACCCCCAACTCACCTCCTCCTCTCCTCCCCTCCCCTCCGCGGTGTTTACTTTCATCACCCCGAACGAAGGAGCGAGCGAGCAGAGAGCGCTAAAGCCGGTGGGATTTGCACGTCTCTAACCCGCTAATAACAACCGTGGCGGGGGTAGGGGGGGGGGGAATATTTGCATGCAAGCGGCGTGCGATAATTGTTCAGCTTAAACGTGTCCAAGAAGAAAAAGACGACAACACCAACAACAACAAAAATCACAAAGCGCTCCGTTTTGAAAGTTTGCTCCACCGCTGCGCGTAAGGATCACAGCGGCAGCTGTCCATCTTCGCTGCGTGCACGGGTATCCTGTGATGAGCAGCAGCCTTTTGTCAACCAACTTCTGAACGGTGGCTTGCCCGTGCCTTTTTGTTTGTTTGGCCACTGCCATTGATTGACGGCACTTGAAGGTCGGGACGGCCGTGGAAGTCGAATCGGATATCACGAGCCACTGATGTCAGCCGTGGCCAGAAAATCGGATTCAGGCGATGAGATTCAGAGGTCCCAGGCACTGCCGCCATCACTGCTTGCCCCCATTCTGAATAAGACGTCAAGAAATCAACAATGCGTTTTCTTTCCAGTACGGTTTATTGAAAAAAAACCCCCATCCATTTAGAAAGTAAACTGTTGACTATTATAATGGTAAATTCTTAAGCGGCAAAACAAAGGTCACAAAATGAATGTCGAAAGGGAAATGTTTCGCAAACGAATGAATGATGCTCGTTACGTATGCAGAGGATCCTTCTCCTGTGCCACAATGAAAATTAATTAGTGATATTCAGAGTGTGCACGGCAAAGGGATCGACTTATATGTGGCACCGTGGCATTGCCTTCGCATGGACACGGGAGTGGCAGTGCGTTGCAAAATGGTTATTGCAATTCAACGTTCCCTTCGGTGGAAATAACTGCGGTGTGTGGAAGATAAACTGTAGACATCTGCCCTCTGCAGGATTCCCTCGGCAAAGGCCTCGAATTTAGTTAAATTCATCGGTGGGGAAAAATCGGCTCCCTCTCTCTCTCATCAACATGCAAACATATCCTAACTCCTGCCTGGATGTTGTTGCCAGTGCGATGTGACTCCTATAAATAAATAGGTCACTTATTTTCTCAAATCTGGACCTGAAAAATAGTTTTTCAGCCCACATTCTAGTTGACGCAGCAACATTGTCCTAACTGGGTCATCGTGGTCACAGAAGCGCGCACGCGCACTTTAACTATTGAAACGCAGACGTCTGAGGCGTTTGTGTTTAGCGTTGCACCGGCCGTGTGTTTGCGGTGGCTCTGATGTCCGATATTTTTGGCCCAGCTGCTGGGAACGTCTTCAGAAACGTTGCAACTTAACTGTTGCAGTTTAGTTCCCGATGAAGCTCCCAGCACGTTTGGTGCGAAACGTCGGACGTCGTGCCGAGCAACACGCGCGTACGGTCCCCAGAAGCGCATCGGAGCGGCATTTCCAATGTCGTGTTCAGATTTCTTGCAGGCTTGTTGAGCAGTTCTCTCGTCGTAGCGAGGAACCAATGTAACCAACATCACTTCATGTACTCACATATTGGCCGTTTATGTTTAGAACGATCTGTTCGTGGAGATAAGAGGTATCGGAGGGCGATACATCACAACCGCGGGAAACCTACGCCGTAGTATTAAAAATCTACGCAGTGGTATTTAAACACAGGTGAAACAGAATCAACAACTTCTGTTTTACACTTTCGGCCTCGTAACGTCGATCTTCAAAATCTCCAATATAGAGACACAAATTCTCCACTACGTATTGGTACAGCTGAGAACACTCAAAAGTCATTTCCTTAGAACTGCTTTTTGCGTTTAGTTTGTTGTGCTTCCCCCACACCTACGATTAGCATGGTTGGCTACGTACAGTGCGAAAGAAGTTCAACATACTTAAAAATATATACGAAAATCAGTTTGTTCATTCCCTCTCTCCCCCTTAAATTTTATCCCGATTGTGCTATCGGCATCACGTCACGAGATGAAAAACCCATTAAAATCTCTCGCAGCGCAGTGCAACTACGACGCCGTGTCAGATTGAGGCCCGCAGAATTGGATATTACAGAGCTACCTCAGATCCGTGCCCACTAGAGAGCGGCACATTCCTACGGACTCTCTCTATGCCAGCAATGCTGTTCTCGTGACAATCCAACCAATATTGTAATGAGCAGAGCGGGAAGTTTAGCCGAGTAACGTGAGAAAATGAATCCCCCCAAAATTCGTTGCAACGAACTTGGGGCTTCACGGCCCGGCTTAATCGGCGGTGCCGGCTTCAGTGCTCTTGACCTCTGAGGCGACCCAGCCGGGCCTCTCGCTTGCACCCGCAGCTAACCGAGGGCACACGGAAGGGCGGTCGGAGGCCTGGCTGGTGCGCTGTGGACGGGCCTCCGGCTGACGAGTGTCGTGGGGGGGGGGGAGGGAGCCCTCAAAGTTCGTCCTTGTCCTCGCCCTCGCAGTAGCACGACGCACGCTGGCTGTTGAGGAAGGACTTGCACCCGAAGCTCGTCACCGTCTTGTACAGGAGCTCGGCCCCCGTCTCGCAGGCTGAGGGGCAAACATGGGAAGAAGGGAAATAAAAAAAACAAGCCAGCCTCGTGTAAGACAAAATCGCACTTCCCCCCTCCCCCCCCCCAAAGACAAAGACCCCCCGTGTAGCCTTAATAGACTGTTGGGGCAAGTGCTGTTAGCGAGCACCTATGAAGGCCGGAACGGCACACGAGGGGGTGGGTGGCCAGCACCACGCCCGGCCGCCTTTGTCTCCCCAGTGGCGATGTTTACACACCGCACCAGGTACTCATTTGAGGCTGAGTCGACCCAGGGGTGGTCCAGGACCGATTCAGATAATCGTCACCGGTGTTGGGCGTGAGTGGGAATCGAACTGGGGTCTCCGAGTTCGTAGCGCAGCGTAGCGCTAAACGCTCCACTATCACCCCCCCGCACACGCACACACACACACCCACGCACACACACACGCACACACGCACACACACACACACACGCACACACACACACACGCACACACACACACACGCACGCACACACACACACGCACACACGCACGCACACACACACGCCCCAAGCAACAGCGGTGCGATGCAATATAATATGACACCATCATCATTATCATCGTCAACATCGGCACATTTCTGGTCGTTGCATTGGCAGGCTTTGACCTTTGCTCGCTTGTTATCCTGATACCGGCGTTCGTTATTCTACCGCAGGTGCAATCAACGTGATCTCACTGCTCCTCTTCTTGTTCTTCGTACGTCCGTTCACTCGCTTGATTGACATTCTGTCATTATGTTTATCCGATTGTTGTCCCTTCCATTTGCAGCAAAGTCGCACAACATTCCTTTGCTTTTATCTCACGGATGGCTCTGATTCTGCGATGGCTCTGATTCTTGTTTGCCCTCTAATCGACATCTATTCGTGGCTGAACATCAGGCAGTTTGACTGTGAAATATATATATATCACAGCCCTAATGGTAAAACATTAACTTTGTAACTTCACTCCACAAAATAACTTAGTGGTGCATCACTGTCACGTAATTAGTGCATCTAAAAATGCAAGTATCATCATGACTCGTGTAGACACTACTAATATGTCATTGTTATCAATGTTATTATCAAGCCAGATGGCGTAGTGGCATAATGCGCTGCTCACGATCAAAAGTCCTGCAGGTCACGCATCTCTCTGGAATTTGTAACATTTGAGTTTCACTTCACGAGGAAGGCATGGGTCGTCATCCATTGCATATGGTTTGCCTCCGACATAGGAACGTGGAGTTTCCATCACTGGCTCATGGGTTAAGTTGAGAGATGAGCACTGCCCCGTGCTCAAATGAATGGGAAACCACTTTAACTTGTCTTCGATGATTGAGGTAGCTTGCATTTAATAATAATAGCAATTATGTTTTAATTACTATAATGTACAGCCCCGTGTTTGGTCGATAGGGGTTGCTTCACCATACTTCACCATGCCAGTCAATGCGAGTTGGTGACCTGTGGGTGGGGTGCCATGGACCAGTTCTGCGATCACTCTCCACCGTGACAGCGAGTCGAACTTGGGTGGACGGTTTTCGAGCCCAGTGCGTGTGTGAACCACTGTGAACCACTGCGTGCCAAATCAACCAACCGACCGACCACCACCACCTGGACGTGAAATTGTAGTCGTTGCCCTGCATCTACATCGGCCGTACGAAATAAAGAAAGAAGATGATGAAGCTGTATACCTGCCCACCGTTCGCCCTCCGCCGAACGGCGCGAGAAACAGAGCTCATCAATTTTTACGCAGCGACAGCAGCAACAATAAACAACGACGACGACAATCCGGCTCTTGTCGGGCGAACGCACCGTCGATTTTGGAGATAAATCCGAGGGTCTTGCGCAGGTCTGTGCAGATGGAGGAGAGGCAGATGCGGAAGCGAGCGTCGCACACGTTCTTGCTGGCCCCGCACGACTCGTAGCAGATGTCCAGCTGATTGCAGCACTTGGTCATGGCCGGGATGCCAAGGTCCAGCTGCAAGACGGCGCATTTGGTGGTGGGGGTTGGGGAAGATCAGCCGGCGCTTGACATCGGAGCCTCCGTGGGCGCTAAACAATTCGCTCGTAAGGGGGGCAATTTTCTAAGGGGGGCAGATTGGGGGGTGGGGTGTGAGGGTGTTTGCCGCCGCGTTAAAGGGAAAAAATATAAAATTCCTGAAAATCGCCTTGTTGCACCGCAAATGCTACTTCCGGCGCCATCGGCGTTCAACAATGCCGGTAATTCTCCTGACAATGGCTCCGCACATTATTTTGTGCGGTGCGCTGCGCTTGACATGGTCTGGGGCCCAGCCCTCTCGTGCCGATGAGTTTATTTCCCAACAGGCAATGGGCCAATTTCCCGAGCTGATCCCATGAAAATCACTCACTCCTGTCGTAAAAAGCCCGTGGTTTGTCAAGGTGCGCTTCGCCACACACCCCCCGCCGCCACCACCCACCATACGCTCCCTGCTCCTTAAGAACCCTGGCGGATTGCACGGATGCAGGCGGCGCACGCGATTGTCTCACGATTACAAAGGAGCTGTGTAACATTTTTCTCTTCTTGTTTTCTCGCTCGTTTGTTTGCTTTTTTTTTTCACTCGCCGAATTGAGATGAACCGCGAGGTCATCGTGCGGCACGTAATGTAAGGTGTTCATCACCCGGTGGGAAGTGCTGCCGAGATACTATGGTAATAAATTACTTGAAGCCCTCACAGGGATCTCATCGCCCAGCAACCCCATACTCCCGCAACCCACACATCCACACTCCTCAGTGGCACACACCTATCTGTTATATATATATATTTTTAAAATGCGAATCACGTCACTTGGTCTATTGCAAATACCAGATTAGATGAGCAGTGCCGGGGTCGATGAGGCTAGTTAGATCAAAGGTGAAGAGAGAATACAATGTGACCACGTTTGCATAAACTACGTACCATTATGCAATGGGAGACTTCGTTCACTGAAATCGGCGCAGAGGTTTAAGAGTACAGTATCTCCAATTTTGGCCCATTGCCTGTTGGGAAACAGGTGGAGGACTTCTCCACAAATCTGGCTGTTGCCTGATGAAGCTAGTTGTAATTACTGGTGAAACGTCGTACTCGGATTGTAAATGTTTTGGCTTGGCTCTCCAACACGCCGGTGTGCTGTACTAGTGACGAATTGTCACGTTCTGTGTACGTGACAACCCTTACTAGTCAGCTGTGGTGGGCTTAACGACACATTTATATATTTACGCGACCTAACCCAAAACACCTCTATTATAGAGGTCTAAGAGTTTGCCTGTCAAACGTACATCCTTGCAGCGCTGCCTTTGGTCAAATCGCCTACCATCAAAACCCCCAAAATCCACAAATCTGCTCATCGCCGGCTCCATCGTCGGTCTCTCAAATAATTTCAAAATCCTGGCCATCGACAACCCTCCCCCCCGTGCTCAGCGCATTAAAAGCACGGCGATCACCACCTCAGGGCCTTGCCACGCGTCCTCCCAATTTTGACCGATACGGAGACCGCAAACAGCGCTCGGGCTTTTTGCGGCACTGGCAGCACTCGCCAGGATTGCCGCAGCGTCGGGCCACCCCTCGCTCGGACAGCAGAACGTCGCCTCGACGAACCACAGCGGATCTACAAAACCAACCTGTCCTGGCTAGGCAATTTAGGCCACGTAACTCCCGTTGCTCCGCTAAAAAAGACGTCGCTATCATGTGCCACCGAGCTCTCTTTCTCTGTCTCTCCAGGTTCGCCCACCGTACCTCTCTCCCCCACCCTTCTTGCACGTCTAACAATCTGCTCATCGCACACCCAAGAACCAGGACTGTCCTGGATGAGTGGAATTAGTCCGTGGCTACATCGGCTGCCACCTGGAATCCTCTACCACTGCACACACGCGCAGACAGTGCCATCAGCAGGCAGTGGCAGCAGCAGCGGCAGCAGCAGCATCCAAGCACTCTTCACTTTCAAGCAGCAGAGCTAGGCTCACCATCCAGGCTCTCACCTGGTTCAGGCTCTAACTGTCCAGACTCTCACCTGGTTCAGGCTCTAACCTGGCCAGACTCTCACCTGGTTCAGGCTCTAATGTGTCCAGACTCTCACCTGTTCAGGCTCTAACCTGGCCAGACTCTCACCTGGTTCAGGCTCTAACTGTCCAGACTCTCACCTGGTTCAGGCTCTAACCTGTCCAGGCTCTCACCTGGTTCAGGCTCTAACCTGGCCAGACGCTCACCTGTTCAGGCTCTAACCTGTCCAGGCACTCACCTGGTTCAGGCTCTAACCTGTCCAGACTCTCACCTGGTTCAGGCTCTAACCTGGCCAGACTCTCACCTGGTTCAGGCTCTAATGTGTCCAGACTCTCACCTGGTTCAGGCTCTAACCTGTCCAGGCTCTCACCTGGTTCAGGCTCTAACCTGGCCAGACTCTCACCTGTTCAGGCTCTAACCTGTCCAGGCTCTCACCTGGTTCAGGCTCTAACTGTCCAGACTCTCACCTGGTCCAGGCTCTAACTGTCCAGACTCTCACCTGGTTCAGGCTCTAACTGTCCAGACTCTCACCTGGTTCAGGCTCTAACCTGTCCAGACTCTCACCTGGTTCAGGCTCTAACTCTCCAGGCGCTCACCTGGTTCAGGCTCTAACCTGTCCAGACTCTCACCTGGTTCAGGCTCTAATCTGTCCAGGCACTCACCTGGTTCAGGCTCTAACCTCTCCAGACTCTCACCTGGTTCAGGCTCTAACCTGTCCAGGCTCTCACCTGGTTCAGGCTCTAACTGTCCAGACTCTCACCTGGTTCAGGCTCTAACTGTCCAGACTCTCACCTGGTTCAGGCTCTAACTCTCCAGGCGCTCACCTGGTTCAGGCTCTAACCTGTCCAGACTCTCACCTGGTTCAGGCTCTAATCTGTCCAGACTCTCACCTGGTTCAGGCTCTAACCTGTCCAGGCTCTCACTTGGTTCAGGCTCTAACTGTCCAGACTCTCACCTGGTTCAGGCTCTAATCTCAGACTCTCACCTGGTTCATGCTCTAACCTGTCCAGGCTCTCACCTGGTTCAGGCTCTAATCTGTCCAGGCACTCACCTGTTCATGCTCTAACTGTCCAGACTCTCACCTGGTTCAGGCTCTAATCTCAGACTCTCACCTGGTCCAGGCTCTAATCTCTCCAGGCGCTCACCTGGTTCAGGCTCTAATCTGTCCAGACTCTCACCTGGTTCAGGCTCTAATCTGTCCAGGCTCTCACCTGGTTCAGGCTCTAATCTGTCCAGACTCTCACCTGGTTCAGGCTCTAATCTCAGACTCTCACCTGGTTCATGCTCTAACCTGTCCAGGCTCTCACCTGGTTCAGGCTCTAATCTGTCCAGGCACTCACCTGTTCATGCTCTAACTGTCCAGGCTCTCACCTGGTTCAGGCTCTAACCTGTCCAGACTCTCACCTGGTTCAGGCTCTAACCTGTCCAGACTCTCACCTGGTTCAGGCTCTAATCTGTCCAGACTCTCACCTGGTTCAGGCTCTAATCTGTCCAGGCGCTCACCTGGTTCAGGCTCTAACCTGTCCAGACTCTCACCTGGTTCAGGCTCTAATCTCAGACTCTCACCTGGTCCAGGCTCTAACTCTCCAGGCGCTCACCTGGTTCAGGCTCTAATCTGTCCAGACTCTCACCTGTTCAAGCTCTAACCTGTCCAGGCGCTCACCTGTTCAGGCTAGCTTATGAGGGACTTTAAGCTTTGCCTTGAAATATGCACACGCTATGAATTGTTTATTCGTAATATAATGTATAGAGACGACTTAGCTGCTATCATGTAGATGCAGTGCCTGCATTCAATTATGAAAAAAGTGAAGAGAAGGCAAAAGACTAGGATATCATATGTTGCCAAAGTTTGTTAATTTCATGCCTGAAAGTCTTTGTAAATATGTTAAATGCTAGGATGTAGCTAGATATTAAAAGCACCTGTTTGAAATTTATAACGACGAAAAAGTGAATTATATATCTACGTTTTGTAACTTCATAAATGTTTTCCTGGAGGTGTATTTATTTTCCTAAATAGCTCTGATTGGCTGAATTGTCACGATTCAGGTTCACATATAGATTAAAGGAATCCACTATTTCTTAACATCATGGTGACTGACAGTACCATTGGCTGTCTACAGAGCTCACCGTGAATCTCTAACTTGCAACTTACACCAATCTAC
Source organism: Petromyzon marinus (assembly GCF_048934315.1). Classification (NCBI taxonomy): domain Eukaryota; kingdom Metazoa; phylum Chordata; class Hyperoartia; order Petromyzontiformes; family Petromyzontidae; genus Petromyzon; species Petromyzon marinus. Next base: position 17,651,679 of record NC_133674.1, read on the forward strand.
AAATATCAAATTGATACACCGTCACCACCGATCAGCATCCCGCACAATCGATTATAACGATTGGCTACGTACGGTGTGAAAGCAGCGTTTGTGGGTTCGATCGCGTCCCTGACGACTGCTTTATATTTGGAGTTTGCATGTTCTCCCGGTGGTTGCGTGGATTTTTCTCCGGGTCCTCTGGATTTTCCCTCCACATTTAGAATCAACAACACGCGTTTAGATTATTTGGCTGCTATTCGTTTCCACGTGATCAGCCACTTCGTTGAGCTATCATTTGTGGCCAGGTCGCTTCTGAAAAAGAGCTACATAGCTCAGTGGGCCTTACCTGGTAAAAAAAATAATTAAGTTTAGTACATACGTCATACCTATACCATTGACTTTATGCTCATTTTATGGTGCGAATGAAACTGTGTAGTTCCCTATGAAGCCTGTTAAGTCGTCCTGAGGCCCATGTCAACAGCTGTTCCTTCTCAAAAAATTCTAAGTGCTGCTTCAGGTTAACGCGTTCTGAAAAGTTCGCGCATTCGTGTTTGGTGTTCTGAGAAGTGCCGATATCGCATGCCGTCATATAGCAGCCCATTCCAACCACTGCTCTCAATAAAATGCTTGGCAGCGGAAACGTTAAGCCAATCTTAAATTCTCTGCTTGGGGAGGCCTTCATGCTGCAGTGTTATTGTTCACCCCTGTTGATGACGATGACTTAAGAGACACATTGATAACAACTATTTTTTTTTTGGTGCATGCTCTCTCGAGTTTTACAGCGGCTTTTTTCATACGTGGCTTCAAACACCGCATGACCGCTTCGTGTCGGTAACGTTGCGTTATCGCTCAGCGACATGTTGACCCTGGGCTGTATTAAAATCTGCCTTCAGCACACAATCTGAACTTACAGCCAAGGGAGACTTTGCTCTCGGTCAAGGCAGGGTGACGCTGTCAGCTCATGCAGAAAATAAGATTACCCCTCGGTAAACTCGGCCATAATCCTCAACAAACAGCGGACAAACATTTACGGCGCATGTCACCGCATTTTTTCACATCTTCAGGCACATGCTAGCTCAAAGGAAGAACACCCCCCCCCCACTGACCCAATACATTGCAACAACAAAAAATCAATTGCCATCAAGCTCATACGTAACAAGACCCACTGTTGGGGTTACACATTCAATGTTGTTTTAAAAAAATGGTTACCAATTACAGCTATATGACTACAACACCAAAATAACACGGAAATCGATACAAAGAGGAAGGGATGCCGCGCGCCAAAGAGCTTCGCTTCCCCCCCCCCCCCCCCGGGGCGGACAACAACCTACCCCGTCCAACGCCTGCACACCCATCAACAACTTACCCCGTCCAACGCCTGCAACCCCCATCAACAACTTACCCCGTCCAACGCCTGCACCCCCATCAACAACTTACCCCGTCCAACGCCTGCACCCCCATCAACAACTTACCCCGTCCAACGCCTGCACCCCCATCAACAACTTACCCCGTCCAACGCCTGCACCCCCATCAACAACTTACCCCGTCCAACGCCTGCACCCCCATCAACAACTTACCCCGTCCAACGCCTGCACCCCCATCAACAACTTACCCCGTCCAACGCCTGCACCCCCATCAACAACTTACCCCGTCCAACGCCTGCACCCCCATGAGCGAAGTTCCGCAGCCGTTGGGCAGCGCCGCCTTGTAGTCCTTCCTTGGCACAGGGACAGCTCCTGGAACCCCTGACGAGAGGGCTGTGTTAGCAACGCGAGTCCGCCGCGAAGGTATTCGCACGGCTATTGCCAAACGCGAACGTATTGCTCGGTTGTCACTAGGTCTGTCAACAACGTGTAGTGGTACTGCCTGTGAAATTGCAGTTGTTGCTCTGCGTCGACATCGGTCACACGAAAGAAGAAGCGTCACTACCTTTTACCGCAATACAATTCACACAGACAACACGGATCTCGGCGCAATTCCAAATCTGCCAGGCCGAACACAGACGCCAATTCCCCGGGGTAAATCCCGGACAGCCGGTAACCCCACCAGCTGTGTGCAGCTCTACCGATGTGTTTTTTAATTGTTCCAAGTGTTTATTCCACTTGATGCATGACATTTTCATGAAGTTCTAAAGAAGCTCCCGGCACGCGGAGCCAAAAACGCTGGGGACATCACGCCCCGTACAAGTATCAACCTGCCGGCGCATCGGAAAGCCATTTCCGACGTCGCGTTTAGGCCATGGGCTCGTTAGGCAGCCGTCTCGTATTAGCGAGGAACCTATGTGAGCAACGTGACTTCATGTCCTCACTTTGTTGACCATTAGGATCGATCTGTTCGCGGAGACACGCAGGTTTGTATGCCAAAACTCAGAAACACATTGTGGTCCAGCTGAACTCCATTGTGGTTTCACAATCATTAGCAAGCGCGGCAGTGAGAGAGAGACAGGGGGCAGAAGTGTTTGTGTTTTGACAAGAAGGGCCTTCCATAAAAACGTTTTGTTTGAAACTAAACTATTTTTTTTTATTTTACCAGGTAAGGCCCACTGACCTATATAGCTCTGTCTCAGAAGCGAACGGTCTATCTGAAATGATAGCTCAACGAAGTGGCTTATCACGTGGAAATTTATAGCAGCCAAATATTCTAAATGCGTGTTGTCGATTCCAAATGTGGAGGGGAAAACCGGAGGACCCGGAGAAAAATCCACGCAACCACGGGGAGGGAGCCATGCAAACGCCAAATATACAGGCGTCAGGGTCGGGATGGAATGCACGAACTCCTGTATGCCAGGCGAGGTAGATAACATCTTGCCACCGTGAAAATGAGGGAACACCTCTACATTTATACCGTTTGGGAAAAGAGAGATTGGGTGTTTAGAGTGTCAAACGTGGAAATAAAAAAATGAATCTAAAATTAATAAAAGCTATTTGTTAATCCACCGCTGGATAAAGGTATCTTCATGCCGTGTAGGTCGTGGGGTGGCCGTGTAGGTCGTGCGGGGGATGGGGATTTTGACCATACATGTCGGGTGGGCGGTGGGGAAGGTTCAGATACCACTCCCGAGGGGCATTATCTGGCGTTGAAGGTTGGTACACTCTGTGGGATTTGCGGGCCCAATTAAAGCAATTATTTCACTGATTGGGAAAAGGCACTAATGATAACATAACAGCGTCTGTACACTACCCTTGGCAGTTTTTGTCAGATCACAGACGCAATATACTGAGTGTCTGGACCACATTTGTTTGGACACGAACAAACATTGTGTCGTGGCACAAAAAGTACTTACGCAGTAATTTTTGTTTCTATTTTACAAGGTAGTTTTTACTATTCACATGCAACCATCCTGTTAAAATTACCTCATTATATTTTGTGTTATTCATTCGTTTTCAACAGTTGTAGATTACAAAACAATTACGTAGTTTCTATACGGGGTTAATTATCTGGAGGACACATTTGTTAAAAATGGAATCCTTTCACAAATATGTACCATCCATTGCCAGATAATATAACTTTGTTTTTGTAACAATTATTGGCTTGCACATTGCCGAAAATGAAAACGTACACATTATAGCAAAGGCAGTGCATGCAATTATATTTCATATTCAGAAGACTTTCAAGTAAAAGTAAAATTGTTCATTTCCAGATTGGGCGGGGTAAGGGTGGTGACAGCGTTGTTTATGAATTTATTAGTAAAACTATTGATCTCGGATCCCGGTTTATACTTTGGGGTGCGAGATTCCCTTTCTGGGGGTGCGAGACATGGCCAGATTTTTTTAGAAGGCGAACCATCGAAAACACAAATTAAGCATGGGCACGTTAGCGCAACGACTTTTTTTTTAAGCGAACCCAATATATTTGTTACTTTTTTACGCTTGAGAACCAAGGGGATGAAAGACTACAGTAAATATTAAGAACCACTGCTCTAGGAAATCCCTTGAGATGCCACATCACGTGTGCAAGGGATGTCCAGGGTGTCACGTCATTCGTGAACACCAAACGTCGTTCTGCACGCTGCACTATGATCCCAGCGACCCCAGCTTGATTTCTGTCCGTGGCTAACGGACGTGGGTGTTGAGTGAACCAGCTCCTGTGTCTTATGCATGCTCTGTGTGTTGAACTTCTTTCGAAACCGTACGTAGCCAACCGTGCTAATCGGAGGTGCGGGGGAAGGACAACAAACTAAACACAAACATCAGTTCGAAGGAAGTTCGTTTTCAATCTGCCATTCACCAACCAGCACTGACCAGCGTTGTGAAGAAGTATGGTCAATCCCTATAAAGAAACCGTGTGGGGAAGACTTTAATCCAGCGCTGAGTTGACAAAGGGCTGTAAACTATTAACCATTAATCCAGAACGTACGTGTCACTAGCACAACACCTTTGTTTAAATGCCTGTGAGAACCAAATATTAGTTTTGCTGACAAATGTGGTTTGATTGAATTGATCATGTTTCACAGAAAAATTGTACAACTTCATGCCATACAGAATATTAATGTATCTAGTTTTTCAGCGGCAGTCGATACATTTCTAATGTATGGGAAGCCAAAATCCAACTACATTGTTAAGATAAAATGTAACAAAAAATATGTATAATTTTTTTTTCCCTGAAAGCTCATTTGCAAAGGACAGCTAATTGCTCCGTTCCATTGCCCTGGCATTGTTTGCCGGGCTACGAACGCAATGTCTTTCTAGATTTGTGTCAACAGAGATCGGTAACGTGAGCCCTGCGAGTGACCTTGTTCAAAAGAGGGGGCATGCAAAACTCGGCGAGCAGGGGCTAGTGTGCACGACACAGTCGATATTAAAGCAAACTCACTACAAATGGAAAAAAAGTTAAATAATGCTGGACGATATAATCCGTTTTTGTCTATCACACTATGTACGTATACTCTTTGGTTCTTTCGGTAAAGTCACGTAGGTAGAAAAATAATTATTTATTTATTTAACCCGCCTGGGTACGACCGCTTATGTTGCGATCGAAACGTCGTGATATATTATTTTTTGTTTTATTTTTATGCCTACGTGGACTTTGCCGAAAGAACCAAAGAGTATGGATTCCTGCAGTCACGAAAGCTTCAAATCAATGTGTACGTATGTTGGGGCTTATTTCGCACCGTACGTAGCCAAACCATTGTTTGCTTCTTGTGTTTAGTTTTGGTGTCCATCACCCGCAACTCCGATTAGCACGGTTGGCTACGTACGGTGCTAAAGAAGTTCAACAAACGTACCTACGTACAATGCTAATGTATACGCGAAAAGGCTGCCAATGGGTGTACCAACGTTTTGTGACTTGACCATGAGAATTAAGGACGGGGGGGGGGGGCTTAGTTCCACTTCGGCACTCCCATGCCGAGGATGCCATGGTCGCGAGATGTTAACTCCCTCTCCTGGTATACAGGACATCGTGGGGTTCGATCCCGACTCTGACGCCTGTATATTTTGGAGTTTGCAAGTCTCGTTCTCCCCCCGTGTTCGCGTGGACTTTCCTCCGGCTCCTCCACACGGTAGGGCCAGGAGAGTTATTTAGCAGCCCGTTGGGCCCTTACCTGGTAAAATGATAAAAAAAGAAGTTCAATTTATTGAACCGAGTTGCCAGTGTCGGTTTGCGCGGGTTTACTGACCATGCTTGCAGCGGTACTGGCACTCCCCGTTGTAGCCACCGAAGAATTCCACCATGGACTCGAGATAGTTGTCGACCTTCTCGATCCCGCGCCGCAGATTCTGCACGTTGAGGCCCCAGCCCTCGGGCTCCTCCACCACGTTCGTTGCTGCCACCAAGGTTGAGATTAGCAGCAGCAGCGCAGCCAAGCAGGGCGCGGATCTTGTTGGGCACAGCGTCATGGTCGCGATGTGTCCCGCTCTCTCTCTCTGTGACGGACACAAACGGAGGGGCGATGAATCTCTCTCGATTGCGGCTTGCGTCGTCGGATGATTTTAGTCTCCTCTGCAGTTAATCATTTGATTTAAGCAGCTGGACTTTAGCACACGTGAAGTCACCGGTTTCGAAATCGGCTCCAGGCGGTATTTTGTGATACTTTTCAACGTTATGTTGTCTGCACCGTTCGGCTTACACTGCAGCGCAGATGCTCTCAACGGCGGCCGGTCAAGTGAGGGATCGGTTCAGCTCCGTACGAGCTCTCTGGAAATGTTGAGGGCACGAGTTTTGTGTTCCCACCTTATGTAGACGAATGTGTTCTACAGTGGCATTTCTGAGTAGGAGTGGTGATTGGTTATAGCGAGCGAGGGAGCCATGAATGCAAGTGAATGATTAACTCGCAGGCTGATAGTAGGGACGTAAGGTACGTAGTTCATGCTGATGTTTGACGTGTTGGCAAGCTGCAACAAATGTGGTCTTCATGTCTGGTTGCGACATATCAGTGTTCGTCATGATTATAATCAGCAATGTCCCGAAAACACGTATTTGTAAAGCATCCCTGAGACACAGGATGGTAAGCTCCATAAGATGCCACCACTTCAGTGAATGACAATGGCTAACGAAGCCATTTTAAAGGCTATGACACTGGCTCCAAGGGAAACGTTTATCCTTCACTTAGTCAAAAAATATGAGGACAGTTGCTATTATCATGTGATTTAACAACCCAGCATGGATCATTCGCAAGAGTTAGGCCATTGTGGCGAGATTTTAACTGCCTCGCCTGGTATATAAGGACGTCGTGAGTTCGATCCCGACCCTGACGCCTATATACTTGGAGTTTGCGTATCTCTCTCTCCCCGTGGTGGCGTTGATTTGTCTCCGGGTCCTCCGGTTTTCCCCTCCACATTTATAAACAAGCATTGAGATTATTTGGCTGCGATAAATTACCACGTGACAAGCCACTATGTTGAGCTATCATTTGTGGCCAGGTCGCTTTCGAAAAATAACTACATAGCTCAGTGGGCCTTACCTGGTAATATTAAAACGTATATTTTAATAGTTTGTGTGCCAGTATCTTGGTCCAAACTTGCCAAATGTGTAAAAATAGAAACAACAAATTCCTCAGTGCGAACAAACGTGGCAATGAAAAACACTTGGCAGTACCCTCTTGAAAAATAAGTCGCGAGACTCACTGAGGCTTGCCCGGCTAAAACCCATTATAGGGCACACCGTTGGTATTGTTCATACGGTCATTGTACATTAAACGGCGTTCGCATGGTAGGCAGCAGAGTACAGCGGGGAAAAAATGTTGTACTGCACTGCTATACTCCCACATCTATGTTCCCCCCACCTTTAACCCACAGCGACCATCATGGTTCACTACGTATGGTCGAATTACCTCCACAACGCGGTGTGGGACGGCCCTCGTCCAACGTGCAGTCAATGTACACAGTGACACATGGACAGGAATGATTATAAGCTGTGCTCATGTTCGTCCAGCACCGGGCAAACTAACCAAAGCGTGAGTTATCGCTGAGGAATCATACCCCAGCGCTGCTGTGAACTCAAAGAGTCTCGGGTCTCAACGCACCAGGCGTCAGGATACGCAGCGCAAAGGTCCTCCCATTTCAGTAGCATAGGCTGATGGTGTTTGTCTTGCTCCGTTAGCCCTAGTTGGCAAGATAGGCTACGAGGTGGCAGACCCAGCCCAGGGTTTAAAGGTTGACGATAGTTAAAAAAAAAACTCAGCCACGGCTCTACGGTGTGGTTCGATGCTTCCTTCTTGGCTTGATTTTAGTGTGGGGGTCGTGGTTCGCTCCACATTAGCCGATCCGCTGCAGCCGTAAAAGCACCGTGAAGGGTTACACGTTTAATCTGTGGTCCAATTGACAATCGCAAATGCTGACAGTTCCTTTAGAGCAGGGATCCACAACCCCCGGGCCGCGGACCGGTACCGGTCCGTGGCCTGTTAGGAACCGGGCCGCACAGCAGGAGGAGGTGAGAGCGGTGAGTCCGCACGTGGCCCGCCCCCCCATTATTTTATTTACAACTTCTATCCGCGCCTCTTTCCCGCACTGCGCACTTGTCTCAGTCACAGTGTTGGTATAAAGCCCACAAGCTAACCCCTAGTAGCCACAATGAGTAAAAAACAAACGTTGCTGGAGAGCTTCTTTGAAAAGGGGTCCGTGAAAAAATTGTCTTCCACGAAACCGGTCCCTGGTGCCAAAAAGGTTGGGGACCGCTGCTTTAGAGGGTATCACAAGCAATGCCATCGTAATGACAATGGGGCCTGTATGCGGTGTGAAGGGACTAGTGGCCACGGGAGGTAATGACAGGTAAGGTCAGCCTGCAGTACGAATGCACTGGTGGTGGCCACTGGAGGTAATGACGGGGGAGTCAGTTGTGAGTGCGAAGGGACTGGTGGCTACGGGAATGTTCGAGAAGGGGGCGTGGTCAGGTGACGGAAGAGGACGGTGGAGTCTGCCGGTGGAGCGAGCGTCCAGAGTGAGCGAGAAGGTTCGAGAAGGGGGGCGTGGCCTCGTGTCGGTATTTAAGATGCGCGGGAGACTCGGGGCTGTTGCAGTGGGGGTCTCCGCATGTCAAGCGATCGCGTCTTCAATAAAGTGCCATCTCAAGAGAATTGTCAAGTCGTCATTATTACATAATTATTTGGCCGTAGCTGCAGATGAGGGCATTGTGGCATTGCCGACATTCGACTGAATTTAAAATATATATTTATACAAAAAAGCACGTACAATAACATGAGTACGTGTTAAAATATAATGCACAGAGCCGTTGATTCGCACATGTATGTTGAACTTATTTCGCACCGTACATAGCTAATCGGAGGTGGTGGGGGAAGGACAACAAATTAAACACAAAACTGTTCAATAAAAATGTAGTTTCCAATCTAAACACAAGTTGCAACACCATTGAATGTTTAAATTGATATATTTGGTTCCCATTGTATACGCAGGCTGCTTCAAAAAAATGTTAACACTTACATAGGACTATCGTTTTTAATGGGAAAGAATGGATAATACACTGCAACATAACAAATGTATGTTAATAGCTTTAAAAAGTCAGTCTCCACTTGTTCGCCATCATTGTCAACACATTGCCTGGAATCTTCCCCAGGTGGTCTCCAGAGGCCGGAGGCAGCAGCACATGCCACGTGGTGTTGTTGCAAATTCTCAGAAGTGTTAACATTTTCTTGAAGCCCCCTGTACATCTGAACAGGATGTTGTTTGTAAGTGCCGCTTGGCAAAAAAAAAAAACTCGTGTGAACGGATAATACACTGCAACATAACAAATGTAAAACTCGTGTTTTTTTTCCCAGTGCTATTTTCATTTCATGGTGCAAAAAGTTCAAGCCGACTTGTTTGTGGCATTAACTGGCGTGACTCAAGGCTGTTAACTTTTTGTGGACAGAGACTAAGGCGCAACCTTTAGCACAGTAGCATCAACACCGCCCATTCTCGAGAATATCGAACAAATTTAACACTAAAATAAAAAGCAGCATTGTAAACCTTGCAGCCAGTGTGCTGCATACGCGGTACTTGAAGAACGCGGCTTTTAAAAATAGCAAAAGAACATTGTCCGGCGGCAAAGCACTGCAATCTGGGTAAAGTTCATTTTCAAAGTCTAACAACTTCATTAGCTGCAGAGGCTCTCCGTCTCTTAAAAGTAATTTCATGCTATTACGAATAACATTCGCAAAATAACATTGTCATTAACACAAAGACCTTTATTTTACCTATAGAACGTTTTGACTTAGATTTACAATGTTTTCCCCACAGGTATAATAAAATATACACAAATGCAGTAAGTTATGTTTTTTTGTATAATTAATGCGCAATACAATTAACATTTTAATGCGTGTTGTGCCTTCACATTTTGAAATGCCAAATAGGAAAATATGCCATCTGGAAGGGAATGCCAAAGGGCGTCATGAATAGAGCGAGAAACCACCAGCACCAGACGTACAGAGACGAGTGTCATCTTAAAAACCCACGTTTATTCAGAAACACTCAGTACTGCAAACAAATAAATCCAATGCGGTATATATGTATACAAAAAAAATACCTCCAAGGTTTCATTCTTTTAAAAAGTGAAATATACATCGCATGATATCTGGACACAAACAGTTAATCATATTGCTCTGGCTTAAGTAACACAACACTCATGCAAGCAAACTTATTTATTTGTTGGCAACCTTCTGGAAAGAACGACAGAGCGACATGCATTTAGGTTTAGCTGCAAGATGAATTAAATGTTTATGGACTTACACGGCATGCAGCACACTAGTTGCATACACAATAACCACACATAATATGCTTCTTTAGGCACACAAAGAGTGGCCCAGGGATCTTTAAATTGCATTCTCCAAAACCTTAAGCATTGTACATTGTTTCAGGATAGTTTGTCCAATCTTAGTTTTCATGTACATTACTTTCAAATTGAAATACAACTGTGACATGGACGCGAGAAAATGTCATTGTTAAATAATACAGCTGCACTGTTTCCCAGTTACTTTGAAACAAAAAGGTGGTAATGATATTCATGAATATGACGTTTTGAAAACTAATTATTATGCATCGATTCCAACCAAGACATTAACTATTTCAATTTACATGCAGACTATAAATTAGCCAAAGCATGCAATATTTTTTTTGTTACTTCCAAAAAATAATTTAACAATGTCAAAAGTTTAATTGGAAATGTGAAGAGAATGGAGCAGCAGCATGCAATAAACTTTGTCTGTGCAGAATATACAACACGAATGCCATCTCATCTGGTCTTCGACTGAGACAGTGGCCAAGGGTGGTGTGTTAATATTGAGATTCATTAAGACCCGATAAAGATATTTAACCACCATAATTTCCTCTGAGTATTGCGCCAAAACGTGTATAATCTCCCAAACTAGACAATCCAAAATTACGCTCAGGCTTACAATAACAGATTTTGGATACTCAAGCCTTAGTGATTAAACGAAGGTGAAAAGACCAATTTGTGCCCAGGCAAGAAACATTTCCTGGAGATGTGACGTCACTCCTTGACATTCGCCGTTTTCTTGCTGGGGAACTCCCAGGTGGTCTCCTTGGCGCACTTCCACATGGCATCCACCAGGCGCGTAAAGCCCATATCCTTGGGTTTCTCCAGTCCTCGCATCAAGCGCTGCTTCATGATCGACACAAACTCCTTGTTGCTGAGCTCGCCATTTCCTGCGAGCGACAGGCACGTGCAAGGGAGGAGAAGACGCATTCGTACACGAGTCTCGTATTATTCAAAGCATTTGGGACAAACAGAAATTATTAGTCGTAGCCGGAGTAGGGGATAGTCTTTGACTCGAACCGGAGATTGATAAGAGGTTTTTCTTAAGTATATGGATTGCTTTCCATATGCATAAAGTAACTGATATCACAATAAGGAGAACAAGTTAGATGCCGTTCTGTACCTTGTCAGAGCGTTACTTAATGCATTCTGTTGTAAAAAAAAAAAACTGTTAAGGATGGCAGTGTGTGGTTTGAAAAGAACGTAAATTATTCTGCAGCGACCTCTGTAAGGTGAGCACTATGAATAACACTCGATATATGATCCTTTGAAGAAAACACCCTACAATGGTAAACATGTACTCTCCAAGAAAACGCATTCATGGATTGCCCTGACTGCCAAAGAACCACCCTACCGTTTTTGCAGCGGAAATATGTTTTTTATCCTAATGAGAAGTAAATATTGCCACAGGAGCTTATCCAAGGCTTAAGTGGATATTGTTGAGGAGCGGATTTGTAAGCAAATGATTGACGGTTCTTTTAAAATGCTCAGAAACATCATGCATTGCATGCGGGTGCCAAGTGTCGGTTTACCACCAGAAATGATGCACCTGTTGGTTAAGTCAACATTACTGTGACGCTAAGTACCAGAACATTATCCTGAAGCTAGGCCAGCTGCTCAGTAGTCTATTCAAGAGCAAAACAAAAGGCATGGGTTGAAGAGTTCAGTTGGTTAGACGGTTATTGTTCAGTGATATTAGGTGGCTTTTTATCAATCTGAACATGGTACCAGACATGTCTTAAATACATACAGACTGCACATGCATTGTTTGTTGTTGTAACTTTTTTTACCTGCCCCTACTGGACATCTGTGAAAAAGTGCTTCATAGCTCATCGGACTTCTCCAGAATGAATACACAAATGTTCAGATTCTGACATGTAGTGAGCTCTTATCAGAGAAAAGACAAAATGTTCCTTGCACATAGCTCCCAGGAGAAATGTACCAGAGTAAAGGATGATTTAAGATTGCCATTCAAATGCAGCGTTTATCTGACTTCAAGCAACTCGCGTTTAGACCGTTTACTTTGCATTTAATAAACTGGCACATTTAGTGCATTTGAGCAGGTCTGTCAAGTGGGCTTAACATAATAAGATGGGGATGACACTCACCATCGCAGTCGAAGAGGGTGTACACTACGTCGCACACGTGGTCGGATAACTCCACTTTAGCCACAGTCCGTGCCACCTGCTGCATCGTGGCTGCAAACATAGATTAAATTAATGCAAAGTTCTTCACAACAACCACGAGTGGGCATTCCATCCTACGGAACACTGCCTGCAGATGGGGTGGCATGATACACTACACCACAAATGTATTATTTTTGATTAGCGAGGAACGCTTTCTCGTGACTATTTTCAGGAAAGTCTTGCCAAGTGTCAGTCAGGGGAAATGACTGCCACGTCTATTGCCCGTCAGTGACATGAGGAACATTTCTAATTTTAACGACACGACGCCGGCACACAATAGCTTACTGTTGCAAGTCACATTTCAGAATATTTAACAGCAACTGTGTAGCAGTGGGTGCATATGCTTATGGTAAATACACCCACAGCCACGGTGTCGAGATGTTAACTCCCCTGCTTGGTATACAGGAGTTCGTGGGTTCAATCCCAACCCTGACGCTTGTTGAATATTTGGAGTTTGCGTGTTTTCCCCGTGGCCGCATGGATTTTTCTCCGGGTCCTCCGGTTTTTCCCTCCACAATTTGAATCAACATGCGTTTAGAGTAATTGGCTGCTATACATTTCCTAATGATGAGCCACTTCGTTGAGATTTCACTTGTGGCTAAGGTGGCTTCTGAAAAATAGCTATATGGCTCGGTGACCTTTACCCGGTAAAATAAAAAAAAGTTTTCATCGTTTAGTTTTATAGGCAACTTCACATTAGCCACACACATGGTAATAGAAGCTAGAACACCATAGTTACTAGGCGAGTAATGAGATTTTATATTTTTTTGGAATCCAGCCATTGATTCACGAATCCAATTTGTTGGTCCAATTTTAGTGTCTTGTTGGTATTGTTCAATAATTTGTTTTGGCTTTTAGACATTTCTAGGCAATTTGCAGTAAATATTAGCCAATATATTCTTATAAGCATGATTTGATGCATGTCTAAAATATAAAATTTTAAGCTTTATTTTGAGTCTTTGATACTTGCACACTTTCCAACGGATGAATTGCTTGGGAAATTCCCGGTAGGACTTCCCGGGTAGTGGGAACGGAACAATCAAATCCACGCAGAGCGGGCGAGCGCGTTGACTAGCGTGCGAGCCAGGAGAATCAAAGTCACGGGCTGCACGGCGGGATTATATATTGCCGTATGAATTCACCCAAACACCTGTGATGCTAAGCCTTATTGAAACACAATTTTGTACTTTATCCAAGGTGAATTAATGGACTTAGGCTGAACAAAAGAACTGCATATCCACACTGATGCAATAAGTCACCCGGCAGACAGGCACGGCCCATGCAAGTGTAATGTTAATCCAAAATAAGATCAGATTAAAGCAACATCCCCCCCCACCCCCTTTCGGCCAATGTATACAAAAGTACCGCATTCATTCTACTGTAACGATATCAGCCAAATTCCTGTGGCATTCAATTATCCCCAGAACATGAATTAATCAGTGCCGAATCTGCTATGCATGCTATTCCAATTATGATCGTGTTGTAGGCTCGACTGGTTATTTGGTGAATGTCGTATACACATTATGTTCCACATGGAGCAGTGTTATTTTAAAACACGACATCTTGAACGGGTAACTCACACTTATCAATGGATGCTCCAGCCATGTGGTAGAATGTTAAGGCTGTGTCCACATCATTGATGTTCTTCAGAAACGTGAAGAAGTTCTGAACTTCCTCGAAAGTGATTCCCTGAGAAAAACACATAAAAAAATGACTTGTAGGCTTCGAAATATCAACCATTGCTCGGGCATGTGGTACTGCGAGGGTGAAACTGGAACATTGCTTCCATCACACTCATGATGCTAGCCTGGTGAGTCACACGTACAGCCGGAGGATTTCAGTAATAATTGAAAAAAACATTACTCTTGTCAACAAAACTTAGTGTGTGTCTTTGAAATCTGGCTGTTGTACAAGTTAAACAATGCCAATAATATTCAAAACATCATTAACAAGAGTAATGCATCACTTATTTAAATATACAAAAGCAAACCGTAATGTTCACACCTCCTTTTCAAGTCATAGTATTCTCATCTATCGTGCCATAACCAAATATACGAGGACCTCCTGCATCTAATCGTATGCCTAGCATTTACATTTCTCAAGGCAAATGCACAATTCTCCGTTTGTAGACCAAATTCCCTTGTCATTTTAACTCAACGTGACAAAAACCAAATAACGTTTGTGCAGTATATTCAAACAGAACAGCGTACCAAAATGTAGCGAGAAATATCATTTGTGCCCCATCGCTGTACCACGAAGCATATATTCAATGACAATGTAATCTTACCGGCCCATCTTTAAACTCCTTCTTGACGTGCTTGAGCATGTGTGTGAGTTTTTTGGACTTGACCCCACTGTAGGCCAAGAGCATGTTTCCAAATCGTCTCTCCGAAATGTGCCCATCCACGGGATCTTGTCTCTCAAACTGACGGAATACAATCGCCGACGTGCACATTTCATTCTACAGTGGGCACACTGAAGTGGTAGGTCATCTTTGAAATGTCAAAACGAGAAGGCTAGCATGTTTTGTTACGAGGCCATTAGTATTGCTCCAGAGAGAAACTTACACTTTTGGAGTCTGTAACGAGTTATTTATCCCTGTATATTGAATTTAAGATATGCAGGAATGGCATGCCAACACCGCATGTTGCATACTGTACAAGTGAATTGTTTTAACAATCGCACGTTTTTACATCAATAAAATACAAAACATTAATCAATGACGAAAACAGGTTTAGCTTGCAAAAGTAGACCTTGAGTGTCATTTACAACAACCATTAACCATGCAGAATTTCAATTTCCAACTTGTAATAAGAAATCACCACGTGCACAAGAGATTACCGTTCCCAATGAATAGGTTTAAGACATCGAATTATAAGTTTCTCCTGCATGTTTAAAATGTCAGTATTGTAAACGACTTAAAGTTTTACATTAGTTATCTTGGTTACACTTAAGTTTCTTTTGGTACATATACAACCACTTATAGACACAAAGGGGAGAGGGGTGGTGAATTGGTTAGAGCACTCCACTTTGAATACGTTTGACCCGAGTTTGATTCATGGCCATGGCTAATATCAGCAGTGAGTGACATCTGAAGCGGTCCTTGCACTCCTGGTGTTCTCAAGTCTTCACCATATATGGTCAAACAATCCTTATGACCTACATGGGACACAGAGCTGTAGCAAAGCATAGCTAGGAAATGTAAACAGCAACGGGAAGACCAGACTTGGGTTTACGAGCAGCTACGCGAACCTACGTGCTAAAATTATCCAAATTGCTGGAGTGGCAATATGCATTGGCTATGCTCGTTCGCTCGGTTTCTACCCGACGACAGCAACACACTTCCAGTTTGAGGATGTCGCGTTGGAGACGGCGTTGGAACTGCAGGAACTTGTCTATGGTGAGCTTCCCGTGGAGATCCTCGCCAAAGAAGAAGGTGGTCAGTGCAGAGTTGAAGCCAGACTTGAGCGTGTTTCCCGTGGTGGAGCGATCGCGGTGCCTCATGCCCATGCTCGTTTGCGAGCGCACAATGCTCTGCACCTGCGGAGGGAGGA
Source organism: Petromyzon marinus (assembly GCF_048934315.1). Classification (NCBI taxonomy): domain Eukaryota; kingdom Metazoa; phylum Chordata; class Hyperoartia; order Petromyzontiformes; family Petromyzontidae; genus Petromyzon; species Petromyzon marinus. The sequence goes on from NC_133674.1 coordinate 17,667,604, forward strand.
TTGAAGAGGGAAGCGAGACGTTATATGTCCCGTGTGTACGTTGAACTTCTTTTCGCACCATGCATAGGGTAACCGTGCTAAATTGGAGGTGTGGGAAAAAAAAATTAGGTGTGAAAAAATGAAGGAGGGCTCCGTCTTCAAGACATGAGTATTTTTTTTAGAACCTAACATTTATATTTATTTTTTTGTTTTAAGCACCAACTTCTCTGCTTGTGCACGTGTGCACAGGTTGTATAATAAGTAAAGTCCATACAGTTTTGGTGATTTACAATATGGGGAGTGGTGTCATTTCTTTGGCACACTTAGTTACGAATCTGGTGACCCAAGTTCGATTTATACCGCCTTAGCTAACATTAGTGCGAGCAATATTTGAATCTGTCCTTGCCCCACCGCCCATCTTCACGAACCTCTCAACGGACCGGTGAGGTGAAGTATAGTCAAGTAATCCCCATGACCAACGTAGAGTGGGAAGGCCTTCATTCCACAATAGACTGGCAATTGTGTTGCACAATGATTTAGATTTATAGAGCATCCAAATATAACCGTATGTCAAAGTGCTGTACAAAACAGTCGGACATGGGTGGGGGGGGGGGCATCGTGGAAAGGAGGCAATTTTCTTTCTACAGAGAAAGTCATAGGCAGAGGAAAAGGAGTTCTGGAGCTGGCCTTGAATTGGAAGTCTACAGCAATGATGGCTGGCTGCTACTTGCCGACACCGAGGTTGACTTATTGATCTTAAAATATGTGATGCATTAAAAATCAACGCACAGTGTGTGCAAGTCGGGTTCGTGGAGGGACATTTAAGCCTGACGGATTGCCCCGTCTTGGTGAAACCAATGGCAAAAGGGGCACAAGAGAGAGTGCGCAATCAACCGTGCTTAAATAACCCTCCGCCAACATCAGCATTGCACCCACTCATTTTAAGAGTTGCTAAGGTCTATATTGCCGTCAACAGATCACTGTTGAATAAGCAAGTCGGCGAATATTTTAAGATACACGCTCGAAAAGGTTATATTCTCTAGATGGTACCAATCAAGTATAACCCACTCATTTATTTAGTTGCCGAGCCTTGTGTTTGAATATAATATAGCGGAGATAGTTTGAGTCGAGGATACGACGTATATGAAATACAAGTATGCCACTAGGCATGTATAATACTGGTCGACCTTATTTGCAACTAATTCTTAATGTATGCCATTTTGCATGGAAATTATGGGAATTCTTGACAGCTTCATCGTACCTTTTTGTCCTATGAATTGATGTAATTCTAAATCATGATACAAACATTGGGTTTGTCTTTTTGTTGTTGTTGCATTCCTTTGTATTGCCGGGTACCTGCCTGGACAAGTCTGACATTTCTTGTATCCCCCACAAATTGCAAACCCAAAAGGCACTCGTACACATCACGATTCATCAAATATTATGCCAATACCGTATTTTCCCCCATGAAACCCGAGCAGAAATTTCTGACAAGAATTCACAATTGGGAATTCCATTGACCACATGAACCACAAAGAATTAAGTTTGTGCCGGCAGCGCATTAAATCTTTATCAAGGACACTAAAATATCAATAACACAAATAATAAAAGTCACTAGCTTTGGACTATTGTAGCCATGAGTGGCTAGGCTATATATATCTATCTATCCATAACATACAAGCTTCATGAGAGATGGAGTTACAATTTTCCGCTCTGAGCCACATTTCAACTAAAATCCCAAGAGATGCTGCCACGGGTGCTCCGATATGCAGGCTTAGCCTACCAAATCACTCTGAAGATGCAGTTATTATCACACACACATTTCTACAATGCAGTGAATATTGTTTTACAGCTTTATACTCGCAATGTTAAACCAAAAATTATCATTAATGCAAGTAGTCCACTTACTCTTTCAAATTCTTCAAGGTCCACCTCTCCATCCCCATTGAGGTCAAACATTTTAAATGCAATTTCAAAATTCCTCTGTGGAGCTGTGGAAAGGGGGAGAAAAATAATTATGCCAATTCAGTGTATTTAAAAGCGACCTCTTGTTTTGCATATCATTCTGAAAAAGGGATTATTTTTATATTCTTTTACACAGTAATGATGTGCAAGGTTATATCACTTGTTTTTTGCCACACATCAGCATGAAAATAGCGCTGAAACGTTTGTAAAACTGTCAAGCGTGCTTTTTGCTTGTTTGTTAAAGATCTAAAGTGATTGACTTACTGGACAAAACAGTTGTTAGGAAGATGTAGTCTGAAAAAGAGATCAGGCCACATTCCCCCAGCACATGGAAAATGCTGTCTTCATCCGCAAACATCTCCCGTTCGTGAGCCAGTTTCTGAAGCAGGCATCACACAACACCCATTAATCTGCCACCGTCGAAAAGCAGTGCTAACACAAGGAAGCACGGCTGTTCCATCAACGCACGACCTGCGAGCATTTAAGGTCAACCCGTCCCGTGGGATGCACACTTAAGAGAATGAAAAACCCTGAAACATGCACGCTGTTTGCCTCTCTGATTGAATGTGCAGCGAGGTATATAATCTGGATGTGGTGGGTGTGAGCGAACAAAGATTGTGTCATACAAACCTGTTGTCTCCAACAACAAGATCAATCTAAATGGCCAGTAAGTGACTAAATGAAGTCATGTTGGTTACAGTGGTTCCTCACTAATATGAGACAGCTGCTTTCACAAGCCCGCGCGTAATCCAAAACACGACATTGCAAACGGCTCTCCGATGTGTTTTCAGGTTGTAGCACGGTCTTGTTCGGGCATGATGTCCGAGGTTTCGCCTCCGCATGCCGGGAGCTTTATGCAGGAACTGAAGAGAACGTCGGAGATCATGCCGAATGCGCAGTACAACCCGGCAACCCACCGGGAGAGCTTTTATAAGCACAAGCGCAGAATCCTACGCAAGAGGTGAATGAGCGTTGGCAAATGTGTAAAATGTCTTATTGCCGTTCTCCCTTAACGTTGTCATGAAGCATCAGTTTACGATCAGCCACCTATATCAAAATGTTACCTTATTTCTTGAACGTTGTTGGCCAGCCTGAAATATAGGATACATGCCTTTAGCGCCTCGCAAAGCCATCAGATGCTTTACCATTCGTCTGTATTATGTATATTATATAAAAAAAAGAACCTCTCCTAGTCTCAACCTTTAAGCTGTTTATATATACTGAAATATTGTAGTTGGTAAGGCATCTTACAAAAATGCCTGCCAATGATTTTTTTTCCATAAATCCTGTATGTATGAATATATACTAAGCGTATATACATATATAGTCCCAACATGCAAGCACCGTAGAGTGTATGCCTTTGAAATAATGTTTTATGATAGACTTACTGACCAGATATAAATCCCAGAGAAGTCATGCAAAGGACACCGCTGGGAGAAAAAAAGATAATCTTGTCTTGTGCCACAAGATGAAAATATTGTGGACACACTAAAAATAAAACTAATTATATTTCAGCCAGAGCTCTCCAGCTACCTGTCGGTACAAACGTATGTGCGTTTCCAAAACCCAGGCAGCAACTGCCTACCAAAACCTAAATATCCAGGCAGTTTTTGAACACGCATAAGCATTCCTCACTGAGAATGTAAAATGATGACCGAGGAAGATGCATTGACAAGTACGGTAAAAACCTTCTTGAAGGTAGCTTGCTATTTTAACCACAAAAACTAAATGCACATCCTGGTGAGATACACTTTGACAACACTTTAGAAGTAAAATCTCGAATAGGGTATGTATTCAAATCCATGTCAGTGCAATCTTCGTGAATGCAGCCCAATCAAGCGTGTAGGAGACGTTGTGAAGCATTCTTGAAAGTGGTCTATTTGAACATTTTTGCAATAAATGTTTTACAAAGGCCTCTCACACTCGAGAGGACGAAGTTGATGATGGAGTCGACTCGTGGCAGACGGCTAAATAAATGCATTCACATTTCGTAACGTTGAGAGCATGCACTGTGCATAATTAAATAAGCAGGGGGGGGGGGGGGCAGCCACTTCTCATTGTAATAATAAATGGGATGAGGCTCAGACGGACAAATATCACTCTACTGGAGATATGTGCATATAGAATAATGATTATGAAGCATTATGAAAAAAAATATATAAAACAATAAGGATAACCATCGTGTGCTATTTGAAATTCTGTATCCAACATTTGTAAACTAATCCCACTCAATACAAACCACTACCAAAGTCTATAATATTTCTCAGGGATTATTTCTCAGGGATCATTTAACCCATGGCTACTGGTGTGCAAAACCTCAAGACACCCCTGATAAGAGCAGACCATCGTGCAAACTGTTCGTTAAATTGGTTTAACAAGGGAGACTCTTTTACAGAGAATTCCTTCGCGACATCATGGAGCCATCCAAAACAAAGTCAATAACCAGACATCTGCCTGGACACCGAGCCACCATCATGCAGTGTGGTCATCCTGCATTCCAAGTGCTCGTAAATTCCTGTGCAATTCTTATGCACTATTACTCTTGCACAGTCAAGGTGCATGAATCATGTTTTTCACAGGAGTGGCAAGACAGGTGTGCCACATTGGAAAATCAAATAAAACAAAAACATAGCCATCAAAAACAGAATATATAATTCTTGTAGAATGTCATTTCCCTCCATTCCTTATCATCTCAGGTTGCATTATCACAACTTGTTATTTATAGTTATGCAACTGCGAGATGATTAATAGCAAATAGCATTGAACAGCAGGGAAATAATTCATCAGGAGGTCAGTTTTTCTCAATACACAATGCGCGGATATACGCGTTCCAGCACAAACAATGGTGCAGGAACAGAGCTTTTAAAAATAAGTCCTGGCATTTTGGGAAAAAGATAACGAGCAATACACAACACTGTCACTTGTCATTCACCAGTTTCCTGTTGATGCCGTCGCAATGTATATCTCCCAGAACGCATTTGAAGCCACAAAAAATCATCACAAGTCTGTTTCAGTAAATATTTCGGCCGAATGAAAATATATTGTTGTGGCGGCATAAAACACCGCCCGGGCCTTAAATAATGTATACTGTGCCCATTTGCGTGAGAGCACACACGCGTGTGTGTGGGCAAAAAAACATCCAAAATGTTCAAACTAGTCTAATAAGGAGCACACTGAATTATGTCGCTGTAATGACACGGGTGGTGAAGAACACTACAGGGGGCTCTTCTTCACTTGTAAACAAGACACGCTACAAGAGCACATCATTCATCCTCGTATTACACCAGAGGGGGGCACAATAACCTCAAAAATATCCAAGCATCTCTCTGCAGTTGATTCGCGTATAAATCCACTACCGCTTTTGGTTTTTTGCAGTTGCACGATTTGCCATTATTTTAAATGTTCGTCAATGCAATTTTACATATTATCATCTGGGGGTTTTCGGTCTTCCACTAGAATTGGGGCCGATCAAGATGACACCGACCACACACTGTTCTGGTTGAACGCACACGTCTGATACAAGTTATGAAAATAAATAAAAATCGTGACATTTTTAAAGCAATTTCGAAATTAAGTTCAGGGCAATTGCTGCTCACCCATATACAATCCATGATTAATAACACAAATGCAATATATGAAGTGTTCTGAATTTAGTTTAACGTATCAATATTTTATGTTAACACACTGTATGCAATTTATCAGTACTACCCAATTGGAAATGTATTGGACGATCGTTTGGATTGTTTTTAAACATAAGCACTACAGAACATGTCAAATAGGATTAATGTTTAATTTAATAAATCGGCCAATGTTTTAGTTTTTGCAATTTATACTGTACCACTCCACTTAAATAATACCCCCGTTAATTAAGCACAGAACGTTTCAACATACATTTAATTCAATATTTGCACAATGTTTTCCTTTTTAATGAACACATGGTATGCTGCTTTAATCTTCTGAATCTTCTGTGGCGTTTTGTGGTCAGGCACATTGGTCCTTTAAGATCAATAACTACTTCCGTGTGAATGGAGCCCATCACTCGCAAAGCACATCAATCTGGTAAGCATGAGCAGTTTTGCTGAATATCTTTGCGAACGCACAAGATCATAGAACACATTTAATGTGAAATTTCACGAATGTAATTTTTCCTTCCCCCACCCTACCCCACCATAAATGTAATGCCATTAGGAGCCTAGTTAGCTGCATACATGCCATTTTCACCAGAACATGCCACCCACGCACCGTGCAAATATAATTATGCCACCAGCGCAATACACGGTTTGCACAGTTCTTTCAAAGCATTTTGACAAAAAAAGCCATAGTAATCTATTTTAACGTAGCACAACACAATAATAGCAATGCGGAGCAAGAGGATGAAAAATACCTGCATACGTATTAAAGCACTGCAGGATTCATGACGGTTATTTAAAGATGTGAAAAAAATGCAGCCAATCGTTTTCTTAACTACTGTAACTATAATAACACGACCACCTACAGTGATACCATCCAGTTTTTAGTTTTTAAACTCACGAGCTTTAATGTAAGAGTAGTACCGTATTTATTTTACATAAATTGTACATAATGGATTCTTCCAAAAAATATTCGATGCACATTACACGAGCCTAAGAATGAAGGTAATTAATTAATTTGTCACTAACATGCCCAGTTAAAATATTGATTACATTAACTATACATTTATACATGTATACACTTAAAAGAACGTCTGGTCTCGACTAACATCGTTTTACGTTATAATTTTCACCGCTCGTTTTTTGTCAGCAAAGACTAATACACTTAATTTCATAATTGGTGTGTAATCTGTGCACTTGATACAATTACTGTGAATTCAATAAAATACTGGAGGAATAAAAAAAACCCTAGAAGCCTATTCTATTTTTGACAGTGGGAGTTATTTCTGCAATTATGAGTCAGTATTATATAGAAGCCAGCCAGCCAGCCACCTGGTCTCAATCTGTCAATATTTGTCCCAACACCCACGCGGTTGCAAAGATGGCAGATCCTTCCTGTGTTCATTATTGCGGAGCTTTGTAGCTTGCATGAATGTATGCATGCACGTGTATTGCCAGTGCTTCAATTGTAATCTTAAACCATTTTACACCACTGAAACCATATATCCTGTACGGTTAGCCACCGTCTTTTGTTTATTTACTGCATGCACCCGTAATTGATTGCGTTGTATGTTTAGGTCTCTGACAGTTCCAAAAATTAAAAAAAAACAGAATGTGTGGTGTGTGCTGGAACCAAAACGGTTAGATAAAATTCAATAGCAGCAATATAACACTGAAGGAAAAAAAAACCGGACCGTATTGTGGAATGAATAGACCACTCGGTTGAAAGCAAGACCTTGATGCTACTTGAAGGTCAAAAGCGGTTTCCCACCCACACCCACCATGAACAATGAATGAAAATACAAAGCACATTTCTCAGAGGAAATAAACATTTAACTACATTCACCAGGCATTCTGACAAACACTTTGTTTTAAAAAGCTAAAAATTTATATTTTAAAAAGGCATCCACTGTTCGTTTTGCCACAGTACTTGTCGTTTACTTAATATATTAAAAGGCACGATATTGAAAAAGGTATTTACCAGAAGAGAATTCGGCGATCAAGTAAACCAAATTCATTGAACATTTCCGGATATCAATGGAAAGTCATAACGTATTGACAGTACACCCCAGTGGGATACTCAATTGCGCATGAGGTGTGTACCATAGCTGCCACACAACTCAACAATTTTAGGCAGCCAAGTATAGCTGAGAAAGTTTTTTTCCCCTAAGGTTACAATACAGCGAGTTTTCGTGAGATATGTTTAACTTCTTTCGCACCGCAGGGAGTCAACCGTGCGAATCGGAGGTGCGGGATGGGATGGGTTGGTTCCATTATATATGCCGAATTTTCAACCCCGTATTGCTGAAATACCATACACGTGGCCAATATCAAAACTATTACTAAAATCATTTTACCAGGTAAGGCCCCACTGAGCAATACAGCTCTTATTTAGGAGACCTGGCCACAAATGAAAGCTCAACGAAGTGGTTTATCACGTGGGCATTTATAGCAGCCACATTTCGAAATGTGGAGAGAAAAACTCAAGGACCCGGAAAAAAACTCCACGCCTGTATACCAGGCGAGGTAGTTAACATCTCACCACCGTTGCATCTACCAATAATAGACGCGAAGACAAGCAATCATCCCTTTTGCCCCCAGAGGGCTTCTTTTCTCAACGCAATTAATTTCAATGAGTTATCATTGCTTTGTACATTGCCAACACTGTTGAGTTACAGTGGAATGCATACAAATACATGTTCAGAATACACATAAGCCATCTGGTTGTACTGTGAGAAAAGCTTGCAATCAACGACACTTTACACTGCATCTTTAAAGATCATGTCAAGGAAATTAGTATGATGAATGGCACCACACTATTTGCAAGTTCTATCCCGAGTGTAAACCTGAAAAGGTTCTCGTTTTTAATTATTCTATGATCATACCCTTCATGCAAATTACACACACTATACCTCGAATTATTGTATTATAGTAGAAGCTTTCAATCGTGATATTCTGGGCGTTTTAAATTTCCAAGGTGTACTCATTCATCTAAATGGAACCTGTACCGTGTCAACATTTTGTATAAACATACCTACACATGGCATTAAGCAGTAAATACGATGTACACGACTTAAACACATCCATGTGGACACAAGCAATATTGGATCTATATATTTATGCGGGTAATTTACTGACGATACTGTTTGAGTACCAATAGCAATATGGGACACAATTAGTCTTTATATAATGGCTGTTTCTAAATTGCAGATGTCAAAGTGGAGTCTGTAAATGTTAATCTTAAATTTGATTGCATTCAATATTTCGAAATGACGTTGTCTCTAGTTTATGGCATGAAGAGGGATATTTCCACTGGCAGTTTAGAATGGACATCGTTGGTTGATCGAGCCCTCAGCTGTGAGATAACATATGTGCTGCTGCTTGTACCGAGATATTTGAGGCGTGCGCCGAGAATACTAACCGCTTCGTACGGTAAAACGCCGTCCCGTATTTTACCGTACTCGGATGCACACCGTCACTCTACGGGCATGTGTTTTGTAAACAAAAACCGTAAGAAGAAAATAAATCTCACACACACACACACGAGCACTACTTTGGCAATAAAGTTACGTGTATTGAACCATGAACATGACAGCAGATGCTGTATGCATTTTGGTTTGCTGAACATGCCATTCTTGTAAATATAAAGGCTGCACATTACATATGCATAGCAATAAAACCTTCAATGGCATCTCAGCTGAAAAGAAAATGTTATTTTTTTCATATTGTACAATTATACATGTTTTACAGTTGTATTTGAATGTATAAATACAATTATTTCGTGGTGAAATTAAGTTGGGATACACATTTTGATTCCGGTGATCAGTGTTTTTAGGGCTTGTCATAGCCAAGACAGTTATGATATTGCACTATTTGAAATTAATTATATTCTATTATCATATAACATGAGAGTGCCCCCAAGAAGACACCCACCATAGATACAACGACGAGATTATGTTGTACAGGAGTGAGATTGACTGTCACAAGACTGAAGGATGGAGATGGCGTGGGCAGGGCTTCATCCAGCAGTGGATCGATCATGACTGATGATAGCGATGATTATATATTTCTTACAAAGGTGGCTTTTATCCAACAGCCAAAAGATATTAAAATGTGCATTAAATTAAATCTATTGTCCATTTAATAAAATTATTATTTAATCCAGTGAAGTGGAATGGATTACATGTATACAACCACCTTCAAGGGCACCACAATCGTTGATGAGTTTTAGCAAACATAATTAAAGCACTCATGTGTGTGACTTGCAAGTTATATGCATGTCATAACTAATGTGATTGTGTTGGCGTTTAAAACAACATATGCATGAAATTGTATGCAATACAGTACACAAACAATTTTCTATCATGAGACCGTGGAGAGTGACATTTTCTATTATGGCTATTTCAGCTTAATTTATACAGCAGTGAGATAATCACATTTTCCAAATTATTTTGACAATGTAATGAATTGCTTTTATTTTACAGGAAAAACTCGACCTTAAACATACTTAGCATTAATTAAACACATGCATGTTTGCCAAGTGCTAAAATTACCCTTAGAATATGTAAAAGTGTATTGTTGATTGAAAATAATCGCAGACATTAATTATAGACTGTCCACTTGTCAAAGTACAATGTACAATTCTGTGGTCTGCATGCTAATCGTAGGTCACAATAAATAGTATATACAAATTAACAGTACAAACAAGCATTGGCACAGCTACTACCTCTAATGATGAATCAGGAACACTAAACTGAACCATACAACAAATAAGGTAATGCCACCAATTTTAACAACTTTTTTGTGTTACTACTTGTTCTTTATAAGCGTGGACCCAAATGTTAACTTTATTTGTTTTGAAAGCCACACTGCACCTAACCTCCCCCTCCACCACCCCCATTCTTCTACTCCTCGCATGTTTATTTGAAATATATCTCAGCCAACCCTGTATAATCCCAACATTACGCTCTGTCGGTAAGGACATGTACGACCTGTAACATCGGATAGTTTGATTATTGTTATAATGTAACATACGTCGAATGTGAACATATATTTTTTTTCCAAGAGCAATACTACAAAAAGCACATGTTAAATACTGTAGCAAAAATGCACTCTTACACAAGAGCCAAGGAGACCACAGTGGTTTGCATATATCTTATGAATGGATCCTGTCAAAAAAATGTTGGTAATGCACACCAGAATACAAGCAGTGAGAAGTAAAGCAAGACAGAGTGGACGCTGGATTGATGGTGAAGGAAGATGTAGAAAAGGGGACTGCCAATACACCAAGCCATGACATTGGTAGGCAACAGGCCGCAGTGGAGGGACTTAATTCAGACCCATTGTCGCTAAGAAGCAGACAGATGGGACCTGAAGAAAACTAAAAACCTAACTTAAAACACATTTGTATTTACATTGAAACACATTTTCCACAAATCTTATCCTAAATGTGCTAACAGTATCGAGTCACGAGAAAAAGTATGTACATTATTCGGATCTCTAACAGTGCAACCCCTAATATGTTGAGTATGGCCCCGCAGACGCAAATATCACAGAGCTACCTCTGAGAATGCTTCAAGTGACCTCTTTCCAACAAAGTTGGGGGCAGCACTTTCCCCACCCAATTTGTCATTGCCAGCAGTATTTTTTTACATGACAATAAAACCAAATAACCAGACTTGGAATTGAACAAAATTGACTGCACGGCAAAATTTTCCGTGATCATTGTTTTTGTGCAGTCATTGGTGACTGGGCTGAGCCAATCAACTCATTACATTTAAGAACCTGATTTTAATGAACAGGCTGTTTTCTCCATTCAAATACAGAATCTCACTGTTGCCAGCTCAGCGCTTTGACCTCTGAGCCACCTAGCCACCTTATCTGTAATCACATTCTAACTGCTGATCTAAGATACCATTAATAAAGCACAGCTAGCAAGCCAATCCATTCAGGCAGCCTACAACGTGGATTTATAAAGCGTATAAATGTACCTGCATCCCAAGACATTGAGATTTCAACGTACAAACGTGTTGCACAGAAACAACCAAAAGCACATGCACAAATGGATACAAATGTCAGGTTAACAGCTTAGACCCACACGCTCACATCCCAACACTGTAATGCACGGACACTACCAATTATTTTCAGGAGCTTATTCTTGAAATTCAAATGCCTGTTTGCAGGTCTTTCAGGGCTACTCTTGCCAAACATCTGCCCAAATCTGGGCATTTAGCATTGGTAAGTTGTGTTTTAGAAGGTGCAATAAAGCCAGACTGTAATGTCTAAAAACGACAACAGAAAACTTGGGACCGAATTAAATATGTACATTCACCATTTGCCATCTTGCATTGGCAGAATGAAACAAGATAAACACATTTAAAAACACATGCGCACTGTGAAACGGGAAAACAGTCTTCTTTGGTTCTTTAAAGTCACGTAGAATGAGAATAAAATAATATAATAACACAAAAAAATTCTCATGACGTTTCGGCCACAACACAAGTAGCCTTCTTCAGGTGAAAGAACAGAACTGTCGGGACGACAGAGCTTTTGCAGTCACGAAAGCTTTAAATCGGGAAAACACTGCTTTACGTATCGTACAAAAGCCAGTTTACTGGCACAAGCTCCTTCGTCAATGACATAATGGAGGATTTTCCAATGTGAATGTTTTTAAAAAGATGCAATTTATCAGGAGCTTAACCTGTGCCAACTTGTTTTTTACATGCAATATTACACACCATGGTTTGCCACCAGACACAGGTCCATTTTACATGGAATCAATAAACTACAATGAAGGCGATAAAACGTCTTCATTGGTATGCAGTCGTTTTCATTAACGATGGAGATCCAACAGGAGTAGCTAAACTCTGAATATTAATGTTGGAACAAATAATTAAATTGCCAATGGTCTAAATACATTGCAATGTATAATAATCTTTTAATACACAGGAATATTGGTCAAGCAAAAGTTGTAAATATTTGTAACAATCCATAGCTTTTTTGCCATTTTTTTTGCAGTGGCTTATATTTCATTACTTTTAAATGTTGTCAGGATTTAACTGGTCATAAATTTTATTTAATTTTGGACGTTAATTAAAAGCATTGGACCTTGTAGGACGAGTGAAATTTTGCAACTTGTAATGTTTCATTATAATTATGCATTGCTTTTTAAAATCCACTGAAAAAAATTCTGGACAATGTGCCAGGTTTAAAGTCTTATCTTGTGATTGATGTATTCCAACGCTTTATTTAATGTAGGAATATTTGGATATAAACTAACTCATCTTATCTGCACTCACATGCCTTATGCCGTCTCAGAATGCATTGGAAAATAGAGGTTTTTCCAAAGGTTTGCATCATGATTTCGTACATTTTCTTACGTTATGACTGTAACCTATAAGTCAGCTTAACTCGTCGAAAAATGATATGACAGCAACCTGCAAATAGTGCAGATTTGTTTTTAAATGCTTCACATTTTATAAGTAGGGCTGGGCAATGAATCGGCACTCTGATAGTGTCAGCTCGAAGCTATAAATAGTCGCCGTGACATCTGTCCTGTTGGCAATGGCATGCAATGTAGCCGATAAATACATTGCCCTGCCTTCCTGGAAGACCAGTGCTGGAAACAAAATATAGCGGTATAGTGATCGTGACTGTTAATGTGTTGTTATTATTTTTTAACCAAACTTACAAATATACTGCTAATTGTTTCCACTCCTGGTACTTGTGGCCATCCATCTTTAAGCTATTTAAGATTATCTCATGTAAATTATTGGTTCTTTCGGTAAAGTCACGAAAGCTTTAAATCAAAACTTATCTCATGTGTTGGGCAGTGAGACTACAATGGCACTATAGTCAGAAAAATGTCACAATTCCTCTGCAATGTGATATGCTGAAAAAAATGTCTTACCATCCAGCCCTAATTATAAATGCATACAACCGAAATACGGTACTGGCTTCAGAAGGAATCCATGGTTTTCCTGGTGATCCAGACAAATTAATTTGGAAGACTTGAATGAAGAACCGATTTAGGTTAGTATGAAGGATGTGCAAAAGATTGTGCATAGATCCAAGACATTGAAACATGCGGGTTACCTACTGACGGTATTGAAGTCAGATTACCCAGAATGTACACGACTGAAGAGAACCATCAACCATTGTTCATTTTATTTTTATGCAACTGTGAAAAATGTTTTGTAAATTAGCGTGCATGGGTGGATAATTATATAATCAAGCGGACGCCGATGAGAAAAAGCTTTGCACTAAGTGGTTATTCAGTAATAATGACACATTAATTTACACACCTGGTTTATCAATGTTTTACGAATCCATAATTGTGTTTTTGTTGTTTAATTACTCATTAATATTTCAGTAGCAGCGTCAAAATAGTATTGAATGTGTCATTTTAAATTAAGCTTTAAGTGTACTACAGACATCCACCTTGGTCTTACCATTTCATGAGATTTCTTTTGGTGCATCCACACATGCCATTTCATACAATTGAATTCAAATCACTGCTTCAGGAAGGATTTAAAGCACAACCATTCCCATGATACATGGTATACATTTTTTTGCCATCTCGGCACATGTTTTTTAAAAAGACGTGCCGATACACTAAAAGCCATTGATAGTTCAATACATATTCACAGTTGCATAAAATGTTTGAAAGAAAAATGAAAGATATTAATCCTGTTTTTAATTGAGAAGGTAAAAAAATGATTTATTGATAGGAAGATATCATCCATGCTGGTTTGAAATCCAAGTGCGATAAGCACGGTACAATACCTTCCAAAAGTCCTGGGACACGTGGGAGTTGAGTATGAGGGAACAAAATACAGTTATCCAGTTACCTGTTGGCTTAAGATCCACAAATTTCTCCAAATATTATCTTACAGCACTGAAAGGTGTTTAAGATTCATTTAAAAATTAGTTACTCTTAATTTGAAAATTACATATATTTGTAAGCCAATGAGGCATTGAGAAATTAGCAGTATTTACAAATAGACTGCTGACAATACTAACAGTTATGCTAATATACAGAATTCATTTGGTTCATTATTATAGATGTGTGTATACATTTTAATTTTACGAGGAACTTTGAGAATTCTTAATTTAAAAAAAACTTTTATTATTTTAAAATGAATAAGAGAGTAAAATATAAAAACCACCAAAACTTGAACTGTTGTAACTATCAAATGTCTTACAACCTAGTTTTTGTCCAGAATAAATTTTCATTTTTGTTTTTGGGCCATGCCAATAGCACACCATGACCTACTCCCCCAAACGATGTCTGCCACTTAAAAATCTGTCACAAAAAGATATGCATTGGTATGAACATTACCAGACAATAGTAGGATTCAATCAAATTGGCTCAGTGGCAAGATGCATGAAATATAGATTATCTAAGCTGCCTAAATTGAATGTTAAGATTTACTATAAATGAAAATGCTATTTAATACATTTACACTATGCCAATGTTAAAAAAAACATTTCTCAACACATTATTCACAAAGTAAACAATCCTTTAGGGAAAAAGAGGGACAGTAAATTCCTGGTAAATTTGAGCAAAACTTTACTTAGTTGCCGTGCCGAGTAAAATAAATTAAGATTTACATTAATGCAGGCATAGGACTTTAATTATAGAGATTGTTTGCGTGGTGTGACAATACAAAATATAAAATTTGGATACGAGCAGATCTCTTGGAACTGTGTTTCCCTTTAATATTCGATCAGCAACCTTCTATTGTCTTGCAATCTTGACAATTGCTTTTAAAATCTAAAGATGAATTATTAAAACACTTTGAAAGTAAACAAAACCCTCATTTAAAACACTTTGAAAAGAAACAAAACACTCATTTAACATTTAATATTTATTTAAACCGATTACATGATACCTACAAATAATATCTAGTAAATGGTTGAGTATTTAAGTGTAGTTCTAGTTAATTGATGCTAAGCTTCTTTTTAGAGCCAATTAAATTAACGGAGATGGTTTAGGAAAGCAATATCCGAGTGCTGGAGACCAGTCATTTTTGTTGGGATGAAGCCTTCAGCAAAATGTTTACAGCCATGCTGATGTGCACATTTTGTAAGCGCACGGCTTCTAATGCAGATTAAGCTTATAGCCATTAAAGCGCCTGCAGTAGCAACGTCAGAGAATTAGCGCAGCAATTAAAATTCAAGAATTAAATATTCATGCTTTTTTTATACAGAGCAACGGCGTTCCAATGTCAGTCTTACCTTTCCATCATAGCGCTTAACTATGAACTGATCCAAACCGAGATCTGAAATGAAAAACAGATGCAATTTTTTCTTGAGATTAAATTAACTGAACCAATCATTATTATATTGGAAAAACATTAAAACATAAATGTATCAGACTAACATAGTTTTTTTTATATAGGATTAATTATTTTCTCAACTGCGGATGTCACTCAAAATGGCTTAAATAATAAAAAAAACATCCAAAAGCCACTAGTGTTCTGAAACATTTTATCATATAAAATTCACCATTTATATAAAGCAAAAAAACATCAGGATGGAGTACATCAATATTTTCAATATAGCCCAGCATTATTATTATGCATATACTGTACTCATAATATATGACCTTAATCTATGGAACAAAATTGCATAATCTCATCATTTGCAATGATGCCACCTCCCCCCCCTAAGCGATTGCCATCTCTCATAGGCTTGAGGTGCAATAATACATCAAGCCCGTCCACTTCATTTCATCGCTCCATATCCCCGGTGAATGATCTCTCAGACATGTTCCCTCTTTCGACTGCTGCTCAGTCATTTGTCACAACCATCGACCATCATCCCGTTGAGTGCCATGTCCAAGCCTAATTTTACTTTTCCGAATAGTCAAGATGATGCCTGCGTGGGTCCTCTGATCCATGTTGATTTTTTATGTTAGCGTAATGTCAACCGTGCACCCATCTTCACTTCTTTGCACAGTTTTCATCTTTTGCTCCATTTTCCAATCATGTTGACTCCCTGCAGCCAATGCTTGAAAGTCACATTTCCTTTGTAATATGAAGTTGTATTGTCATATGGTAATGCACGTATTGTTTTGCTTCTTAAGGATGCCTCAAGTTTGGATCGGACCGCCTCAGGCCCGAATCTTTAGCGTCATATGTCTGCAATGTAACAAACTTTAGTGGTCGATCATTTTTAATTGAAATAGTTAATTTAGAACTTACAATTGAAAACAAAACATTGCTTTTGGATCAAATTACTTTTAGTTGAAGTAAAACATTCATCACTTTGGATGAAAGAATAACCGGGTCACTCCTCATTAATAAAATATCAGCCAGTTTCCCTATCGAGCATGTCCTGTGCTGACAGCAACAAGCAATTAGTATATAATTATATGATGCTCCCTTATTAATGATATCGTTGATTGACCGCTGTTTCACAGAATGCTCAGGATCAGTGGTGCAAAATGCAGACAAAGGTGCATTGTAAAGTTAGAATGTGCAGCTGGCTTTCACCAATAGCCATACAAACAAAAAGCAATTTGCTTGAAAGGATTCCCTCATTCTGCATATTAAAACACGTACATGTTTTAAATAAGAGGTGTAAAGGTGAAGCCCTGCAACAGCTTTCTCACGCCACTGCTAGCAGTAGCGCCTCCACGAGATCAGAATTGGAATCAGAATTTTTATCCTTGAGAAATCCGATGAGCTAAGAAGCTCTTTTTCACAGTTGTCCAGTACGGTTGGGTCTACTTTTCCCACTCACCAAATGTCTTTTAAAGGAGGTGGGAGTACTTAACACTTCATACCACCATGCACAACCTGTCAATCGATTAATTGTGGCACACCAATTCATACTGCTGGGTAAACAGAGGTGGTGGGGTAAGTTAAAAACTTGCACCATTATTTCAATTGCCATGCAACGACCAACCGGACCCATACCCTCTGCATTGCAAAGTCCAGTAACCCTTACGATTACACCACAACAGAGCCATGGCTAAATCATACTTGAAGTGTTTTAAGTATTATATTATAATTACTATTAGTTGGCCTGTTTTTTTAATACTTTTATGACAATATTACCATTCTAAAAAAAAAAATCCAGTTTTAAAATGTTAAGCTGCGCCTACATTTTTAAAATTAATTTGTACATATTCTTAGTTCTTTCGGTAAAGTCACGTTGAAGGGAAACAATAAAATTATAAAATATATAAAAAAACAATAAAAAATTCTCACGACGTTTCGACCATAACACAAACACCTGATGACGACCGTTTGTGTTATGGTCAAAACGTCGTGATAATTTTTTATTGTTTTATATATTTTATTTTATTGTTTCCCTTCAACGTGACTTTACCGAAAGAACTAAGAATATGAATTACTGCAGTCACGAAAGCTTTAAATCAAAATTTAATTTGTACATGTGATGTATTTTTATTTATTGATGGAATGGTATGCTCATGCAAACTTTCCAAGAGGAAACACAAAAAAGCATTAAAAGGTGTATGCTATTTTCTAAGTGCCAAAACATGTCCAAAATAATGGTTGCATTTATATTTTATAAATCAACTAGCTTTACTTCCGGGCTTCGCCCAGGACTTGGATTCACGACGCCCGGCCGCCTTTGGCTCCCCAGTGGCGATGTTCACACACCACACCAGTTACTCGTTTGAGGCTGAGTCGACCTAGGGGAGGCCCAGGACCGGTTCAAATAATTGTCACCGGTGGTGGCCGTGAGCGGGAATCGAACTCGGGTCGCCGGGTTCGTAGCGCGCTAAGCACTACGCATGCGCGGGTCACATGACAGATGTGACGTCACAGCTCACTTGCCGTGCATTATTGAGCCCCCCCCCCCCAAAAAAAAAAATATACCAAAGTCTATTTTTATCATTTTTGCATGGTGTACAGTCTGGAAAGTACCCACATGGCAAATTTCAAGTTTGTTGCATGTCGGGAAGTACTCCAACCATTTTGAACAGACACACAATCACAAATTTCCCTTTTATATATAGAGAGAAGATTATTATGAGCAGGTTGAGTATTTAAAATTCGTTCGAGATTACATATTTGTTTAAATTGCAAGCATTTAAGATAATTCAATGTTGTAATCCATACAAAAAATTGCACCAAGGTTAGGCCCTTGAAAAGTACAATTCCAAGCTAATTCAGTCAAAATCAGTCATGGGGGAAAAGCACTCTGGCATAACCATTCCCTTGGCTCAGATACCTGCTGTTTTGTGTTATATTCAGAAGCCAGAGAGAGCTTTCCGTATTTAAGGCATAGAATTTTAACTACATTGTTTTTCCTTCAGCGATGCAAATGAATTAATCCATGCATTAAGCTTTATAATTTCATAAAAACATTCATCCAACTTTAAATGCTAAAGCAACTCAATGCATTTTTTTATAAGACAAAACAAAGTATTGTTTATTTATAGTATATATAGTTACCTTTATATCTATTCCATTTACATGCTCCTGTTTTCAACATTACAAAACATAAAAATATAATTTCGTTTCATAGTCTAAATGTAACTGTATCTCAAGATGTCACAAACAGTGCAATTGTATGCATCACAGGGACAAAATGGAAGCGAGGGATTTACATTACTAAATTAAAAACGGTGATTCAAGCCACATTACAGACAGGAGAGGGTCATAGGCAGATGAGACTATCTTCACACTGGGAAATGCAGAGACCGCTCACAATTACAAGCGCATTTCAGACAGCAATTTCAGTACCCTCCACCGCTCACTGCTAAAACAAGATTATTGGCGTGACCTTAAAACAAACTGTAACGTTCTAATGACATTGTGCTGGTGGCAGCTCACTTTCAGGCTGCTTCTCGTTGGGTGTAATCGAGCGCACAAAGTCCTGAGGTGTCATGAACACGTCCGACTCGCCGCTCTCATTGTAAATTTTAAGCGTTGCAAAGTAGCGGAAAATTTTATCTGGCGTCGAGAAGGCCCGAATGCGGTTTTCGTACTCGATCACCTGGAAAGAAAGAGGCAAACATCTGACAGTCAATTACTTTTCACACGTAAAATTCACACCAGCAGGTTTTGCCTGTACGGTATACAGAGTTGATAAATAGGCAGAGGACATCACAGAACAGTGTGAATGACTTGCAAAATAATGTAAACCATGCACTTTTTTATTGCTTAAATATAATTGAAGTAAAACATTTCATAAGCCATCGAATCGCAATAGTGCGTGTGTTGTAGATGCATTATGGGCTTAATGTCTGTATTACTATAAACTAAATTGCCAACTTCAATTCGCTGTACGAACATGTTTTAATTAGCTAATACGATAGGTGACAGCTAATTTAGTTTAAAAAATATAAGTACCTTACTGTACTGCCTGTTGTGGAATGCAACTTTTCGGATATGTCTACATGCACAAAGGGGAGTAACAATGTTATGGAAACAGGATAAAATTGCCTTAAGTAGTGTCTCGGCATGATTTGCAATGTGCCAATTCAGCAATGCAACATTGCACATCCTAACGTGTCATATCATTCAGGAACTGTGGTTAACACGCATACTTTGGTCACATGGCAACTGAAATGTGATGTTGTAATACCAATCAATACATCAATATAAAGCAACTGCAGTTGCCTACTATTCCAGAGGCATAAAATTAAACTCTAGCTATATTCAAAGCTATGACATGAATGTGCTTAATATTAGGTGAAGCAAAGTTACTTGATAAATTGGCTAATAAATTAGGACATTTATACACCATTAGATCAAAGTTAAAGACGTTAATGCTATGTGCCCAAACGATACACCATTCAATAATTATTTAAGCCAGGCCTGTAGTAGTAGATTCAAACATTAGCAGGGCACGGTAATGTACCGAATAATTCCACATGTACGTACATACAGTACATGTCCAATTGATATACAGTAACATTGTAGTTCAATCCCCTGCAATTCGACATAGCAGTCAAAACGTGTTGGACAAATCATTTACACCTCTTGATAGTCATGTTACACCTTTCAGGTCTCTTCCCCACGTACAGTACCTCATGTGTGGAACAAAATGTGCTCCATGTGCCTGAATACAATCACATGGATGAATGTATTTTAGAGCCTCCAACTTATATTGCAAGCAACACTCGAGACCAACCGTGTGTAACGGTCGGGCCCTTGAACCCGATTGTTCAATTGTTGTACAGGAAAACATTTCAAGACGCTGTATAAGCCTCTGCTTGTAGAGGCAGGATCAGCATGTATACCGATAATAAATCACAATGCAGCGGAAAGTATCCTGCTTTTATAGGACTTGGCAACAATTATCCCCTTTCACGGGGACAGCGGCGAAGGCAGTGGTTGGCGTGCTGCGTTACGAACCCAGCGACCCGAATTAGATTTCTGGTCACAGGTAACATCAGTGGAGAGTTATCCGAACCGGTCCTGGGCTTATCCCCTTCAACCAGCACTGACCAGAATGGCGAGTTATGGCAAAACAAATATACCATTTTCTGACGTGGCATGTGGAGGCCTTTATCAACCAGTGGATTAATGAAGGGACATTAATAATAATGCCCTGTCACTCAGCTGTTTGCAGCCCGACTATAAAAGAAACATTTTGAGAAGGCATGTGCTTGCTCCAAAACCCATCAAATATGATGTACTTACATAAGGGTGAATGCTTTTCGGTACAAACTACATTTAGGTTAAAATGAGGTCATTGGTGTTATTCAGGAAAGTGCTGTGGCCATAAACAGCAGCTGATCAAAGTGTATTAGGTAGAGCACACAATTGAGTAATTGGTCATTCCAGACAGACCTACATGCTTAGCCAGGTTTTCCTTAGTCAGCACAGACTGAATGAATGACCTCAAAGAGACAGCCAATATACCACGACGCCAGTGGCTCAATACTGCTTTGCTCGTGTGGTTGATAAAAACAAAGCTCTCAATCCCAAAAGAGACGGATTACAACGCACCACGGTTAGGTTGTGCGCAAGTAATCACAGTTTAAATATATAGAGTTCAGGTTTAAAAAATGAAAAATAATGAAAAGCATAAAAAATGTTGTAAATTTAGGCTCACTCTTTTCTTCCCCCCCCCCCCCACAAAGATTTTTGGCCAATTTAGATTGAAGATTTTTTGTTATTTGTGCAAGGCAACAGCGTGTATTAGCTACTTTGAATATCTCAAAAGCTCTCACATCCACAAGAACAGATTCCTCTTGCAATGGATGAGCCGAATATTGTTTATGTTATCGCTTCTATTTTTCATATTAAAAATATAATTGTGTTAGCCTAAAGCAAGCTGTGACAAAAAATCTAAGCCGATAATGATAATGCGCTAATAACCACACGTTTGACACTATGCTGGTAAGCCAGGCATGAACATGCTCTCATTGTTTTAATAAAACAGAAATTACAGTATGCATGTTGTTTACAACTGGCATGCTGTGAGAAGGTTCCAGAAAGTATTAATTTAGGAAATGGCTACACATTTTAATGGTTAAACTTGGGGATATGTTTAGAAATTATAAGTGCCAAATAAATTATTACCCAAGACATCTTCATATTACTGTCTAAAAAATGTGAAAAAAAGGACACGGTCATCTATAAAGAGATTTAAATTACCAAATTTGCTGCTAACATATATTGCTACGACGCTGTCTGCGACAGATGCTCTTTGAATTGTGGGGAAAATTTAAAATGCAATGCATGACTAGAAAAGAACATTGTGTAAAGAGCAGCATCTTTATTTGTTACATTTAATTAATCAGCGAAAGAAAACATTAGCTCAGAATTGGGGCAGTGAAATCGATTTTTGTCACCACAATATATGGGTAATATTGGCACAAACCGTACTGCAATTGTACTTGAGGAATATATGTCCAATGAAAGCCACACATGACAATGAAATTACCTGAGTGGCACACCCCAATCATAAACATGAGGTTTTTTGGGTTAAAAACATATACATTTTAATGTAATTAACTTAATTTGTGGAAAACACTAGCCCTATATTTTAGGCTTTTAATTCTGAAACTTAAAAACTCTTTGGAGCCCACTCAACTTGAGTAATAAATCCTAGTTCTCTCCGTTTATGCACATTCATGTAAATTACCAATTCACTTTGCCGTCACATTTGCATTGTTTTTATTTGATGTACTTACATACCATGGGATTATACTCATGTACCTTACCATACTACTTTATCAAGAGAAGTGCATCATGACCCAATGTCACAGACGAATTTGGCAAGAATGTCTGCAATGTCTAAACTTCCCAACAGCAAGTGTAAACCACTTCATTGCATCGCGACATAAAGCTTTTGTGACTGCAGGAATTCATTCTTTGGGTCTTTCGGTAAAGTCACGTAGAGAGAAAATAACTAAATAACTACTACATTTCGTGATCGAAACGTCGTAGTTGTTATTGTTATTTTCTTTGAACCCAGCTACGTGACTTTACCACAAGACCCAAAGAATGAACTTCATTGCAAACAAGCTGCATGTGGTAAAATACATATTTTCATTTAAACAGCAATTTAAATTCTGTCAGTTTTCAACAGCGTTTTGCATTTAACAGCTAATTCCAAAGAAAATGTTAACAAGTATAAAGCACATACTTACACCTGAAATATTTTGGATGTAGAAATAATTATTTAATATTGAAGCACTACTACACTATTATATATGCATATTCTATGTTTGTTTACTGCAATTGAAATATATTCACATTTTTCTCCTGAAAGTGGCATTTTATTAGTTTTGGAAGGTCAACAGTTTCCATGTTATAAATCATTCTGAACAGCTACGTATAGCAAATATTAGAACGTGTTTATACGTGCATGCCTTTACGATATTCATTTATAACGAAAAACATTTTGATAGAACTCTTCAAACATGTAACCCTCTTTGGGGTAGAAAAACATTCAATCATCTGAACTGCAACAGCTAATACCTATAACCTTGCCAAAAAACAGCACAATCACATTACTGTATTTCACTTTTTTCCGTTTTGGAGAAATGTAATCAGGATCAAATTAATTACTGCAATATAATCTGAACCAATTTAATGAGGGTAGTTTTAGATCAGTTATTCCTACCATTTCTCTAAAGGGTTATCCTAGGGAAGGTATTCAGAAAATGAAAAAAGTCTTAGAAAAATATGGCAACACCATGCAGCTCTAAAAAAAAAAGATTGTGCTTAATTATTCATATCCCTGTAGGACAGTGTTAGGAAGCTGAGGCTTGATTTGAACTTGCAAACCTTGGAACAAAAAAAAGTATTTTCCAACACTCAAGATTATTATACAAATAGTGCACACTTTAAATACAGTAAAAGGGAAACAATGCAGCACTGCAGAAATCTAAAGGCTACCGGTACTGTCACTTCAAACTGTGGTTTGATTTTATAATTAGGGCTTCTATGGTTTCCCCCCCAAGCGGTTTGTGCTGTTACGGTAAAAATAGGACAAGGAGGGCATGCTGCATTAGCCCCTTTCTGGTTCGCCGGTATATTTCACCGTGAGAAGAAAAGGGGGTTTAATAGCTGCAGTGTCTGTAATGAGTGCATTACAGTATCCCGAGGGCTGAATTGAATAGCAGGGAGTCCTGAACCATTTGACCCGATGGAAAAACTGCAGCGCTGACAGGATTCGCTGGTTGAAAGAGGTGAGAAAGAACAGGATTATTTAAAATCAATGTTTTATTTGCTGTAAAAAGCCAGCACTATTTATCCATTATAAAGATAAATCAAATACCTCCATACCTACCTGTCTTTCCTCAGGTCTATTCAAAAGTACAAGTTGGCTCATGTTCTCAACCCACAAGCTTGTTCAGTACAATTTGATATGCAAATAATAAAGTTTAAGATTCTCCATGCACATCTACTGATTAACTGTCTGCAATGATCAATCCACTCCAAGATGTACTGTAATTGGTAGACCTACAAAGCTGGAGAATTGTCGATGACAAACATGTAATGTTTACATTTTAGTTGGAACAGTAATTATGTTTGATTGAAATTGTAATTATTTTTACACGCTTTTATTTAACTCACTGTTGTTGTTGTTGTTGTCGTATCCTTAAATTTTGTAACTCAATTTTAACCCACTTCCCAATGTGGTATCGACTGCAAACTTGGTATACCTATGTCATACTGATGACAATACTATATTCTATCAAAAAAAAGTATTTTTTAACATTCATTTTTATATGTTATGTTTCGGCTTGGGTTTAATTGTCCACGCTTAACTAACGTTGGTTGTAAATCACCACAGTCCCTTACGTTATGGCAAGCTTTGCGGCCACTTCTTGGAGTCGTGGAGTTCTGCCATTACGAGTACGGTACATTTCATTAAAGCATGTTTTTAAAAAAAGTTTTTTAAAAATATTATTACATTGTCTAATGTAAGACACATAAGTAACCAGATAGTGGGTACAAGTTTTATCTGGTTGAACTGAAATTAGTCTCAACATAGCACGTATTTTGTCCTTCCACTTTTATAAGTCATATGATATTTACATGTTAAACGTGCAATAATTTCCCAACACTGTATTGTAACACCAGGAGATGGGATGGTAGTGCTATAGGCATTGCAATGTATTACAAACAAAGTAACCCGAATTTCATTCCGGGCCATGGCTAACCATTGGTGGCAAATTATATCTGAACCAGTCTGAGTGACCCCCAGCAGCCACCCACACTGACAAGCAGGGTCAAATATGGTTCAAAAAAAGAACCCATGACCAACACGAAGTAGAGATGCCTTCACCCAATACTGGACTGTTATGATATTCTATTTTAACAGAGCATCATGATAACATTCATAAGATCCTCATGAACAGACAACTGTACTCCAATTTCACCGTTCCTGCTACAATAGGGTAATGATAAATGGGACGATTACTGATAGCGAAAGAACAACATGCAAATGAGATCGGGGAGTTGAATATAATGAGCTTTTCCCCATACATCTTCAGTAAAATGAGGTTGCATAAAGTAATGAAACTGGTGAATGCTTGTCACAACTAATGCTTCACATTTAATAGTGTCCCTGTGGGGCTTACAGGTCAACCGATTTTAGGACACATACTATCTGTGCTCATGAGAAATATATCAATAACCCAAGTGCAGCCAACACAATTTTTCTCACACAGCGTGATAGATGGTCACACGTTTATGTAAACATATTAATCCACAAAATGATCACCTCGAGCACAACATTTTAAACGCAAAAGAATATGAAATGGCAAATATCTGTGTTAAAAGGATTTGAATAAACCGCACGCAGCTAGCACTGTGTGACGGATTGTTGCACGCTTGCATAATTAACTAATCAACAAAATGATCATTTTCACCTTGAGTGTAAAATTGAATCAATTAAATATCAAAACCAACTGATGTTAAACATAATTAAAACCCATATATTTACACGGCTTCATATACTGTATACATCTTAAACCTGTGATGCAGAAATTTAATCGAGAATGTCTACTGCTTGGAAAAATAATTTTAGATAGAGTATAGGGAAATTGGTCTATCAATATTTTATAAAAATTTTATGATCAAATCAGTTCCTGCAACACCACATTTGCAAGCTGCTCGGAGCTGTGGCATATGGACAAAAGGGTTCTATGAATATACATATTTTAGTTGCCACCTTTCACATGGTAGCTGAATGTGATTGCACTCATAAACTAAAATAAGCACTTTGCATATACAAAACACGATATCCCATTGCACTGGTGGGTTTTTATAGAGAACAAAATCATATTCGACCTACCCTGCGATCCCTGAAGCCAACCTTCTGTTTTTTCTTCTTGCAATCTTCCTTTTGCTCTGCATCGCTTGATTCGCTCTCTTGGTCCGAAGTCTCAATCGCTCCATTTTTCTCAGTTTTTTCCTTCACTGAACCCTCGGCCTCAACACGCACACTGAGCCATGCACAGCAAGAGGGCAACAACCACAATGCTGATGAATGCCCCATCACAGTCAAGTTAATAGGTTAAGACGTGGTTTCTCAAATGCCATGTTTTGTATCCCATCATGCTGCAAGATTTCAGTGGAATGTGTAACCACTTAAAATCTATTTTGAATGGAGAACATTGGTGAATGTGGACAGGTTGACTGCAGTGGGGGGGGGGGTACTGCAAGAATGAAATTTGATGATTCCCTGACCTACTTTATGTCCACAGGACTAAGGGGGGGGGTATCGTCATCACACTCTCCAGGATTGTTTTCAATGTTCCACAGTGTGATTTGATAAATGAGAAGTCAAAACAGCATGGCTCCGTGTACTGTATTGCCTTTTTAGGTGCACCCTGCTTCGTTTTTTCTGGCACCATGCCCTTTGTTCTCATCTCCACGTGTGAATAATGGGAGGAACTACTCCCAACCGTACCAAGCGCCCTTTTGTGTGCCATCTATCCTGCATGTTTTTTTCCCTGCAGGAAACACAGTTTTATATAAACTCGAGGATACAGCTGGTGCCAACCCGTTCGACCACTCCTGTAATGCAACAAAAAATTAAAACATGGAACATTTTAAAATTTTGCACGACAGAACTGTTATTTCCAAAATATTTGGTGAAGAATCTGTGTCACTTATTTTTTGGTAGGTATGAACTAAAATCAATACCAACAAGGTTAAAATGATTATGTGAGTGTTTAAAATTCTGCTTCTCAACACGATTGCATCACATTATCTGCAGGAGAGACTAAATTACACAAAACCATTGATGTACAAAAGTTATAATTGTTATGTTTGACCATTCAACCTAATATCAAACAACTTATGTATAGAGCAGATCTATAACTATTTACCCTCCCAGCAAATCGTATCGCTGCAGAGGTCATGCAATCTATTACATTCCACATATGAAAATATTATTTCGGATTCTTACACATGGGATTGATGGATGTATCATGAGCTTACGAATCGATAGGCACATCTTTATAGCTCTAATATGCAGCAGAAGCTGGATATAAGCTCAACTACTATAAGCAACACATGCTTACATTACACTGGTGGCAGAAAAGCCAAGGGAAACTTCTGAAAGAGCACACTTCACAGTTAAAGCGTATCCTGCTTTGCTCCCAAGGGGTGTCGTTATATCCAGCATCCACTGTATCGCCCAAATATACGGGGTCTTAAACAACATAACAATTCACGGAATGTTCTGAAAATCTAACGGTTAAAAGTTTTTTTCTTTCTAAGGTCAGGAGGAGCTTCATTTGTATACTCCATCCTTATGCGCTGCAACTAAAATACGCCAAGCTGATGACAACACACTCGGCAAGAATGGAAATGCTGTAGTGGGTGGGGCTCAGCTGAGCCATCGTGATGTATAAATTGACACAAGCCTGGTGCCCGCCCGCCCGCACGCCGATTACTCCTTGAATATGAATTAAACGTGAACGCTATGTCTCTATTAAACATTAAGTTACAACTATGAAAGTTGAGAGGACACAAGTATGACCAAGTTGAAAATGAGGCTGAGACCTAGTTGAGATAAAGTTTGACTTAATGCCTTATTCACAAAGCAGTCTTGTCATCATGAACAGCACTGGCAGTGTTCTATTTGCTGCTGGATGAAGGCCTCCTCACACCATCTCCTTCCGTCAGGTCCTGGAATGCCACAATCCATCTGACTCATCACTCCACCTCTGCGTCCAATACTGTGTTCTCCTAACATGCTTAATTTTGTCTCCATTTATATGCATGCCTTTGTTTCCCAAAAACAATTGAGGTAAAACATCTTGTGTTATTTTGAATAACCTTTACCAAAGCACGTTTTTTCTTGTTCGACTCAATTTCTCACAAGAATTCTGCTAATTTCTTCATGTCATCTGCATACAGCCGTTCCATTTTTTTATATAAATGGCTGCATTATATCAAAACACATTTTATTTCTTACTTGGTTTGTGAGAGCTTAGTTGGCCGCATTAGTTTTCACTCATTGTAATGCATTTACATAGCCTATGAAGCTAAAATGGTAAAGAAACACTTCCTACAATTATTTAAGATAGTCTTTTTTAAATGCAAGAAAACACTGACGCATCATTCCATGAATGCGGTTTAATCTAATTTAACATTTAGTAAAGAAGTCCAGTAGTTTGGCTCCAACAACGTGTCCTGTTTCTTTGGTAATTTTCACAGTTGTATTATCTGGTCCAGGAGCTTTCCTAGTTTTAATGCTCTAAAGGATCATTCACTTCGAGTGTGATATCTGGAACTTCAATATCAAGTTTGATTTGTTTTTTTGCTATCGCGATGTGCAAAAATTTACTCCACTAATTTTAAGATTCTATGCTGATCATTTGTTATCCAAATTCATCCCTAAGTGCTATTATTAATATATTTCAAATCAATCTCCTTTTTTACTGCTTTCATGTTCCCATGGTTCACTATATCTTTAATAATTTCTGTGTTACATTCTCCAATTTCTCATCTCATTCTTTCCAAAATGATACTAAAAAGTTCTGTATATTCATTTTTTTGTGAAGCATATCCAGCTTGCATATTTTTGTCCTCAGAATGTCTTGTGGCTTCAGGTAATTAATTTGTTTTTGCGTTTAACACTTCCTCTAACTTTCAATGCATTATCCATTGCTGTGCTAATTATATAATTAAGTACTGACATTAATTTAATGAGTTTGACTCTGGGTATTTTAATGTACTGCATAGTTTATCTGAAATTGTTTTATTTGAATTCTCTCGTTTTTTACTGTACAGCAATTAGCTTTGTCCCCTCTTTGGTTATGTTGAAATGCCACCTTGCATCACACCAGCCTGTGATCCCTGTGTGGATGCTATATACATTCAAGTTGTGTTGTTTAAATCGAAATTGTATCAGAGGTCAAGTTGACTAATTACACTGGTCTACAATTTTTTAGACGTCTGCTTCAGAGATTAAATGTGCTGTTTATTATGGATTTTGATGTGCTGAATTCAAATATACTGACAAATGAGAGAGCACGACACTGTATGATTTCTAGAGCTGATATGGTGCTATTTGTTCAGCAGAGGGATGCAAGCCTAGTTATCATTGCATCATCCATGACTTCTAGGAATAACATGATGCAATTCATATCATGTATAGTTCAAATTGTATCATTCATTGTTTTGGTTTAACACGTAGGCTTTCGCGACCAATATTATTCATAATAAAGGTTTTTAGGTTAGATCCCGTTATTTATTAATGCGTTGTAACCCTCCACCACCCGACACGGCCAATCAGCAAAAAAAGTGTCACGTTGACAAAAGACAAATAGTTCACTACTTTAGCCCACCGGTGTGTTGAAGAGTGAATCCCAACATTTACAGTTTGAGTACGACGTTTCGCTGGTAATTACATCCAGCATCATCGGGCAATTCGCCAGAATGGTAAAGCCCTCACTTGCTCCCGGTCTTAAATAGAGCAGCAGGGTGATGTCATCATTTAACTCATTTCAGGTGCAGTGATTTGAGGCTGAGGGGGGTGTATTATAATTATATAATCGATTGGTAATCAGTCAATGGTTATGATTAGTAATGAGTTGTAGATTAGTAATTCGTTGTAATGTGTTATTGTGATTATATGCTACGTTAGTAATCCGTTAATTAGTATGTGTTTCCCCTATAAGGAATTGTAATATGTATTATTTAATAATACGCTTCCAAGCCGCACTAAACCTGTAGCTGTCAGAGAGATTAAAGTTATTTCTATTCCTCTCAATTTTAATGGATTCTCTAATTAGTCTTTGCCAGTAATAATCAGTTTTAGACAACACTTCAACGTTATCAAAATCAATTGAGTGTCCTTGTTGACAAGCATGTTCTGCCACTGCCGACAGTTGTGTTTGAGATAATTTAATATTTCTTTGATGTTCTTTTAGTCTTATGCTGATGTTACGTCCCGTCTGTTCAATATAGCATCTGCGACATAAACAATTAATCCGATATACACCTTCTGTTGATAATTTAGGTAATGCGTGTTTAGTGCAAGATACTAGTTTTTGAATTTTGTGTACTGTACCAAATCTTACTGTAATGTTTTGCTTTTGCAAAACACGGGCTAATTTGTCAGTTACTCCTGAGATATAAGAGCACTTGCCTCGAGCACATTAAAACCATCTTTTTGGTTTAGATATGTGGATGACACTTTGGTTGTCTGGCCACATGGTAAAGATACACTTAATGATTTTCTAAATCATCTCAATGCACAAAACCCAGCCATCCAGTTCACCATGGAAATGGAGGTGAATGACACACTCCCGTTCCTAGATATTTTGCTTGGACATGGCCTAAACGGTAAAATAACACACAGCGTTTACAGAAAGCAAACGCACACTGATGCCTATCTGAATGCAGATTCGCATCATCATCCAGCTCAGAAATCCTCTCTTATCAAGACGCTCATACATCGGGCTAAAACAGTGTCAGATGGTGAAAGTCTAGTGAGAGAGATCAAACACGTTAAAGAAGCACGACAGAATGGCTACAATAATGCTCAAATTAACAGAGCACTGAATGCCAAATCACGATCGCAAAGCAATACTGCTGAAAGCGATCAGATTGTTAAAACAATAAAAAATCCATATATCTCAGGAGTAACTGACAAATTAGCCCGTGTTTTGCAAAAGCAAAACATTACAGTAAGATTTGGTACAGTACACAAAATTAAAAAAAACTAGTATCTTGCACTAAAGACGCATTACCTAAATAATCAACAGAAGGTGTATATCAGATGAACTGTTTATGTGGCAGATGCTATATTGGACAGACGGGACGTAACATCAGCATAAGACTAAAATAACATCAAAGAAATATTAAATTCTCAAACACAACTGTCGGCAGTGGCAGAACATGCTTGTCAACAAGGACACTCAATTGATTTTGATAACGTTGAAGTGTTGTGTAAAACTCATTATTACTGGCAAAGACTAATTAGAGAATCCATTGAAATTGAGAGGAATAGAAATAACTTTAATAGCTCTGACAGCTACAGGCTTAGTGTGGCTTGGAAGCGTATTATTAAATACATATTACAATTCCTTATAGGGGAAACACATACTAATTAATGGATTACTAACGTAGCATATAATCACAATAACACACATTACAACTAATTACTAATCTACAACTCATTACTAATCATAACCATTGACTGATTACCAATCGATTATATAATTATAATACCCCCCCCCTCCGCCTCAAATCACTGCACCTGAAATGAGTTAAATGATGACGTCACCCTGCTGCTCTATTTAAGACCGGGAGCAAGCGAGGGCTTTACCATTCTGGCGAATTGCCCGATGATGCTGGATGTAATTACCAGCGAAACGTCGTACTCAAACTGTAAATGTTGTGGATTCACTCTTCAACACACCGGTGGGCTAAAGTAGTGAACTATTTGTCTTTTGTCAACGTGACACTTTTTTGCTGATTGGCCGTGTCGGGTGGTGGAGGGTTACGACACATTTATAAATAACGCGATCTAACCCAAAAACCTTTATTATGAATTCATTGTTTTGCTCAAAAAGCAAGTACTGTCCAAACCCAGTCATAGATGTATTCAAAGATCCAGTCAAAAATCTATTTGTCATTTCTGGTTTAAATTGAGATCCCTACCCTTTATAACTCACTTATCCTCCGTCATTCCCAAGTCAAGGGTCGTATGTATTGACTCAGAAGCATATCTTGAAAACTAGAGCCAATCAACAATTTTAAGCATCATTTTTATTCTCAGTGACCCATAATTAGTAAAGTTGGACTACACTTATTTCAGAAGCATTTTGGCTGTAGACCAGTGTTATGGGAGGTGTGGGATTCTTAGACCACCAACAAATATGTAGTTTTGGACAAAGAAGCAATACAAACTACTGTGTTTATATCATACACGTCTTATAAAGACTAAGTTAAATTGGTTAACTGTATTTAAATCCAATCTCCAGAATGTTTTAATCACATACCTACCAATGGAATCTCTTATAGATATTAAGGATTGTTGAAAGAATAATACCCTCTTGCGTAAAAAATGTTGGGTTTTAATGGACTGCAGCAGACCCCAGTATGTGTAATAATTCATAAGGATTGACTGTTGGGCTCATCATGTTTCTAGAATGCCAGGTAGGATGATCCCGAGTGTCACATTACATGGCAAATCGAAGAAAAAAAATTGTCAGTACAAACGAGAAAAGAACAGGGTTGTGTTGGCAGTGCCAGGCAAGTGGGAATCATTCAACAGCTATGCAAGAAAATAGTATAAGCCTCTGGCTGCACACAACTCACAATATGCAAATGGTGCATTAAATATATTTCCAGGATACAGTAAAGTTAATTTTGTTTTGTCTAACAGTGCTCAACAACGATCTTTGACAAGAGGCAATTCCTTAGTATTTTCTGACATGACTTTACCTCCCAAGACAACACTATAAATATAAATACATACAACAATATATATTTCATATGCATGGTTTACACACAAACTCACTACAGGACCATTTAATAAGCAACACACCACTTATAGGACATGTCACGAGGTATAGCACAGTGGCCCTGTTGACAGTGTGTACTCGTTTTCACACGGGACCGCTTTGAAAATGCATTTCAAAACACAACAAAGCGCACACACACACACATCCACGACATAGAAGTTATTTTCAGTCTACGGTAATTAAACATTTGCTATGAAAGAGTGCTAGTGTTGTCCAAAATGGCATATACATGATAGTTAAAATTTAACAATCCCCATATTGTTAGTCTTAGGTTTGGTTTAGCTAGTGTAATCATGTCAAGTTCAATCGATTAATTGATAAAAACAAAAATTATTGTGCTCACGATACGTGTATTATATCATGCCTGTATCAAGTCATTCTCAAATTCAATTCAAGGACATGTTAATTATATACAGTGAGGGAAAAAAGTATTTGATCCCCTGCCGATTTTGTACGTTTGCCCACTGACAAGGAAATGATCAGTCTATAATTGTAATGGTAGGTTTATTTAAACAGTGAGAGACAGAATAACAACAAAATCCAGAAAAACGCATGTCAAAAATGTTATAAATTGATTTGCATTTTAATGAGGGAAATAAGTATTTGACCCCCTCTCAAGCAGAAAGATTTCTGGCTCCCAGGTGTCTTTTATAAGGTAACGAGCTGAGAGTAGGAGCAGACTCTTAAAGGGAGTGCTCCTAATCTCAGCTTGTTACCTGTATAAAAGACACCTGTCCACAGAAGCAATCAATCAATCAGATTCCAAACTCTCCACCATGGCCAAGACCAAAGAGCTCTCCAAGCATGTCAGGGACAAGATTGTAGATCTACACAAGGCTGGAATGGGCTACAAGACCATTGCCAAGCAGCTTGGTGAGAAGGTGACAACACTTGGTGCGAATTATTCGCAAATGGAAGAAACACAAAAGAACTGTCAATCTCCCTCGGCCTGGGGCTGCATGCAAGATCTCACCTCGTGGAGTTGCAATGATCATGAGAACGGTGAGGAATCATCCCAGAACTACACGGGAGAATCTTGTCAATGATCAAGGCAGCGGGGACCATAGTCACCAAGAAAACAATTGGTAACACACTACACCGTGAAGGACTGAAATCCTGCAGCGCCCACAAGGTCACCCTGCTCAAGAAAGCACATATACATGCCCGTCTGAAGTTTGCCAATGAACATCTGAATGATTCAAAAGACAACTGGGTGAAAGTGTTGTGGTCAGATGAGACCAAAATGGAGCTTTTTGGCATCAACTCAACTCGCCGTGTTTGGAGGAGGAGGAATGCTGCCTATGACCCCAAGAACACCATCCCCACCGTAAAACATGGAGGTGGAAACATTATGCTTTGGGGGTGTTTTCCTGCGAAGGGGACAGGACAACTTCACCGCATCAAAGGGACGATGGACGGGGCCATGTACCGTCAAAATCTTGGGTGAGAACCACTTTCCCTCAGCCAGGGCATTGAAAATGGGTCGTGGATGGGTATTCCAACATGACAATGACCAAAAACACACGGCCAAGGCAACAAAGGAGTGGCTCAAGAAGAAGCACATGAAGGTCCTGGAGTGGCCTAGCCAGTCTCCAGACCTTAATCCCATAGAAAATCTGTGGAAGGTGCTGAAGGTTCGAGTTGCCAAACGTCAGCCTCGAAATCTTAATGACTTGGAGAAGATCTGCAAAGAGGAGTGGGACAAAATCCCTCCTGAGATGTGTGCAAACCTGGTGGCCAAATACAAGAAACGTCTGACATCTGTGATTGCCAACAAGGGTTTTGCCACCAAGTACTAAGTCATGTTTTGCAGAGGGGTCAAATACTTGTTTTCCTCATTAAAATGCAAATCAATTTATAACATTTTTGACATGCAGTTTGCTGGATTTTTGTGTTGTTATTCTGTCTCTCACTGTTCAAATAAACCTACCATTAAAATTATAGACTGATCATTTCTTTGTCAGTGGGCAAATGTACAAAATCAGCAAGGGAATAAATACTTTTTTCCCTCACTGTATGAGATCAGGCACTGGGGAATTTGGCCATTGCCTGAAATTTGGTGCAGTGTTTCAAGCTTTACAACAAAAAAAAACACACAAACATAACAGCTTACTGCTTCCATATGAGGGCAGTAGACAGTGAAGCAGCTGTAGCTCCAAGCGTCGCAGCAACCAATATCCTGCGCACATGAGGCTGCCCCTCCTGCATGCTGTGCTGGCACGTGTAACCACGTATAGCACATGGCAGGACCCGCAAGGCATGGTACACGCGGAGCCTCCACATCGCCATCACCTTGGGAGAGACACAATCACACGGCAGATGTCTTTTGTTAATTCAAGTGACCTATAGTTGGCCCAGCCAGGTGTTGCAATGCTTTCAAAAGATACAGGGTAAAGGCGCAACCCCGTCATTATTTCCCCCTCACCACGCCCGACAGGAGGACCTCCACTCGAGCGGGCTCTAGAAGAGCCTTTCTGGAGGGCATTAGGCTTACCCTTCCACGCTGGCCAGACGTCTTGGAAGAGGTGGCAATACCCACACTTAACCCTCCCACACAATCCTTCCCAATAGATTCAGCTATGGTGTACCCATTTGTACTGCTTGGTGGACTGAGGAGGGGTGGGGTTTGAGTAATGTGCCCATTGTTCCGATGGCCGTGTCAGGAAATTGAATTGAACCTGCGACTTCTAGATTGCAAGTCTAGTCTTCTAACCATTACACCAAGGCAGTATCTTCTCCTTTCATATATAGCATTTAAAAAATCTACTCCATACTGACCAATTAAGCACGCAAATGTAGTATTTGTGCGTGGTGTAACTGTAATTCTATACAGAAGTTCACATATCGGACTTTTTTACATATCCCCACTGAGTTGGATGTGCGACATTGTACAGTATAGAACAAATAACTTTCAAACTAATGCCCCATGGCTCCAGCTCAATGGAGAACAACACATTAGAAGCCAGAACAAGTCAATAGCAACGGTTTTAAAACCAGTGCATTAGATTATGCCACAGCATATGGCAAACAACAGTTGTAAATACCTCCACAACTTAAAAAAAATGTTGAGAGATTTAGTGTTATGCATTTGCTAGTGTATGTGGTCTTGTAATTTGCAGAGCTGGACAATTCCCAGAAGGTACCCCCAATTTCATGATCTAGTGAGGTGTTGAAGTGAGCATTGACAAGGACGTAACCATAGACACAGATTCCCTGTAGAATTGAGTGTGCAGCCACTGGCTGTAAATACGTGTTGGTCATGACGGTAGCTTGGTACTTGCTCTAAATGAAGTTTATCATGTTATAGCAATTATGACACTATTGCCTATGCCTCCCCATTATCCGTCTGTGTTTACAGATACATTTTCTGATTCAAATATAAATACCGTAATAGCCTTTGTCCACCCCGGAAACATTAAGGGAGTATTGGGATGTTTGGCCAATTCCATTAATGAGTGTTTGGCATAAGGGGAGAAACAAACAATGCTCAATACTGATAAATTATAGAATATATTGCTCTCCTGTCAGTGTCTAGGCACTTCACGATCCAAACTACTAAGTCCAGTATTCCCAGGCAGTCTCTCATCCAGTACAAAGTTCAACCCTGCTTACCTTCCAAAATCAGACAATATTTTGCACATTCAAGGTGACTGGTCATACACACATCTATTCATTCGGAAAAAAGAAATTAGTAATAGATTACCACCCCATGTCAATCAACCGCTGGATAAAGGCAACCCAGGCACGTTGGTCAGTATGGTTCGGCAAAATTCTAGAATTACATTTTTGAAAATCCTGATGTAAAACACCAAAGGTGTCTTGATATCAGCACAACTGTCTAACATTGTATTATACTGTATTTACCAAAAAAATACCAACTGCCCTGCTGTATTCAAACACTTTTGTGAGCTAGAACCTACAATCTCACAATATACTATTGCACTCAACGAATTGACAATTAATGTACACTTAACGTTTACCAGCTAAACCGAGTTCAAACCAGCACTAATCTACTAAAAATGTGCTTGTGCGTGCCTGTCCTATAAGTACTCTCCTGGCAATCATGCATTATTTATTTAATAATGCAGTCCTTTATTTGACCACATGATAGCCTTAGAATACATATGTAGTGATCGACTCAGAGACACTAGGAGTAGGAGGCGCTCACTCTATTTATTAACAGCCTTCACAGTTCACAAGAGGTAACTACAGCTCCCAGTCAGGACAGCTGGCAGGCTGCCTGACTGACGACGCCGAGAAGGTGAAGACATAGATGGCGGTGAAGACGTAGATGGCGGCGAAGACTCAAGCGGCACGATGGGATCCCACTCCAGGCAACAGCCCCGAGCCTTTGCTCGGGGTCCCCCTTTTATCCTTCCAGCGTGGCCTCGCTCTGCCCCAGTCACGCCCCCCCCCCCCCCCTTAGAACCTACCAGCGGGTTCCCGGGCTTCCCTCACGTGCCTCCTTTGTAACCTTTCCTCTACATCCCTCTCTCTGGCTTATCACGTGACCTGCTGTCAGACAGGGTTGCAGCAACTGCAGATCCCCTTCTCTGCCAACAACCAGCGCTATGCTATGTAGTGACCCATTCCATGTCACTACACATATATATTATTTAAAAAGAGGACCTTCAGAGATCACCCAACATATCAAGGGAAAAAGAGACAAAATAAGAATGCAATTTTACAAGAGAATGGAGACAATAAAACGTGGCATTTTCTAAAATATATGAGATCAAAACAAATGTTGCAAACACATTGAAAATAAACTTTATAAAGGTTGTGGCCGTTATGCAATGGCTTACAAGTGCCGAGATTGATGAAAGCATATGAATCATCACTGTCGAGGTGCTTAGGACATAACACATCTATAAACAAAATAAATGTAATTTCAAAACACGTGCGACTGCACGTATCATGATGGAGTGGTTGGAGGTCAAACAGTGTTAAGATAACAAAAGGGGTTCCACAGGGTTCCATCCTCGGCCCCCTCTTGTTCTCTCTTTATGTCAATGACTTGGGCACCGACTAGGATCATTCCAGGGTAAATCTTTTTGCAGATGACACGATACTGATTACTGCTGGCCGCTCTATGGATGACGTGATTGCTAAGCTCCAGGGTGATTTCAACAAACTACAACATCAGCTAGTTGCTCTTAAACTAGTCCTGAATACCTCCAAAACCAAGGTGCTATGCTTCTCACCAGGACTAAAGCAGGAAGTTATTTTTCCCCAATTACCTTCCTTAAATAATTATCAAATAGAGCAAGTCAAGATCTATAAGTATCTTGGGGTCATCCTGGATTCAAAACTGAATTTTGAAGATCACATTGATTATATTGGTAAAAAGACAAATATAAAAATTGGTTTTCTGTATCGACACAAGCACTGCTTCCCCCCAATATTCCGTTTGGAATTGATAAAAGCTACCATACTGCCTCTACTTGACTACTGTGACATCGTGTATAAATCAGCCCCAAGTACTGTACTGAAGAAGCTTGATTCCATCTATCACTCGGCCTTAAGATTTACATTGAACTGCTCATATAGGACTCACCACTGTGATCTCTACATTGGGTCAAACTTAACATCTCTTAATGTTCGACGGCTTGTGCACCAGATCTTATTTATTCACGATGTACTTACAAAAAAATCCGCAGACTACCTGCTGGATCTCCTCTCTGTTACAAAGAACAAATTTGACCTCAGGTCTTCGCTCATTTACCAGCTTCACATTCCCTATTACCGTACAAAAACCGGAGGAAGGGCCTTTGCTATTGATGCCCCCAGGGTCTGGAATGCTATTGCCAATAAACTGCAACTTGAATCACTACCTACGAAATCTTCACTCAAAACTGCTCTCGAGGAGTTGTACACCCCTAGCTGCCACTGCTATTCAGTGGCCTAAAATATGGCTCTAGGGTTTGGTGTTACATGTTATTTATGTAGTTTATTGTAAAAAATTCGGTCAGTCCCTATGATCACTGTTACATTGCATTTATGGCTTTTATTTTGGTGATTTCGAAAACGTGATGGCCTTAATCTTAGTTGTCTTGTGGTTGTTGTTTGACTTGCATCCCACTGGGATTTTTGCACACAGCGTTGGTGTACGGTGCTATTTCAGGAATATTTTGATGTTTTTTTCCTGGATTTTGTTTGCACAGTCACATAATCACTTTAAGATGTTTTTCTTGTTCATGTTTTTGTTTGTTGCGGTTGCACCCGATTCAAGAGCTGAATGGCTCACAGGGCTATACCAAATAAATGGAACTATGGAGTGGGCCCCACGAGCCCAATTGAACACTGTCCATTATTTGTCAAATTTCTCACAGTAGCCTAGCTTTTAACTCTCTGATCGTCATCAGGCATAATAAATCCACTGCTGGATGAAAGCCTTCTCCAGCCGCCTTCACCTCTCACGAGTCTGCGATGGCAACATTCCAACCAGAACCTGCACAATTAACTGATCGAATCACTCCAAGCTTTACAAAACGTCATCATAAAAATGCACATCACAGCACTGTGCATTACGTTTGCGAAGTGTTTCAGGTGATAATGGCCATATAAAAACTGTACCAATAACGTTGAGTTTATGGGGGTTTGAATTCTGGTTTCCGGGCAACTTGGGTTAATCCAGCAGGGAATATTAGTTATACGAGTCCATATAACGTTATATAATCAACATGTCATTATAGTTGTATATTGGCCAATAACAGTACGGTACATCTTCTTTGGTTCTTTCGGTAAAGTCACGTAGAATGAGAATAAAATAATAAATTGATAAAATAAAATAACACAATAATATTCTCACGACGTTTCGGCCACAACACAAGCGGCCTTCATCAGGTGAAGGGGGCGAGACTGTCTGGTAGGACAGCGCTAGGACAGTGCTGAGAATATTATTGTGTCATTTTATTTTATCAATTTATTATTTTATTCTCATTCTACGTGACTTTACCGAAAGAACCAAAGAAGATGAATCATTGCAGTCACGAAAGCTTTAAATCGAAATTTACCAGTGCGGTACTGTATGAAATGTATGAACATCAGTCAATACAGATCACACAGCAGGCCAGATTGCCTCTCGGAGGCGCTCTTTACAGCCCTCTAATCCGATTCGATCGCGAAAGCCCTTCGGCGAGCAGTGGAGCGAGCACGCAATTGCAGGGCTGCCCCTTTAACCTACATTCATCCATCATCATCACAATCCATGCAGATAGCCCGTGGGTAGTCCACTGCACATTTTGTCATTAGTTTCCACTTTCCTCCGACTTGTGCCAATCTGCTCAAGTAGTGCGCACATCTTCCTGGCACCAATCTCTTACGTCGTGCGGGAGTTTACCTCCCTTACCTCTACAGTAAAGGAGATAGCCCAAATGCGGTACCACTAGAATTCATACTAACGCTTATTATAAGTTGGTAACAAGTTCAATGCTACCAGCATACATCAACACACGCGCGAAGCCAAACGCAAGTAACGCTGTACAGTACAACAGCGTCAATATGCACCGCTGCATTTGACTTTACGCGCCTAACGAGGACTTTCCCGGCTGTGATCGGGCCTTACATGACACACAATATATATACACACACAATACACGCGGATACAACGAATCGATTGAAGTAATCCACACACCTGATGTGAAACATCGCGGTTTTACTCTCGGGCGCCAACGACCGCGAAGCGATTCCCGGAGCTGGGAGTGAAAACTAATGCCCGCGCCGTAGACTGCTAAAACGAAAGGACGGCAATGGTGCGACACGAAGCATCTGTGAAGTTTTTGTTGTTGCTGACAAAACTATATACCGTATCTCTCTCTCTCTCTCAAATTCTTACCGTAGCCGAGGTGCGGATGGGAGTTGTTTCCACTGTAATTCCGTTTGCGTGAGGCGCGCATGCGCAGTTGCGGCTACGCGACGCCACTTGAGCGCGCGCGGGGGTGGGGGCTGCAGGTGGGGGGAGGGGGGATCGCGAGTGGTGGCTGCGGGGTGTGGCGACGGGGGCTTCCTCCCCCCCTCACCCGGTGGGGGCTGCCCCGCCCCCTCCCCGGTGGGGGCTTTCGTTGATTGGGATCCCAAATTCTCAAACAATGCCAAAAAAACACATTTTCTGTTGTGATGGAAATGTATTTTCTCTCTCTCTCGTCATTTACAGATTTCATCGATGGCAGATTCTGCAACAGACCTGCACTCTACAACATAGATGAACAAACAACATGTCTCATTCATATATCTGTCTCGCTATATAAAATGTAAAACATTTTTTTTTACACAACCCATCGGCCCAACGGCCTTCTGGGAGTGAATAATTTCAGCAGTACTGGTTAGTAATGTATAAGCATACGGTGTCTCGTCAACAGTGCCGGTGAACTGCCAGATGTTATATGCAAAAACCCTCTCAGATATCGGACATAGTTTGATGACAATAGGTGAGGTAGTCTATGGGCCAGGTTAATCGTTCTTGGGTCAGATAGTCTATGGCACACATAGTAATTGGACATTCTTTGGCAAGATATCCTATCTATGGCAGTGGTTCCCAATCTGAAATTCACATATCCGTAGTGGTTTTCAGTGCCAAGGGAAGTGCACAGCGAACTCTTGCAGATACAACACTGTACTATAGTTTAGAGTAATGCAGTTTTACTTTTGATCATGTTATTGGTACATTATGGTCCGTATTTATTTTTTCTAGGCTTGATAGTGGTAACTTTTTTTTTACTGTCATTGTATATCGGTCCAGAAAGGTTGGGAACGACTGATGTGTATATACGACAGATAATTATTGGCATTAAAAATAGATATACTGTGGTCCAGATAGTCATTGGGCCACATGGTCACATGGGTTAGATTATCCTTCGGTAAGATAGTGCCAGATCATAATTATGTTCAAGCCTTGGTGCAAAACTTTAGTGGATACTAAAATAAACAAACGTGGGGTTGTCTCTGCTTGTAGAAATACAGTACATTTTTGAAAGCGCATTAGTCCATGTTTTTTTTATTTTGAAGACAAACAGTATTTTGTACTACAATCATCATTAAAGTCTTATTTATATGTATAATCCATAGTTTTCAACAATAGTATCAGTTTTTTTTTATTGATGCTAGGCATGTAGAGATGCATCAGTTTGTCAACTGAATCTCACGCTCACAATGCATTGAATTGTGCACGTGAGAGTGAAATCTGATTGAGGCAAATGTTATTTAACTGAGAGGCGAATGTTACATTTAGGACAACGGAGTTGAAAAACAACCGTACAAGCAAGTAAAATCTAAAATCAATACGAAAATAGTAACAAAAAACTATGTTACTATTTGTTACTATATATAAAAAAAAGAATCCACACCAAAATCGCGGCAATTCATTACTCCTTTGCGGGAATGAATTGCTATGTGCTGGCTGGATACCGATCTTAGTCTATGAAATTTAACTTCTGTACACGGAAGTGATAACCTACCACTCTTTTTTCTAAAAGGATGTCACATCACTTTTATTAGTTAGGTATATAAATTGCAACTGTAAAAGTTTTTGTCACAGCAGATGTTATCATCTGGTCTGAGCCCAAGCACTTATTCATTATGATTTAATTCGTATTTCACTCCTCGGTTGGTGCTACTGGTTGGTGCGGTGTGCTGTATTTTTTAAAAATCTGCATCCGTAAAACCCTAACATTTGTGTTGCGATGCCCGTTACACGAACGTACAAGTATTGAATGAGGAATGTATCAAGATGCAGGGGATGGGAAGCTAAACACTGCACAATACACGTATGGTATATTTAACATTAAATTTTTAGTACAGTAGCAGTTGTTACAGTACATTAACATGCCCTGCTTGTTTTGCCCCAAAACACGCAATGCAAAATTACATACACAAAACACATTCATATCGGTTATAAAATAAACATTAACAATTAGTGTAATACAGTACTGTGGTAAGGCTGAAATACTGAGTGATATTGAAAATGATCTGTACCCTGGATACGGTGGTCCAGATGTATTGTGACCCCCAATTAATTGACCCCTAGTTTTTTTACATTGCATATTCATTTCTATTTTAAATAAACCTTACTCTTAATTTTTTTTACGTTTCACAGAATTAAATGGTCTACAAGACATCTAGACCCTATTCAGCAACAGCTCTGATTAGTGAGCTGAGGAAATGCTCTTGGAACGCATAATTGAGTGAATACAAAGGATCTTAATGGAATGGCAACATTATTATAAATCAGACGTGCCCTCGAGCTAAAAGCTGATTAATGTAAAATTTTATTGTCATCCAGTTAATTTAAGTATCCAGATTCGTATACTGTACGTATATTTCCATTGGGAATGCGGTACTGTGCAGTAACGCAGCAGTTCACAACAGGGGAGATCCTCAAAATGTTATATACAGTACTACTTTTTTACAGTATAGCAATCATCAATGACAATTTTATGAATTTAATCTGCATGACATTTTTATTTGCTACATTTTTTAAGTGCACGTACCAGCACTATGGAAGTAACACAATACATACGCTTGGATTGCGATCCATATTTGGAATTTGGAGTTATTCAAAAATGTAGTTGGCCTCTACTGGAATCATGGGCTATGGGATGGTGATACTTTCCCATGTAGAGACTTAGATTACGGTATATTCTATTGCAAATGAGTAGAGTGATTTATGAAATGAATTGTGAAAAATACTAATGTGTGTAATGAATTCCCTGAACGGCTGAAGTTATTAAGGTTAAATTTTCGGTTCTGTGCATGCAAGTGGTGCATAAGCACCGTCGTTTATGTGCAAGTGAACGGTCATTGCCTGAAAGGTTACCCTCGTAAGTGAAATCATTAAACTCGATGAGTTCCTATCGGCTTCTCACCTGCTAAAAAGGACTTGAATCAAAATGACAATAACCAATAACTGAGACACCCCATCGGTGCACGTATCTGCTGCTATATATATTTTTGCTAAAGTCAAAATAACTTCACACAGCTTCAAAGTACTGAACACAAATGTGGTAACCGCGAGGTTCATTCTGAGTTTGTTACACAAAACACGAATGGTGGACGAGGAAAATCAAATGTCACAAGCGTTAGAATACTTTGGACCGCACCCCGATTGGGAACTTGTCTAACAACAACCACACCT
The DNA here is from genome assembly GCF_048934315.1 of Petromyzon marinus. Lineage (NCBI taxonomy): Eukaryota > Metazoa > Chordata > Hyperoartia > Petromyzontiformes > Petromyzontidae > Petromyzon > Petromyzon marinus. The sequence continues at coordinate 17,711,747 of NC_133674.1, forward strand.
AACTTACATTTTTTTTTTAGACTTGAAATTGTTTCACAGTGACGACGGGAAGTTTGTACAGTGCTCACAAAGTAGCATTGTTCTCAGCTTGGGACACGTGGAACGCTGAGGCTTTAGGAACACAGAATTACCGTATGATGAGTTTGATTGATTTCACCTTTCTGTTCTAACCTGATGCCACAAACGGCGTCAACACTTTTAACACCGTGCTACAGTCGTGCAAGCGTGAACGTCAGACGACAGGGTGGTCCAGATGTCTTGCGATCCCCGATTAATTGACCCCATGTGTTGCCTTTGCATATTAATTCCTGTTTTAGATACATTTTACTTTACAAATACAGTATTACGTTTTAGCCGATTACATTTGGAGGTGACAAGACATCTGGACCACCCCCGAACTATAATTCACATTCGCCTTGAACAATGCAACTTTTTTTTTTAATCCACAGGCGACCATGCATGTGTAGTGGAATAAATAGGCGCATGGGGGTAATTGGTGAGATTGCGCAGGAGCAGGGCAGTAGGGGTCAAATTGGGACGAGGAGGTAACGATTGGGCCAATTAAGCTGGGGGGGAGCCAAGGACGGCTGTGATTGGCTGGTGTGGTTGTCAGGGCTAGAGTGTGATTGGCTGGTGTTGCTGTCAGGGCTGAGGTGGCGTCTTGAAGTCTGGCGAGGTAACACGTGCACGGGCACGCGGAGCGTTGTGAGGACGCGGTTTAATTAATTGGGGTGTGATGAGAGCGGGGATAAATTGGGGGAGACGCGAGGAGAAACGGGGAGTTGGAGTCGAGGGCTGGACGTGGAGCAGCTGAAGAGAGAAGCAGCTAGCAGTAGAGAGAGCACAGTGATAGCGAAGAGCAGAGACGAAGCAGTTAGCAGTGGAGAGAGCACAGTGATAGCGAAGAGCGGAGAGCAGAGACGAAGCAGTTAGCAGTGGAGAGAGCACGGTGATAGCGGAGAGCAGAGACGAAGCAGTTAGCAGTGGAGAAAGCAGAGTGATAGTGGAGAGCAGAGACGAAGCAGTTAGCAGTGGAGAGAGCACGGTGATAGCGGAGAGCAGAGACGAAGCAGCCAGCAGTGGAGAGAGCACGGTGATAGCGGAGAGCAGAGACTTAGCAGTGGAGAGAGCACGGTGATGGCGGAGAGCAGAGACTTAGCAGTGGAGAGAGCACGGTGATAGCGGAGAGCAGAGACGAAGCAGTTAGCAGTGGAGAGAGCACGGTGATAGCGGAGAGCAGAGACTTAGCAGTGGAGAGAGCACGGTGATGGCGGAGAGCAGAGACTTAGCAGTGGAGAGAGCACGGTGATGGCGGAGAGCAGAGACTTAGCAGTGGAGAGAGCACGGTGATGGCGAAGAGCGGAGACGAAGCAGCCAGCAGTGGGGGAAGCACAGAGACATCGGAGCTGACGGAGAAGTGGAGATCGGAGAGACAAAGGCGGCGAGCGAGCCGAGTGAAGCACGGCGAGAGAGCTGTGGCAACAAGGGAACTGTGGAGCATTGAGGACATGTGGAGAACTGTAAATAAAGTGGTGTTGGAAGAAGGACAAAAGTTGTCTGAGTGAAATCAACCACTACACATGTACACGTGCTTGTTAGACCCAATACTTTGACGTCACTAACATAAACATGTACTGTATTGGACTATGCTGCTCCTAAACCTTGCGACATGGTATACTTTAAGTAAACAAAGCGTTTGCTTTCTCTCCGGCAAATAAATGCTGCAGCACATTCATGAGTTGGAGTTCATTGTGGTTACAGGAAAGCACTGTACAACAATTAAATATGGTTGTGTTTTAAATTTAGCACGTCGCATAAGTAGCTGTCGATGGCATGCAAGCATGTTCCATATTTAGCACAAATGGCACGTAAGTCAAAGCGCTTTAACTTAACACGCTGAAGCAGGATGTAGAATATCCCGCCTGGAAAAAGATGAACCCCTACATTCCATCGCCTTGCATGGAATGCCTTCTACCTAAAGCTGTTCGTCTTGAGCCAAAATCCATTGTTGAATTGAAAAAAGTCACTTCATTTTGGCTTTACATGCACTAAATTTAATATGAATAAAACATGAACTCTGCTTAGTAGCGGTTGCAATTGTAGAAAGTCATGAAACCACAGCTATGGAAAATACATTGCAATGAACCTTACACATCAATTGTTTTGCAATATAGATGAATTTCAGATAAAATATGTTCGACTTAATATTAATCTGCTTCAATTATGCAGCAGTGTTATCAATAAAAACGCACCGCATTTATCAATAATATTGTACTAGGCTGATGGTCTTATAGGTCATGGCCTCGTCTATGCTCTGAATGGGAACTGCTCCAAATGTCAGCCTACTTAAGCACTGTACATATATTGGCACTATGTCAGTGTTACCAAGTGAACCATAACATCACTAAGACATATACGAATAGGTTTTACCCGTTCTAGCAATAAGTAATATTTTAAAAAAAAACTTTTTTTTAAAAACACGCTTTTATGAAATGTACTAGTAATGGAAAAACTCCACGACTCCAGGAATTGGCCCTGAAATTTGCCACAATGTAAGGGGACCGTGGCCAATTATAGCCAACGTCAGTTGACCGTGGACAATTAGACCCAAGCCGAAACATAACATATACAAAAGAATGTTAAAAAATATATATTTTTTTCTTTATTATGATAGAATATAGTTTTGTCATCAATATGACGTACGTATAACAAGTTTGCAGTCGATACGATATTGGGAAGTGGGTTAAAATTGAGTTACAAGATTTGAGGATACAACAACGACAACAACAACAGAGTGAGTTAAATGAAAACGTGTAATAAAACAGGCGTTATGATGTTAAAGCATCAAACTGAAACCTTTTGCAAGGAATCATGTCTGCATTAACCACATATACTTGTGGTGAACATGCAAACAAAAAACATGCTCTGATAGTATATGCATTGTCTTTGAAACTGATTGGTCCACACCAGAGACAGCTTTCTTTAGAGCCTAGTCTCAAACAGTGTTAAACCAAAAGACGAACAGCACAAAGACAATGCCACTATCAGGACAATGAGAGCTCGGGTGAGCAGCTACATCATGGGACCTCCCTTGCCAGTATCATGTTCACCACAAGTATGTGTGGTTAATGCAGACACGATTCCTTGCAAAAGGTTTCAGTTTTGTGTTTTAACATCTTAACACACCTGTTTTATTCCCAGAAAGGGTAAAACCTATTCGTTTATTTTGATACTGGCAAGGGAAGTCCCACGATGATCACTGAGACGCTTACACCTCATACCTACCCTACCATCATCATGACAAAATCAGGGTTATGTAACTGAGGACCAGGCTGTGCAACCATTGATGATGATGAATTCAATGTTAATGAGGCATGCGGCGAGGTTTTTTGTACAATTGACATACACTGAAAACTTATTAAAGCGACGATTGTACGTTAAACATTATAGAAGCGAATTGTGTACACAAGCTAGTCTTCAGTTTCCAGTAAGTTGGGCGTGTTTGGGAATGTTACGTTGGGCAAGGCGTGTGTATCAAGATTAGCGCGGTTGGCTACGGCCGGTGCGAAATAAGTTCAACATACATACAGTGGAACTGCAGACTAAACCAATAATGGTTGGTATGGTTACGTGAGTATAGTGTTAGTGCCTCCATGATTATCACAACCACCAGACAACAGGCACCCAGAAAGACTTCCTTATTAGGACATCCCATCAAGAAATGACGCGGGCACAAGGAGTGGTCGCCAAAGCCCTAGTCATACAAAAAATAGAGTGCATTACATAACAGAAACGCCATGTGTCCAAAGAACCCCCATCTCACATGCCGAGTCTGTTATGTATTAGTTTTGCGTTAAACTAGGACCCACATCTAACAGAGGGAGAGTCCTTGCCTTTAAACACCTGGCATATCACCAACATTGGTGAAAGTAAACCGATGAGATGGATTGCTGAAACCAAATTGCTGTTACAGTATTAAACTAATGCTGCTGAATCAATGCACTCCAATACCATGTGGCCGATGGGATGTGTAAGAAAAACTTCATTTTTTGGTGGAGACAAATATCAGAACTACAGCAGTAGCCGTATTTTTAACTGATTTTGTTAAAACAGTGTGTGATAAGGTGTGGACCCAACAGGATGTGTGAGGGAGTGGTTTATTTAATTAACCAGGTGAAAGTCTGCTGGTGTCCATTACAAGTCTCTCGTTTGTCAGGGAGATCTGGGGATAGTATTAACTTACATAGGAACACATGCAGCTGTTCAGCAACGTGTATATGTAACGCTGCTAACGAATTCTCTAAGCGGCCAGTTGTGTACTATAACACGTATGTGGTTGATTATTTGACAACGGTGACCGCAATGTCGACTGTTTATTTAAAATGTGATTTTTTTGCGGGCATACACTTTTAATGGACAGGTTTTTTTTTCTTTCAAATGTGGGAGTGACCACAAAGATTTGTTCTGCTCTCAAGAGTATTTTGTTCAGTCTGAGCCTGTAATGATGGATATTTCATGTTCATGTGTCAGAAACTATTGTTTTTGTATACTACTGATATAAGTTGGCTTCAATGTTACCTTCCCTGGGATGGACCATGATACAACAGTAATGCACTACCAAGTAATTAAGAACAACGCTCAATGATGATGCCCCACAAATGTGGAGGAGTCTCAAAGACAAAGGCAGTTGCTTCTACGTGTGCCAACTTCACCCTTCAAACAAAACCACCCAAAACGTTCAATCTTCGACGTCTTCCAACAGAAATGTCTCCCCCAGTGCACGGCGCCCCATGGCCAAGCTGCCCCTACAACCGCAGTCAATGCCAAGCTGCCCCTACAACCGCAGTCAGTGTCTTTATGAACGGGGTGGCAGGGCCGGACAACAGCGGCAGGAATCCAACCGAGTGCATCTGTCAAACGCGCAGCAGCCTCGGGGGTTTGGGGGTGGGGGTTGATTCCCCCCCCCCCCGCAGTGGGCGTGAATTACGGGATGCCACCCACAGCCGATTGGTCGGCGGCGGCAGAGTGGGGCGGACTCCTCATTGACGATTGGTCGGAGGGGTCGCCAAGAGGAGGGGGAGGAGAAGTTTTGGGGAGAGGGCGTGGCGAATCGCAAAGTCCCGCCCCCCTCCACCCGCGCTACGTCTGCATCGTGACCCCGCCTCCTACGCCCCACACCGCGGCGTGGCCACGGCGGCGGCAGCAGCAGCAGCGGCAATGGCGGCCGGAGGCGGGAGATTCCTCGCGTCGCGACTCTCGCTCAGCTGTCGTCGGGCTCTCGCTGCTGCTGCGGACTTCTCGGCAAAGTCGCCACTCCTCGGCTTCGTCCCGCGGCAGGCGCCCATTGTGAGTAGTCAAAGCAATGCACGTTCCCCCCCTACCACCACCACCTTTCCTCATCCTCCCCCCTAAGCCTCTCCCCCTCCCTACCACCGCCTTGCGCTTGCTCGCTCCCCGCCCGCCCGCTGCTGCTGCGACTTTCCCTCCAGCCTCTCCCGTTTCCGCGCACAAGTTGTTTGCATGATGTGTGGATGACACCGTGATGAATCGCTGTCGGAAGCGAACTACAGCATCGCCTATGGGTCCCACACACGCGCGTTGTGAAAAGGCAGTATATGTTCACTGCATCAACAAAAAAAAGCGGTGTCACGCAAGGTCCCACCCCCACTACCACCACAAGAGGAACTATGGACTTCATTGGGGGTGATGCGCCAATAGGGCTCTCAAGCACACTAGTATTTCTTACGGGCCGCTGTTGTTATGTTGCCATGGGGTGGGCCGCCGGGATCATCCTGCACTTTGCTCGTCAAAGGCATTCCCTGTTGTAACCACAGACACTTTCATGCCCCAGCTTTGTTATTCTTTCACCTCGCCGACGGGCTTGCGCGTCCTCTCGGCCCTTAAAAAAAACACAATTTTGTCGAGAGAAGCTGTCCCGAATATCCACCCTGCGTACAACTGTGTAGTAGTGAAAAGGGTAATGTTTTGATGGATTCCAACCGCAGTTATGGGCTGAATTCGTCATTTGGGTATAACCCACCAACCTGCCTCCTAGCAGCTGTGGACTATAGTGGGGGTGATATGCCAATGGGTTTCACCCACACGTATTGACAAGAGGGGCTGACTGGCGTAACCTAATTTGGGTACGGCCGCCTGTCAGCTGAAAGGCTGAGCGAGTGGACATGGGCCGTGTCCTCCCCGTGTTAATGGAATAAAGTAGCTCACTTTGTTCCATCACCCACTCTATGTACGCATATTCCACCACCACTCCCATGTTGGCGGATAAAGTAATTGCAATACCACACTCTTCAATCCAACTTCTACATGCAATCACTCCAAACTTGTGACTTAAGGCAAATCTAATAGTGGGGTCCTTGCAACTACCACCTTCCTAATGGCCTCGAGTGGACAGGGTAACGTTGGGGAGTGATACCAAATTAGTGACTGTACCCTGTCTATTATAAGCTATAAGTAATATTAAAAACAACTTTTTTAAAAAAACACGCTTTAATTAAATGTACCGTACGACGAATGGCAGGACTCCAGGAAGTGGCCCCGAAGCTTGCCACAACGTAAGGGGCCCGTGGTCAATTACAGCCAACGTTAGTTGAGCGTGGACAATTAGACCCAAGACGAAACATAAGATATAAAAAATAATGTTTAAAATATTTATTTTATTGTTTGTGATAGAATATAGTATTGTCATCAGTATGACTTAATTATACCAAGTTCGCAGTCGATACCACATTGGGAAGTGGGTTAAGATTGAGTTATAAGATTTGAGGATACAACAACAGACAGACATTCATATTCTTGGTTCTTTCGGTAAAGTCACGTAGAAGGGAAACAATAAAATAACAAAAAATAAAAATATAAAACAATATACATTTTTTTGTTTCCCTTCTACGTGACTTTACCGAAAGAACCAAGAATATGGATCCCTGCAGTCACGAAAGCTTTAAATCAAAACAAGAAAGTGAGTTAAATAAAAGCGTGTAATAATAAAAATAGATAAATAACACTTCGGTAAGCCTGTCCCCTCCCAGCTGTCGACAGCGTCATTCGGGGAAATGGCACATCACGTCAACTGTGTAGCACCATTCTTGTGATTCAGTTGGCTGTCTTCGTCTCACCATGCTTGATGGGACTTGCAGTGTTTTGTTCACTGGCCGTGCATGGGGTTGAGCCGCATTATTTTTTTTATTTGTCAGTGCGAGCAAAAAGACCTTTTAACGGTTCCATAGGCGCACGCGCAATGTTGTTTAAGAAGAAGGGTTGTGATTTCTCTGGATAGCACATGCAGGCGGGCCTGTGTGTTTTGCTGGGCGCAGTTGAGACGGCAGAGTAAAAAGGGAGTTGGTGATTCATGCATGCACAGTAAGGGTGTGGTGGAGTGTGGGTGACTGGGCGAACTACTCCTTAGAGTGGAGTATGTCTGCGTTGTGCCGTATAGAGTTCACGCTGTGTTGCGCTCAGACTTTTCGTAAATTGTGGAACCCAGGCTTTTTTCCTTTATGAGCCTCCCAAAGAGTTCCGTTGGGAATTTCTTGTAAGTCTAATAATGTAACTCAATTTGACATGTGAGCAGCTGGGGAACTTTATCCTTGTTTGCACTGGAAGGTGATGTCATTTAATAATGTATCATTAGTGAATGCCATGGTAGTTTTTTTTCCGAGTCACTGAGGTGAATGAAATAAAAACGATGCTTTTATGTGCAATACTATACCATAAGTGCGGTGTATATGTACAGTTAATTGCGAGAGCTAAGGCGACTTGGCATTTTTTTATTCTACAGTACACAGTATACCAAATACATCAGCTTATCGTTGGTAAGGTATATCAATTAGGCAGTACAAATTATGCTGAATTTTACCAATTGAATGTAGCTTTGATTTTTAAAAACGAAAACTTGAGTATAGTGCTTAAAATACTTGAATATTTAGTAACATCGAACTATTTATACATATTTAACTGTAATGGCATGGACACGTATCTGCACTGAATTATAGTTTATCGCTTTTGGATGGAGGTTTTTCTGATTTAAAAAAAAACGTGGCTGAATCTCAATAAAGTAAAATACTAACTCGTGCGATAGGCTTGAACATGTGGGGCTTTTATCACTTGCTGTCTCGTGAAGGCTCTCCGTGCTGTGCTGTATGTAAACCACAACTTGTGCTAACGTCTTCTCGGTTCTTTCGGTAAAGTCACGTAGAATGGAAACAAAGTAATGAAAATAAAACAAAATAAAATTCTCACGACGCTTCGGCCACAACACAAGTAGCCTTCTTCAGGTGATGGAACAGAACTGTCGGGACGACAGTTTAGGGGTTCCCTCCATAGCAATTAATTGACCAAATGTAAATACGATACTTTCTTTTCTTCAGATCAGAACCACACAGATTGCCAATTTACGGTAATAGTCCATCATTGAGGACAAAAACAAGTGTTTTAAATTTACGCGATGTGCTATTGGTCATGACTTTGTGTTCATTAATAACTAGGACACGTACAAATAAATTAGTTACATTTTACCACGTGAAATAACACTCCTGTAAAAAAACAACATTCACTAGTTCTCAAAGTGATGAGTACCCGCCCAAGTTAATTTATGCAACCTGTGTACATTAATCAGTTGAAGTCAATACCGCATCCTAATTTAAAAAAATATATTTTTTCATTCCTGGCAACGAAAAACTCACATGCACATGCATACGTACACATGAAAAAAAATACGCTCAAAAAAGCCATCCATTTGGTTTGCTGATAATTACTCCTATGAATGTACATGCACACAGTGCTGGAATGTTTTTTAGTGTTAGCACATGCTGCGCATTAAACAGCATATATTATTGACACAATAAACATTATTTCCATATACTCAATGCAAACACTTTGCACCTATGGGGATAGGTGCCTGCTTACGTGAAATATAGCACTAAGATCTTCTTTCTCAGTGCATTTGCTCATTGGAGAAAGTGCTCCTTGAAAAATACTCCTTGTATGCCAGCAGTATTATGAAATGGTCGATGGGCCAGTTACCAAGTTTGACTTTTTTTATTTTACAGATTAGGATATTACACCCCCATCCATGTCTTATTTTTAGTCAGTTTACAAAGGAATGGCCTATGTCAAAACAATTCTAGAGCTGTGTGAGAATGGGAATTTAAACTCTGTTCACTCAATGTACCAGACCACTGCTTTCCACAGAAATGCACAGATATCCGCTTGGACTAATCTTGCATCTACATGTGGTCAACGGTATATCAAATTACCTTTTCACTCTAAATACTTAGTTTGGCAATTTTTTTGTGTTTTAAAAATAATAACTTTTTTAATTTAACGAATCCAGAATTGTACATGTTACAACTTTTACAGAAATTAGTGATGCTCACTTTGGCCTTTACTCCACTACACTCAATACATAATTTAACAACTCATAAAGATGTGCATTGCATGTACAAACACACCACCAGCTTGAATAACTGAATGTGAGGCCATTTTGTTGCCTCCATACATGGGGGTTCCCAGAGGCACATGGCAGCAGCAAACATTCATGACTACTGATGTATCCTAATGTTACTGATGTGTCTGTCCTAATGTTGGTTGGCTACATTTTCTCAAGTCTGAGCCAATGGTCTATAATGACAAAATGGCCATGCATTCAGTTCCTTTGAGCTAGTGATCTGGATAAGGCTCGGGCAGTGCACATAGTTGTGTTGTTCAGTCTATTTGTTATCCTGCCTGCACTAATTTTCTGTTTTGATGGGTTTTTCCGCAATTTTAATGATTTTTCATGAACATAAGCATAGAACAGTTTATATTCTTGCCACTCACGATTGCATCAATGTATTTATAATACAATTAAATGTGGTGTTTTTCACATTTATTAGTATTCCATACAATAAATAAGCAAATTGGCAAATGCTTTGACCCTGTATGTTCAACTGACCATATAAGCATTAATTATCACGTTAACTTTATAAACGATACCTTGACCTTTTTATACAACGCAAAGAGAAGTAAAATTAGACTGGGGTACTAAGGTTACACACCAGCCATGGTTGTGCTTACATGCACCTGAAACAAATAACTGCTCATGGGTGCCCGATAAGCTCAGTGCAGTAAAATCTGTCATTGTTGAATGTTTAGATTTAATTTATTTACGGCAATGTGTAAAAGGATGTGTTTTTATCACTTAAATACAGAAGGACCCCCCCCCCATTGTTTTATAGATTAAACTTGACATGAAAACCTTGACAATCTTGTTAATGTTGAGACAATTTTTGATAAAAAAAAAATTGAGAGCTTAAAACCTACGTTCGGTTTTTTGTGTTCAATGATAGTTTGTCATAAAAATGTTAAGATTTAATTTGTCTGAAAGTAAATACATATTATGGTGAATATTTTGACATCTCATTCCTTAACTTTTTAGACTGCATTTGAAATACTTTTAACTCAGCATTAATTATGTATGTTTGATTTTTAAATTCCGTAAGTGTACTATGAAAATCGTGTAAGTGGGTTAGAACAAATAGATGTCTCAAAATAATAGAATTTCCCAATGTAATGATGTAATAAAATGAGGTGAAACTTGATTTATTCCAGGTGGATTTATACATGTTAGAATTTTAATAATGAATCCACCCTTTAGCAGGGTGATGTGACCAGGAAATGTTCATGTTTTTTGGCCAAAGTGTTTTTGGAGGCATTGATGTTAATGAGTTGTATCCATTTCCCACATCAGTGATCAGTATTCATATTTCTGTCTTTATATCATCAATGGCAATAAAAATCAAACACTACAGGTCCATACTGTGTATCCATTTATCTAATTAGCTTTAGTGGAATGACCACCACATTGTTGAATGGACACTTCATCTTGTTTTAACAGATTTAAAGAGAATGTGCTTGCAGTCCCTTAGTTACTGATTAAATTGTCTCTGTCATCTTCATACAGACCAGAAAATATTGAAAGTTGCATAAAATATTAATGATAAGTTAGTAACCCAAAAAAATCGTCATTTTTATGTTTTATTTCACATAGATGAATAATACTGGTATTTTTTTAGGTCATCTAAGGTATTTCACCAGATAGATATAAACCTTAAGACATTATGATTCTTTCATGATAGAAATAAGGAGAATGAATGCAGGCTGGATTTATGGAATGTGATGAAAAGTTTAGATTCAATAGCTATAACAATGAATAATTCGAATGGAAAATCCTTCATTGCCTTGAAGATTAAATGTATTTTTGACATCAGTCACATTACTTCCCACAGCAATTGAAGTGTTTGGCTGTTTCTGTGGAGTTAAACATAAATGTATTTGTTCGTGTCATCTTTGTACAGCTCATACTTTGCAGCAATGCAGGAGGAGCATGTTTTGTTTGCCATTGTGTACATTTACACTTGAGTCATTAGTCCATGCAATTAATTTAGGAGACAAGTTGTCAGGACAAGCCACACCGACACTTTTCGTGCAAACACTTGATGCAAGTCAGACTAACTTGATAAAGTATACATTACATCTTCATGACCACTAGCAAGCCCAGGAATAGTAGCAGCACCTAGGTCCTGCTGATTTTCCTGGATTGCTACTAGGTTCATGGAGGATGATGCTCCTTGAGCCAGAACAAGGCTGCAGGACTTGGCCCCTCCTGTTTAATTCCATTTTCTCTCACTTCCCTTCACTTACCTTCCAGAGTAAGGGAGTTGGAAAGCCATCTCAAAAAAAGTTTGGTTTAAAAGTAACATTTGAGCAGAAACGTGGCTTAGGATAGGACTATGCAAAGCTAAAATCAATTTTGTTTTTAAAAAATAAGTTTCTGCCTTGTATCTTGTGACCATTAACAAGCCTGCCAGGTACTGTATTATTGTTAAAACGAAGAAAGTGATTCCAAGTCGAGCATCTCATTACCTTGTTGCACCTGTGGCATCAGGACGAAATCTGAGGTTGGCCCAACTAAAAGCCTGGGAGCCTGGTGCTGAGCTCACGTGAGACCGTATCGGGCTAGCCTGGGAGGAGTTACCATTGCATAGTAGCCTCGTGGGTTGCACCTGGTTAAAATATCGAGCCATTCGAGTTGACAAAACACACTGTCTATGTTGTGTGTCTCTTTGTGTGTCTCTGTGTTGTCTCTCTCTGCTTGTGTGTCTGTCTGTGTCTATGTTTTGTCTCTCTCTCAAATTTAGCAATCTTTGTAAGAACGTAATCAACCAGGTGAGGTGCTGACTGTTGTGTTGGCCCTCTCTCTGTTGCATTGCATTGTATTTCTAAGTTCACTAGGTTTGTTTTCCAACTGATGGCGGTTGCTTGTGTTACGATCGAAACGTCGTCTTCTATTTATTGTATTTTCTTTCTACGTGACTTTACCGACAGAACCATAGAGTAATACCTGCAGTCACGAAAGCTTCAAATCAAGTTTGTTGAGATATTGAGTGGCAACCTTATGGTTAATTTTTAGAGTGAACAGTCGTGCAGTGGATTTTTTTTTCCAACTGAAGCTACAGTGAAAATCACATTTGCCTCATCACCATAGTGAAGTTCATACATTTTTTTGACTGCAGTAAAATACGAATATAATTATATATCTAGTGTTAGCCATGGGAAATGTTTGATTAACATTCATCCCAAAGCCAATTTTTTTAAAGTTGTCGTCTAACCTACAAACTCTAAAATATGGTTGGTGAACACAACACATTTTTTAATTTTATCCTCTACTCATTGACGCAGTCTATTGCCGAGAGCTCTCAGGTGTGGCAAATACAAGAATTATTGAGTCAAACTAAATATGCTAATGTGCGCGAGCCTTTTAAATATTCTCAACCTCTACCACTTTACAAAAAAACTTCCAAAAGAATCTACCCTAATTACAAGATTTCAAGCAAAGCAAATGACGATTTATATTTGCATGATTGTGTATTAGCTAAGTGGTGGACTCAAAGGTTGGAGTGTGATTGCAAGCCTTTATGCGATTATCAGTCACCACTTTCCTCGGTTGATTTAAATATAGTTACGCTTCATATTAAATTTTAAAGATGTAAAGTGTAAATTCTAGTCCCACTGCCTTATTTAGCTGTATAACAATATACTACATTCCTTCGCAATTGTTTATTTGCAAAATTACAGTTTGAAATTAATTCGGCAATGTATCATTATAATGCTTATTTTTTGGTTAGAACAGAGTTTAGGGTCATGAAAATATGTAATTATTTTGGATACAGTAAAATTACAATAAAAACATGTCAGGTGTGATTTTCAATATTGGATATATTATATTGTGACTTAACATGATTTTGTGAAATTAATTTCAGTAATCAAAATATTTTGCCTTTAGATTTTTGGTTCATGGGGCAATACGTTACAACTCTCATCAGTAGAGGCTTGAAGCACAAATCTCTAACCTTGAACAGCACAAAAATAACATCACGTTATATTTTATTCAATTGGTGCGCTGGTGGTCATCATTAATGTAAAGCTGCACTTAAAGTGTACAGTAATAAAATATGGGGTGGAGCTGTTGTCTAATGGTTAGCGCACTACACCATTAACCATCTGAGTTTGATTCCCGGCCATGGCTAACATCCTTGAAGATATTAGTAATATCTAACCAGTGTTACCCTTCAACATACACCGAGTAGCATGGTGATGTATGGTCTAACAATCCCCATGACGTTGAAAGTTGTAAGAGGACCTTCATTGAGCAGTCCATTGACAAAGGGCTGATAACTATTAAAACAAATTAACGTAAAATGGAAGATTCATTTAAATTCAGGCTGTAGTTTGATGCATCCTATGTTATGCAGTCATATTGGAGTGAGCTTAGCAGGCTCTACTAGAGTTCATTACATTAAGGTAACCTTTTTTTTTCGTGGTTTATCCCATTTTGGTTTTTGTCTTCTTTCATCCACTACTGAATCCAGATTTTTTTTGTATCGCAAAATTCTTGCATCATGTTCACTGCAAAGGATATTTGACAAAAATAGGGATCATAGTTTGTTATCGTTTTCACTTCATGCCCTCTATGGTTTCTTTGTTTATTTTTATCTATATTAACTATTAACTAATTAGCAGCATTTTAGAATATGTAACTTACCATAGATTTTGGCTCTTTTGCGGCGGTATGTATACCTGCAATGTTTTTAAAAATGTACAATTCTGGAATCTCAATCTGTTGAAGAAACAGCAAAAAGCAACTAGGTGAAAGGCTATGAGATGACTCCAAACATAGTGCACCACTCTTCCCTCCACCTCTCATGACACGGTGCCTCGTGGCACCCACCACTTATCATGGAATTTCAATGCTGCATAACATGCTGGTACTGGTAGGAACGAAGTTGTAAACTGAGTGTACCAGCCTGCAATAGATTAATGTGTCCGTCCGTCCCCTTTCAATACTTTAATGAAGTGAAATCTCGTGCTGTTGGGTGTATTAACGAAGTGAAATCTCGTGCTGTTGGGTGTAAAAAAATTCCAATGTTCCTACCAGTCCACCCTGCAGGAACCTGTTTTTAACATTAAACATTGTGTTTAATGTAATAAACAGTAAAGGGTTAAAATAAATTTCATTTATTTTATTTTCTACCTACGTGACTTTACCGAAAGAACCAAAGAGTATGGATCCCTGCAGTCACGAAAACCTCAAATCTAGATCAGTAAAGGGTTATTCGTGCAATTGTTTGCCCATGCCACTGCTGGCAGAAGGACCTTGACTCGACGCTGCTCTGACGAGCTTGAGGATATTTTGGCCTACTCTTCCTCGTTGGCCAGACGTGTCGGAAGAAGTGGGAGTTACCCACACTTGGCCACTGCACATGTGACGGGGCCATCAACTTGTGATCCCATTTATATGTTGAATGTAATTTAATATTGTCCATGGGACAGCGTGATTGTGCAAAAGCTATAGAGATTATTTACTGTTATAACGGTATGGCTGCAAAAACCATGACGATTTATTCTGTTGGCATTTGTGTTTATATTGTCCTTTTAATTGTAGGAACACGTATAATGGATGGCTTTTGCGTGGCACTGCAAATCTAGGTATTTATATTGAAAACACTAACTTAAATAGTTGGTCCAGTGATGTTTGTATTGACAGGCTCAATCTTTGAAAGCACCCTGTGCATTGCTATGCCTTCTGGGTTCTTAAATATATCACAAACTAAGTTGGCAGAAAACAGTTAAATCACATGCTTAGGAGATTGGGCAAAGTCAGGCTTTGTATGCACAACGGGGTGTTTGCTTGGCTGCATGAGGCATAGCAGCAAATGCTTGCATTCCTCTGATATTTGAGTGGAGGGACAAAGCGTACTGGGTTTCTATGAGAAGATTCGTGACTGGTGTATTTGTTGACTTAAAGCTTTCGTGACTGCAGCAATTCACTCATAAATGGTAAACCTAGGTCTTTTCATGTATTTATGGTGTCTTTACATGATAACATGTCACCTGTCATGTAACACTTAACAATGAACAAAAGGGTTATATCAATATAATGTATTATTAAACATAACGCAAACAACTTATGTATATATATAAGTACATAATTCTTGACTTAAAGCTTTCGTGACTGCAGAAATTCATCTTCTTTGGGTCTTTCGGTAAAGGCACGTAGATAGGTTCAAATAAAAAAACGAAAAATAACAAAAACTACGACGTTTCGATTCGTCGTAGTTTTTTGTTATGTTCTTTGAACTTATCTACATGACTTTACCAAAAGACCCAAAAAATATAAGTACATCGTTTAGTCCTTCGTCAGTGTCTACTCGGCGCTTCGTGGCTTGTCTCTTGTATTCATTAAATAGAGCATCCCCTGTCACTGTCCAGCAATAGTTTGCAAGCATTTATGGGCTTTATTTGCCCTGATAGTATTTCTCCGTTGTTGCAATGTCCTGGTGAAATTGCTCGCCATGCTCGTCGCTCACTGCTCCGCAGTTCGGTGGGAAAAAATCTAGATGAGTGCAAAAAAATTTATCTTTAGTGACATGTTGCAACCAAGGCTTTTGTATGTCTTTAGGAGGTTTTCCACCAACTCCCTGTAGTTGTCTGAGAAAATTTGTTGCCATTAACTTGGAAGGCTTTCCATTCCGTCTTTTCCTTGCCATGCAGTGCACTGTCAAATGCATCATCTTGAATAAGTTCACGAATCTTGAGGACCAACAAAGACACCTTCCTTTATCTTAGCGGCACTTAACCTTGGAGATTTTCCACGGAGGTACTTGAAAGCTGCTTGTGTTTTGTCCATGGCTTTGACAAAGTTCTTCATCAGACCCAGCTTGATGTGTAAGGGTGGTAACAAAATCTTCCTTGATTCTGCAAGCGGTGGATGCTGAACATTTTTTCTCCCAGGCTCCAATGACTGTCGGAGGGGCCAATCTATCTTGATGTAATGGGAATCTCTCGCACGACTTTCCCATTCGCAGAGAAAACAGCGGTACTGTGTGTATCCAGTCTGCAGACCAAGCAAGAGAGCAACAACCTTCAAATCGCCACAAAGTTGCCACTGATGTTGGTCATAGTTTATGCACCTCAAAAGTTGTTTCATGTTGTCATAGGTTTCCTTCATATGGACTGCATGAAAAACTGAAATTGATGGCAAAACATTGCCATTATGCAGCAAAACAACTTTAAGACTGATTTTCGATGAATAAATGAACAGTCTCAACTCATCTGGATCATGAACGATGTTGAGGGCATGGATCACACCATCGATGTTGTTGCAGGTTACAAGATCACCTTCCATGAAGAAGAATGGATCAAGATCCTTTTGACGGTCACTGAAAATGGAAACCCTAACATCACCTGCCAGGAGATTCCACTGCTGCAGTCTGGAGCCCAACAGCTCTGCCTTACTCTTGGGTAGTTCCAAATCCCTGACAAGGTCTTTTAGTTCACCTTGTGTTACGAGGTGTGGTTCAGAGGAGGAGGATGGGAGAAAAATATAGGTCATGTGACCTTGATGGTTCAGGACCAGAAGTTTCATCCTCTTCCTCAAGTGAGAATGATGCTGGTGCATCAGGAACCGGGAGTCCTTTTCCGTGATGTACTTTGCGTATAGCTGATGGAATGTTTGGATAATACAGTCCACTTTTTCTTCTTTGACACACCTTTCCCAATTGCAGGCGCCATGCAGAAGTAACAATTGCTGATATTATCTGTTGGCTCTCCAAATCATTGCCACTGTAAAAGGCATAGATTTCCTTTTCCTGTTCAACCACGGGTGAAGATTTGTTGCACAAGTGTTGCAGCATGTGTGGGGCTCACATCTGTCCTGATCTCCAATTTTTCAGCCAAAATAAAGGTGATAGGCTTTCTTAACCATGGTGGTTATACTGCACTTTTGTGATGCAAAAGTCACTTCACCACAAACACGCCAGAAGTTATCTGCTTTGTTCACACAAGTACGAGGCATATCTGCTCACTTTAGCTGAACAGAAATGTGTCCCTTTGCAAAATCAAACACTGACAAAAAAGAGAGCACAACACTGATTTCTAGAGCTGATGTAGGGCAATTTGTTCAGCAGAGGGATGTAAGCCTAGTTATGGTTGCATCAGCCATGACTTCTACAAATAACATAATGCAATTCATATAATGTACTAGCTTTACTACCCGGCTTCGCCCGGGACTTGGATTCTTGTCTTGGATTAATACACGGCCTCCGCGGAGGGTGGGATGCGTGACGTCAGCAGGCACACTGCGTAACGCTGCCGCATGCGGGTGACATCACAGATGTGACGTCCCCGCTCAATTGCCGTGCAAAATATATCCATTATTGCGCCCCCCCTCCCCCCCAAATTCAAAAGTCTATTTTTATACTTTTTGCATTGTGTACAGTCTGGAAGCTACCCACATGCCAAATTTCAAGTTTGTTGCATGTTGGGAAGTATGCTAAACATTTGGAACAGACACACATTCCCAAATTTCCCTTTTATACAATACCAGGTTCAGGTTGCATTATTCATTGTTTTGCTCAAAAAGTAAGTACTGTAAGCACTGCCCAAACCCAGTCATAGATTTATGCATAGATCCAGTCAAAGATGTGTTTTAGTCAATTCCTCCTGATGACGATCGCTTGTGTTGTGATCGAAACGTCGTAGTTTTTTGTTATTTTCTTTGAACCTATCTACATGACTTTACCGAAAGACCCAAAGAATATGAATTCCTGCAGTCATGAAAGCTTTAAATCAAGATTTCTTGTTTAAATTGAGATCCCTTCCCTTTATAACTCACTGCATGCGCGTAAGTATTGCCCCATCACACCCAGCTGGGTTTTCTCCGGGTGCTCCGGTTTGCTGCCACACGTATAAACACGCATAAGTTGGCGGAAAAAGTCTTACAATAAAAGACCCAATGCAGGACTCACCTGAAAATGCATCCTTGTGACTTTCTGGGCTAATTTTTTGTTATAATTATTTTTAAATTATATGTCATGAATGCCACAACTGAAATTATAGTAATATTACACGGCCTAGACACCACTGATGCTTAACGAACCACATCATCTGCAATAATGTTTGCAATAATGTAACAAGGTTCAATTAAAAAATATATGCTTATTGTTCTACCTATCAAGTCAGGTTGTTGTAACTTAGAAATGAAAAAAATAAAATGATTCTATTCTGGAACATGAAATGTGCTTTGAAAATAAAACATTAATTGTGGATTGTAAAAATATTCTGATATAGCCAAAAAGTGAAACCATTTTAGAGACTTAAAAATAATAAACCGCAGAGATGAGTTTATCTGCAAAAGCATTCTGAATCACGTCAGAGCTGAGTTCAATAAGACATTTCATTATTTTAAAATTGAGTAGTTGAAAACTGCTGACTTTGGATCCCACTGCATGGCCCCAGGGAAGGTGTGGTTGACGTGCATTGTCTGCCAATTGCATGCAGCCCAGGTCATGAGTTAATTAATTTAAGCCTCTGGCTAGGCAGTGCTTTTCCCATCCTAGCTTACCGATGAGTCCTTCGCCGGTGCTACTTGACATGGGAACTAGGCATTGGTTTACCTAATGGTCACGTGGTAATACAGTATATGGTAATTCACGTGTATATTGATCTGTCGTGATTTGATACTGAAATCCTACCTGCATGGTTCCATGGACAATGCCGAGGCTTAGTGGTGCTTTGTTTAATAGCAGCATAGTCACGAAAACTACAAAATGAAATGAACTCTGTTAATATTAATCAAGAAAGCTACCTGAAATAAAGTTTTACATTTTTTAAGTATATCATCTAATGTAACATAATTAATCCCTGGTTGATAACAGCTGAAAATGCAGTGCATTTTATGAGCATTCCTTTTGGTGATTGCTTTATATTCTTTCATTGTGCTCTAGTCTCTACTTGTGATGTACTGTATTTAATCATGTTTTAAGACCTCGCACATATGGAGAGGTTTGTGAATATGTTTTACCGAGGTGGTTAGAATACATAAATAGGTCTGGCTCCTGGGTTGTTTAATCGCCTAATGTTGAATCGGTTTGCTCGTTGCCTAATTGCTTTACATTTAGCAGACATATGTATGTTTACGTCAGTTTTGTAAAAAAAATTGAACTTCCAATGCATTTTTAATTATCAGCTTGCTGAAAATCAATCTCTTAAGTGAATCAATGGCCTACACGGAAAAAGACTACTTATGTACTGTTTTCTATGCTTCTGGAAAATTATAATGGTTATACTGCCTTTTTCCAATGGATGCTTGAGGCAGCTTGTAAAAGACCATTTTTAAAGGCCATTGGAGAAAGCGAGCAGGAGGAAAGTTACATTGTTTGAAGCAAATCCGCCTGTATAGTTATTCCAGTTTGCAGTCCTTGAAACTGAATAGCTCTTTTACGTAATCTTCTGAGTAAGTCTTACATGTGCTATTTATGGATTTGTTTTTGCTGCCTGTGTTCAATTACAATTGTATATGAATACTGTGGGGGCGGGATGGGAGCAGTGTCGCTATAGTTAGTATAATTTAGCCATAAACCCACCTGAGTTTTATTGCCAACCTTGGCTGACATCAGTGATATCTGAACTGGTCCCGGCCTGGGTCAATCCACCCCAGCTCCCTCCCTCACACTGACCAGCGTGGTGATGTATGGTCAAACAACCCCTATGACCAATATTGTGTCGGAAGACTCTATCCAGCAGGTCTTCCCTGACATTGAAGCCACCCTAATGTCAGCACTGTCTGGGTTATTGGTCTCTTCCTTCTCCGGAATTGGGAGCCAAACGGACAAATCGGCATCACGTGGAAGGGACGACTGCACGCTCACTGCTGGAATCCTGTGTACTTTGGATTGACGTTGGACTTGACACTTTCCTTCGAGACACACCTGGAGAAGACAAGCAAAGCCAGTGCCTGGAACAAGATACTCAGGAAGCTCGCAAATTGAGTTGGGGAGCCATCCCAGCTTCACTACATTCCACTGCACTTTGATATTCTATGGGCGAATACACATGCTTGGTGTGGGAGAGATTGGCTCATTTAAGAAGCTGCACCCTGTGCTGAATGACAGCTGCCAATGCATTACCAGATGTATAAACCAACAAATGTGAACAGACTTAATGTACTTGCTGGAATCACTCCACCGGACATCAGGAGTACGGTTGAAAGCAAAATAGAATGATCACATCAAGCTGAGGACACTAGACATCCACTATATGGCCACATCGCAGCAACATGCTGCCTGAAATCACGGAAAAGCTTCTCAGTTGCAACGTAATCACTTAAAAAAAATCACCGACAGCTACATCACTGGAAATTTGGGAAACAAGGTTTGACATAATAATCAAGTACGTCAAAATGCACATCGACATTGCCGAACACCCTGACGCTTGCGCAGAGTAATAACGGTCAACCTGGATATGCTTAAATCTCCTTTAAATGGAAGTCGGCAGCTCAAAAGGTCAGCATGCGGAAATGAAGCTACTTCTTACAACATTGACACACATGGCTCCAGTGAGACACACACCATGGATCGTCTATTGCTCTGTCGGCTCCTGGAGGAGCTGTGCACCATGGAGGAGCTTGCCAGGGTCACACCACCGGGCCTCTTCGTCGCGTGCCCGATGCCACGTAAACATGCAAATGAGCACCAAGATGCGTGACGAAGATCCAGCAGTGGATTGGCAAATGTGATTCGGGAACGCGAAGTGCAGTTGAAGACATTTTTAAATAAGATGTTAAGAATTCTAGATTGGCTTAATAAACAGCTTATTTAATTCTGACGTGAATATTTATTTGTTAATTACGCAGTGTTAAAGATTAATGCTGATTCCTTGTCATTAATTCTATTGTTGCCTTGGTTTTGAGATGGATGAAACAACAGTTATCGATTAAAGTAAGCCTCGAGGTGTTATAATTCTCTCAAAGAAAACAACACAAAGCGAATTCACTGACACAAAGTTAATGTATAAGCATTATAGCCTTTAACCCTTCGTAGCATATCATTTGATAAAAAAAAATTACCCATCTATATTGAGGATGGACTTTTAAAGCAGTCAATCCTGTGACAATCACTCACATCAGTGCAGTGGTTATGGAGCCTCACCAAATTATGTTGGCAAGAGGGGTGATTGCAATTTATTTGAGCAGTGCATTGATAATACTACATAAACATTGTTGGTTTCATGAAGGCTACTGATGAATAGGTCTCTTGAAAATCCTTCATCATCACCAGCTTTTACTCTGTAAAATTGGGAGCTTCGGGCCTTCCTCAATACTGATGAAGCCAATAATTCCTGCTTATTGCTCAAGGAAGAAAGCTTTTTCACAGAATTTTTTTTTTGGCCCATGTTGCAGAATCACAAGGAAGGTTTATTACCCCTAAAGTGCAGTTTGGCCACACTGTTTTTGGGTTAGACGGGAACTGTTGACAATTAATGTGTACCTTAAAAAATCTTTGTTCGAGGCTAAGTGTTTTTTTCACAGACGATGGTGACATTGATGCAGGTGGTCTGCATGAAAAGGAAATACATATGACCATAAAATATTTTTTCTTGCATTGAAATGCGTTTATTTTCAGGCACTAGGAGTTAACAGCTTAACTCTTTATCTCAGGGTCAAAGATTTGACCTGATGTGGCTGTTTAGAAGCATTAAGTCTGACCCTCTCTAGAACCCAATTGGTGAATGATGAATTTGTCAAATAGCTATATAAATGTAGTTTGAAGGTTGATTAGGTATTTTTGAAGGGGAATAATTTATTATAATGAATATAAAAAAGTGGGGTGATGTTAAGGTTAACTTTAAAATATGAATTGAACCAAATGTGTACATCTTGTACCATCCCATTATGAACACATTTTGAATGTTTCACAATGTGTTATACATCCTTTTTGTTGACTTACCCATCTGCATTTTAATCTGGAAGTATGAGAAATATGAAATCGGCATTTTGCATAGGGGGCTTCCAGAAGAGTCAATTTATTATCTTTACCATACCATAGTTTGTGAGCCTAAAATAAAAAAATTTCAGTACTTAACTTTCTTCACGTGGTTGTTAATGTAAACTATTCCAAAATGATAAGCCATCAAATATATACTTTTGCATTACTATTTTGCGTGTTTAGCAATAATGGAGCTAGTTGTAAAATGTGTTAATGACTAGCTCGTTATGTTTCTTGTTGCTGGAAAGCAAAACATGAATGATTAGGTGAGTGTGTATTAATATTTATACGTGGGAAAAAAAGTAACGACCTTCTACCCTGCCCGCCAAAGTGGATCTGCTCTGGAATACATTGCAAATATCAGACATCCTTCTTTACCAAGTACTATATTGTCAATGCAGTTAAACTCACACAGCACTGCAGTTCACTCTTTGTTGTCTTAATTTGTGATTCAAGATATTCGTAGCGGTTTCAAAGATGTATTTTTCTGACCAATATTTTGCGAAGAAGAGTTGACTTGTCTTGGATAATGGCTGTGAAATGGTATGTTGCCAAATAGTGAATTGACACGTTTCTTAGGTGGTTTATGGAATCCCAATGGGAGTACGATCCACTAGGTGGCAATGAAGATGTTCATTTTAGGATTAACACCCCCCCACCCCACGTGTTAAACACCCACCCTGTGTCACAATTAATTTGTTTGTGAAACAATGAAGACTGTGCTCTGGCAAGTGTAATTTTCGGTGGTTTTCGCTGACACCACGCCACAATGTTCTGTTATCAACAATGGAGGATCGTGTGTGTAAGCATACTGGCATCTTACACATGATCCTACATTGGAAGATGGCAGTATTCTTACACATATAATCCTACATTGTTAAAAAATGATGATGCTCTCGTGAAATCGTGCATGCACTGCTCATAACCATGCTGTCTGCTGTCTTAGTGTGGGTGTGTGGGTTACAATCTGGTCATATACAAGCATAACATGGACGACCTCTCGGGACATCAATGTCGTTGCAGTTGTATTAGCATGGGGTTATTGTATGGTGAAAACATAACCTTATAGCATACGTGCGAACATTTCCAAATCATTTTTATGTAAACACAAACCCTTCTACATCCAGCTGCCACCCATGGAATAATAATAATGATTTAACTCGAACCCAAAGGCTCCATAGATTTTCCAAGGATCAAGTGAAAAAGACACAGGCACCTTTTCTGAATCCCTCTTGCCATGGACCCCTGATTGTCACCCAGTGGAGGTCCTCCCAGATGGTGTCACTTTGCTGTCATTGGCCATCCGCTGCAACGGGAATAGCTTTGATTGCTCCTCCATTCCTCCATTTGTTGGCATACTATTTTGTTGAACTCCCAAATGCTCAGATTGGGTGCTTTATTTAGTCTAAGAGCGACCTTCTCATGTAACTAAAAAAACACACAGATGCATATATCCTGTACGCTCTGGATGAATAAATGAGAATATATTTAGCATTTCCTCTGTTGGAGCTCACGATCTCCAAATTCATTGATAATTTGAAATTACATTTCCATGGTTTTGAGATGAGTTTCCATAATTGTTTGTTCCCTTGACAAATCACATTAATAAAATGTGAATATCTGTAAGGGAGATTAATATTTACACACTGTAATAGCCTTATTCCATAACAAGTTAACATGTTAATAATTATGACCCCTGTTAGGACAAACAGGCTTACCAACATAAGTGCAATCGCAGTTTTTATATTTTTATTTAAAAAAAATGTAAATCTGTTTGATTCTCCATTAAATAATTTAATGGAGCTTGGTTTCACACATTGACCACAAAATAATTATTTTGAGTAAACTGTAAGGGGTGCTCCATGTATTATGGGCCATTTTGTGTTCTTGTTTATGAGTTTACGGAAAGATTGGTCAGCATTCTTTCGGAGGCATTAACGAAGTCTAAAGGCTTTTAATTAAACATGAGCCCTTCATGTGGACTGAATGTAGCCCAGCCAGCTGATAAATGGTAACACTAAAAACAGCAATCAGTTGGAAAGGGTAAAGGGGTTAGACACTCCATCTGCTGCCATGGTAATATCCATCACTTGCATATAGGTGTAATACACCACCACCAGCTTGCTCTAACAGAGGGCTATACAATTTGATTTGAAGAGAAAACAAACTGCTTTATTGCTATCGTGTCATATATAACTTCATTGTGTGGATTGCGTGTTTTGTTGTTATTTGAGTGGTTTTAAAATGTTTTTTTATTCCGTTATATTTTGTGGAATGTATCGTTTAAGTTATCACAATTCGCAAATGACTTGAGTTCAATCATTACCTTTAAATTCATGGTGTCCTTTCATCAAATTGATTACTGCCTTATTGTGGTCAACACTTCGGGAAATTAGATAGGGATTAGAGGTATCTCATTTCTTCTGTCATATTACCGACGATCACAACATATACATTAAATAAGGGTGCACATTTATACATTTCTTTAATGAAATGTTCATTGCATTTTATAAGGTGTACACTTTTTCAGCTTAAGAGATGATCATAGGGAGATCTGTAAACGGTTTTATCATTTGAGCAGCAATCAACTACCAGCTGTTCTTGTGAATAATTTAGAAGTTATGTCTGCCCATAGTCTCTGGGCACTTTTGCATGGAGTGAAACCAGACAGAGCACCTCTACACAAATCATTCTTGCCGGGCAGATCAACACAGATACAGGCTGATGAATTCTACGATACGCGTTTACGCACAGTTAAATATGTTTTACTTATTTTGTTATCTGAATGGATACAGTGAATAGTTACAATGTCAGAATGTTGTTTTCATTGAATTGCTTTGCCTGTGGATTGTAAAAGTACTTAAGTATTGGTTTCCAATAATCTCCAAAAGCAATTGTGCCATATGTTATTCCTTTACAATCAGAAAAACGCCCAGTAAAATTATAGTATGCTTCAGTAAGAGAGATATGGGAAATAATACCAGAAATACCCATTCATATAGGTTGTTTGTAATGTTTACACTTTTCAAATTTGGGATATGGCCCATTATATCAACGGACAATTTAAAAGGAACATTAAAGACCTCGTGAATTATGTAAAAAGCCATGTTGTCTTCTTTCCAAAATTCCACATTGGTAACTATTCCCTAATCGTTCACACAGCTGTAATGATGTTCAATAAGGCTGTTTACCTGTCAAAAATCAGCCTGAATATTATATATGTTGTGATTTGATTGCATGCACTATTATTTTAATACCATATAGTTTAGAGGATTATATAGTTAGCATGTACCATCTTAAGTTATAACATTGCATGTTGCGTGTCTTAAACCCGCACTGACCAGCGTGTTGAAGCCAAGTCGCATGTCATTCCTCCAGTGGTATCGTTGGCTTTGGTAGGCCTTCATCTGGCAGTGGATAGATCTTGGCTGAAAATAACTATGCCCTGGAGTGCTACTGGGTAGTCTTGTATTGAACCCATTGAACCTGTTCACATTGGCTCAGATGCAGCGTCAATGAACCATGATACTATCCAGTTATTTGTTATCCTGGGAAGCAACGATTGCAATGAATCCCTTAGTTCTGTGTTACTATGTATAGCAATGCACCATGCTATAAAATACTGTAACCTGTTTTAAAATTAACTTTAACTTGCCCTACGTTTATTGATTATAAACGTTGGGATGTGGCATGGAATGGTAATTAAAATAGTATTTAGACGGATTTTACGCCCCTTACTTCATCTGTGTGATGACAAATCAATCCGAAAGTTGTGTTTTAGTCTTGTGCTGTCCCTACATTGTTGTTTGTTCTGCCTGGTTAACTTTTACTCGTAATGTAAGAATCAAATTGCATTTCTCATGAATAGATGATTAGATTTTTTTCCTTGCACAACTCCATGCATTTATTGTGACCAATAGAATTTAAGTTCATTGACTCGTTGCATTATTAATTGTGATCTTTATTTTGTTTCTCAATACAGAATTGACTATTTAGTGTTTAAGGAATGTGTAAAGGCATACGTATTCCTGATTAGGCTTCTATATTACAATGCGAATTCATGTTTTTTTATAAACCGCACTTGGAATGTTAATCACTTCCCTCAACGGTGTAAACAAGCATGACCTGATAATAATGGTTTTGGGCAAAAGTTATTCAAGTGTTCTGAAAAATCTAAATACGCTACAGTTTTCTTACGTAACTAAAATAGAACAAAACCTTGCATTTCAAAACCACAATCAACATTGTCAAAAATAGGATAAAGTGATAGTTTGAAATGCACATTTGGACAGATGGTAAGGCATTTTTAATAGGACTGTATCTAAAGAGTATATGACGCTTAGGTGAAGTGTTTATTATGGAGATAGGGGCAATTTGTGATAATATTTCCCTTGAGAATACCGTGCTTACACTTTTGGCCAAGGTTTAGCCCATCAGTGATGTCAATTTAACTTTGTCCACTCTGCCAAGCCTCTTTGACTGGGATTTAGGAGAGTACCAACTCTGACCTTGATCGCTGAATAAATGAATGAAAATCTGGAAGAATGGAACAAATACAACTTTTGTGGCATTTGGGAGTAATGCGGTTTCGTGGCGTTTAGTTTTCGAGCGTAATTATTTTGTTAAAATTGCTATTTTTCTCCCTCTCTCTTACAGGCTAAACATTTCCCCCTGTGGAGGTTCTGCCCAGTTGCTTGCAGCAGCTCAGTGGTGTCCTCTGATGGTGAGTAAGCAACACTGCTTATAAGGACGCACTCATTTCACATCGTGGTTGCCGAACATTAACCACAATACCTCGCTGATCTTGTCAAGGAGCATGAACCATCACGGGAGCTCTGGTCATCCTCGCAGCAGCTTTTGGCTGCCCATCAGATGCGCTTCTGCGGCCGTCTGGAATGCTCCTCATTTAAGAAGGCACTGGAGCTATGCACATTTTCACGTAGATTGAAAAGTCATTTCTGTTGACCTGCTTTTTGTGTTTAGTTTGTTGTCCTCCTCCCGCACCTCCTATTAGTACGGTTGGCTACGTACGGTGCGAAAGAAGTTCGGCATAACTTATATACTGCTCCTACGTTGTCACCGTGATTGTGGCATAAATTAACAAACCACTGCTGTAGAAAGACTGCTTTTCAGTAACTGGCACATTAACATACGCGTTACATTATTTCGAGTCGTGTTACGTTGTACCATAAACGTCGTGCTTGTGTTTACAGCCAGCGGTTAAAGCTCAAACCATATTTGTAATTGTCAAAATTGGCTTTGTACCCAACGACGTCCTTGTATTCATAAAGTTGCAGACACCGTTAAACGAATCTCAATGACCGTAACGAACAACTTGATGGTTTTGTCTCACAAAGAAATAGGACAATCAATGGTCAAAAGGCGTTGAATGTTATCGAGCGCCATGGTGCATGCTCTGTAACCTTTTAGGGACACATTTAGGGCACCTCAACAACACGTTTTGCACCAAGGGAGAGGGAAAAAAGTGCAGCAATCCTGTGGGCTTCAACTCTTTCTTTACCGCGTGTTCATTGTCCCCTCAATTTTCTGGCAATTTATGCTGAAATTGGACTGTCGGGTTGGATTTTGCTTGGTCGGGAAAGACTTTGAAAGTAAGTGTGGTGTGTTCCTGCACATTCTTTTGGGTAGGTAGCATATACAGATGCACAGATATGTGCAGCTTTTACATTTGTTTCAAGGTTGTAAATTACTGCCTGCAAGCAAACCATCAGTTTTATAAATGGACACACCCTTTTGCAATAGTCTTTTTGGCTTTGGCTTTTAAATCACACAGGAATGTCGTACCAGACTAAACCATTTGAATGACAGGGACATGCCTATGACCTTTCCAAGTAAAAGGTACCCCTCTGTTACATGATTGTCAAGCCGGGTTTTTTGTTTAAAATGCTGCAGATTTTTTTTCGTGAATTTGATGCATTTGCTATCACGTTAAGATATCACTTTCCCTCGCTGAAACACGTTTTATTTATCAGATATTAGAGCGAATAATCAAGTGTTATTGACCAATTAGACTGACATCCTCAGGGAGGGATGAGATGACCACTAAATACATTTTAAATGCAAACTGTGAATGGACCTCATGGGATTTCATGACAAACATTCATCAATCAGCAGCTCTGGCATGTAGGGGTCACCCTTGGTGGACTGTACACTTTATACTTGCCCGGAACATTAATTTCCTTACGGATGCTCTGGTATTACCAAATCTCCCAGAATGCGCCCAATTTCATGAAATCTCAGAAGCTAAGTCGGATTTTTAGGCCTGGATAGTGCTTGGATTGGGTGACTTCTATGCAAAACAAATGTTAGATGCTGTAGGGCATCGTGGTGGGCAGCATATTGCGGTGTACTTCAATAGTCTCACGTGTCTAACACCCCGTCTTTACGAACCCATGCGAGCTAGAATGGTGAAGTATGGTCAAATAACCCCCTCAGCCCGCATCGTGCGTTGAGGCCCTCATCCAGCGGTTGATTGACACATGTCTGTACATGTACGTGCATTTGCTCTGGGATGAACCTTTTTAATATCAGCGTTTTTGTTTCACACGTTTTGCAGAGGTAACTGTGTCATATGCCAATGGACTGCCGGTGGTGTCCATTACCCTGCCTTCACGAAAGGAGCGATGCCAGTTCACACTGAGGCCTGTACTGGAGAATGTCGGAGACTTCTTGAGGAGTCTGCAAGCAGAGGATCGGGGAATCGACCGTGCAGCAATATACACACTAGGTGATGCCGGAA
Organism: Petromyzon marinus; assembly: GCF_048934315.1. NCBI lineage: Eukaryota > Metazoa > Chordata > Hyperoartia > Petromyzontiformes > Petromyzontidae > Petromyzon > Petromyzon marinus. The sequence continues at coordinate 17,740,886 of NC_133674.1, forward strand.
CCATCGGTGGTTTTGAAATCGTTGCGTTTGGCGCATGCCGAGTTGTTTGGCACATTCATTACAATTATTTAAAGTGCAGCAGCAGGTGATACAGATGAATGGGCTTTTATTGCATTAAATGTATAACGTTTCTGCTTCCGTGACCTTACGTAATAAGTAACGGGTTAATTAAAAATAATAACTAGCATCTTTAACTGTTGGTGAGAGGAAACGATTTTTACTGGCACTGAGTTAAGTGATGTAAAAAAAAACCTGTTATTTTTAATTAACCTGCAATTGCAAAATTTGTTCTCATATGGCACAATTATATTTTTTATATATTTTGAAGAGTCCTACCAATTGTACATTAGTAACGTGGCATACAATTCATAAATGTTGGTGGGAGAGGACATACCTTATATGGGGCAATTATATATATAAAAAAAAAACCATTCATTACTATATGCAGCAGTAGCTTTATAAAAGAAGATGAAAAATAGCTTGAATTTGTAAATGTGTGTGGGTTTGTGTAATTACTTCCATACATGGTTTCCTTCCCTGTGCAGATGGAACCAGAGTTGCAGCAAGCACAGGGGTTGATATTCTTCTTTTGGACGATTTTAAACTTGTCATCAACGAAGAATCGTATCTGGTTCAGCCTCCTAAACGAGGTACAGTAATTAATGCCCGTTAGTTTGTGACTGACTATTTGAAATGTTTTGAATACGTTGTAAAAAAAGCTGTGTTTAAGTAGTGCAAATGGATTGCAAAACAATGAAAGGACTATCCAATTTTTTTCCTGTGTTACTAATTGAAGGTAACTAATTGAAGAAAACAGATTTAACGGATTCCATTAAGATAATTACAGAGCTACAACTTCTGCTGAAGATTTATTGACGTCAATATTACTCAACTAAAAACCCTTCACTTTAAGCACGAGACTAGCCATCCTGTGTTTTTGCCAAATTATGCACTGCCCTTCGTCATTCCACTGCTAGATGAAGGCCCACCCCTGCTGTGTTATTCATGGGGGTTGTTTTGACCATACTTTACGCTGGTCAGTGCAGATTCGTGAACGAGGTGGCCCATGCCCGGTTCATAGACCTTTCGCAACTTATGCCAGCCATAGTTAGGAAGCTAACTGACAGCCAGGATTATAGTGCAGCGTGCTAACCCCTCGCCGCTGTACTATTGCTCCCCCCCCCCCCCCACCACAAAATAAACGTAAGTAATTAATTGGTGTAACAATTGTTAGAGGAAAATACAAGCTTTACACTTCTGTAAATATGCCTGTGAGATTAAGGTAGGATTTCTCTCAAAGTTCTAGGTACATACTTGCTTATGGTATAGTTTTAAACTTAGTTTGACGATACCTAATGAGATTTACATTAATTACATTTATGACCAATCTGTATCCGATGTGTAGTATTCTCCTTTCGTACTTTAAACCATGCGGTTTTTTTCCATCCACTCATGATTTCGTCTCACCTGCAAAAAATACTAATGATGTAATTGGAAAAAAAAACATCTTGGATCAAATTCTATATGAGCTTGTACTAAAACATAAATGGTGCTCAAATATGCTGCAAATCTATCTCAAATGGGTTTTAGTCTGCCAATAAATTTACGGAAGCAAGAGCGCATAGACCACAGCTAGAAGTACCTTGCAGTGCACGCGTCTCCCAAATTGGATTCTAAGGATTGCAAGCATCCAACCTAATGGTTAGAGAAATAGGATTGTTTGATACTGGAGCCAAACGCTGGGAAAAATGTCAAAGGGACCTCTGAAAGCATCTTACTCTGAACACTAAATGTAGTGGCCCTTTTAAAATCACTGCTACAAAACCATATTAGCAGCCATAAAGAAATGTTGCTTCTTATTTTTGACTTAACGCGTGCATTATTTAAAGGTGCTGGGTTTGGCTGTAAACACGAATGCTGTCCGGACAAAATATGTAATTGAAACGATTCCTTTATACTTCAAAGTTACTTATAACAGGCACAGTCGATGCATCTGTGCATCAATGAGTTCGTACTTGATTTTATTTTTTCTGTGATATCTTTTTGAGTTAATGTTTCCGCCCCCCCCTCTTCCTGTGCTACTGTTGCTTTGTGGTACTGTCCAGGAAGCCTCAGTGCTGACGATGCGACCGCCCTCGGGGAGGTGAAGGTGTTGGTGCAGCAGATGTACACCACGCTGCGCATTGAGGAGCACCAGCTACAGCGCGAGAGAGAGTTGCTCACCAAACTGGACAACCTCCGGGTCCAAATTGAGCCACTTGAAAAGGTTTCTTCCCCCCCACCCCCCCCGATTACTTCGCACCTTCCAATGCCATTCTCCAAAATAAATGAAATCCTTGGCTGTTATGCTATAGTACAGGGGTGCTTGTGCTTAAATGTGCGGCCCTTCGGGCCACATATGATCTGCGTTTCATTTTGTAACTAAGCCTGTTTACCATACGTGGCCCACTGCTTTGAAACGGCTTGCAAAACTTTATCAGTCACTGCAAGGGTCTTCTTGCATGCAGTCTTTTACTGGGGGGAAATATTTTTGATCTGGCAACACTGTTTGCAATTTTAGCACGCTCAGTCACTTGTGCCACTGTAAGGGTGCCTCTTTGTGCTCTGTTGACGTGCATGTTCGGTTCGACGTTCTTGTACACAAACGTGTTGGAGTGTGCGTTGCGCGCTTAACACACGGCGGCGCAGACCTTATGATCACCGAACAGTGGGACGTAAAGTGTGCGGCGAGCGAGTTGGATAACGCCGAGGTGTGTTAAAGCGTAGCCTGCCAGACGTATTTGAAAGTGAAGTAAAGAAAATGTTACTCCCACCTCCCCACGACCACTGCTATAACGGATCTAAATTGTCCATGTGAGCTCGGTGTTATTTTTATGACACTTTAATGAGTTATTTTTCGCTTTTAATCGGGTTAGAGGAGGGTTGGTCAATATATTACAATGAGATAATTTTGGCAAAGGGCATTTTAATATGCCAATGTTTTACTTTATGTACTGCAAATGCAGTGTGGTGGCAATTTAATTTTAACAGTTGCGTCATAGATAAAATACTCGACCAGAAACATTACTCGTTTTTGTTTCTGCACTCGGTAAGGTGGATGGCAATCACATGTAGATGCTATATTAATCCAAATAGTTGTTTTATCTTCTGATGCATCCAACGTCTATCGTCTACTGCGTGTAACATTACCTTAGCTGAAGCCACGCAAAATAAATGTGAAATATGAATTTTCAAATCCCCCCCCCCCATCCTCGTTTTGTTCTCCTCTCTCGACACAGGCACTGATCTCGATGAATTTGTCCACCCTGTTTTCTTTCACAGGTGAAGAGAGATCTGAAGCTGAAGGCAGAAAAGCGCACCCGTTTGGTGTTGTGGGGGGGCCTCGCGTACATGGCGACACAGTTTGGATTCCTGGCACGCCTCACCTGGTGGGAGTACTCGTGGGACATCATGGAGCCTGTCACTTATTTCGTCACCTATGGCAGCGCCATAGCCATGTACGCCTATTTCATCCTAACTCGACAGGTGGGTAAACTTGGGAGTGTGCACCTTCAGTGTATCTGCAAATAGAAGACCTTACAATGCGAAAATGTGGTTATGTATATTTTATTAGCAATCTGTGCTCGCATCGGAAAGTGCTGCTGTGTACCCCGTGTTGGTGACAAAATAAATCCATCTGCTGACCTTGGGAGTACAAATAAAGAGATGAAATGCTTCACAGGTGCTGCTTTGTTGCGTGAATGAGATTTGAGTGAGAATATGAAGTCTTTTAAGTGACGGTGAACTTGCTCATTACAGGAATACATCTACCAGGACGCAAGGGATCGTCAGTACCTGCACTTCTTCCACCGTCATGCTGAGAAGACTCGCTTTGACTTTGCCGCTTACAACAAGCTCAAGGATGACATTGCCCAAGTAGGTCCTCAGCAGGAGATAATATTTACATTTCAGAGAGTCGAAGGTGCTTTTTGAAATGCATTTGGCATGCCACGCATGAACACACCTCGGTCACTTCAAGGAAGCCTTTGCGAGCGACTCAAGGGACAAAGTACACTAACATTTGAAAGTGTTGCCAGGTTAAAAATATAGCCTTGTACTACCTGATTATTTCAGCCAAGACGTAGTGAAGGATGGGTATTGTTTGCAGGTCGTTGTGAATTGGTAGACTTCGTGTGGCCGTGGGTCGCATGAATTGGAAGTTGCAGGCCTGGTAGGTTCCACTAGCCTACAGGTAGCTCATTTTACGTTTTCTCGTGGCTTTCCCTCAGTCATATCATTATCGCCTCGTTAAAACTCTATCGAGACGAGAAATCATGCTGGCAAGGGACCCCCGGGAAAATAGTACAAGAGGCCAATGGGAACACGTGAACTTTTCACAGGATTATACAATTAAGTTATCTTTTTTGACGTGTACTATTTGTACAGATTGAATCATACTTGTCATGCAACTAGAGCTACCCGTTTAGACCTCCTTTGAGCTGTATGCCTTTTGGCGTCATCTGGTCGAGCACCAATTGGGTCGAGGCTCAAAATAAAGCCGCTCCTTGTTGTGGACCAATCAGTTTCAAAGACAATGCATATATTATAATAGTATATTTTTTTGTTTGCATTTTGACTGCAGGTATTGTCGTTAATGCAGACATGAATCCTTGTAAGAAGGTTTCAGTTTTGTTGCCAGTAAAAAGGGGAAAACCCCTATTATTAGAACTACCCGTTTATTTTTTAAGGCAATGTAAACTGCACTGGCGGAGGAACAATGATCCTACATACACTTTATGGAAGATTGTATTAAAGAGTGGTTAAATGTTCGCTTAAAGCCCTCTGACGATTGTTCGTTTCATCTCTCCCGTTGTTATTTAGGCCGAGCTGGATTTGAAACGTCTAAGAGATCCACTTCAGCTTCATCTGCCCACACCGCAGCTGGAAGGCAAACATTAAAAATGTAAACATCGAAAGAGCCTTTTATCAGCGAGGAACTCTGCTGCTGCTGTTGCACAACTGCAGTTCTGGCCAACCTAGAGTGACTCCAGTTTTATGCCTGCAGTGATAAGCTAGTTCATCTGCGTTGGCTTTTGGTGAAAAGGGTTTAAAAAAAAGAGAGTTATACGACTGATCATCAGCATGATGAGAGTACATGTACTTGTTTGTTTTTTTTGGTGCCTTGCCCAAGAATATGTAGTGTTTGAAAGGCTAGTGATGGGATACCATTGAATTGCCTAACCTGTATGCATGTCAAGCGGTTTAAACCCGTTGGAGATTAAAACAAATGTTTTGGATGCACTGGTAGTAATATGTTGGGGGTTATGCTGGTGTTTTACGCTTTACGATACAAAATAATTTTACATTGTTAAAGTTAATTCCAAAAAAATGTATGCATTTTAACTATTGAGGTAATTAAGGTCAGGGTTTGTCTGCATAACTGTTGTGTTATGACTTATGTACGATGTATGAAAACACACTTATACAAATCCATGTTCTGTTCATAATAAAAGATTTTGAAATAATACACGTTCTTTTTTTAATGTCAGGTTGGGTTTGTTGAACGTAATAAGGTTTGATTAATGAGGCCGTTTGCGCGTGTACAGTTTAGTCTATTTACATTGCAGATGCGATCCTGAAAAACGTGTGATGTAAGGTGAAACGACGTAAATGGAAACCAATTTTTACTATTGACTTAATGATACAAATTTAGGATACGTTCCTGGGGGTAATTTTTTTGTTGGTAAAAAAAATTTCAGAAAAAAATTGAAATAAGTACCAAAAATGATAAAATATCTCCATATATATAAAAGGCAAAGTTGTGAATATGTGTCTGTCCAAAATGTTTAGCGTACTTCCCGACATGCAACAAACTGGAAATTTGCCATGTGGGTACTTTCCAGACTGTACACAATGCAAAAAGTTATAAAAATACTATTGGGGGGGGGGGGGGGGTGGAGCTAATAATGCATTTTTTTTTGCACGGCAAGTGAGCTGTGATGTCAAATCTGTCATGTGACCCGCGCATGTGGAAGTGTAACGCATTGCAGTGTAGTGGTTAGCGTGCTGCGCTACGAACCCAGCCATCCGAGTTCGATTCCTGCTCACGGCCACCACTGGTGACGATTATTTGAACCGGTCCTGGGCCTCCCCTAGTTCGACTCAGCCTCAAACGAGTAACTGGTGTGGTGTGTGAACATCGCCACTGGGGAGACAAAGGTGAATCCAAGTCCCGGGCGAAGCCGGGTAGTAAAGCTAGTCCTGTATATATTTAAGCTTGGTCCTAAAAAATAAGTTAAATACTGAGTACTCACCAGAGATGGCAGCAGAGGTTGCATTTAAAGAGTCCCCGATAGTGTCCAGCATTGTGATATAAACACTGAGGCTTGAGGTCCCGACACTTGTCTTCGCGTCGTCTGCAGTATTTTACTACGGAGCATTTTTTCCCATCACATTTTTTTTTACAACACTTAATAGTGTCCAGAAATACAGGGTGATTGAGTTTAACACCTAGGCTTTCGCGACCAATATTCATAATAAAGGTTTTTAGGTTGGATCGCGTTATTTATAAATGTGTCGCAACCGTCCACCACCCGACACGGCCAATCGGTAAAAAAATGTCACGTTGACAAAAGACAAATAGTTCACTACTTTAGCCCACCGGTGTGTTGAAGAGTGAATCCACAACATTAAAAAAAAACATTTTACAGGGTGATTCAATTAGAGATGCTCCACTGATTGCTAATGACTTTAGTTTTTAACAGGTGACTAAATATTGTTCATGCGGTGGCTCTTTTACTGACAGAGAAGAGTGTCGAAAGGTTTCACACGCGTATTTGCGATTGGCAGGTGGCAAACAGTGACTTTTAATTTACCCCTATTATGTTAGTGTATCTATAAATGGATCACCCTCTGTTGTTTTGCTCATTAAAGATGGTGGATTCTGCCCTGTTCTAAATTAAGCCCTTGCTCATACTATATATTATCACAATATTTGAAAATCCTAGGCAGCATCTGCACCAAGTGTGGCATCTCGTCAGAAAATTAAACTTCTGAACTGTAAATTGAACGCTGTCATACCACAATTTTTATATTCCTAGAAAATCATAGCCAATATACATTTTGAGGATATGCGTTGGCAGGTTTTGGTAAGACATTAACTGAAGCAGGGTTCTGCTTTTTTATCAGCAGGTGTCGCCCTATCGACAGAATCTGTATGGCCAAACTGGACATTTCCCCATTAAATTACTCGGCACCAAATGGTGCATTCATATAATATAAAAAAAACAATTTCAGAAAATGTAAGAGGAGACAAAAAGTACACAGGTTTTACAAATGTCTATGTCTTATTAGCAACAACAACCCCTGAAATGGATTTTGAAAAACCTGATTATTGGAAATATGTGGGTACAGTTGTGTTTTTTTTTATGCCAATATTCACAATTTTAGAGTACTTTTGTCTCTAAGACTTTTGAAGGCTATATATGAAGTAATTATTCATGAAAGATAATTTCGCTCAAGATACATAAATTAGTGAGAATCGGCTGAAGCTAAGTATATGCTAATCTTTATTTGCATTAATGGTATGATCAAAACAGACCATAAATATGGGGACAACACAACAAACGAGACGCTACAAATTAATACAAGATGGACAGTATGATCTGGACAGCACAAAAGACGATACAAAGATACTAATATATTAGACTAAATGAAATCATAGGTTTTTAAAAAGTGAAATCACAAACCTGAGTGATGACACTTTAGTTGTGGTGTGCAGTTGAATCATTACACGATTAATACTGGTAGGAAACGTAGTGGACTGGAAGCCCAACCGGGATTAATTCACAGGAAGCAGGGGATTGTGTATGTCTGTGGATGTCTGTCCACGTGGGAGGGGTGGGGCTGGGTGGAGAGGGGAGGGTAGGGAGGGGCTGGGTGGGGGGGGTGGGAGGGGTGGGGCTGGGTGGGGAGGGGCTGGTCACCCCGTGGTGCCCTTATAAAACTCAACGTTTAACCTACTCACGCCGGCTTGTGCCCGCCCTCACAGTCGGGCATATTTGTGTAATGCACCACGCCGCCGTTGACCCTGGCCATTGACCGAGCAAGCCAACGTTCCTACCAGCCCCCTCCGCAGGAATGTGTTACCATGTGGATGAAAAAAAGCATATTTTTTCGAACAATTTTAAACAAAACCTTTTTTAAAATTTTAGCGGGTTAGGCCCACTGATATTTAAAGCCCTTTTCCAGAGGCAACCTGGTTATCACATGACAGCTCAACGAAGTGGCTTATCACGTGGAAATTTATAGCAGCCAAATACTCTAAACGCACGTTTCTAAATGTGGAGGGGAAAAAAACCGGAGGACCTGGAGAAAAACCCACGTGACCGTGGGGAGAGAGAGACACGCAAACTCTAAATATACAGCAGGCGTCAGTGTTGGGACCGAACCCACGACCTCCTGCATACCAGGCGAGAGAATTAGCATCGCCACCGCGGCACTATCGAGGGAAAAGGGCAAAAAACCGCATAGGCATTGTTTAAGCTATCACAATTTATAGTTTCCAGCCAGTTATTTACAATAAACCATGAAACTGTCATTTCCACAGTACCTTTGGAGATGGCAAGAATATTGTTTAATAATGCAGTACATATGAAATTGGATTCGCCCTAATCCATAGACCATGTACTGGCAACTTAATTTAAGAAGTTAATGGTGTGACTCCTCACCATAACCCCGTTCTCAACTCTCTCGGGTACGGCGGTTTGTGGAGTGTGATTGCTCGCACTAAAGGTGAAACGGTTATCAACATTGCGTGTTATTTCATGTGAAGCCCAAGCAAGTTCCGATAAGTGGTGTTCACAGAGGAGAGGGGACTGCTTGCAGCTGTAAAATCTAATCAAAAGCATTGAGGGGCTGTGGAAATGACACGTTATTGCTCATCAAAAACAGTGACTTTCATAATATTGAGGTAGAATACAAAGTCAATCGAAGGCAGTGTAATATAATGAAAACCCATGAGGTCTTCATGTAAAATAAGTTTTGTCCATTGGCTTAAGGACTTTCCGGAACGATGCTTTCCTGCAGCATTGGTTTTAGCAGACACACACAACTGATCTCGACCTGTATTCTTGGTTCTTTCGGTGAAGTCACCTAGAAGGGAAACAATAAAATAATAAAAATATAAAACAATAAAATTAACACGACGTTTCGACTGCAACACAAGCAATCATCATCACAAGCAATCATCATCAGGTGTGAAAACCACACCTTTTATTGTTTTCCCTTCTACGTGACTTTACCGAAAGAACCAAGAATATGAATCCCTGCAGTCACGAAAGCTTTAAATCAAAATTTGATCTCGACCTTCTGGGTGCCATCGGGAGAGTTCGACCTCGCAAACAAATACTGCTGGGTTGTCATGGGACCTCCATATAAAGCTATAAAACACTAAGTCCATTTGCCGACACATTTTTTTATATTTATTAAACAATTACTTCCGTCTTCATTTTGTATCGAGAGCCCATGATTATCCACAACATCACACAATGAGTTTTATACCTAGAAAAGAAGTGCCTTAGATTTGAAAGATTATGAAAGAGCCTACCTACAAAACGAGTTCGACATGTAGCAAAAGACCAAACAAGAATTGCCAGTGACTCCAAAGATTACTGATCATGCCATGAACCTTATGCATATAAATGCAACAAAAATGCAACAAAAACTGGATTTTAACATTTTTTTAAATCAGGAATGGTACATCTTTTAAATAAAAAATGTAAGCTTTATTGTATTCCGTATGCATTTATTTGAAGGTTTACTTGAGAAAATCAGCCAGAGATTCCGATATTTTTGGCCAAAAAGCCACCTAAGCGCGTCATAGTTTTTCTATTTTTTTTAGACCAAAATCTGCCATTTGTCTTGCATTCATCAATGTATAAATTAAACTGAGTTTTAACGCAACCAATACCTCTGTTTAAATGCTACAGATAAAACAAGTAATTGCGTTTAAAACTTGCTCCTTGTACGGCGATAATTTTTGGGACGGCAGTTTTTTTTTAAACGGAGGACATCACGCTCACGAGTGCTACCCAGTGGCTTATCTGACTCGATTCAATCACGGATTCACGTGGGATGCCTCTTTTAAAACGTGCGATGTCCTCAAAAAGACTTCGACATATTGCAATTGTTTCACGTGCTTTGGAAAGTACGTAAGTGATTTAAACGACGAAATCAGCAAAACAGACTCGTGACAGGGCATAACATCGTGCCTCGCTTGATGACGACGCTGCAAGTCATGTTTACGACTTTATTATTTACAAGAGCATATACTCACGAGCTGAACTCCCACAGACCGTACTTCATAGCAACGTGCACTGGCCAAGAAGCCCCAGAGCTGCAGAGCCAGAACAGTCGGCCTCTAAATCTGATTCAAGGTCCTGAGCCATTCTGTCTGGCCTCGGGGTCATTGTCCGGGGCAACCAAAAATAACAAGAAGAGCCATTCCCACCTACCCCGTTCAAATTCGTTATATATAAAAGCAACCTCAATATTTCAAGAGCCGCCAATGCATGTGGCGAATACGGGACGGCGACGGTCCTTAATAACCGGCGGTCACGAAGCAGCCCCTTTAAAGAGCCGCGTGCGGCTGCGGGAGCCCCCAGGTCGCTGACTCCCTCGGGCAGTGGCCAAAGGGAGTCCTCGAGGAGGGGGCTCAACATAATATTGGGGGGGGGGGGGCGGAGGTTCAGGGAAAGCAACGTCGCACGGCCGTCTTTCACGCGTAATTTTTCTCGAGGGGGATTTGGTGAGTACGGCACCCATGGACAGTAGCCAGTCGTGCGTTTTTTTTTAAATAAATATGATTGCTTTTTTGTAGGAAATCAACCATTGAATAAGTGAGACAAATGAAGGGCTTTCAGCAGACCTCGGCGAGGGAAATCGTGGGCAGTAAATTCTCAGAAAGGAACGGAAAATTACTTTATTAAAAGCCACGGCATTCCATATCAAATCAAATTATTATATCTGTAGTACATTTGATATTCGCACCATTGTTATCGTTGTTATCGTTGTAAGGCTATCATAAATGCGCTAAGGTTTTCACAGACGATGTTGCTTTGTGGATTCTTTTTTTCCCCTCGCCCAATTTGCCAGTAATTGTCAAATTGGGACAATGAAGCCGGCACACGTGCCCTGCTCTTCTAAAGCAACGTTCGGTGGAGATCCTTCGTGAAGCAGGCGGCGACGCTGGGCAGTGTTAACCGGGCAGGCTTGCTAGGTCGCAGTGCCGGATGAAGCTAGTGGGGGGCCTGTATCATGTCATAAGGGGGTCCTAAATAAAAAAAAAAACACATAAATATTAAAACACAATTTTTTAACATGCATAGTAAATTAATTGTATGTTTTCATTTGCGATACAGCCAGATAATACGACAAATCGCTGACCTTAAACACCCAGTCGTTCATAAAAGTTAAAATCAGTATAGTACTATAGTAATAGAGCAAGTGCAGAATCACTGAATCTGAATTGATAGCTTGACATAATTTAGCGCGGGGCCCTTGAAAGTGCGGGGCCCCCCGTAGCATATGCAGCTACTGTTGCTACGAGGATCATCCGGCACTGCTAGGTCGCACGGCTAAACGTCTGCAACAAGCAAGCGGACCTTTCTGCTGCTGCTGCTGCTGCCGCTTGCTTGCTGGGCCATGCCACCGTCACGATGGTTTTTCACTCCGTGGAACGTTTGTCAAACGTTCGGTTCGTGGAGGAGATCCCGCTGTGCGAGAGGAAGGTCAAAGGGTGTAGGAGAGAGGTGGGGTTGGGGGAGGGGGTCCAGTAGATGACTGCGAAGCGCCGCTCTTCGGTGTGTCATCCGACACGACTGCAGGCCTCAGTGTCCCTTGCCCGTGATCGGAGTCTCGGTTGGGGGGGGGGGGGTCTCTCGGTGCACTTGAGGGACGGAGAACATCGCGAGTGGATTGGCTCGGTGGGGAACTGCTGGATCTCGGAGAGCAGTCATTGAGCAACATGTCCTGTAATCGGATTGTTCAGAGATTGGTGACCCTTGAGCTGATTGGTTCATCTCAAGGGTCGGGGGCAGTGGGGAGGGGGAATGATACAGACGCCTTCACACAGAGGTGGAACCAGTTGCTGGGTTCATCCCTACGTTCATTTATCCTGATTGTCACGGGTTTGCAGAAGGTTCTGAGAGATGGGGTCAAGCTGAATCTGATAGCACCTTGGCTGGCCAAGACACTGTTGGCTTTCAGAAATGTTTCAGATGCAGCAGCGATTCTGTTCAACCCTGCTGCCAAGCTGTGATCGGGTACCACAAGGGGTTATGTTTTGCCTTTAGGTGACGAGGTTCCGCTTGTCAAACTGGCTATTGCACGGGTTAGGTTTAGCATGTTACATTTGACCCCAGAAGCGCATGAGTTGTTTTGCAATTGTAGCTTCTACCTGGTCTGGTTGTCAAAGCAATTTTAGGTATTTTTGCCTTTGGCATGTGTAATGGATACAGTGCCCTGTTGCTTTCTGGATATAGAATATGTCATGCCTCGATCAAAGTTGGGGTGGCAGGCGTTGTGGATTTCTACACTGTGGTAACATGGGCTTTGTGTTGCTTAGACCTTTAAAACTAAATAAAATACGTAAACGCTTTTGAGGATGATTCCAGCAGAACGTCTCACATCACGTTGGTATTCACTCTATCAAGATTTCCCGCACCTCCGATTAGCATAGTTGACTGCGTACGGCGTGAAATAAGTTGATAAAGGTGTTTTGGGTTAGATCGTATAAGTATCTGTCCGTTCCCCTCCACCACCCGACACAGCCGGTAAGGTTTGTCACGTAAACAACGTGCCATTTAGTTTACTACTTCAGCCCACCGGTGTGTTGGAGAGTAAATCCACAACATTTACAATTTGAGTAGTACGACGTTTCGCTGGTCATAACATCCAGCATCATCGGGCATTTTCCAGAATAGTGAATCCATCCACCTGCTTCCGTTCTTAAATAGAGAAAGACGACGTCATCACTGAACTCATTAGGTGCAGAAATCAGAGGTGGGGGAGGGGGGCGTATTGTAAGTATATAATGGATTGTAATAATTAAATTAGTATGTATTTCCTCTATAAGTAATTGTAAGATGTCGTCTTCTTCCAGGCCTTTGCCTCACTCATGTTGGACAAACGCGATCTAACCCAAAAACCTTTAATATGAATAATATTGGTTGCGAAAGCCTAAGTGTTAAACTGAAAGAAGTTGACCATATATACATCACTGTAAGGCCCTTTTTGAATCTGTTGGCTCTTATGAGTAAATAATAAAATTCAGTTAAACTATTTTTTAAATATTAATGTCGGCTAAATGTGAGCAAGCTCAATGCTTTTTTTTAGTTAATGCACCTTTTGTGATCTTGCAATTGGACAAAGTTGTTCTTAGACCATTACTTAATTAATTCCAAAGGTAGAATTATGGTTTCATTGTACCTAGGAGACCGTCCTCGTTTTTGCTCGAAACAATTAAGGCAGTGAAATAGAATAAAATACACATGTTGAGTGCACTTAAAGTGCTTTCCGTTTCATGTAATCATCCAGCAAAGTTTGAAAAAGTTGATAAATTGTGTAGTTTAGCTAATACTCTGTGTGTCTGAGGCCCACAGGCTCTCAGGATTTTCTTTGGTTTGTCTGTAAGGCTCATTTCACTGGAACCATGGAAGTTCCCTGGACTGGAAGAGCTAAGGGTTTGAATTGTGTCGATATTTAAAGGCATTGGTACCTCGACACATCTCGGCCGCTGCAGAGGCGAGGTTTGGAAGAGCAGTCTGTAACTGTAATTAAGCCCTCTTGCCAGTTGTGGCTTTGTTATTGATTCAAGGTTTTAGGGATCATGAGAATTGCAGCAACAAGAAAATTTGGGTTTTAGTGCTTAGTTAGACTCGATTGTTTTTTTGAGTAAACTATTGACATGCACCCGTGCTCTCCGTCTCGTCTTGAGAATTAGAGGTTTTTGTTGACGAACTTGACTCACTTGGTTTATTGATGTTTGTGATTACTTTGGTGACAAATTGCTGTTTCATTTCTTTTCGGCATCCTGCGCCTAGGGTTGCTACCTTTGAGGTACAAAAACGGGGACGTTTCTTGGTAAGAAGAATATCTTGCAACAGTAGAAAAGTTGTCAAACATTTGTGAAGCATTGTGTTAGGTGTATTGTTATACCCCAGGACTAAACCTGGGACTTTTAACGTCCCGAAGTGAATTACAGATTTCCCAGAAAGGTACCTGATAATGAGGACGATCCTGGGAAAACCAGGACACGTGGTAACCGTACCTCTGCCCAGTCGAAAGATTTTGTACTGAATTCGTAGTCGTGCGGTTTGCGGAAGATATGTGGTACGCATAAGTTCTGCTGTATGTACTAGCTCATTCAGAAGCTAGAAGCGAGTTCATGTGGCAGAGGTAAAAGGTCAAGTGAAAATGTCACCGCTGATTAAAAAAACAAGCATAATGTAAGTACAGTACTGAAATCTTTTAATCGCAAAGCTCAACACGTTTGTCATCACCACTGACTTAAAAGGAATAAAAAAAGCCTGCAGCAGGAGACATTTGGGCAATGGTCCTCCTTCATAGCATATAAATGCAAGATGCCAAGTTATGCTGAAATCTGGGTGTGTAATATTGTCCAATAAAATGTTGCAGTATTTGTCCAAAATTCCACAGGTTAGTATTCTACAGCTCTTTGGTTCTTTCGGTAAAGTCACGTAGAAAGAAAATAAATTAAATTATTCCTGCAGTCACGAAAGCTTCAAATCAAGTTTTATTCTACAGCTGTATACAATATGAATCAAACATTTCAATGTGCGGCATGTTTAATTGCTACGTGCGTAGGTTTGAGTTTAAAAATACATTTAATCTATTTTATTTTTCCCGTTTTCATCGAAACAATGATCATATTACAATGATAACTTGGCATTTCTCTTGCATTTGTCGCCACGAAGCCCCAATAACAATCTGCTATTGTGCACGTACACATTGGACGCGACAGAATTCTAATTTGTCAGAACACTTTATTGGCACAGTCAAATTTGCCGCCCGCGCGCGAAACTGTTGCTCTCCTCTGGACAATGCGCCTTCCACGAGCCAAACCTTTTGCGGTTCCACGCAGATCACCGTGACCTTAACCCTTTCAAGTTCCATTTGCCAGCAATCATCTTCAACGGCTACCGTGGGTTCCCTTGAGCTGTTTAAGAGGAGCACGCCAGATGATCGTCTCATTGCAATTCTCAAGCTGAAATGGCGGGGGTGGTGGGGGATGTTGGGTACAAACAGACCCCTGTATAAACAAGAACGTGGCCTCTGCTAGATTGATGGGATGTTTATTCCACCCACAATTTGATATGTGCGCACGTACCGGACATGCCGAATGGGAAAGCACAAATCGGCTCTTCACAAACAGGGATCTTCGGGGTCAAAGTTCAGCTCTGCACCGTTACCGCAGCGTGTACACAAATTCTCTGGCGCGCGTCGTGACGGGTTGCTGCAAGACGCGACCGTGTCCGTGCAGTGCTCGCCGAGCTCCATTGGCTTCCGGTTTTGCCGAACAAACACGTTGAAAGATCGCACTCAGGGCACACAAAGTGCTCGCCACAGCAGATGAACCACAAAACCTCCGATTACCACGCTTGGCTACGTGTGGTGCGAAATTAGTTCAACGGAGCGTCGCGAGAGACAGAATCCCGGCACTTCCACGGTCGGGTCCGCAGTGGTGTGTTTGTCTACCACGTTCAAAGCCGCCCCACCACGCTTCAGAACATCAAGTGGCCTGGTGTCTTTATTTTCAGCTGCCAGAGCGGTAGAAGCGCGTATCGAGAAAGGTTTCCTGGACTCAAGCCTACGGCATGGAGTGATGGGGAGGTGGGGGGGGGGTCCTTTATATCTTGGTGGAGCGGTAGCGGCGATGTTTTTGACGATGTTGTTGTTGATCGTCGCGGCACCAACGTCGGATGTCGGCTGGAGCGACGTTCGCAAGCACGAGAAGCCCACGGGAGTGGAATGAGGCTGAAGACGGAGAATATGTCGCGTGGTGTCCTCGATCCTTGAAGCAAATGGTTTAATTTGCTGACAACGTTTGCGGTCACGCAGGCTCCGAGTCGCTGACCCAATGAAAAAGGGGCCCACGGACATTGGTAACCTGCAACAGAAGATAATGCACCCACCACACACACACAAATACAGGTGTAATTGTGAATTGGGTGTTTGTGCAAGTCTGCCCTGATGGATGTTCACGTGCGTTGCCTTTGCGGTATCGTTTGTGCCATTGAACAGTTAGCATTGCCAACCGAGTACAGGCAGGTAACTTTGCACAAGGCTTCGATCACAATTCACTACTCGACTTGGGAATTAATCTCCTGGGCTCGGCACTCAAGCTATTGGTGTAAACAAAACGTGGTAAACAACTCGGCTACACAGCACGGACGCGACAATCAGTCCAGCACATAACCATCGACCGCTATCTTATAATCTTACAGTCCGGCCAATAAAATGGCTTGGGAGGAAAACGATGTACCATTTTAACGTCTTCCTAAACGATCACGGGATTTTATAACGTGTTCAGCCAACACCCCCTTTTCAGCATTTTTATTTATTTCATTTTACAAACTGTAGCTGCCCGGCTGACAACGGCTACTTACCATTTGATCGAGTATTAATGTGAATGCGGGACTATTTTCTTGAGAGGTGCGCTTGGAACAAAAATTGCGTTAATAGCGAGGAACCCGTGGGCTGAAAAACGCGCCGCGGTTTAAAGACGTCGTTTTCACTACGTCAAAATGAGTGGGCCTTGGGCGGGATATGTCGCTGGCAGGGACGGTGTGGCTGGCGATTGAGGACTTACCGTGGAGTGGAAAGCCAAGGAGAGAAACACGACCCAGAGGACGCGAGACAGAGCAATGAAATTGGCGAGCCGTACCCTGAGCCGTGACCACCGCCACACAGCGAACCCACACTGGCCAGAATGGTGAAGTATGGTCGGAGCAAAGTGTTGGTAACCGAAAGGCTTGGGAAATGCCTTCATCTAGCAGTGGATTCGTAATAATAACGGTGCATTGTGTCCCTCCGTGCACCCTCTAACTCCTGGTTGATTGCAATCTCTCCATGGCGATCTAGGGAATTGTATTGGCTGCTTAGGTGACTGGAGGAGGCTGTCACGTGACATCGACAGACATTATTTATTGATCTACGAATTCTAGCTAGAACTAGCTTCGCTCTTATCTCGGAAAAAATCAGACTTACACGCACCGAGCTCGATCAGTTAGACAAGACACTCTACAAATCACACTTAACATTGACAGCAACAATGTCTACATCGGATTGGGAACATGTAGACAATTACTACCTCTTCGGCTGCCACTATGTCGACCAAATGTAGGGACAATTTGATTTCCAAATTCAATCACCTCTCCAACAAAAAATTGGATCCACACACTGAAAAGGTAGGCGTCAACAAAGTCGTAATTGATCGCAGTAACAGTTCCATTTCTGATGGTCTGAAATCCGTTTTAGCTAAAGGTCTAAACTTTGCTGTCACACCGAGACACATACCGGTTAATGATATCATTGCCCATGTCGACGTTGCACTCAAGGGCTTGAGTCACATCTCTGCAGACGTAGCAAGATCTGAAATCGCTGCAACCCTCAAAAACGCTAAGTTGCCACCCAGCAACATCAGCAAAGATGAACGCTTTGAATTATCTCAATTAAAAAAGAGAGATGATATTGTCGTCCTCTCAGCCGACAAGGGCAATGCCACTGTCATCATGGACAAACCAGAATATAACAACAAAATTCAATAACTACTCAACGATGGCAGCTATACAAAAATAAAAAGAGATCCCACCAATAGCCTAGTTACCAAAACGAACAAAATCATCTCTGATTCAACAGCATTAATTGATGAGACCAAACAGTTCTCGTTGAAACCCTCTGCTGCCAGACCACCAAGATTATATGGCCTTCCAAAGATACACAAAGAAGAAAGACCCCTTCGTCCCATCGTCTCTACTATCAACTCCCCCACCTATAAACTGGCACGTTTTCTTGCTGATATACTGCGACCTTTCACTGGAAAAACCACCTCTGCGGTACTAAATTATACTCACCTGGTATCGACAATCAAAGGCATTTCCCTGTCCCCAGACGACCTGCTTGTCAGTTTTGATGTGGTGTCCTTGTTCACCAAAGTCCCGGTACCTGACACCATCGCTATCATTGAAGACCTGGTTCATCAAGGACTGCATACTGATGTACCCCCCCTGGTGAGACATTGCTTAACCAACACATACTTCACCTGGAATGGAACTTTCTACAAACAAACTGAGGGCACCCCAATGGGCTCCCCCCTATCTCCGGTTGTAGCCAACGTATTCATGGAAAAAATTGAAACTGACGCCATCCAGACTGCCACTCTACGCCCGACCTTATGGAAGAGGTACGCGGATGACACCTTTGTCATCTGGCCACATGGCCAGCCTGCTCTAGACCAATTCCGCGACCACATCAATTCAATACACCCAGCCATCAGATTTACCATGGAGGTCGAAAAAGATGGCAAACTACCCTTTTTGGATGTCTTAATTTAAAGGAGACATGATGGTTCAATGAGCCACTCTGTCTACAGGAAAGCTACCCATACAGATGCTTACTTGAAACCGGATTCCCACCACCATCCATTCCAGAAGAACTCCCTCATCAAGACTCTATACCATAGAGCCCAATGCATTTCCGACCAGGAACACATTACCAGTGAACTCAAGCACGTACACCAGGCTCTCAGGGCTAATGGTTACTCCGACTACACAATCCGCAAAGCCATCACTCCAGTCATGAAGAAGGATCCTCTTGTGGAGCCACTCAAAACCATCACCTTACCCTACATTGCAGGGGTCACTAAAAAGATCTCCAAAATCCTGAATAAACACAAGATCCAGGTCCAATTCAACACAGTACATAAAATCCGTGATCTGGTTCCATCTGTAAAATATGCTGTTCCAGACATACAGTACCCGGGCGTTTACAAACTAAAGTCCCTCAGTGGTAGTAGCTACATTGGAGAAACCAAACGACATATCTCGGACCGCATCCGCGAACATAAAGCAGACTTGAAACATGGTATAACGAACTCCTCTGCCGTGGCAGATCACTGTTATAATTCAGTGGGCTCACATGACATTGACTTCTCCAAGACGGAGGTTCTTTGCAAACCAACCGGCTACCATGAGAGATTCGTTCATGAGGCCATTCACATATACAAGCACAGAGACAATTTCAAACGAGAAGATGGATTCAGGCTTAGTAACCATTGGAAATATGTTTTAAACCATTTCCGTTCTTAATTAATTGTATTTTACGATGACCTTCAGACCGCAGTTCTTTCGCTGGCATTGACTCTTAATACCTCTCACACCACGGTTAATGGTATGGTTTACAACATGGAGTATAACAGCGCCTCGCAGCTGTCTCTCTCCCCCTCCTCCGTTCCAACCATGGATGAACTTGTCCGTCTGAACGGGGCCCGTAGCTATCCGTGGTGCTAAAGTTGAGGGTAAGAATCCACCCATTTTTTCGCCATATAGCATTGTGATATATAACGACTTATTGTTGGTAGCTTAGCTGATTGGAGAATATATAGGGTTTATTGATAACATTGAGGTAATTTATATTTTAGTTTTTTTATTGGTTCACTATATAGTATTCATTATATAGTGTAGTGTATACCCAGTTACTGTGAATAGCTCAGATGTGTAGGCTTTGACTTCCATATAGCCATTTCTGTGACCAGTCACAAGCTAATCACTCAGTTATTTCAATGCTAAATTCTCCTAGTTATTTCAATGCTAAATTCTCCTGTTTGATTTGTACTAGGTGCCTCTGTGAATGTGTATGCTCTGACTTTAACATAGCTATTTCTGTGACCAGTCACAAGCTAATCACTCAGCTATTTCAATGCTAAATTCTATGCTAATTCCTTTGTCAAGGGGTGCCTCTGTGGAGGTGTATGCTTTAACTTTAACATAGCCATTTCTGTGACCAGTCACAAGCTAATCACTCAGCTATTTCAATGCTAAATTATATGCTAATTCCTTTGTCAAGGCGCTTTGTTTCTTCTCACACAGCTTAAAGGTCGCGATCTGAGCGTGGCTTTGTTCGCTCCAGCGCTGTCCTCCAGACAGTCTCGTCCCTTCACCTGATGAAGGCCGCTTGTGTTGTGGCCGAAACGTCGTGAGAATTTTATTGTGTTAATTTATTTTATCAATTTATTATTTTATTCTCATTCTACGTGACTTTACCGAAAGAACCAAAGAAGAAGAATCCTTGCAGTCGCGAAAGTTTTAAATCGAAATTATTTATTGAGTTCATTTATTTGTATTTGCATTGTACATCTGGTGCTCTGACTGTGTAAAAGTCACTTGCTAAAGCATTCGCTAAATGAATACACCCTAAAATGTCTGACCGGAGTGTAAAAGTAGTCCAAAATACCCTCTAAAGGGGGGGAGGGGGGGTCTCTCTACAGCTCCTCCCAGCAGAGATCCTCTCTCCGGCAGCGTGGCATTGAGTGGGCAATTGCAGGGCTGCGACTTTACAAGTACGCATGAACAGCACGTTCAGCACGTCTACCCGCGGCGCAAATTTGCATCGTTCCTGCCCTGCTTGTTGACAGGCGATTGTTTACGACGGATGTCATGATAACAATAATATTAACAAGCCCAGAACTCGTTAAATTCACCAAGCGGCAGTCGCTGTTCTACATTGCCATTGACGGATCATGAATTGTGCATGGTGCTGGCAAAATCAGGCTGCGCCGTAACCCCCCCCCACCTTCCACCACGTCACTGAAGCACGGCAAGCTCGGATCAGCCTCTCGAGATCATTCGTCTGTAAAAAAAATAGTGGAAGGTTAAACTCGTTCCCCGGCTGAGGATTGGGTGGCTTCATGAGCCAATACCCTGGGGAGAGTCCTAATTTTAGGGGGGGCATAACCTTCATTTTGTGTTGTTGCGATGGCAAAACCGAACCGAGCGTGTCAAAATAACAATTTAGATGTAAAAAAAAAGTCGTGAGTCGCATCACGGCATTGTCACGTTGCTTATTGAAGTGTCGATCCAATTTAAGGAGGGGAATGAAAGTGTTAAGGGGGGCGCTGCAGCAGCAGCAGCAGCAGCTCGGCAAATGCCAACTCGTGCCACCACAGGACGGAGCTCGAGAAAGCCCCTCACGGTAGGTGAACACCTTGAGATGGTAGGTGAACACCGTGAGACGGTAGGTGAACACAGTGAGACGGTAGGTGAACACCTTGAGAAGGTAGGTGAACACCGTGAGACGGTAGGTGAACACAGTGAGACGGTAGGTGAACACCTTGAGATGGTAGGTGAACACCGTGAGACGGTAGGTGAACACCGTGAGTAGGTAGGTGAACACCTTGAGAAGGTAGGTGAACACCGTGAGACGGTAGGTGAACACCTTGAGATGGTAGGTGAACACCGTGAGACAGTAGGTGAACACAGTGAGACGGTAGGTGAACACAGTGAGACGGTAGGTTAACACCGTGAGACGGTAGGTGAACACAGTGAGACGGTAGGTGAACACCTTGAGATGGTAGGTGATCACAGTGAGAAGGTAGGTGAACATTTTGAGACGGTAGGTGAACACCTTGAGTAGGTAGGTGAACACAGTGAGAAGGTAGGTGAACACCTTGAGTCGGTAGGTGAACACCTTGAGTAGGTAGGTGAACACCGTGAGACGGTAAGTGAACACAGTGAGACGGTAAGTGAACACAGTGAGAAGGTAGGTGAACACCGTGAGACGGTAGGTGAACACAGTGAGATGGTAGGTGAACACCGTGAGACGGTAGGTGAACACAGTGAGAAGGTAGGTGAACACCTTGAGACGGTAGGTGAACACAGTGAGAAGGTAGGTGAACATCTTGAGAAGGTAAGTGAACATCTTGAGAAGGTAGGTGAACATCTTGAGAAGGTAAGTGAACACCTTGAGACGGTAGGTGAACATCTTGAGAAGGTAAGTGAACATCTTGAGAAGGTAGGTGAACACCGTGAGACGGTAGGTGAACACAGTGAGAAGGTAGATGAACATCTTGAGAAGGTAAGTGAACACCTTGAGACGGTAGGTGAACATCTTGAGAAGGTAAGTGAACATCTTGTAAAGGTAGGTGAACACCGTGAGACGGTAAGTGAACATCTTGAGAAGGTAGGTGAACACCGTGAGACGGTAAGTGAACACCGTAAGTAGGTAGGCGAACACAGTCAGAAGGCAGATGAACACAGTGAGAAGGTAGGTGAACACCGTGAGACGGTAAGTGAACATCTTGAGAAGGTAGGTGAACACCTTGAGACGGTAGATGAACACCGTGATTTGGTAAGTGAACACCTTGAGACGGTAGGTGAACACCTTGAGATGGTAATTGAACACCTTGAGAAGGTAGGTGAACACCGTGAGACGGTAAGTGAACACCGTAAGTGGGTAGGCGAACACAGTCAGAAGGTAGGTGAACACCTTGAGTAGGTAAGTGCACACCTTGAGAAGGTAGGTGAACACCGTGAGATGGTAGGTGATCACAGTGAGAAGGTAGGTGAACATTTTGAGACGGTAAGTGAACACCTTGAGACGGTAAGTGAACATCTTGACAAGGTAGGTGAACATCTTGAGACGGTAGATGAACACAGTGAGAAGGTAGGTGAACACCTTGAGAAGGTTAGTGAACACCGTGAGATGGTAAGTGAACATCTTGAGAAGGTAGATGCACACCTTGAGTCGGTAGGTGAACACCTTGAGAAGGTAGGTGAACACCTTGAGTAGGTAAGTGAACACCGTGAGACGGTAGATGAACACAGTGAGAAGGTAGGTGAACACCTTGAGACAGTAGGTGAACACCTTGAGTAGGTAGGTGAATACCTTGAGTAGGTAGGTGAATACCTTGAGTAGGTAGGTGAACACCTTGAGTAGGTAGGTGAACACCTTGAGTAGGTAGGGGTTTTCCGTCTCCCAAGCTAATACACTCGGCAACCGCTTCGCACAACGAATTGTATATATATATTTTTATGAATTCCAATCACATCAACACCAAACAAGAATGTATAATCCCCCCCACCCACAACATTGTTAATGGCCTCTTAAATGGAGACAGAATGTTTCAGTGTTGAAATAAATGTTGACACTTGCATGGTACTATTGTGTTTAATGGAAAAAGAACGGATAATACACTGTGGCATGATAACAAATCTATGTTAATAGCTTCAAAAAGGCAAAGAGTCTCCACTTGTTCGCCATCATCGCCAACACGTGGCCTGGAATCTTCTCCAGGTCGTCTACAGAGCCCCGAGGCACACGCCTTGTCATTGTTGCAAATTCTCCGAAGTGTTAACATGTTTTTGAAGCACACAGTATATGCATTTTATCAATGCTTTGTCCACTCTTTGAGATGATATATGAACTGTTGATGGAATAATTTGATGACAAGGTTGAGAGCCCAGGCTGGCTATGTGAGCACTGTATCTATGATTGATATTTGTTTCACAGCTGAACTTTATAAAACGTGTTTGGCTTTTATCGTGTTGGTAACCGAGGTCTCTCGCATATGAGACTGTCCTGTTCTCTTGAGTATTCACCATGAAATAAAAACTTGACTTCAGTCGGTAATTTATTCACAAGGTGCCCCGGTGCCGACATGTTAACTGCTTCGCCTGGTATACAGGGGGTCGTGGGTTCGATCGCAATCCTGACGCCTGTTGTATATTTGGAGTTTACATGTTCTCTCTGTGGTCACAGGGATTTTTCTCCGGGTCCTCCGGTGTTTCCCTCCACGTTTAGAATCAACATCACGCGTTTCGAGTATTTGACAGCTATAAATGTCCACGTGATGATAAGCCACTTCGTTGAGCTGTCACTTGTGGCCAGGTCGCTTCTGAAAAAAAGTTATATAGTTCAGTGGGCCTTACTTGGTAAAAAAAAAAATGTTTAGTTTTAGTGTTTTTATTAGTTTTTTTATTAGGCTTGGGCATAACATGTCCGTTGGAAGGAATGATGATTGAGGGTCAAGAATAGTGACAGAGTAACAACCGCCAAGAAATGGATCGTGTCTGAGAGGACACGGACCAGCTCGCTTGTAGGTACCAGGCGAATTGTAACACCTCTGGATCGTGGTGGGTGGCTTTGGGAGACCCTAATCCAGCAGTGAATTGACCGCGGTTGATGATGATGATGATGAGTTATTGTGATTCTGCACAACGATTGTGCTGTATGGGTGGCTCACGAATGCCCCTGCGCGTTGCTGCTTGTGGACTCGTCTGCTCTCAACTTGCCGTGTGTTCGAACAAATCTCGCAGCTGGATAAGGCACCATGTCACACGTGCGTCAGTATTTCAAACCCTACAGTCACAACCCTCTCATTAATATTGCTGACTGATTGTGTTTGTATGAACAAGACAAAAAATACAAAGCCCTCTGTGTTTCAGCATATTACCAAAGAGCAGCATGAGTGATGATTTTGTTTTTCCACACATAAAAAAAAATCATATTTTTAAGCCTAGAACATCGTTGGGGCTATTATCTACAGTGCAGATGTGTAAAGCGATGCATTATGAATTTCGTATTTCTATTCGTGCAGTCACCTTGTCCGTGACAGGTTCAGGGGGTTAAATTCACAGCGGATAAAACATTTCAGATCGGTGGAGTTTTAAACGTATTGGTTTCAAAATGAACCTTACGTACAATATAAATTAGGGATAATCATAGATCATGAGATGTTTTAGCTTGTGGTGAAGCACAATGCTACCGCTCTCTAGAGCCCCCTCCAGTGGAGACCCTTCTGCCAACAATGGTGTGCGACAGGAATTGCAGGGATGCACCTTTAACTTTCGGCTATTATTATTATTATTATTCGCAACGGCCGCGCGGATAACAGGATGACTATGGAGACGGCAGCAAAGACGACGGCGACATTTGCAATGTCATCAAAGATTATCACCATCATCATCATCATCATCGGTGTCTATCATCGTCTTCATTATTCTCTTCATTATCCATCATCACCAGTGAATAACTGTATACAGGTGGATGAATTGCCACATGTTCCAGCGTGCGGCGCTCTACAGGGAGCTTACATTCTCACTGAATATTTTCTGGATCGCTGGAAGCCTGAAGTAGGTGGCACGGGGCTCGTCGCAGCCACGGTGATAATGAGATATATCCTGGATGTGATGTGCCGGGTGCAGAAATATTTTGAGGGTTGCTGACCCCCAGAAGGATCCGGCTAAAAGTAAGCCCTGTCCTCCTCCACATGGCTGCAGTGACATTGGAATTCACTGAAGATGGCAGTGAAGACACAGACATCTTCATTGTCGCCAAACATCGTCTCAGCATCATCATCACAAATTGTCATCTTTCATTATTGCCATCATATTGGTCCATTATCTTCATTCATCGTCTTTGTTGTTGTCACCATCAATGTTCATTTTATCATCATCAACTCGATTATTTGTGGATAACCGTGAATAATACGATGTGCTTGCCGCGTGCTGCAGGATTTCACGCATCGTCAGCAGCTTCTGAACAGGGCAGTGACCGCAAGGACATCCTCATTGTCTTCAAACATTATAATCACCCTTGCCACCCCTCGTGTAGATGCTTTCACCACCATGCATTGTAGTGTTGCAGAAAAAGAGATGAATGTACTGCCCTGTCTGTGACTCCCTCTTATTATTCGCAGTCACAAGGAAAGAATCATGGATAATTATCCGTGATGATCATGGATAAATAAGGGAGTCAATCAATGGATATTGTGAATAATCGCAGTTCAGACCAACCCGACGGATAAGAGGAGTCAAGGATAAAGTAAGTGGCGGAGAGTTGGAATTCTCCTGTACGTTGCCTACAGGGCATTTTTTGTCTTTGCTCAGAAAAGACAATGTGAAACAATAGTCATTTGTGGTGGTGTTGAAGTTTTTGCTGTGATATACTGCCTCAAAATAACAGAGTGAGAAAAAAAACAACCACTGCCTAAGACCCAGTGTTTTTGACAGGCAGATATTTATTTAGACTCGTAACCAAACATTGACTTAAACTTGCTCTCTCCGGAATTCTTTAATTTATTTTCTATTTTTGGACAGCAATACCTAGGTATTGATTTTTTTTTAAGCCGTCAGATTGCAAGCATGGATTTCTCTGTACAGTATCTAAAATTTTACAGACTTATTAATTAAATCCGTGCCTCAGAACATTGTGATATCCTGAAATAACTCTATGGTAATTTACTCTTTGCTTCTATTTGGTAAAGTCACGTCCCTTCACCTGATGAAGGCCGCTTGTGTTGTGGCCGAAACGTCGTGATTTTTTGTTATTTTATTTTCACCTACGTGACTTTACCCAATAGAACCAAAGAGTATGGATCCTAGCAGTCACGAAAGCTTTAAATCTAGAATCTATGGTAATTTGCCAGGGAGACGTGCTCATGGTCAACACACACACATGGCAATATAAAATATTTATCTTTAAGCTTTTATCGGAGAGAGAGAGAGAGGAGTATTCATGTAACGCACGCACGCAAATATATATGTGCGTACGCACGCACGGCAAAAAAGAGCAGGCCCGTT
Organism: Petromyzon marinus; assembly: GCF_048934315.1. Lineage (NCBI taxonomy): Eukaryota > Metazoa > Chordata > Hyperoartia > Petromyzontiformes > Petromyzontidae > Petromyzon > Petromyzon marinus. The sequence continues at coordinate 17,767,522 of NC_133674.1, forward strand.
CGAGCACAGAAATCCGCCTCCTGTAATCATGAACTGTGCCGCATTACGTCTCATTCGTTTTTCATTTCAAGTCTATTTCTGCGGGATAGATTCGCCACTGAAGAAGCTGCATCTCATTTTACAGGATGTCCAATGCCAGCACATTAACTCGGATATGTTTTCTTATCTCATTTTTTTTTCATTTCAAACTTATACACGCCTCCACAATGCCGCATTTCGTTTTCAAGGATATTGCGGCGCCCACATTGTAAGGGGTTTTTTTTTGGGGGGGGGGGGGGGTGGGCCAAACTCACATTTTTTCCCGTTTCTTTCATACGACTAATTTAGAGAGTAAGCGACCTTACGCGTTTTTTTAATCCTCCTGAAACCATCGGGTCTGTAATATCCAACTTGCAGCAGACGGCGCTGTTTGGTAACGATGCTTTCCGCAAACTTACCAAGCCGCGGCTGGAATCACGATGGTGACATTAACCAAACGATCGAGCAACCACGCCACGGGATAAAGAGCGCAGTTTATACAAAATCTTGCGATAAGCCGCACGTCTTCATTTAATTTACAGCATTTATATTTGTTATTACGGTGCCATTTTGAGTCATTAAATTTCTAAAGAGTTACGTATTTTTCTCAAGTGCACAATTGTAGATACGTTTTTTTTTCAAGTTATAACGATATTCTGTTGACACAAGACCGGTAGCCGCTGTGGGTAGTTTACGCATTGAGCGTGCTTTGGGATTTGTTGGCTTGTAACTCATTGAAGCCTGGTGGCCTCGAATACCAAGCACATCACGCTTGCTGACTTTAGCGATATCAGCAGCACTAAGAGCAACCGCTGATGCATGCAGCGCGGAGAGTGATAGAGAATAAGGGCGTTTTAATAGCTAACCTGTTTGTTTTAAGATCTGTCTCGACATCCACTGGGCCTGCCAAAAACCTCTACGCTCTGCGTTGAAATAATATTATCCCTGGTTCCATCTCTGTCGACACACGATTTTTTTGTATTCAGTCCTTATGTATCGTACCGAATACGGCACAGCCATTCCTAACAGCACAATTACTGTATTCCACACTTGAAAAGCAATCACATGGCAGCAGAAAGCCCCGAAGACTGAAGGCTGCCTTTATTGCAATCCAAATGGAAATGACTGTGCTTGTGAATAAAAATAATACATCATGGGACCTCCTTTGCCAGTACCAAAATATGAGAATAGGTTTTCCCCTTTTTTCTGGCAGCAAAATAAGTGTTAAGATGTTAAAACACCAAACTGAAACCTTTTACAAGGAATCATGTCTGCATTAGCCACAATACTTGTGGTCAGAATGCAAACAAAAAAACACTCTAATAATATATGCATTGTCCTTGAAACTGATTGGTCCACACCAGAGACAGCTTTCTTTCGAACCTCGTCTCAAACGGTGTTAGACCAGAGGACGCCAAAAAACAAGTTTTAAAATAGTTTGAAAAAGGAAGAAATATTTAGGCAAAAATTTGCTTACAAAAATTGTAATGAGACTTCTGAAAGGCCGATTAAAACAAATTCACATCATTAGAGCTCGATGTTAAAACCGCTCCGTTTTGCCACATGCGAAATTCGAGTGTTGTATAAGCTGAAACTTTCGGAAGCAAGCATCAAAACGGCTGCCTGTGTCGCGTGAAGCTTGAGGACACACGCGTGACTTCACAGGACGCAACGGACTGTTAACAAAATTACAAAGGAAAATGTTGAAGCTAATTTGACGAAACATTTCTTGTGGAATACCCTTTTCACGCAACAACTTAAATGTCACTAAACCACGAGCACTTTAATGGCAGCACTAAAGAGTACCATTCCGTGGCTAGCAAAGACACGAAATCTTAAACAAAGCTATAAAAATTGCACGCTTACAACATTATATGTTGACTGGAGCTTTATTATGGTCTCTCATGAAAATTAAACTAGTTATTTATCAAGCGGTTTCACGACGATCAGAATGAGAAAGCAGCCGCTGGACACGAGGCCATTCACCATACCGTAAATACTGAGGGTGCTATCAGCAATGCTGATAGCAGGAAGAGAGGAAAACAGATTGCCCTATCTATACGGGAAGTCGGCACAAATCTCACCTCCGCATCCCCCCGAAACATCCTCACCACGCAGATAGAGACATCCTCGTGTCATTGCTGGCAAAATAGATGGTGCACCAATTTTCCCGTCGAGATAGGAGCTGGGGGGGGGGGGAGTCTCTGAATATTGGGGCTGAGCTTGTGGGCGTGGGTTCCCACTCAGGAGAATGGGTGATCGAGGGAGTTGAGGGGCCGGGTGATTAGTGGGCAGTCGTGTGATGATGGGGGCTGCTGTGGGTGGGCGAGAGTTCTGTTGGGTTCAGAGTTACAGGGCACACATTTATTTTGGGAAGGGTATCCATGGCCAAAGGATGCTGTCGTGCTGTAATTGTTAGCACACTGGACTTGCAATGCAGAGGTCAGCGATTTGACCTCCTGGCATGGCAGTTAAACAACGGACAAGTTTGTTATATGCCCCCGCTGCCCGTCTCTGTCCACCCAGCAATTATAAATGGGGAGTGCAGATCAGTGGGGTAAAGCCTGGATACTCCCATCTCTTCCAAGACATCTGGCTACTGTGCCACGGTGGCGAGATGTTAACTACCTTGCCTGGTATACAGGAGGTCGTGGGTTCGATCCTGACCCTGACGCCTGCTGCTGTATATTTGGAGTTTGTGTGTCTCTCTACCCATGGTCGCGTGGGATTTGCTCCAGGTCCTCTGGTTTGTCCCTCCACATTTAGAATCAACGTGCATTTAGAGTATATGTCTGCTATACATTTCCACTTGATGATAAGCCACTTCATTGAGCTATCATTTGTGGTCAGGTCGCTTCTGAAAAATAGCTACATAGCTCAGCGTGTCTTACCTGGTGTACAATTAAACATTGTTTAGTCTAGTGGACCAAAATACCATCTAGCAGAGCTTCAGAGCACTCTATCATGAACAAGTAATTCAATGCTGGACCTTACCTTTAACCGATCTATGACCATTTGTGACCAGTCCATGGGTGACAGGAAACCATCCACATTCATGGTGGTCAGATTTTGGTTTATATAATGCATCGGATTTACATGAAACAGTTCAAATTTTATTTGCTTAGATTGCACATACATTACAAAGAAAATCATGGCTTCTAATATAAACGCCAAATTAGCGCATAATATACAAAATATGTTTCATATGTTTTATTACAATAAAACCTTGAAATAATGTTTCGGGCTACAGGCCAAGTGGAATGTAAGATGCAGGGAATTGTTAAATCAGGACTCATTGACTGTAATTGTCAGTGGGCATATTTTTAGGACTTCAAAAATGAGATGTTAGCTAGGGGAAAATGCACAAAGTGGGAACAATATAATACGGTTTCATTGCGCTTGGAAATTTCGATATCTTCTGTTGGCAAGTTAGGCAAAATATATGAAATGTAATGTATTGAAATGTAGTAAGTGTTTTTCACAGCTGTTTTTTTTCTAAGAATTGTGACCATTTTGATAAATAAAATGAATACATTAATACATGCAAACCCACATCTAGGTTATTGGCAATATTTTTGCACTTGTTAAATAAAAATCATTCGATTTATCCAAGTGAGTGTCACAACAGCCCCACCCCACGCCCCCCACCCCACCCCACCCCACACACCCTTAACCCCCCACCCAACACCACCCACTCCACACCCCCACCCTACACCATCACCCAACACCCCCCCATCCCACACCCAACACCCACACCCCCACCCAACATCCCCCACCCCCACCCAACACCCCCCACCCCCACCCAACACCCCCACCCAACACCCCCCACCCCCACCCCCACCCCACACCCCTACCCCACACCCCCACCCAACACCCCCACCCAACACCCCCACCCCCACCCCTCACCCAACACCCCCACCCAACACCCCCACCCCACACCCCCCACCCCCACCCCCACCCAAAACCCCCCACCCAACACCCCCACCCAACACCCCCCACCCCCACCCCCACCCCACACCCCCACCCAACACCCCCACCCAACACCCCCCACCCCCACCCCTCACCCAACACCCCCACCCCACACACCCCACCCCACACCCCCACCCAACACCCCCACCCAACACCCCCACCCCACACCCCCACCCAACACCCCCCCACCCCTGACCCCACACCCTCACCCAACACCCTCCACCCCACACCCCCACCCAACACCCCACCCAACACCCCACCCCACACCCCCACCCAACACCCCCCCACCCCTGACCCCACACCCTCACCCCACACCTCCACCCCACACCCCCACCCAACACCCCACCCCACACCCCCACCCAACACCCCCCCACCCCTGACCCCACACCCTCACCCAACACCCCACCCAACACCCCCTACCCCTACCCCCACCCAAAACCCTCCACCCCCCACCCCTCGCACCCTACAGCCGTCACCTTCGGTGCTTCCACTCTGCCCGGCGACAGCACGCGAGCTCCAGGTCTCATCAATCCAGTGCCGGGCCACCCCCACACGCTCGGAGCCACGCCTGTATATACCAGTGATTAATAACAAACAGCCACACACGTCAAGTATATATATACACACACACACAGGCACATTCTCATGCCACACCGTTCAGAATCCGAAAGGGACAAAATCATATTCGACTGGAGGCAAACTAAGCGACGAGAATGTTTGCCGCTGTGTTGGTGTTTGGGATTCTGTTGACGGCTCGGGCTTTTGGTAAGCCGCACCTTGCCGCGGTAATTAGTAAGCGCGTGCCTGTTTGTAACTGTACTTTGTAAACAAAAAAACTATTTAAGTTTGACTTTCTGTAAAATTGAGGAATTTCAGGAAACTGAATTGTAATACAAATGAAAGTGGTGTACATTTTAATGGGCGTAAAATTGCATTTGGATGCCGTTACAATGCATCCAATTAATCTGTGGGTCAAATGCAAAAGGTTCAAAGCATTTTCATTGGGCCCTGGTATTCATTTCACTTTTAATTTAACCTCAACACCGCAGCTAAGTCCCAAACTTTCTCATTTGACACGAGTCGTGACGTAATTTTAATTTTTTAATCAACACTTTAAGTGTTGATGCTGAAATGAAATGTATCCCCCAGAGTGAAATAAAACTGTTTGTCGAGCGACAAGAGCAATAGAATCAGGGCAACTGGAGATTGTGTACCGCAAAGATGCAGAATGAACTCGACTATTGTTTGACACTTTTTTGAATAATCTCAGCGATGCTGTCGTGGTGCCATGGTTATCGCACTGGAAATGCAACCCAGCGGTCGCCAGCTCGATCAATTTCCTGGCGCGGCAAACCGAATTTGTGGCAGAAATTTTTTGAAATCCCCCTGCCGCTGTCTACCCAGCCAGTTTAACCGAGTAGGCCACAGGTGGCGTGTCGCGGGAAATCATGTGGGTACTCCAACCTCATCTAAGATGTTTGACCAGCGTGGGAGAGTAGGTACAATATGCTCTGGAGAGGCCCTCCACAGCTTCCCTCTCGTTGAGGCCCTTCTGCCAGCAGTGACGTGAGCACGTACGTTGAACTTCTTTCCCATCGTACTCGCTAATCGGAGGCGCGGGTGGAGGACAACAAACTAAAGACAAAAACGCATTTCTAAAGAAATGTGTTTTCAAACTAGAATTCAAAAGGGCACAGCTCCAGTGGCTTCCTAATTTCGGACGGAAGAGCGTTCCAGACGGCCGCAGAGAAGCGCTCCTGAAAGCGCCGCGCGCCGCTGGGTGACCACCTCCGTTCGATGGCTGCGCCTTTAGCGTTCTCTTTTTTTGTTAACCCCCCCCCACCCACCCCACCCCGTCTTCTCCACTCCACACCTGTAACCTGCCCACCCGAGACGACCGAGTGCTGTACGCGGACCTGGACCCGTGCACCTCGTACATCAGCCTCAGCGAGGAGTGGCGGAACACCGAGTTCGCCATCAACGGCAGCAACGGCAAGCCGGCGTGCGACCGGGACATGGCGGGCGAGTGGTACCGCTTCACCGGGCTGGCGGGCGACGTCATGCCCACGTTCTGCGTCGACGAGAACCACTGCGGTACGCACGCGCCCGTCTGGCTCAACGGCACGCACCCGCGCCTGCTGGACGGCGTCGTGAGCGTGCCCGCCTGCGCCGCCTTCCGCGACAACTGCTGCATGTGGCAGTCGACGGTGGACGTGAAGGCGTGCTCCGGTGGCTACTACGTGTACCGCCTGCCGCGCCCGCCCGTGTGCTACCACGTCTACTGCGGACGTAAGTTGCCCTCCCGGGTGGGCTTTCGCGCGGGGCGATTTGTTGCGACGACCGGTGGCACGCGCCCGCGTGTGTGCGTGTGCGTGTGCGCGGTGACTCGCGGGGAAATGTTTCACCCTCTTGCTGCGCTCTCAGTGTTGTTTACTGCGTGTTGTCCGACGGTGGCTAGGAGATGTTAACTACCTCGCCTGGTGTGCAGGAGGTTGTGGGTTCCATCCCGACCCTGACGCCTGCTGGATATTTGGAGTTTGCATGTCTCTCTCTCTCTCTCCTGGTGGTCGCGTGGATTTTCCTTCTTGTTCTCCCTCCACATTTGGAAACAACGCGCGTTGAGAGTATTTGGCTGCTAAAAATGTCGACATGGTGATAAGCCACGTCGGTGAGTGATCATTTGAGGTTACGTCGCTTCTGGAAAAAGAGATATATCGCGCAATGAGGCTTACCTGGTAAAATAAAGAAGTTTAGCTTATATTCTTAGTTTTTTCGGTAAAGTCACGTTGAAGGGAAACAACAAAATAATAAAATATATATAAAACGTGACTTTACCGAAAAAACTAAGAATATGAATTACTGCAGTCACGAAAGCTTTAAATCAAAAGTTTAGCTTACTTAAGCTGGGAGCTTTGTAGTGCTACTGAATTTTAGTAATGCACTTCGGTTCCCGAAGAAGTTTCCAGCATGCGAAGCGAAAGGTTGGACATTGCGCCGAACAACAAGCAGAAGGAGCCCAAAGCGCACCATGGTCATGCCAATGCAACTGCAAGAAAAATTACACAGCAGCTCTATCGCCTGTAACTGGTGCACGGTTAAACAGGGCTGTTTATGAGACTACGCAGCGAGGCCCAGCTGTGAAATGAAACATAATACGATGATTGATGATGCATTCTGATCTAAAGTCCACATTTGTAATTCCAGTGGTAAGTTGTCTGACGTTCGTAAAGCCGCAATTCCTAAATCGTCATCTCAATTACCCAATTTGTACTACATGAACACAGCGTCACCTTAAACTCAGGCCAAATTAATGTTTTGCAAAGTGTTAACTCTTTTTTAAATTAAAACAAAAATTCACGACGTTTCGGCCACAACACAAGTGACCTTCATCAGCTTAAAGGTTGCGGTCTGAGCTTGGCTGTGTTCACTCCAGCGCTGTCCTCTAGACAGTCTGCTCCCTTCACCTGATGAAGGCCACTTGTGTTGTGGCCGAAACGTCGTGAATTTTTTTTATTTTGTTGTTGTTTTTTACGTGACTTTACCGAATAGAACCAAAGAGTATGAACAGGCAGCTTTGCACAATAATATTGACTCGTAAGTTTACATCATTTGTGATTACTACATACCTCGTAAATGTCTTGGGTTTCGTAAAAAAAAAAACTGCCCTAACTTTCTAAGCAGAGGGACAGAAAACATTTTATAAGGCGATTGGCACGTCATAATGTGAAATAAATCCTGCAATTTCTCAGTCTTTAGTTTTATGACGCTGACCGAAGGCTGCGTGCATCTAAGCAGTTTATGCGGCACAGACTGAAGCAAATCTTAGCATGTTCGTAAATAAATCACGATATAAACAATGGTCTGTGTCACCACGTAAAAGTAACGTCACATTTTACTCACCGCCAGACCACAAGCATGCCAGACCGCTGTAAACTACCGGCATTTGTTTTACGTGAGACAACCCTGAACCGCCTTTAACTTTCTGGTGCTAATCGGCAGTGTGGTCCGTTAAAGAAATGCTCCTTGGCTGCCTGAGGTTATAGGCAAGAGCTGTCCAGTAAGACCACACGACCAACGTAGTCAGTTCAGCGCTAACAAGGTGTTCGGAATGAAAACCACGACTAAAATGCCGTTCTATCCTTGCTTCTTGGCACAGATCATCATCTCTTTATTTGCGATCATCATATTAGCCGCAATCCACAATGACAGCACCTCCGAGAGGGTGATCAATTTATAGCTACCCTCCTGTTTTCTCATGATCCTCTGTCTTCTCAACGGGCGACTTAATATTGCGAAAGCGATCGCCTCCTCCATGTCCTATGCTACAGAGGGGAGTGCCGAACAATTTGACAAGTGCAACGAGCTTCGTGGGAGAGACGTGGCAGAGGCTTTGAGAAATTAAAAAAATCGTAGTTTTTCTCCGTAATCACTCTCTCTCTCATTACTTCCGTGGGGTATCCATGAACGGGTCACCCTGTACATTTTGTACAAATGAGCTCGTTGGTGGACAGACGCGCCGTGGTCGACTGAGTGCAGTGCCCTTCGCTGCTCTCCCCACAGACTTCTACGAGCCGTGCGAGAGAGACAGCTCCTCCTGCCAGGGAGAAGACTGCGCCCAACCTCCCAGCTGTCGCTGCGGCCATGGCATGCTGCTCGCAGAGGACGGCAACACCTGCATGGGTGTGTGTGTGGCGCGTGGCATGTGTGTGTCGTGTGTGTGGTGTCGTGTGTGTGGTGTGTGTGTGGTGTGTGGCGTGTGTGTGTCGTGTGGCGTGTGTGTGTCGTGTGGCGTGTGTGTGTCGTGTGGCGTGTGTGTGGTGAGTGGCGTGTGTGTGGTGTGTCGTGTGTGTGGTGTCGTGTGTGTGTGTGTGTCGTGTGGCGTGTGTGTGGTGAGTGGCGTGTGTGTGGTGTGTCGTGTGTGTGGTGTCGTGTGTGTGGTGTCGTGTGGCGTGTGTGTGGTGAGTGGCGTGTGTGTGGTGTGTCGTGTGTGTGGTGAGTGGCGTGTGTGTGGTGAGTGTCGTGTGTGTGGTGTGTCGTGTGTGTGGTGTGTCGTGTGTGTGGTGTCGTGTGTGTGGTGTCACGTGATGGTGAGATGGTATTGTGGTGGTTAGCGCTCCGCTGCGACCCGGGTTCGATTCCCGCTCACGGCCAACACCAGTGACGATGATCTGAACTGGTCCTGGAGCTCCCTAGGTCGCCTCAGCCCCAAATGAGTACCTGGTGCGATGTGTAAAGCTCAGCTCTAAGACAAAGGCGTGGTGCTGGCCACTCACTAACAAGTGCTGTGAGCACTTGCCCCAAAAGTCTATTCAGGCTACACGGGGGATGTTTTCGTTGTTGTTGTTGTTGTTGTCCTCGGTGTCACCGGAAGATGACGGTGCGCTTGGGACCGAGCCCGTCCACTCTTGGCACGGCTCTCTCGTGCGGAGGAGTGAATGTGGAGCGAGGGCTGCGTCGTTGTGTCCACCGCTGTGGTCTGCTCCGTGGCCTTGAGTCCGTTGTGACAATTCACCACGGGACTAGAGACTCTCCCCTCCCACACGCTGTTGGGCGCCGTCGGGGTTAGTTTGACCGTACTTCGCTCTGCCGGTCGGTGCGCATTGATGAAGACGTGGGAGCAGCAAATTGAAGTTCCCGTAGCCACGGTTTACGTGGTGTGTTTGTTTCTGCACTGCCCTCTGCTGCCCGGACCTGTTGTGCTTCGGTGATCGAGCCACCCAACGCGCGCCATGCGGGCTCGCTTCCTGAGATTTGATGAGATCGGGCGCATTCCGGGTGACATTAGTTGCGGGCGGTCTCCATTGGTAGGCACTGAATGATTGAGCGATTAAGAACGATGGCTTGCGCTCAAGATTCGCACTTGGGTGGGTGAGTTCTACAGCAGGTTTGTTGTTCTAGGATGTGAGGCGGGGTTGTGGGAAGCAGAGACGGGCAGCGCATAAAAGGAAACGGTCGTTACTGCACTTTATATGCTACCACTTCTAAACAAAATACAGTGAGGGAAAACAGTATTTGAGCCCCTGCTGATTTTGTACGTTTGCCTACTGACAAAGAAATGATCAGTCTATAATTTTAATGGTAGGTTTATTTGAACAGTGAGAGACAGAATAACAACAACAAAATCCAGAAAAACGCATGTCAAAAATGTTATAAATTTATTTGCATTTTAATGAGAGAAATATGTATTTGACCCCTCTGCAAAACATGACTTAGTACTTGGTGGCAAAGCCCTTGTTGGCAATCACAGAGGTCAGACGTTTCTTGTAGTTGGCCACCAGGTTTGCACACATCTCAGGAGGGATTTTGTCCCACTCCTCTGCAGATCTTCTCCAAGTCATTAAGGTTTCGAGGCTGACGTTTGGCAACTCGAACTTTCAGCTCCCTCCACAGATTTTCTATAGGATTAAGGTCTGGAGACTGGCTAGGCCACTCCAGGACCTTAATGTGCTTCTTCTTGAGCCACTCCTTTGTTGCCTTGGCCGTGTGTTTTGGGCCAATGTCATGCTGGAATACCCATCCACGACCCATTTTAATGCCCTGGCTGAGGGAAGGAGGTTCTCACCCAAGATTTGACGGTACATGGCCCCGTCCATCGTTCCTTTAATGCGATGAAGTTGTCCTGTCCCCTTAGCAGGAAAACACCCTCAAAGCATAATGTTTCCACCTCCATGTTTGACGGTGGGAGATGGTGTTCTTGGGGTCATAGTCAGCATTCCTCCTCCTCCAAACACGGCGAGTTGAGTTGATGCCAAAGAGCTCCATTTTGGTCTCATCTGACCACAACACTTTCACCCAGTTGTCCTCTGAATCATTCAGATGTTCATTGGCAAACTTCAGACGGGCATGTATATGTGCTTTCTTGAGCAGGGGGACCTTGCGGGCGCTGCAGGATTTCAGTCCTTCACGGCGTAGTGTGTTACCAATTGTTTTCTTGGTGACTATGGTCCCAGCTGCCTTGAGATCATTGACAAGATCCTCCCGTGTAGTTCTGGGCTGATTCCTCACCGTTCTCATGATCATTGCAACTCCACGAGGTGAGATCTTGCATGGAGCCCCAGGCCGAGGGAGATTGACAGTCCTTTTGTGTTTCTTCCATTTGCGAATAATCGCACCAACTGTTGTCACCTTCTCACCAAGCTGCTTGGCAATGGTCTTATAGCCCATTCCAGCATTGTGTAGGTCTACAATCTTGTCCCTGACATCCTTGGAGAGCTCTTTGGTCTTGGTCATGGTGGAGAATTTTGGAATCTGATTGATTGATTGCTTCTGTGGACAGGTGCCTTTTATACAGGTAACAAGCTGAGATTAGGAGCACTTCCTTTAAGAGTGTGCTCCTAATCTCAGCTCGTTACCTGTATAAAAGACACCTGGGAGCCAGAAATCTATCTGATTGAGAGGGGGCCAAATACTTATTTCCCTCATTAAAATGCGAATCAATTTATAACATTTTTGACATGCGTTTTTCTGGATTTTGTTGTTGTTATTCTGTCTCTCACTGTTCAAATAAACCTACCATTAAAATTCTAGGCTGATCATTTCTTTGTAAGTGGGCAAACGTACAAAATCAGCAGGGGATCAAATACTTTTTTCCCTCACTGTAAAAGATTATTGTGCTCAAGATGCATGCATTGAAGTAGGTAAAGGATCGGCTATTACTAATTTATCCAAAGCGTTCACGAATGTTACGAAGAATTGTCTTTATTTGTGTATATATATTTTTTTTATTTCAACGGCGCAAACGAGAGACGAGACCAAACGAGCGGGAACGTGAGAGACGGTGGACTCGAAGGAGACATTAAAAAAGACGTGGCGAAACACGACGACGTTTGAAACTCAATTACGTCAAATCGCTTGGGTTGGTGACGTTGCCTTTTGCTTTCGCCTTGGAGAGCAAGCCTCGTCAAGAAGGTGGCGGCTTTGCCGGATTGATGATTTGATTCCTCCAGCTGTGCTGTATTTTTCCCGGTTGGAATTACCAAAGCATACCATCTGCTGTCAAGCTGAAATTAATGGCAGCCTGTAACACGCTGGTGTGCTTATTTTGATTGGTAGACATAGCACGCTCGGGATGGTTATATATATGGTGTTTATATCAAACAATCTTAAGTGATTTTGTTCTTTTGATTTCAATCTGAAGTCGTATAAACCAGTGGTTAATAAAAAAAGAATCAATTTAATGTGTTCATTTCACTGGCTACTCGGATTCCATTGGGTCCAAGCAACTGGGATTTCGAGCCCATGCGCTACAATATTTTGTTAAAAGTGTTTGCGAGTGTTTGACGGGCGGTTTTTTTTTTGTATACTCGCAGCGTGTTGACTGCAAATGAGACGCGGCGGACAGACTCTCTCAACACGAAGTGGTTTTCGCAAACAGCCTCACCAATCGTTTTAGATGTTATTCCTACTTACCCGGGAAATCTCTCGAGTTTTCCGCAGTGAGCGGCGACGTTACCACGCGCAATTCTAATTGGGGCAATTCGCAAGTCAATTTTCAACGCTGGGACGTTTGTTCAACGCAACTCGGCACGCTGTATGCTTTGTTTCAGCTGTGGCAGGTGAAACGAAGAATTCGGAGGAAACCCCACGCATAGCAGGGAAGAGGGGGGGGGGGTTGGAGAAAATACGGTACAATCCCCGCACAGATAGTTGCCCACTATGGGAATCGAACCCAGGGCCTTCTGGCATTCTGGCTGCAAGTTTTATCGTTGCGACAATGTATCACACTGCCGCCCACGTTATTTCACGTGATTTGTCCCGTTGAACATCTCGGTCCATTGAGGTTCGTGGAATATATATTTATTTTTAAGTCTCTCGTGGTCGCAATAAAGCAGATGTAACATATTGTAACCCGAGATGGCAATGATAACACCGCAGTGGAAGTCTAGAGGGATGTTTTAAATCAAGTAACTATCAGCTGGAGACCACCTGGAAAGCTGTGCTCTCAACGGTCCAAACAGCTGCTAGGAGCCAGGAGTGCATTGCCTCCAATAAATAGTCTACGTACCACAGCTTCAAGAGATGATATAGCGTTTACAGCTGTTCGTGTCCTGAAACTACAAAAGAAAGCAGATCGGTCGTGTGATATTACCTCTTTAAAGTCTCACGGGTTAAAAAAAAACAACAACCCACCAGCTCAGAGTCTTACAATCGATGCTGTATGATTATCAGTGTCGCAATCCTATTAAGCGTTGCAAGAGATTCTGAATGGATCCTGCTCGTCACCGTTATCCCCAACGCAGGCTTATCTGGCATGCCGTTCCACAATTGGTGTGGTCATGACATCTGCACCAGCAATAATGACATCACACCTGGCCACGGCAGCTTTGGTGGAGGACGCGTGGGAGTTTTACTCTTCTCCAGAGTCCAGCTGCGCTACAAGGGAAGAGACGCAACGACGCTAATAAGATGTCCGTGTTTTAAGAGCCGATGGATTGCGTGCATGTGGGGGGGGGGGGGTTGGGGGGCGCTGCGATGTCGCGTTCTGTGAAGCGGGCTTGGACGCTCGGCGCGTGCGGTGGCACAAGAAGGAAACTTCAGTGTCACGGAGCCGCGGCGATCTTTGGACAACGCCTCGGGTCTCTCTCTCTCTGTACCCGGCAAGAGAGGCGTGTGGCTCGGCGCGCGTAGGTTTTCGCGGTTGTGCCGTTATGGCTCTCAGATTGTATTTATTATTTTATTTTCGCGTTGTGCGACCGCGTGTTGTTTCAGGCGCAATGGTTTACCCCCACCCCCACCCACCCCCATCGATCCCATCCACGTTTCGCTCCGTGCGCTGATCAATTCCATTCCCAGAGGAAGCTTCTCGGGCACGTGGGAGCCGAGCAAAACGTCGGAGATCACGCCGAACGATTCAAACCTGAAAAAACAATACACGAAGGGAGCTAAATGCAGGCTGCAAGCAAGACCACACTGACTTTCAAGCACAGCATGCCTTGATGGGAGCGGAGTGGTGGCACAGTGGATTCATGTCCTGCGTGGCATGAAACCTGGTGACCTGCGTTTGATTCCTGGCCACGGATAACATCAGTGGCGGTGGCTGATAGCCTGAACCGGTGCTGGGTCATCAAACTGTACACTGACCAGCGCAGTGAAGTATGGTCAAGACAAAACACCATGACCGACACAGCACAGAGAGGGGGAGGGTGGGGAGACCTTCATCCAGCAGTCAACTGTCAAAGGGCTGAGTAAACGTAATCCTGCCACACAAGTGGCCAGTTATTGACAACGCAGGAGACGTCGTGTCGAGGGAGAGGGGAATCCATTGCGCTCAGCCATCCCCGTGATAGCTTGAGGCCGAGGGCCATTTCATATTCGCTGCGTGTTTGTCGGGACTGCGTTGTCGTATGGAACGCGCGAAACAGATTCCCCCACCCTCCCTCTCTTCTCTTGATTATGTTTTAGAAGGGAAAAAGCACAGAAAAAACCCCCCACAAATCTATGCAAGAGCGAAGCTGTGCGTGGGAGCCACGGCGAGGGGGTTGCGGTGTGGGGGGGGGGACAAGTCAGGGGGGCGGGCACGCGCGTATCGTGGCGCGTTACGTGCGCTCACTTGTGATGTATCGCTAAAACGGCTTATGGCATGCTGCAGCTCGGAGGGGAATAAATAAACCATGACAGTGCAATACTCAATATATATGAAAGTGCAAAGAAAGCAATTGGGTCAATATCTGCAGCGTGTGTGGGCGGGGAATAAATCCGTACGAGCCCCCCCCCCCTCCCCCCCCTTTGTTTTCCTTGCCCCCCCCCCCACCTCCATCACTACCACCAGAAGTAAAACGCGAGTCTCATAAATATTACACGGTGGTGGTGGTGGTGGGTGGCGTTTTTGCGTGAAATGTATTCGACTCTGCCCGTGCTGTGACTGTACGCGCTCTCCTCGCCAGACGTTAACGAGTGCGAGGAGGCGAATGGAGGCTGCGCCGAGGTGTGCGTCAACCTGCGCGCCTCCTTCCGATGCGAGTGCCCCGTGGGCCAGGTGCTGTCCCCTGACGGCCGCTCATGTCTGGGTGAGGGACAGAGGGCCGTGGGCCGCACCGGCGGGATCCCGCGGCACGTCTCGCGCGAGCTTCCGGAGATGCGGGCAGAACGTACGGAGTGGTATAATTTAAATTAAATAATTACATGACTTAATTAAGGCGGCGCACCAGTCACGTCCTTGCGTGACCCAGTTTTTTTTTTTAAAGTGCGCATTGCGCAAAAAAAAGAAAGATTTTCTTCTCGGGGTTTTGTTGCAGGGAGTGCCGCTGGTGTCGTTTGCCGGATTCCACACTGTCTCGTCCTTTTCTTGAATCGGCAGGATCTACTGCAAACGTGGACTTGTCTAGATACAACGGGGTTTTCATTTCAACCGCGTGCTGCCTTACACAATCAGCCAACGTGCTAACAACACCCCCACCCACCTCCCCTCTCTCTCATCGCAATTCACACTGGTGCACTCTCTCGTCCTTTTTTTTAATAATCGGTAATATGTACCGCAAACGTGGACCTTGTCTCGATACAATGGGATTGCCATGTACTGCCACCGCTCCATGCCTAACACAATCTGTTACGATGACGCTGGCCTTTAGGGCCTTTAACCGAGGGGCGAATTCAAACTGAACGCCACAAATCTCCACTGTTGGCAATGCGGTCAAAATATTTGATCCCGGAGTTGTGCAAACTCCAACTTGTATAAATGACAAATACAAATGACACCCACAAACAATTGCGTATGTCTAAACTCTTCGTAAATGCAATGTATCGCTCTAATCGAACGTTTCCATCCATAAACATCGCAACGTTTAATTTAAAACGTATACATAATTAATTCCGCTGCACATTTCACATTTTTTATTCGGGTATCATTTTTAAAGATGTGTTATTTAATATCTGCTGCATGCGAGCTGGCAATTACTTTTCACGTGCGAGTAACTTTACGAATTTTATATTCCACGTGAAATTCACGCTACAGTATCTCTTTGCCCAAAACAAGAACCATAACATAAACCGTTCACCTCATAAATGGTGTTACCTTAATCGGAATCCAAGGCAGCGTTTGTAAAAACTGGTAAAATTATTTTGTCCACTACTTCTGCATTGCTGCCAGCACACCGGGTCCTGAATTTTAATTTGAGCTACAAACTATTGGGTAGCTGCCTTTTTAGGTACAGGTAAAGTAAAACATATTTCACAATACCACGCGAGTGGAACACTACACGTAAACGTTTCATTGTTCGTGGCGCATTTAAATTAATGTATTATCATCATCATTATTAGGACGCAAGCGAGAAAAGCCATTACTTTTAATGGGTCGGCAACGAGATCCCAGCAAGGATCTCCTACCGGCAACGATCTCCCAGGACGGGGGGGGGGGTACCAGGGCGGGTGGCAACCCACTGCAAACAGACCAACGTTGTTTGCCAGTGACGTCTCGCTTCGTGTTTTTTTTATTTTCCCTCTCAGAAATGACCCTGTGCGAGACGAACAACGGAGGCTGCAGCCACCTGTGCGTGGCCGCCGAGAGCTCCCACCACTGCGAGTGCCCTCGTGGGCTCCTTCTGGCCGAAGACAACCGCACCTGCCAGGGTAGGCGACGTGGGTGGTGGCGGTGGCGCTGGCCGGCCGACCGCCCGCCCGCCGGGGCCGTGGGCCACCGAAGCGAACTCGTGGGTGCCACCAGGCGGTGTCGAGCTCGGTGACCCCGCCGCATTTGTGACAAAAGAGTTGCGCGTCCAAATTTTCGGCTCGAATTTAATACCCCCTAAATGGACGCGAGATAATAATTCACGTTTCGAAGACAATCGATTCAGAGCCGATTCATCTCGTTCTTATCTCCATTTGTTTCTGCAACTCTATCTTTCCCCGCATCTCTCTTCCTCTCATCTCCATGTCGCTCTCCTTTTCTCTTCTCTCACGACATCCGAGTCTCTTACCCGCATCTGTTCCGTCATCTCGCTCGGATGTTAGAAAATTGAAAGGGGCGGCTCCCAAACATAATGTCCGCTTAGGGCCCCCCCCAACCCCCGAACGTGCCGCCACTACCGCTGGGTACGCGTGCTCCGACCTGCTAATGCGCGATTTGTCGACACTTTTGGAGACGGGAGAGATTGCTCCGTTTCTCGAGAAGCAGTTTGCACAAATGGGCCATTTGTATGACGCCCCAAAAAAAAAATCTCCACCGACTGTGAGGGGTGGCACAAAAAAAGGATGTTTAAATCGCTCTGGAAACGCATCAGCGCTTCGCTGTCTGGTCACAGTTTTGTTTTACCCTTTAAATTAGATTGAGCTGTAAAATATCAAGTTAATTGTCATATTAATAATTTAATAATCATGCTTTCACTTAATTATTTATCGTGTCGCACGCATTAGTCAAATCGCACTGCAAATTTTTATCACCCATTTCCAAACCCATTTTTACCAGATGGTGGTTCTCCTATTGCACATTGCGCGCACCAAATTATGAACCAGGCCTTATTTAATCGCCATTTGTAGCACTGCCGTGCGCCGTGACTCAGAAAACATTTTCGGAAGCCGGTCCTAAATTACTTCTGAAGGAAAGGCGAGATCCTTTGGGAGCAATTAAGAAATGTGTAACTGCATTGATGATGTAAAATAATCGGAGCACAGTCATTTTATACTTTAAACAGCATAAATTATCATAAATTGCCGAATTTAGTTGGAACTTGAATTTTTATATAGCATTTGTTCCTCTGCAAATCATTACATGGGGCAGCATTGGTAAACAGCGTGCGTTTGTGTCTGTGTTACATGAGCGGTGGCGCAGCGCTTAGGGCACTGCGCTACGAACCTGACCAACCGAGTTCAGTTTCATTTATTTGGTATAGCCCTTTGAGCCATTCGGCTCTTGAGTCGGGTGCAACCGCAACAAACAAAAAACAAAATCACGAACAAGAAAACATCTTAAAGTGACTATGCGCAAAGAACCGTCAACGTCACTGAGAAAAACCCGAACTGGTCCCGCACCTCCGAAGTTCACTCAGCCACAAAGGAGTACCTGGTGCAGTGCGTAAACATTGGCACCGGTGAAACAAAGGCGGCGGTTCTAGCCACACCATGTCCCCGTTCTCCATGCCGGTGTTTGCTAAAAAAAACACTTGTCCCAGCAGCCTGTGCAGAATACCCGGGGGATATTTGTGTCTGGTGTGTGCTGTGTGTGTGTGAGTGAAAACGTGTACGTATGTACGTGTGAGAAATGTCTTTTTTTGCAGTTCCCGTGAGATGCAGCCCCGACGCTATTGATGTGGCCGTGCCAAAGGACCAGGTGCGAGGACTGGAGCTCTTCCTGGCCAACGCCTCCTGTAAGGGCGTCTCCAACGGTACGCACGTCAATGTGCACTTTGGCCTCAAGACGTGCGGCACGACATTGGAGGTAACACCGCCTCGGATCGATAGCACCAACCCAGCACGCCCGCGCGCGCACGGCGGTGGAAATGCTTCGCGAAAGATAACAACTCGCCGGGATCGTTTCCTCTGTGTCGCGGGGACGTTTCCGCATACAAATCGATGCTTCTTTCGGCAGTCATGGGATTGGTTGTTGAATTAGCAGCGTTGAGGCTCTTTTGACGGTTGTTGTCTTTGTGCGCGCGATGGAAGTTGCTGTGCTGTGCGCCGGCAAGAGCAAAAGCATTCCGTAACTTATCTCAGCAATGTGTACAAATGTTGTGGCCTGGAAATGCACACACACACACACACCCCCACGGCAGGTCACAGCAGATAAGATTATTGCAAGCAATGTCCTGACGGGAATTCCCAAGCAAGGTCCTGGAAGCAATGGCGACCTAATCATCCGCACCAGCAAGCTTCTTATTCAGGCACGTATCAGGCCGATCATCTCGATATTTTTACTTGGTTTACCTCCGCTTGTTTTCTTTCAGTTCATGCAGAAACACGACCCGCACGGTCAACATATAAACACTCCCTTGTGCTGGCCTTGCTAACGCATACAGTACCTTTGGTTTCAGTCCAAAGATCCCATTAGGAGTAATGTGCAAGGAGAAATCAATGTAATATGGTTTACGTAGAGTCTGGCTCGGTGCCAGCTCAAGACATCGTGACATTGAGGCCAAGCTGCACCGATTTCTACGAAGACATTGCACGTCGCGGCGCGTGCGAGCGTGCCCGCGTCGATATTGTACGCGGCCATGGTCGATCCGCTGCTGGATGAATTGCCTCCCCCAAGCCGCCGCCACAGATGACAATCTTCCGATGCGATAACGCACCCAGCAACTGCGCACGCAAGCGATTTTGTCGCTCCATCTCCTCAGTGGACATGCTCGTGGGCGATTTCAATTCCTGGGCTGCAAATCTGTTATTGTCCATCATCCGTTTTGGGAACATGTCTTGCCAAAACCCACTTAGTAAAAGTCTATAAATGAACATTTTGGTGGTACCCCGGGGTAGCATAATACCCCGGCTCTCGCATAATGTCCGTGATGCAGTCATTTTTAGTCTGTTGATGGTCGGCAATGCGGCAATGGCCTCATCTCTACGAGCTGTACACGATGCACTATTCAAAGTATAATTTTTCGATAATGGATTGTTTATGCTGTTTGGCGTTTCGACATCGCGAAGTAGCACTGATGTCGGATTGATTGGTACCCCAGTCGCGGAGTTAAGTACAACCCCTGGAAAAAAAATAGCGTCCCAGAAATAACATATTTAATTGCCTCGGCCATTTTGTATTATTTGGTGGCCCGGAGGTACCGCCATAAGGATCATATCATGTAAAAGAAAAACTGGAATAGCTCTTTGCTGATTTTACACAAGTGTAACATCGCTATAAAAGCAGCAAATCTGAATGACTTTCCAATTAATGAAAACTTCCACGAATCGATGAGGAAAAACAACTGCGGAGTAGTAAATCTTCATTAATCACATTGTTCCATGGAACAATTGCCGAATTGCTAAAAATATATTTCGCGTCTTCCTCGTAAGCAGGAGGCCAGGGGGTATTACGTATGGAGGGGAGTCGTGCCCAAATTAAATGTACGCAGCTGCCCATGGTCGCGCGCGTGCCGAAGTTTAAACAGGGCTCTATTTGCGACGCGGAGGTTCGTCGTATTTTGAAAGTGGCAGATAATCCGTTTTCCTCTTCTTCATTTGTGACTTTATTTCTACTTTTTTTTGTTATGCCTTTTATTTATTTCGGTTATATTTTCCACTTTCACCTGGAGGAAAAGAAGCAACTGGCCAGCCCTTAGATAGGAGCTGTGGTGCACACCTATTGTAATTTAGCGTAGAACTTGGATGAGTAGTCGTATTAGTCGATTAATCAATCAAAAATTTAAATTCACTATTTTTGTTGTGGTCACCCCGACATCCTGCCTCCCGAAGGTGGGAAAACCCCTACAAGCCACGCCCATCCAGCGGCACACGTGGACACATAAGGGAGACATTTTCCCCCAAACTATTATTTTGTTATCTGATAAGATGCGTAATTGAACCGATAATATAATCGGTAGAGTGATCAATTACTGAGATAGCTGGACAGCCCGGCTCTAATGTAATTATTTTAATGTGGAGTTGGTAAATAATGTGGCGACGAATCAATAACGCGCATGAGATACCCACCTTGTATAGCAATTGGGTAGCACAGCAAATGTTTCTGAAACGATAATTACGTAAATAAGTGCTGTGCTTTTATATGCGTTGCTTTTTCTATGGGCACTCCAGCTATCGTGGTGTAACGGTGAGCACAGTTGACTTGCAATCCAGTTCTACCTGCCACAGGAGCAGTTGAACGGATGAGCAAGCGTCTGTTATTCCCCTATGAACGGTTACATCTCATTAAGGCCATCGGCAGGGTGTTGTCCGGTTGTTGCAAAGTGAGTACTCCCACCTCCTCCAAGGGTGTCTGGCCAGTCTAGAAGACGTGGCTAACGCCCTCCCCAGCGGTCTTGCACGGAGCTCCCTCCAATGGAGGTCCTTCCTTCAGCCAGCAGCGGCGCGAGCGGGCAATTGCAGGGCTGCGCCTTCACCTCTCACCTCATCCATGACCATGCTCCAGTTTCCCAAACACATTGCATCTACCAACAAAATGCAGAACCATGCCTCTCTCTCTCTCGCAAGACAAGTCGCAAAGCGAGCCGAGGCGGAGGACCTGATGGATGTGGCCCATTGTGACCTTAGGAGTGGCTCGAGGTTAATGCGAGATCTATTCTCTGATCAAATTCAGCACTTTTGGTCTGTCGGGACCAGGAGGTGAAACCTGGATAAAATGTAAAATATGGCATCTGCAATCAGCCGCTGGTCTTTTGGGGGTAAAGGCAACTGGTAGCAAAGCTATAATAGATGTAAAGGCGGTGATTTGGTCTGCACACCGTTATTGTATGTTGGGTTGAACGTATGGGAAATTGGGAGTATTTGACGGGCGATGCTTTTTCATTAGCATGGCTGGTGTGCCATTGTTCATCTCATCCAAAACAAGAGTCAGTGGAAATTATGTAAGTTATGGCCAGGCATGATTCCAAGATTTAAAATAAAAAAGTAGGGCAAAGTCAAGATTCTCAAATTTTCTTTTTTTAGTTTATACGCGGATTGCCTGGCCGAGTCTCAGGACCAGATTTATTTTCCAGGAGAATCTATCTCGTGGCATTTAGCCACACTTTTCTTTTTAAGTCTTTACGGCGTGTGGGAGAACACCCAGAGTGGGATGATGAGAACACTCAGAGACTTCACGAAGGCCTTTTCATAACCCTAGAGAGTCAGCGTACTCCCTCCGTACGCGGAGGGAGTCATGCGGGGTGATTATTGCAGGCAAAGAAGCATGGAGGGTTACAGAGATCCGGAATCTGCGTGTGCGCAAACGTGCGTGGGACAGACGCACAGCTTGGGATTACGTTGAGAAGCGGCGATAAGAATGCGCTGAACACGCGCAGGTTGAGAGAGGCATCGTTAAAAACGCGCAGAAAGGTGGTTGGGTTTAGGCAGAACATGTCGTAGCTCAAAGCGGGGATGGTTGCCAATGGGTCGAGAATGACGGCGGCGAGAGGGTGGTCCAACAGGGAGATGGAACCGTGAAATCAGCTCATGTGCAGCGAGCTGCATTGTGGATTATTATACACCGCAGGATTATTGGATATCGCTTCATCCAGCAGCGGATTGACCGTGCCTGACGATAATAACGAACTCCATTCCTCGTCAACCCACACTTACCAGCCTGAAGAACGATCAAAATGATTTAGGAGGCCTTCATCCAGCAGTGTATCGATCACGCCTACTGCTGCTACCTCTGCCGACGTTGGATCCGCTTCACGGAAACTCGCTCGCTTCCCCCCTTCCTCAGGTGTTCTGCGAGTTCCCCCGTCACGAGCTCCTCTCCCAGGGCTTCCTGCCCAAGCCGGGCAACCCCATCCCGAGGCTGTGGGGCCACAGCCAGGGCCACTTCCCCTTCGCCCTGCTGCTGTACCGCGAGCCGAGCTTCGAGGCGCCCGTGGGGCCCGGCGAGATGCCCCTCGCCGTCAAGCTGCACCAGCCGCTCTACTTCGGCCTGGCGCCCACGACTCGTCTCGACGGCCTCGAGGTGCTCGTGGAGCGCTGCTACGCGACGCCCGGGCAGAACGGCAACCACCTCGTCAAGTACTTTCTCATCCGAGACGGGTAATGAACTTGGCTCCGCGCCCCCCCCAACCCCACCAGCGGCCGTCTGGAACGCTCTCCCCACAGATATTAGGAAGCCGCTGGAGCTGCGCACTTTTAAATCTAGATTTGAAACTCATTTCTTTAGAGCTCCTTTTTGTGTTTAGTTTGTTGTCCTAATCCCCCGCATCTCCAATTAACACGGTTGGCTATGTACGGTGCGAAAGAAGTTCGACATACATTCTCGGTTCTATATGCCGTACACATCAATTATAATCGTTATCAGAGTTTACCTATTGCACTCCACACCCAATTAGATGTCGTTCAAGCACTCAATTTTAATTGCATTTTTTTTTCCCTCTTGGAGATGGTTGGTTTGAACGTTGTTTTAAATAATTGCATGGTCGGATGTTCGAAGAGTGCCACCAGACAGCATGAGAATCATTGACAAGATTTTAACTAAAACAAACCCCTGTAATTATTGTCCTTCATAGTAAATGTGTTTTGTTAACTTGAGCATTCTTCAATATACCTAATTGTTTTTCGTTTCAGTGATAAGTTAAGGAATACCCAGGTCTGTGCTCTCTCCGATTGCCTGGGTGAAAAGTGGGCGACGTCTTTGCCCAATCGTGGCCTTGCCGGCTCAAAATCGGATAAATAAACTACGTGGCGGCATTCTTGCAAATTTTATCTCATAATGCATGATATTTTAACCCACCACACAAACACCGTAACCCCCCCCACCCGCCCCCAAACAAATTAACATGATAAGACAGGTACGAGACGAAGAGCACGAAGGCGAGCGATGTGTGGACCACTTGGGGAAACATCAATCACTCGAGGACTCGAGTTCATAAAAATAATGAGGATGTCAACTTGTAAAGGCGATGCGCATGATTATTCGTTCACTCTCGTCCAGAGAAGAGAACGAATCGGAGGTGCAAAGGAACCACAGAGGAGCAGAAAGGCAGCCACGTAAACACATCCCGAGAAAACTAGGCGTGCGTTCACGATTTTATAAATCTGAACAAAAAACTAAATTATTGTGTGAATTTTGAAGGTTTATTAAAACCATTCATTCGTTTCGAGGGATTGATCTGCAAAATGTCACGTCGAAGTGTTGTCGCTCTCATGACATCGCGTCTCGCACCTCTTGATTAGCTACGGGTTGGCTACGTACGGTGCTAAAGAAGTTCAACAAACATACCGTACTTGCATACGTCCGCGAGTTTACCACCAGGTGGCGTCACGTGTCATCAGGTGGCCTAACTTTTGTTCGCACGTCAGATTTATTGCAAACTCGAAATGATCCGAAAGTTTGAAAACATTTCCAGGCTTGTCTTCAAATATCCCAAAAAAAATCGCAAATCCTAAAATGTGGAATCTAAAATTAGTTTCTCGAATACGCAGATGCAGAGAGGTTTATTGAAACGCGATGAGAACATCCTGAGAAGTCTCTTTTTTTGTTTTGAAAGGGAGACACCTTGCCCACAAAGCAACACGTTAAATATTTGAACAGTTGAAATCACACATCGATTGCTCAAATCGACATTAAATATTCAGCAGTTGGGAATAAAGTATAATACGTTTTTAAAATATATATTAATGAATAAATACATATTCTGACTGAATTTTATCCAGCTTTTAACATGGGTATGGTGTAAAGTATAAAAGCGAATTCATAATGAGCATAAAACAAATACAATCCCCATGAACAAAGAAAGAAACTTGGAATTAATGCTTTTTAAACGTGAGAGGGATGCAGTGGTGTTACACGCGTGAAGAACATTGCAGGAAAAATATTAAATGTCACATTCCATACTTACTCTTGGGATATAATGTAATACATTTGAGGCACTAATTGTTCATTTAAAACGATCTTTCGTTTACTCAGAAAAAGCCTCAATTGAATGTGAAGTTGTATTTTTGCACACGTGTGGAAATTGGAGTATAGGATGCAGAAAAACTGCACGCATATGCTGGGAAGGACGAACAAGAATGTTGTCAAAAGGTCAATTACCTACTTGCTGAACTATCATCTACTGGCACCTGCTGCCCTCTGAAATTGAAGTATCGTGAAAATTATAATTTGTGTATGGTGCCCAAAACGTTCAACCGTACAGCTGTATTGAAGGTGGATACAACCACGCCTAAATAATATTTTCTAAGCTATGAGACTGCCGTACCTCCTTTCAAGGTTAGCCATCATCCAAAACAAGTTTTCAGGAAGCGTTTGTGAATGCCACTAGGGACAACTAATGATCAGTCTGCTCTTCAACAACGTTGGCAGTGCAGTCTGGAATACGTAAGTATTTGATGTCGTTATGGGTTTCATTTTTATTTTATTACAAATATGCCATCAAACAAGGCAGATAATCTTTACTGAATGATCAGTACCGTGTAATTGATTAAAATGGAAAAGGGGGCACGTCATCCCTCCATGAATTGAAAAGTTTTCACATTCATCATTCAGTCGCTGTGACCTGAAAGCCTTTAGCTGAGCTAAACTGAAGGTTGTTCATGTGAATATCTTGTCAGATAGCATGTATGTATGTTGAACTTCTTTCACACTGTACGTACTCAACCTTGATGTTTGGAGGTGCGTTTAATATTATAATAATATCAGCATCACAAATGTTGTTTTGGCTGATGACAATTTTAGACTTTGGCCAGGTCACATTCCTTATGCATTGGAACGTGACGCATTATACATTGGATTCATATTTGTTGCATATTCGAAATTTCTTAAATAGATGCAACGTGTTTTTTTTTTATGGAAATTAGTATTGGAGTTTTAGATTGGTTTGGAGGAATAAAGAAAGGTGTGTGCGTGTAGGCAAATAAAACGGTAAATAAATAAATATTCCCATGAAATGGATGGGGGGGGGGGAGAAAAGCAATATAATGCATGATTTTATCAGTTCCTTTAAGGGGAAAAAATTAATTGCTTGTGAGCCGACGAATATAATCAGTGTGCAACACCACGCATAGTGCTGCTCCGTGTGTACGACTATAATTACCGCACAACAGAGATTTCTAAATCCAGCCCAATCTGTTACTGGATCGGTAATTGTGGGCCATTATTGAAGTTCAAATTATCTCCTTGTTGTGTGGATGTACAGGTGTCTCGTGGACAATACCATCCGACTCCTCCCTTCCAGTAACTTACTGAGCAAGCATTACCAGGTGCAAGTATTCAAATTCCTGGGAAAAGAGAACATGGTGAGTCTCGGTGGGGGGTCCCTCTACAATCGCTACATCGGAATCGGAATCTTTTATTTAGAATCCGATGATTCTAAATAAAAGAATCGGAATCTTTTATTTAGAATCCGATGAGCCGTGAAGCTTTTCTTTTCCACAGACGTCCAGTATGGACGGGTGAGCAAGTTACAAAACAGCCAATGATACAACAACAACAACGCACGATAGGAGTGCAAAACAGAGAGAATGGCAAGCAAGTCACAACATATAAATAAATAATGCATGATTTAGTGTCATAAGTCCAATTCTTCACGTTTGGGCAAGATAGCAAAGGCAACAACAAAGCAGTCCCAGACCACACCACGATAACGCCACACAGTAGTAGTCCCTCAATAATGCGGCACGTGAACATTTAACTCTCGAAGCGCTCTCATGTAACTGTCAGCCAATCAAGAGCACACCTACCACGAGTGATATTTCAGTCAATATTTCAAGGCATATTTCATCCACACACACAATACGTTTCACTGATCTTCAAAAAACCAAAGGGATTTCGTAACATAATAGGGATTTCTTCCTTTTTTAAAATTCCTACATGTATTTCAGAGGCATAAAAAAACACCATACAATAAGAATCCTATTGGGATGTGCGATGTCTCATTGATGAAGGAGTCCTGCTGGCATTCGTAATGCAGCAATTATTGCAGTGAAGTCAATTAGTCATGGGTGGTACAGCTGTCATTTTAATATAGTGTACATTTAAATAATTAATAATGATATAAATATCATTGAATAAAAAACTTGTATGACGGTGGAAACACAGCAAGAAGCCACTGGGTTCGATTCTGACAAGGGCATCTTTCTTTAGTGAAGTTTGTATGTTCTCCCTGTGTTCTACATTGGATTTCATCTACAGTCTCTGGTTTCCTCCCAATGCTGATAAAATAAAACAACAACCAGAACGCACAATACAACTGGTATTGGCCAAACATCCCAATGCAAAACTAAATAACTGCAAATTGCTGAATTGGGATTACACGTAGCAATCATTCCCCCCCTACTGTGACTACTTGGCAGGACCCTTTTGAAAGAGTCTCGAGACTCGGTGAGACTTTCCTGGGTAAACAACCATCTCAACAATACGACAATTCCAGCCATTGTGAATCACCCAATGAACGCCCAATCCATGCCATTTTGGTCATGGGGTGTTTTGTTTAACCCAAAATGAGTACGTGATGCGGTGTGTGGTAAACATCGCCACTGGGGAGGCGTGGCGCTGGGCACCCACGCCCTCGTCTGCCGTGACGGCCTTCATAGGTGCTGCTCGCTAACAGCACTTGACCCAACAGTCTCTTTGTCTATTTTTTTGTTTGACCATTCGGCACCACGCTGAGTCAGTGTGGGTTGGTGAAGGTGGGGGTATGGGTTGAATCGGTTCACGACTGATGTTAGCCGTGGCCGAGAACAAAACTCGTGTCGCCGTGATTTTATCACTCGGCACGCTTCACCACTTAACCACCGAACCAACCGCTCCCCCCCTCCCCCCCAAGTGCGTGGTAGACTCTTAATAGCGACCAAAAAAATCAACCTCAGTGAAAAAAAAGATCATTCTCAGTAAAGTGTTTTGTTGTTGTTGTTGTCGTCTTAATAAAAACACGCGAAAAATGCAAAGCCGAAGCTTTGGCGATTTGATGTTGAACCGAAGTGAAACAGGTTGAAGGAACAAACACCACTGCTAAGAGACACTGTTGTATTAAATTGACCCGTGCTTATGCTCCCTACGGTGCTTCTGCTGAGCGGCATCTCCCACTGCCTTCCAGCTGCTCCCCCCCACACCACCCACCTCGAGCTCCCTCCCTTTCCTTCTTCGGGGCGATGGAGGGGGAGGGTTGGTGGTTCACACGCATGCGTGAGCACAAGGGTTGCCACCTCTGCGGTAAAAAAACATTGGGACGCGTGCTTTGTTCGTGCTGCCTCTCTCTCGTCTTCCATTTCAACGTTTTAAACTGTATTACAAACACCGTATATCTGGTTAGCATTGGAGGAATACGCCAATACCCTCTCGGGGAGGAGGGGGGGCGGGGATCTCTCTCGAGCTCTCTCTGTCGTGGAGGCCCTTCCGCCGGCAGTGCTGTGAGGAAGCAATTTCAGGGCTGCGCCTTTACCCTTGAATGCAGTCTTCCACATAACGTGACCCTCATTCTTCCTTCGTGATTCGGGTTGTCACGTCCGAGATACAAAAGCACCAGGAAATATCATGGGAAATGGGGGTATCGAATATAATACTGGAAGAGGAGACCTACGTGTAAATGCATTGTTGGTGTATTATTAATAAACTGACAAAACACTGGGATTTTTTCTGCTGTCCTGAAAACGCAGATTTCCCACGACAGCCACCTCAAAACTAGGAGGGGAACAACATTGTCCTGCCCAATATTGTGTTAGGTCAGCCAATCAGTGTCATGCATATGCATCGAATTACATTTGTTTTGCCCTTTCTCTGTTCACTGCAGTCTTCAATAACGCTACTAAATTATCTTGGCCTGCCTGCATCTTCATTTGCACACCTCTGTCTTGTCGTAGTCGGTCACGCTCAGCTCTTTTGTGGGTAAGCAGTCAACGTCATCAATGGCGCCCGAGGTTATTGTCAGCATCCACCCGGAGCGATCGTTGACTAAAAATGCCCCCCCCCCAAAGAAAAAAACCCCACTTGATTGACACAATTATTACTTCGTTTCTCGTTCGTTTCGCAGTCCCCTTGTCACTGGTGAGGGTCGCGGCAGCAGAAAGATGAGTAGGGCGGCCCAGACCTCCTTTTCCCTGGCGACACACTCCAGCTCTTCCTGGGGAATTCCCAGGCGTTCCCAGGCCAGCTGAGCGACATCGTCCCTCCAGCGTGCCCTGGGCCGGCCCCGGTTACTTCCTTGGCTAATCCCCAACGCCGCCTCCGCCGTCCCCCCAGGGGAGCGAGCGATCGAGCGCACGAGCGCGCGGATGTGACACCTGCTGGGATGGCTGTGTGTTTGCAGGAGGTGTTCCTGCACTGCGAGGTGACCGTGTGCCAGGCGTTCGACGCCGCGTCGCGCTGCTCCCAGGGCTGCATGCGCCGCGTGCGTCGCTCGGCGCAGGGCGGCGGTGCCAGGCCGCGCCTCGCCGGGCCGCGGATCCCCGTGATCACCGGGGGCCCCATCGTCATGCACTCATCGACGACGACCTAACTCCTTGGCTCGCCTGTTCACGGGCAGACCTCTCAGTCCTGCGTCTCCGCACGCAAATACAATATACAGTATGTATTTTAACTCATCGACCTATTGGCTTTCCAGACCGATCGTATCCAGCATAAATTTGTTTAAGCGAGCAAAGTCTAGACGAGTATTGACCTTCTGGGTCTCGTCAGCAGAGCTGCTCAGTGCCACGTTGCCATTTTCTAAAGGTGGCCGTGAAGGCGTCGATGCAGCCGACCGCAGTAACAAGACCAACAAACTCCACGCGTTCGTCAATAGCACTGTGTATGTGGCCTTAAAATGAAAAATAAAAAATGCATTCAAACCATATGAAGAGAAAGGCCAGAGAGACAGGGTGGTCATACTTCAGAAAGATTACCTCTGGAATTTCAAATGTGGAATCGAAATTCATCATAATTCGTCATCATCGAGTGTCTCATTCACAGCAGGTTTCCATGTGCAACCCTCTGAGACACGGTTCTTCTTGGTCTGTTCTCTTTGGCACGGCCCCCCCACCCCCCACAACTCGGCCCTATTGAAACCGTGACCATTTCTGCGTGGCAAAAGCCACTGTGCAGGTTTTTAGGGTCGTACCGAGCGATGTCCGTCACGATGTCCGACGTTTTTCTCCGCGTGCTGGGAGCTTCTCCGGGAAACCGAATTCAGTAGAGCGAAGTGTCGGGCATCTTGCGGCGAACAAGTCACGGTACGACCAGAGCCACGTTGATATCTCGACAGGTGGTCACTGAGGCCTCCGTGCAGCAGTCACTTCTTCTCCAACCAATTATTATATAATAGCCGACCAAATAAACTTACTTTTTTACACGTCTAATAAATCGCCAGTATAACGCAGGATAAATGTGCGTGACGCTTGGTAAGAGAAAGTTTTTTCCTTTATTTTTGCGTACGGCGTCAGTTAACACAATGCCCGCTTCGAAAGCTTGTCCATAAACCCCCGAATCATAAAAGTTGGACTCGCTTTTTGTGACTATGCTACTGACGTTTCATCTTCTTTGGTTCTTTCGGTAAAGTCACGTAGAATGAGAATAAAATAATAAATTGATAAAATAAAATAACATAACACAATAATATTCTCACGACGTTTCGGCCACAACACAAGCGGCCTTCATCAGGTGAAGGGACGAGACTGTCTGGTAGGACAGCGCTGGAGTGAAAGAGCCACGTTCAGATCACGACCTTTAAGCTGATGAAGGCCGCTTGTGTTGTGGCCGAAACGTCGTGAGAATATTATTGTGTTATGTTATTTTATTTTATCAATTTATTATTTTATTCTCATTCTACGTGACTTTACCGAAAGAACCAAAGAAGATGAATCATTGCAGTCACGAAAGCTTTAAATCGAAATTTTACTGACGTTTCTTTCATATTTCATGAAAAAAAATTAAAATGTTTCATGGGTAGTATTAGACCAAAAAAAAGTGTAGTTCACAAAGTATTGAAACTTCAGATTACATATATTTCATGCCGTTTGCTCTGAAGGAACATATATATTTTATTCGGGAGGTTGTTAATGAA
This sequence comes from Petromyzon marinus, assembly GCF_048934315.1. Lineage (NCBI taxonomy): Eukaryota > Metazoa > Chordata > Hyperoartia > Petromyzontiformes > Petromyzontidae > Petromyzon > Petromyzon marinus. The sequence goes on from NC_133674.1 coordinate 17,798,046, forward strand.
ATATTTTAGCACTCAAAAAACCCATGACAAGTGCACTTGCAAGGTAGCTCACATCTTTAGTGAAATGCTTCCAGCCTGTATGGGTGTGCATAACGGGCATAATTACGTGCAGGAATGTTTTATGCCAGCAAGTATTAACGAGAAAGAAAAATCATACCGCTAAGTAAGAGCGAATGTATCTGGTGAGACACCAACGGGTTTCAACGTGGCCATTGCACATGCATTGAGGCAATATTCTTGGAAATGTCATGTTTATTTTTTTCTAATGAGATTTTCCATTATTGATATTGATGTGTAGTAGATTAAAACCCTGCAATGTAGGTGAAGTTTAAGTTTCTTAGCGGTAATGTTAAATAAGAGTGCATACGTTAGGCCGATGGATACTGTCATTTAATATTATCACATTTAATCAGTTTTATGCGTTTTTCTTTGCTCTGTTCTCTATGCCATTGCACACAATATTATTAATGATTAATAATACGAATGTGTTACTCTTTTCAGTTTCATATTGCGATTTTTTTTTAAATTTCATTTACATTTTGTATTATGTACCGCATTTCATTCTTGCAACTTGGTGTGTCCTTTTTTAAATGAATAATCCTTAATAATATTTTTGGAGTATTATTGGGAGCTTCAGAAACACGTGATACAATTCAACATATCTTAAATATAGAATCGTTTTGTAATTACAGCATAGGAACTACTCACAGTTCCATTTGTTTCCAAGGGATCACTTTGCTCAACATCGGCGCATTGCATTTGTCAGCACTGGGGAAGAAAATAAATATACTTTCACCTTCCCACTAACAGCAACCACCACAGCAAAAAAACAATGAGAGCCCTGGTTACTTTCGGCTTTGAAGAACATAAACAACCCCTCAGCTTTTTCATGTTGTGTTGCATTTGTGTTGAAACGCGTTTAAGAACTGGACGTCGTAATGTAGAACAACTGAGGTTTTACGCAAATAAGAGAGAAAGGTGCAAATTGTCACAGTTTGACGGCGCTTTGCACAGGCCCGGCCGTGTGGTGGGGCTGGAGAGGCCTCAGCCCCACCTCCCCTTCACAATTCTTATAGACAGTGGCCTTTAGACATCCTGAATAAAAAGCAATATGCAAGGAGAGAATAGTCAAGTCAAAAACACGTCTACAATGTTTAACACCAGTAGCAGGCTTTTTTTTCTCTCTCTCTCTCTCCGAAGTTGGCCAGTTTGACGGACACTCAACCATAAGTAATAATAATGCACCCATGCACATCTGCTTCAGTTGAGTGAATTGTCAGACACTTAAAGGCTCGCCTACCATAAGCGATGGGCACATTTCAGCCTTTCTTCATAAACGCCGGGTGCTGAGAGCTCAAGCGTGGAATGCACGACAGACGAAAGAAGACCATCGTGTTGGTACTCCTTCTGTTCGCCGTCTAACTGACCCGGCTCACAGCAGCTGGAGTCGCCTCGTCATTGCCCCATGCATCCGATCTGTTCGTCATCCTTTGCCCTCGTCAATTTTGCTCCCCTCTAATTTATGCATCATAGACTCCCAAATGACTTCCCCTCATCCACGTTATTCGCTCTCATCTCCGCCATTACATTCATACGCGCCGTTCGTAATTTTCTGCAAAGCGCCTCGGTGAAGGCGCCAAATAACAAGTGGGAGCCCTGACTTGAACAGTTTCCCAGGCGGACGCCGGTAAGAGGAGGACGTGGAAGACGAGGGCAGTAATTACGGTTCAGCTGATTGATTAATTGGATAACTCGTATTGTCAAAAAAAATCACTGCGACTTAGCGGCATTCGGACAGTAAAATGAAGTGCTGTTCTGCAATTTTTGGCAAGTCGGTGACGAGGTGAGATGTGCAAATTTCCATTCAGATTGAAAAAAGCAAGGACCGCGTAAGAATTGAACTAAGAGCAATCAACTGCAAAGCATTTATTTTTTTACTCCACGCCGGCCGTAAACCGAAAGAATATGTCTGTCCTAGTACTATACTTTATGGCTATTTCAAAGTTAAAGCTTCAAATCTGATGCCTTAAGCCTCAACTGGATGATGCATTGGAAGGGGGGGGGGGGGAAAGAGGCCTGCCCCCATCAGTCCAATTCAATCGCGACAGTTACCACGGCGTGTTGGGGGGTGGGTGGGGGGGTGGTGCAGCTTGGCCACGTGTGACGGGAACTCTGCTATCATCCCCCCGTGGTTGGGCAGCCGGCTGCAGCGCTGCCCAACGTGAGCTGTGGGGGACAGGTGGGACACGGGTGCGACTCGGGCAGGCGTGCGGGCTTTAATGAAAAAATCAAATGGGGATAGGAATCAAAGGGCTCAATCAATTAGGACACCTTAAAAGTGAATGCTACGTTGGACGCACTCCTTGCAGGAGGAAAGTGGGAAAGCGATTGAAGGCATAGATGCTGTCACCTCGCAATTTCTTATTACCTCCTCTGTACCGCGTTTATCAGATGGGTGCGCTTTGTCCCGAGACGTATTTTTAAATAATTTATGGAGGGGGTCGATTGTCTAGAAACAATAATTTGCTTATGCAAACAGTTGATTTGTTTTAAACACTAAATATTAATGGGGTTTGCATATTTCACTAGGATTTTACTAATTCGTATGCATCTGAGCTTTTCTGGCCAGGATGACTGTACCAGTCAGATTATCCATCATGCATTCACATGCCGAGCAATCGTAAACGAACACTGCTTGTATATCTCTGCGGCCGTAACAATGATTATAATGATACAATTAGCACCTTTTCGGGTGAGGGTTATGGTCAGCCCTTGTGTAGGGGTTGTCTAGCCATACTTCACCACATTCTGTCAGTGCTGGTTGGCGAAGACAGGGAAAGAGCGGTTCAGAACTGGATCACACATAGCGCTTTCCACCTATGGCTTGGAGTTAAAAGCTCAAATCATGAGGTTCATGATGCATTGTGCAAACAACTGTACCGTCGTTCCACCCACTACTGCTATAATTACACTCTTGATAATTTGATAAAGAAGGTAAAAAAAACACTCAAATGTAGCTTTATATTGCAATATAAGCACGATGGAGAATATTGTTCCTGTGGAAAACACAATTGAAATTATATGCAAAATAATAAAACGTAAATGAAGAGTACACACACACGCATATACACGCATACACGTGTGCAAATGTGCACGCTGTTCAACATGCCAATTAGGTTAGTCTTCTTGTGACCTATTTTGCAATAAAAGTAAATGCATTAAATCTTAAAGCTGCCCAGTGAAAGCATGCACAGAATTCCATAACCGGTCGTGGAGCTCAATAAGATTTGCTTCAGCTCTGTATATTTATGCAAGTGTGTACAAACATTGGGTGCCTACTACACCACGTCAGCTAGAGTTATTTCCAATTAATTGTTGGATCAAAACACACTGTAGAGTTGGCACGCAATGGCGTGTTAATAATACAAGATGGACTTTTTGTATGACTGCACAACTTATAAAAATAAAGGTATTTAATCGTTGCAAACGAAACACACCCAAATTAAAAACTAAACAAAAGTGCAAATATAGCATGTGAGCAGGAGGCACCTGAAAAAGTAGTCGCATGTGCAAATAACCAGTATATTATAGTCAAGTGACATACACCGCAAATCGAAAAAGACAGTGCAAATGTGTGGGAGAACGAGGTGCCAGAAAAAAAAGTTAAGTACAGGTGGAAGAAAGAGAGATCCGACTGGGGGATAAAGTTGTTGGTATAAAAACCCTATGCAAACGCAACACGTTTGACCAATCGATGAGGTTACTGGCAACGGTGTGCGTGCGGTCCGCTTAACATTTTAGGCAGATAAAATATTAAATCTCACTTTGCCTCACCTCGGCACTACGCAATCACCCCCAGCTGCTTGCTCATCCAATGTGAGAATAAATCTGTGCCGCTTTGAACTACACTTGGCTGGCCCTTGCCTTTGTCAGGAAGCGGGGGGGGGGGGGAGGTGTGAAGGAAAGAGCCACTACTTTTGTAATCATAGGTTCAAGTTAAAAATTGAAAGAGTGAACGATTGAAAAATAAATCGTCCCCCCAGGTTCTCCCGAGTAGAGAGTTTGCAGCCCGTGGCAGCACGAGATGAGTAATTGAACCTTATGGCGGGACCCCGGGGTCCCGAATAAACGGAAATCAAAATCGTAATTAATTTATTTTTTGGCGACTCCGTCCCCATCGCGCACATAAACGCCGCGACCCACCAGCAAATTGATCCTCTCTCTTTCTTCACCGAGCACCTGTCGTTGCCAAAATTGCCGTAGTCATAAACAAAACCTCGAAATTTTGATCACCGCATCGTGTAGAGCTCGTCGAGAGGAATAGATTGCTGTGTCGTTCGCCTTCAACAGACATAAACTGACGTCGCAACGCAGTTTATGCGAGGGCCGGGGGCTTATGGGACCCCGGGGTCCCGCCATAAGGTTAAATTGAGTAAATACATGATATATACCCCTGCTTCACTTATATTCTATGTTTGATCTCACTTAGTTCTACCAGTACATGGTAATTTTTTTCTTAAGTTAGCGCAGTAACGAGCGAAATCCTGACTGCTGCAATTAAAGTGTGCATGCGTAAAATATTGTGGGCAGATTCAGCGCGAGGCACTGGTGAAAGTTAAACATTCGGACTAATGCAAATCCTCTTGATAATTATCAAGAGGATTTGACATTCGGACTAATGCAAATCCTCTTGATAATGATCAAATCCTCTCGACAATTATCAAGAGGATTTGCATTAGTCCGAATGTAACACAATTTTTGTTCCTGGGTAGTAAGTGTTATTTCATAATTGCTCATGCCTAAAAAGTATAGAAAATGGCTATTATTCTCCACAAACTTTGCTTTTGTGACCAGGACAGTGATATTTTTAAATTTTACCTATTTTCAATGAGAAAACGGGGAAATTTATGTCTTTTCGTTCACATAAAGTCAGAAAAAACAAATGAATGAAAATTAACATGTATTTATACTAAAGTAATACAAAAAATACTGCAAAAGATTTAGAAGTGAGTAGTTTTTCGAGATTTATGATTATACTGTAAATCACCTTCACGAATCAGCACCCAAATGTAGTCCCCCATCATGTTCTCGTCATACTGTCCTTGGTACCGGCGTTCAAAGTCCAGTATATCCTGGTGGAAGCACTCGCCTTGTTCCTCCGAGTACGCTCCCATGTTCTCCTTGAATTTATCAAGATGAGCATCAAGGATATGGACTTTGAGGGACATCCTACAGCCCATTGTGCCATAGTTCTTCACCAGAGTCTCAACCAGCTCCACATAGTTTTCGACCTTGTGATTGCCCAGGAAGCCGCGAACCACTGCGACAAAGCTGTCCCAAGCCGCTTTCTCTTTACTAGTGAGCTTCTTGGGGAATTCATTGCACTCCAGGATCTTCTTTATCTGTGGTCCAATGAAGACACCGGCTGTGACCTTAGCCTCAGACAGCTTAGGGAAGAGGTCTTGAAGGTACTTGAAGGCTTCCGACTCCTTATCTAGAGCTCTGACAAGTTGTTTCATAACCCCCAATTTGATATGCAGTGGTGGCATCAGCACCTTGCTGGAGTCCACCAGTGGCTCCCACTTGATGCTGTTCCTCCCCATAGAGAACTCGGTCCGCTGTGGCCAGTCCCGCCTGTGGTAGTGCGCCTTGGTGTCCCTGCTGTCCCAAAGGCAAAGAGAGCAGAGAAACTTGGTAAAACTGCCTTGGAGACCCATCAGGAATGCCATCAGTTTGAAGTCTCCTATGACCTACCAGCCATACTCATTATACTTTCACCCATGACTAATGTGTAAGAGATTCTCGCAACATTTTTAATATATTATATTTTTTCAGTAACATTGAAAATTGTAAAACATTTTAAAATAAAACAACTTTTACAATAAAAAAAATGTTAACAAATTTTAGAACATAAAATTCCGATAAACAATTGTCCATATTACCTTCCAGAGTTTTTTTTTGCATTGCTCGCAGGTGAAATGAGGTGCCCAGAGTTTGTCTTGATCCCCGACAGGCATGCCGAAATATGCCCTGTAGGCCTCACACATCTTAGCAGATGCTTCCACAGAGTACTTTTTCGCTCTTCTCTTGATAAATTGGCCGCAGATATAGCAAAATGCATCTGCTGGATGCTTGCAGCCTTTTGATGCCATCTCAGAATAATACAGGTATGTATCCACTTAGACAGCTGGAACTAAACTGAACTGGTGGGCTTAAGGTCCCTGTATTGATACTACTATTTATCTTCTTTGGTTCTTTCGGTAAAGTCACGTAGAATGAGAATAAAATAATAAATTGATAAAATAAAATAACACAATAATATTCTCACGACGTTTCGGCCACAACACAAGCGGCCTTCATCAGGTGAAGGGACGAGACTGTCTGGTAGGACAGCGCTGGAGTGAAAAAAACACGTTCAGATCACGACCTTTAAGCTGTGTGAGAGGAAACAAAGCGCCTTGACAAAGGAATTAGCATATAGTTTAACATTGAAATGGCTGAGTGATTAGCTTGTGACTGGTCACAGAAATGGCTATGTTAAAAGTTAAAGCATACACATCCGCAGAGGCACCCCTTGACAAAGGAATTAGCATATAATTTAGCATTGAAATAGCTAAGTTAAAGCATACACATCCGCAGAGGCACCCCTTGACAAAGGAATTAGCATAGAATTTAGCATTGAAATAGCTGAGTGATTAGCTTGTAACTGGTCACAGAAATAGCTATGTTAAAGTCAGAGCATACACGTTCATAGAGCCCAATGCATTTCCGACCAGGAACACATTACCAGTGAACTCAAGCACGTACACCAGGCTCTCAGGGCTAATGGTTACTCCGACAACACAATCCGCAAAGCCATCACTCCAGTCGTGAAGAAGGATCCTCTTGTGGAGCCACTCAAAACCATCACCTTACCCTACATTGCAGGGGTCACTAAAAAGATCTCCAAAATCCTGAATAAACACAAGATCCAGGTCCGATTCAACACAGTACATAAAATCCGTGATTTAGTTCCATCTGTAAAAGATGCTGTTCCAGACATACAGTACCCGGGCGTTTACAAACTAAAGTGCCTCTGTGGTAGTAGCTACATTGGAGAAACCAAACGACATATCTCAGACCGCATCCGCGAACATAAAGCAGACTTGAAACACGGTAGAACGAACTCCTCTGCCGTGGCAGATCACTGTCATAATTCAGTGGGCTCACATGACATTGACTTCTCCAAGACGGAGGTTCTTTGCAAACCAACCGGCTACCATGAGAGATTCGTTCATGAGGCCATTCACATATACAAGCACAAAGACAATTTCAACCGAGAAGATGGATTCTGGCTTAGTAACCATTGGAAAGATGTTTTAAACCATTTCTGTTCTTAATTAATTGTATTTTACGATGACCTTCAGACCGCAGCTCTTTCGCCAGCATTGACTCTTAATACCTCTCACACCACGGTTAATGGTATGGTTTACAACATGGAGTACAATAGCGCCTCGTAGCTGTCTCTCTCCCCCTCCTCTGTTCCGACCATGGATGAACTCGTCCGTCTGAACGGGGCCCGTAGCTATCCGTGTTGCTAAAGGTGAGGGTAAGAATCCACCCATTTTTTCGCCATATAGCATTGTGATATATAACGACATATTGTTGGTAGCTTAGCTGATTGGAGAATATAGAGTTTATTGATAACATTAAGGTAATTTATATTTTAGTTTTTTATTGGTTCACTATATAGTACTGTGAACAGCTCAGATGTATAGGCCTTGACTTCAACATAGCCATTTCTGTGACCAGTCACTAGCTAATCACTCAGTTATTTCAATGCTAAATTCGCCTAGTTATTTCAATGCTAAATTATCCTGTTTGATTGTACTAAGTGCCTCGGTGAACGTGTATGCTCTGACTTTAACATAGCTATTTCTGTGACCAGTTACAAGCTAATCACTCAGCTATTTCAATGCTAAATTCTATGCTAATTCCTTTGTCAAGGGGTGCCTCTGCGGATGTGTATGCTTTAACTTTTAACATAGCCATTTCTGTGACCAGTCACAAGCTAATCACTCAGCCATTTCAATGCTAAACTATATGCTAATTCCTTTGTCAAGGCGCTTTGTTTCCTCTCACACAGCTTAAAGGTCGTGATCTGAACGTGTTTTTTTCACTCCAGCGCTGTCCTACCAGACAGTCTCGTCCCTTCACCTGATGAAGGCCACTTGTGTTGTGGCCGAAACGTCGTGAGAATATTATTGTGTTATTTAATTTTATCAATTTATTATTTTATTCTCATTCTACGTGACTTTACCGAAAGAACCAAAGAAGATGAATCATTGCAGTCACGAAAGCTTTAAATCGAAAACTACTATTTATATTACTGGAAAGTTCTAGAATGTTCTAGAAGTTACTCCAAGGTTACTCAGCACTAAAGGTATCTGGAATGTATCTGGAATGCAAAGTTTGTCGGGGAATAATATCCATTTTCTGTACTTTTGAGGCATGAGCAGTTAGGAAATAACACTTACTACCCAGGAACAAATAAAAATACAAATTTGTTACACAGTGTAATCCAACACATAAAACCAAACTTGACAGTTGTATGCACTGGATGCACATGTACAGCCCTTTGTCAATTACTTTACGCAGGAAGGACTGTCCACTGCATGCAGGTTGTGGGGATTACCTGACCGTCCTCACCACCCTGGTCAGCGTGGGTCGGCCAAGGAGTACTTCCTTCTGCTGCCCTCAACGCAGCCACACAGCCTATAACATCACCGTTCTCATTCATTGTCCCTTGGAGTTGCTTTCCCATTCAAACCCTATCGAGGCTCACCTTGCTTAGCTTTCGAGAACTGATAAGATCCACCGCGTAAGATCATGCAGCTTGACACATTCCACGGCACAAAGAGCATCACCGTGCTAATTGCACCTCTGATTTAGCACAGTTGGCTACGTACGGTGCGAAAGATGTTCAACACACATACATCAGGCCCTGATTTCGTAGGCCTGGCTGTCTCGAAACTCTCAATCTCACCTCGTCTATTTTTTGGTTTTCTAACTCCCTCAAAAGTGATCACAATCTCACAGGTTCCACCGCAAGCAGGCACAGTGATGTCCAGACTCTGCGTTACCCAAACATGGCAGATGTTTAATTTAATATTTTTATGTTGAGATCATATCAACAAAATCCCCTCCTTACCCCCCACAACATATGGGGCCATCCCAAGTTTATTCTGAGCTGACAGCAAAGAGCACACACACACACACTCGTGTTTCTGGTTTATGACGCCTACAACCATGTCAGCCCACACCAGCATGCATTTCCTAAGCAATAAATCTCAAGGTCTGCAGTCTGAAGGCCTAGAGAGTGGCATTGGGGCTTTGGGGCATCGCATCCCCCGCTGCTCCCTGGTGCATGTACACAGCTAAGACCCTGCTGTTGCTTGTATCTGTCTTTGTGTGGTATTAGATCAGTCCACATGTCATTTTGCACCAGCCGCAAGGACTGCACGCTGTGTTTGTGGATCGGCGGCGCGTTTGGTCGGCGCCGCGGCCAGCCGAGTTAAATTTTCAGTCACAGTCAGCAAGATCGGTGAACCAGTCCTGGGTTGCCAGATTTGTGAGAGTTATGGCCAAACAACCCTGATGTATGTACACGTATTGAACTTCTTTCGCACCGTACAGTATGTAGCCAACCGTGCTAATCGAAGGTGCGATGCCATGATGACCGACTTGGCGTTGGGAGGCCTTCATTCAGCAGTGGATTGCCGAAGAGCTGTAAATTATTATGTATTTTGGATTCGCCAGGACGCACTTTGATAAATCTGTGATCGGTTGTGTGTGTTAGCAGGCGAACACACGTTTTAAGCGTCTGAGCAAATTCATTGCACCCGGTATTATTTACTGTATAGACGGCCATCTGCACCTTAACATTCAGAGACGAATTTTCATGCTGCTCCCAGTGCTGAGCTGCTCAAAGTCTTATCAGCCGTGCTCCCTCAAACAAACGCATGGAAGACGCAAGCCTTTTGGCATCGGGTCATCAGAGTATGTGACACGTCCAATCTTGATAAAAGTAGCATGGTGCCTTTAAAGCAAGATGCGTGGGGGAAGGGAAAAAAAGATGGCCAGTAGCTGAGATTGTGTAAATACCCAATGGGAAAAAGAAGATTTGTCATTGCCTGGACCGTAGCAAGTTCAAAAAGGCGTCTCAAACTTTAATCTGGCGCTAAAAAGCGAGCTTGAAGAAATGCTACGGAAGTCGGCAAGATGCACAGGAGAGATGCTTCTGCATAAAACACGAGGCAAAGGGACATCATACCTTGAGAATTTGGAGTTAATTGCTCGTTTGAAAACAATGCATTCTTGCACATTATACAGTTTGGAAAAATATTTCCAATCTGATATGAAAAATATGATGATAAAAATAGAAAAAATATATAACGATGGCGTGGCAGTCAATAAATTGAATGTGCAAGGGAGACCATTCACTGATGAGATGGAGCAATCAGCTCATTATGAGATGGACTGATCATCTCATGAGGAGATAGAGCGATCATCTCGTGATGAGATGGAGCGATCATCTCGTGATGAAATGGCACCATTATCCGGTGATGAGATGGACAGATCATCTCGTGAGGAGATGGAGCGATCATCTCCTGATGAGATCGAGCGATCATCTCGTGATGAGATGGAGCAATCATCTCGTGATGAGATCGAGCGATCATCTCGTGATGAAATGGACGAATCATCTTGTCAGGAGATGGAGCGATCATCTCGTGAGGAGATGGAGCGATCATCTCGTGAGGAGATGGAGCGATCATCTCGTGAGGAGATGGATCGATCATCTTGTGAGGAGATGGAGCGATCATTTCGTGAGGAGATGGAGCGATCATCTCGTGAGGAGATGGAGCGATCATCTCATGAGGAGATGGAGCGATCATCTCGTGATGAGATGGAGCGATCATTTAATGAGGAGATGGATCAATCATCTCGTGAGGAGATGGAGTGATCATCTCATGAGGAGATGGATCAATCATCTTGTGAGGAGATGGAGCGATCATCTCGTGAGAAGATGGATCAATCATCTTGTGAGGAGATGGAGCGATCATCTCGTGAGAAGATGGAGCGATCATCTCGTGAGGAGATGGAGCGATCATCTCGTGAGGAGATGGAGCGATCATCTCGTGAGGAGATGGAGCGATCATCTCGTGAGGAGATGGAGCGATCATCTTGTGAGGAGATGGAGCGATCATCTCGTGATGAGATGGAGCGATCATCTCGTGAGGAGATGGAGCGATCATCTTGTGAGGAGATGGAGCGATCATCTCGTGATGAGATGGAGCGATCATCTCGTGATGAGATGGCACCTTGATATGGTGATGAGATGGACAGATCATCTCGTGAGGAGATGGAGCGATCATCTCGTGATGAGATCGAGCGATCATCTCGTGATGAGATGGCACCATGATCTGGTGATGAGATGGACAGATCATCTCGTGAGGAGATGGAGCGATCATCTCGTGAGGAGATGGAGCGATCATCTCGTGAGGAGATGCAGCGATCATCTCGTGAGGAGATGGAGCGATCATCTCGTGAGGAGATGGATCAATCATCTCGTGATGATATGGAGCGATAATCTCGTGAGGAGATGGATCGATCATCTCGTGATGAGATGGAGCGATCATCTCGTGATGAGATGGAGCGATCATCTTGTGAGGAGATGGATCGATCATCTCGTGATGAGATGGAGCGATCATCTCGTGAGGAAATGGAGCGATCATCTCGTGATGAGATGGAGCGATCATCTTGTGAGGAGATGGAGCGATCATCTCGTGAGGAGATGGACCAATCATCTTGTGAGGAGATGGAGCGATCATCTCGTGATGAGATGGAGCGATCATCTTGTGAGGAGATGGAGCGATCATCTTGTGAGGAGATGGAGCGATCATCTCGTGATGAGATGGAGCGATCATCTCGTGAGGAAATGGAGTGATCATCTCGTGATGAGATGGAGCGATCATCTTGTGAGGAGATGGAGCGATCATCTCGTGAGGAGATGGACCAATCATCTTGTGAGGAGATGGAGCGATCATCTCGTGAGGAGATGGACCAATCATCTCGTGAGGAGATGGACCAATCATCTTGTGAGGAGATTGAGCGATCATCTTGTGAGGAGATGGAGCGATCATCTCATGAGGAGATGGAGCGATCATCGCGTGAGGAGATGGATCAATCATCTCGTGATGAGATGGAGCGATCATCTCGTGATGAGATGGCACCTTGATATGGTGATGAGATGGACAGATCATCTCGTGAGGAGATGGAGCGATCATCTCGTGATGAGATCGAGCGATCATCTCGTGAGGAAATGGAGCGATCATCTCGTGAGGAGATGGAGCGATCATCTCGTGATGAGATCGAGCGATCATCTCGTGATGAGATGGCACCATGATCTGGTGATGAGATGGACAAATCATCTCGTGAGGAGATGGATCAATCATCTTGTGATGAGATGGAGCGATCATCTCGTGAGGAAATGGAGCGATCATCTCATGAGGAGATGGACCAATCATCTTGTGAGGAGATGGAGCGATCATCTTGTGAGGAGATGGAGCGATCATCTCATAAGGAGATGGACCAATCATCTTGTGAGGAGATGGAGCGATCATCTCGTGAGGAGATGGAGCGATCATCTCGTGAGGAGATGGATCGATCATCTCGTGAGGAGATGGAGCGATCATCTTGTGAGGAGATGGAGCAATCATCTCGTGAGGAGATGGAGCGATCATCTCGTGAGGAGATGGAGCGATCATCTCGTGAGGAAATGGAGCGATCATCTCATAAGGAGATGGACCAATCATCTTGTGAGGAGATGGAGCGATCATCTCGTGAGGAGATGGAGCAATCATCTCGTGAGGAAATGGAGCGATCATCTCATAAGGAGATGGACCAATCATCTCGTGAGGAGATGGATCGATCATCTCGTGAGGAGATGGAGCGATCATCTTGTGAGGAGATGGAGCAATCATCTCGTGAGGAGATGGAGCGATCATCTCGTGAGGAGATGGAGCGATCATCTCGTGAGGAGATGGAGCGATCATCTCGTGCGCAACTACTCGGTGAACTATGAGAGAGGTGGCAACAGATTGGTGAGGCCTTCATCCACCAGCAGATTGGCCATGGCTGATGAGGATGAAATAAACAACTCTAATATAGTATGATAATTTTGATGTTTTTTTAAAAACAATATTCAAACTGTATTAAACACTTCTAGGAACAGGATGATTTCCCCACAGCTCTGGCTGTCGCCTGATGTTGCTGGTTGTAATTACTGGTGAAACGATGTACTCGAATTGTAAATGTTGGGGGTTTACTCTCCAACACACCGGTGTGCTGTACTAGTAACGAATTCACATGTTCTGTTTACGTCACAAACCTTTCTAATTCGCTGTGTCTCGTGGTGATGAGTTTCACTACGCATTTATATTTACGTGATCTAACCCTAAAAAACCTCTATTATGCCTTCCCGTCTGCTGCACAATCAGTGTTTTATTCTTCCAATTAATCCGCAGGCTGACTACATTCAGAATGCAAGGATACATTCAGAATGTAAGGATACATTCTTCAGCAATTCTGGCTCATAGTTTTGTTTTATATATATATACGTAACTTGCACACAGCTCTGCCTTGATCGTAATGGATGTGACCAACGACAGTGCTCGCTTGGTGCATTGCAAAGCGCTTGGTGGACAATCTGTTGGAAGATGCGATGTTTTGTTTGAACCTGAAGACATTTTACTTGAGTGTATATGTTCCTGCACTCTACACTGTGCATTAAAATCAAAATCAGACTGCGGAGTATAAATCACAGCAATCGGTCACATTGTTTCCAGGTTACCCTGGCCTCTCGCAAGAACACTTTGACGCGTGCATCTTTCGCATTCACATCGAGGGAACATTGTTACGGCAATTTTAGATGCACTGGAAATTTTGTAAAAGCAGAGAGATTCCAAATGTAAGCATGAAACAATTTTGGGTTGTACACAACTGGCAAAAGCAACAGAGGTCGGCTTTGTATGTCTGGGGAAATTATAGAAGACACGAACTGAGATCCAAATGATGAACTAAAGAGGCGAGTGACAGCAGGTTGCGGTGCTTTTAGTAAAATTTAATTTGAAAGTCAAAAGCTACGGACTAATGTGAGTCAATCGATGCACGTTGCCCTGCTATTACTTAGATGATCGTCAAACGCGGACATGTACGGTTTAAAATGTAACAAAAAAAAAGCATATGGAGATGTAACACCGAGAGACAAGCGAAGAGGAACACGTGTGTAGTGTTGACCATGGAGACACACCCGTGAACTTTTATTTCAACTCCCCAACAGGGTAACGAACTGCTGCTAGGTGATAGCTACACGGTTAACTATATAAGCAGTGCGTTAACTACGTGAACGCTGCTTGACCCACGATGCCGAGCGAAGGCCGATGACCGAAGCGACGTAGCACCCAGGGTTGATTCCACGGACGAGCTCTGATCCCTCTCGGGGCTTCCCCGTTAACCATCCGCCCCCCCCCCCCCCCCCCCCCCCCAGAGCGCGGCCTTGCTCCACCCTCGGCCACGCCCCCTTCTGGATCTCGCCAGAAGGCTCTCAGCTCCCCGTCACCTGTCCCTCGAGCCCCGCTCGGCCCCCTTGATACTCTGTCTCGGCTACGTGCCCTCTCGGGTTCACACGGAGTAGCACGTCCTCACTTGCTCTCCTCCAACCCCCACCAGAACCATGCCCACTATGGCCAGCTCCCATGTCAACCTATGGTCTGGTGGCAGAGAGGACTCCCGACAGTAGCTGGCACTAAGCGCCATAGTGACACCCATAACGTCACTACACATGGACCAGAGAACAAATGCCAATTGGAGACATCATGTTTGATGACGAACTAAAGCGCGTGGGATTGGGCAGGACACAGAAGAAAGGGGCAATGATCAATGCACCAGACTGGGGATGGAATGGCAGCTCAAGGAGCGACAATGCCCATCAGGGCGACCACCATGGATATGGAGTGATGACATCGGCTCAAGTACGGGAGTAGTAAGATGGATCATGGAATCGCGCGACCGAGCAATGACGACAATGACGTGGGGAGGGCCTCGTTGCGGCAATGGATTGATCGTGGCTGTTGATGATGATGATGATGATAATAACGATTCAGTCGAAACGAATGTGGGTCCGTCAATCATATTCCGTCGAAAGAATTGCAGGAGCCTGTATTGTATAAAAGGGGTTTGATTTCACTCGAGGTCAGTGGGAGGCTTTCACCGTGTTCTTGTTGAATGTGAAAAGAGATAGAATCCTCATAAGGTGGAAACCAGGGATTTTTGCGATTCAATTAGGAAATAAACACAACATATGTCTTGCTCCCAAGCCCCTTTTGCCATCGTGATCACAACGCTATGAAAAGCAAGCAGAATATGCCAATTTCAGCTGATTTTTTTAATATATATTATTCACTTTCCGACAATAAAATTGGGAATAAAAAAAACATATCGCATTTGGACAAGACCATCTGGCAAGCAGTTTGGCGTTGGAGAGAATGCGGGGACATTAATTATTTACTGGTATCGTCTATTACCATATGGTGTCAACAAAAACATTGTTTATTTTATTGAACTTACTCAATGGACATTTTTGGCATAAGCATAAATGAATACGTCTAAAAAAGTAGGATTTGTAGGACACCCCATGATTCAATACAATGCCAGGGTTTCTGATGCTTAAAGATAATAAGTCCGTTACGAATTCCACAAAATCACTTGTTAAAGAAAACCTCCCGTCAAGTAATAAACTTTGATATATAAAATAAAGCTGCACAGTATTCTGAATTTAAATATACAAATCTGGCAGATATTGGGATCTTACAAAGCTGCCTATTTTTAGCTACCATTTCGTAAAAGTCTACAGGTGTATCCTTTGATAGGTAATGGCAGTAAAGCAACATGGCAACTCTGTACCGGTTGTGGTATTGTTTATTACGACTCGTCAGTACAGTGGAAGCCCCAATACACCCTTGTCACAAATTGTACAGATAGCTTTATGGAGGACAGCTCTCTCTAAGAGCCGTGGCACCCACATAAAATAGAATAATTGCCATTGCCCAAAGGCTTGTAAAACAAGCTAACATCCTTTCTAATCATAGAGAATTCGCATCGAATATAGCAGTAAATATAATAATGCATGCAGGGAATATCAAACTATAATATAATATACCATAGCTTTAACAAAAAAAAATCAACAAACTAATTTTTTTAAGTGAGCTAAAAATGAATTGTATTTGTGGCGACCATTGTACATGCATATAAAAGCAAACCTTATTCAGAGTGCACGTGTGTCTCATTTGTAGTGAGTGGTCAGCACTACCATCACTACCACTCTCCTTTCCATTTATGAAGCATCAGGGTTGCCATTTCATGATGGAATTGTTATAGGGTAGGAACGCTGCTATGGTGTAATGGTTGGCACAATGGATTTGTTATCCAGAGGTCACAGATTCGATATCCTAGCGCAGCAGTTGAATCAGAATGAGAAAATGTATTTATACTGGGGGCATCCGATGGGCTATAAAGCTCTTTTTCACAGATGTCCAGTTCATTTAATTTAGCCCCCTCCCCCGTCACCTCTGTCCACCCAGTAGTTTAAATGGGTACACAACAGCTAGTCGATTGACAGGTTGCGTGTGGTGGGATAAAGTGTGAGTACTTCCTCCATTCCTCCCCTTCAAAGGAGTCTGACCAGCGTGGAAGAGGAGGCAAAAAAAACCCCTCTAAAGCTCTCTCTCTCTCTCTTGTGGAGACTATTTCGCTAGGACGAGCATGGGATGCCATTTACAAAAAAATATGGGATGCCATTTTCAAATGAGAGAGGTCTGAATCTGAACAAGGTTGTTCGGATGACGCAATTCTACTATTCATCTCGCTCTCTTTCACCCATAAGAGCAGATGATTTACTCAACTGCCATGCATGCCCGAACCGTGTGGCTAAAACCAAGGCGCCCGTGTGACCCGGTGTTTGTACCCTCATGTGAGGATACACGGGTGCACACACACTTATAAACCACCGGTGCATGTGAACTCTCTCTGACCTCCTCTCAAGCAGTCCTGAGCTCGAAAAACACAAACTGTTCGCTTCAATCATCATCAGCCATGGCGAATCGCCTGCCACCATTTCTTGTTACCCTTCTATGCAATAATCCACTGTTCACCTTCACACGAGATGATTTTATCGCTCCATCTCCACGGTAGACGTGCACTCGGACGCGTTCTTTTCCTTGGCTTCCACTCCATCATTGTTTTTAGGCCACGGACGATCACCCCCTTCTAAGTGACGTGCCCTGCCCACGTCTTTAGCTTGCGAGTGTTCAATAATCTCCATGCTGCTCACCTTTCTGTCTCTCAGTGTAAGTCCAAACATGCATTTCTCCCCGTTTCTTTGTGCACTTTTTAACGTTTGTAAAAACGTTTGTTTATTGACAATGTGTCTGAACCATATGTGATATGCAATTATTAAGACGTTTCTGCCTTAGTATGTATGCTGAACTTCTTTCGTACCGTACGTAGCCAACCGTGCTAATCAGAGGTGTGGGGGGAAGGATAACAAACGTCAACAAGGACTCCAAGCCTGTGCCCATTTGCCATTCTACTCCATCATTTTTATTCTGACCTGCTTTCAATCGCTGTCGTGGGTAAATATACCCCCCTGTGTTTTCCAGTTGTCTCTCCGACAAACTCCTCCGATTGTGTTTTTTTTTATAGCAAATTTGTTACCCTCGTCCTTTGCTGTGCTCACAGCGACTGTGTGCACACGTGCGGCAGGTGGTGGCGAATTTCCCGGATATCCGAGCCCACCGGAGCTTCAGGCAATTGTACTTTACGCAACGAGCAAGTTGGAAGACGCAAACTTCTCTCTCAGGCCCCACTGTGAGCAAACAAGAAGGAATGCCCTTTCTTGAACACTTACACAAGCGTGCGCCTGTGATCACGGGCGCATCAGCGTTAGCGATGCCAGTGCTCCACCGTGCGCCACAATTCCGTCTTCCTAATGAATATTTTAGCTCCGTTTTTATGAACCCAGACACCTGCCGCATGGCTCTGCATTTTATTGGATCGGCAGAAGCCGCTTGTGAAAGCTTTTCTTGGCATAGAATGTAGATAGGAGCAAGTTCAATTCCGAGTTATCGTTTGCTGTAGTCATATTACTAAAGGTAGCTCTTTAAGATTGCATAATTCACTTTCGAAATGTCAAAAAAAGGCTGCGGGTGACAAACTGGTGACAGAAAGGAAACCACAAAACTGTTGCCATAATGAAAAAAGTTAAACAAAGACATTAATCATCATTCTCTAAAGCTACGTATACTCAAGACCTCTGTGGTTAATTTAATAACAATAATATATATAACCATTTTGATTTAAAGCTTTCGTGACTGCAGGGATTCATATTTTTGTTTCTTTCGGTAAAGTCACGTAGAAGGGAAACAATGAAATAATAAAAATATAAAACAATAAAATATAACCATTGTTTGGGCCTTTGGAAATGAGAATGAGAATGAATCGCTCTGCTAATCAATAAAGAAGGGGCCAACACGAAGCGTAAGAATTGGCACGACCGTCAATACCTCCTTTACTGCGGTAAACACAGAGGCAATCCCAAAACGTGGCAGAGGGGTGACCTCCAGATCCATGGAACCCCCCCCCCCCCCAAGTGTGGGAAGCAAAGACGTGGTGGGCAACAATATCCATCGATACCGCATAAGGTTTGTCCTTTTGCAGAGGGCTTCAAATAACTGTTTATTCCTTTCTCATTTTCGTTAACGACCATTGTGCAGCAATGATTTTATTCTGTGCTCACACTGCAACACGAAGCTCGTGCGTGCGTGTGTTGTTTTCTCTCTTGGCTAATGCTACTGCCTCATTAACTGATTCACCATAGTGCGCTTTGCCACGGCCAAATTAAACTATTTAGTCCCGGGGCATATTGGGAGCGTTATTATTTCATCACAATTGTGCAGGGTTACATTTCCCGCTTGTATTATTGACATAGAAATATATCGATACTTACTTTAGTAGCGTTATTTCTCAGCTTTTCTATTCTCTACCCCCCCCCCCACCACCACCGCAACTCCCGTAAGATATTCGGTCACGGTAAGTTATTTTGAAATGACCTTAGTGTCTTCAAGAGAAAAAAAATGCATCAATCACGGCACTTGAAATTGTCCAAATCTAAAGCCCTGGATGAGTTTATTTCTGCGTGAATTATTCAGGGACGCTTCAATATCGCTCGTGAGCGAGGATCGATGCTCCCTTGTTAAGGACCGACTTTAATCCTCACAATTTAAGATGAATTATGCATGCGGCCTAACAGTTACACCTTTCCTTTATCTCTCGCGGAAACTTTATTCTTCCCTGCAGAGGCAAGTGTTGTGTGCTTTTTAGATATTTTTCTGTCATAAATAGTTGATGGGTTTTCACCATGGTAGACAGCCTATTAAATAACGCCAGGTTGAGACGGTCCTGAGCAATGCGCTCCAGTGTCCCTGTAATGAACAACGATATTACAAGCACGTGTGACGGGACGTGTGTTGTTTTAGTTGATAAATTATTACCATTCAACACAACTCAATCACCCCTGTGCCAATTTTCATAAAACCCGCGGAAAATAATTCACGTGGCTCATATATTCACGTCTATGAAGGATTATTTATTTACTTAGTTTTTCATTTACTCGTTCATGTAAGGTAAGCCAACAATAATATGCTCAAAACATAAATTGCACCATGTCATTTGTTGTTATATTATTGTTGTAACAAATGAGTTGCAGCTATATATTTCAGTGGTACATGATAGCCATTAATGTAAATTTTGTTTGGCATTTCATACTCATAATGTAACTTCTAAGGGCAGTTATTATATGTGCATGCTTTAAAAAAGATAGAGGCTATCAATATCGTATGGAGTGTGCAGCGGTGTCGTAGCAGATCGTACACGTTGCACTGAACCAGTTGACCAGAGTTTGATTCTGAACAAAGGCAAAACGTGAGTGGCGAGTGATATCTGAACACAGTCCTGGCCCACCTAACCTTCACCAACCCACATTCACCAGTGTGGTGAAGTATGGTCAAACACCACCCATGACTGAAAGGCATGGGGTAGACCTTCATACAGCAGTGAAATCATAAAGGGCTGTAAATGAATATCAATTATTATAATTTTGTTTGCTTTAAAAAAAATTGGACGATCGGTATGAATATTTTTTTTCATGATCTTAAAGGTTAACCAAGATGAGAACGGATGTGAATGGTGTGGGAGCGAATGGGAAGGGGGGGGGGATAACCTTTCGAACTGACCCTGGGGGTGCCTATCGTCCTTTACGCGTGCGATCTCCTGCTTGCTACGAAGCGGCATGCAACCTTCAGCACAAGCCAGTGGTGTATCTCGCCAGCGCCATAGGGCCCTCCCATGGTCCCCGCATCGTCCAAGCGTTGACAAAAAAACATCATTGCCGTCTCGCAAAAAACAACAACAACAACAACAAACATTTCTTACATTTGTTTTACATAAACAGATTTTAGAAGAGATTTCTTGCAACAGCTTTCCTTTGCCCTTGGTTGTGAATTAACCGCCGGTTTACAAACATATTTTCACCTGAAAAGTGCTATGTTTTGGGATGCTTACCCGCCCTCCCCCAAAAAAACATAAAAATTCAAGGCTGTTAAGGAGCCCTTTTGATGAGCCTTGAAAAGTAATAATTTTTGTTGCGCTTTCTATTAAACCTCTGCCATTACCGCAACACAACAGCTGCAGAGCCCTGCTTTTTCTCATTATAACAGCGTGGTCGCCTCTTATGCAAGATCTCTCCAAACCGTTCTCGGAACAGTTTTCGTCGGGATGTGCAGTTGATTCCATAGGGATATTTTTCTTTTTTTACGTGCAGGTTGGAAGCTAGAAGCTCGGCGTGTAATGATGGGGGCTTGAATTTGTCGATAAAGTCGATTCCACAGAACCACTCGCGTTAGATTTATTGTGCGAGTGGAAAAGTCAATAATTTTCAATTCATGCAAAAGGAATGCGCATTTTACGCTAATGCAGCAGAAGAAACTGTGCAAATGCGACAGCATAAAAATGAGAAGTAATTAGATTGGTTTGGGAAGAATTAGACAAAAATAAATACAATTTTCCTGAATTGAGCAACGACTCTGATTATTGACAATCACATCCCTGGGGAGGGGTGGAGCCAAGAGGAAACATCTCCCACGGTGGCGAGATGTTAACTACCTCGCTTGGTATACAGGAGGTTGTGGGTTCAATCCTGACGCTCACACCTGTAATTTTGAGTTTGTAAGTTCTCCCCATGGTAAAGTGGATTTTTCTCCGGGCCCTCCAGCTTTTCCCTTCACATTTAGAAACATGCATTTAGAATATTTGGCTGCTATAAACGTCCACATGATAAATCACTTCGTTGAGCTTTCATTTGTGGTCAGGTCGATTCTGAAAAAGAGTTGTATAGCTACGTGGGCCTTACCTGCTAAAACATCGAAAAATGGTTTGGTTTAGGTTTATAATACTAAAACTGCTTCAGTCACTGCCAGTTGATGCCCGGTTGGCCTGTGTTTGGGTGTCTCTTTGTACGCATGCTGGTTTGAGTTCTTCATAATCCATAACACCCTGCTTTGATGTTCCATGATCATAGGTATAAGCCAATTACACCAAGCCAAAGCAACTGGCGTGCTCTCTCTCCTGTTATGATGTTGCGCATATAGATGGCCAGGTGGCTCAGCGGTGGCGTGTGGAATGTTGCGAGTTGAACTCGTGGTGTTTTTTGGTTGAATCGGTGCAGGCGGTAGATGTGCTGCTGTTACATTGAAGGACTGTGAGAGGAGATGGCGGCTTGGGGGAAATCTTTCACCTGGCAGTGGTTAACCATTCTGATACTTTTTTTATCTATCCTTTACATTTTCAAAAGCATATTTTCGAATGACTAAACGTCACTAATTTGAATAAGAAACAAAACGTAAATTCTAAATCGAGAAAAAGTTGAACAGCACTGATTTTGCACGTAGAAGTTTGCGTCTGCGTTTCTAGATGTCAAGGTGCGAGTGTGGGAGGGTACAAGTGAGAGGGCACGCCGACTGTGCTTGGCGATGAGTAAAGATGTCCCTTTGACCTTCCCCTTTTCAATGCTGATCAGAGCAGTTATTTTTCTTTTCATGGGAACATCAAGGTGCTGCACTGACATGCAGAGGTGGTTCATGCGGCTCGGTTGCTCATCGAGTTTTTCAACTTCTGTCCTCTTTCACCCGTGTCAAGGTCTGATATCCCACGACTCTGTCTTTTAACTCAAAACGTGTTTGTGTTAGCATGGGCAAAAACAAACAAGGATGCATGACAACAACAAGTGGTGATGCTGGCCTGTTGGGAGCCCCGAGCATAAATCTTCTTTTGGCAGAGGGCACCCCCCCCCCCCTTTCAATTCATAACCTCCTCGTGGGATGACAGAAGAGACTGGCGTGCGAGACAGGGCTGCAATGAAATGAGAGAGCTGTGGGCAAGAGACAAAGGATTGGGAAGAGAGATCAACTCACATTTTTAACATTCATTTGCTTTTTAAATTTCTTTGGATTTTAATTCTAGACGATAGTCGGTTCACTCAATGTATATTTTTTTCTTCAAGAATCCGGAGGCTCTTGAGCTGTGTGAAGGCCTATGCATTTGGCTCGTTGGCTTTATGGCCCGTGGCAGCACTATAAACGACCCTTGATAAAATGACGGGGTTCTGTCATCGTGCCTGATATATTCAAATGATTTAATTCACGCGTCAAGGGAAATATATTTGCATGTCTTTCCATTAAAAATATTGTTTCATTCATCAAACAACGCTTCACGCAATATTGTCATTCGAAAAGCCTAAAACTGTTTCATATCATCGTTTGACGGACCAAAACACTTCCTTCCATAGTACTTGTACATTTCACGGACATTAACTTTATACCTGGTGAAATAAAAATAGAGTCTATCAGTCAGTCAAGTTAGGATTACAATAAAACATCACCTTGCTCTGGCAAGATATATATTCCCCCCACCGCTATAAACGCCGGTTATTCCCAATCGTGATGGAGGTGCCTGGAGGTCAGGTGAGGACAGTGCTTGTACTATCCCCACGAAAGATTTTCAATTTCCCGATATATTTGTTGGTAAACTATGGAAGAGACTCAGGTTGCAGACACTTGATGTAAAAAAACCTATATCTACATAAAAAAAAAATCAATGAATGATTTTGCTTATCCAGGGTAGATGTATTTCCATAAAGTAAATAATTTTTGGCCAGGTTGTTTTTTTTGTGGAACATTTTCTTGGCTTCTGATAAACAAAATAAGCTATCATTAAATCATCCTCCTTTCATGCAGATTCATCATCACAAATATTTGACTGGTGATATACGGGGTCCACGAAACTGTTTTAAATGTTAGAGCAAGCATGGTTAATGGATACATTGCAGTCACATTTCAATCATCCTTCTCGATTTGCAAACTGCATAATAATAAAATAACACGATGATTACAACATTAAAAACGACGAACTCAAAATTTAAAGCAAACATGCAGGAAATAGTTGTATTCTTAATGTTCACTGATTAAGATGCATCAAGTTTTTAGACTAAATAGTTCGCCGATTGATTTTGTATTCTCAAACTGTTGTTGTTGTTCAATAAGTTTAATGGAAGGAAAGAAAACCCAAGAGGACACTTCAATTAATGCAAAATGCCTGGTGAGGATTGGGTTGGTGATCCAATCTGTGCTGTTGACGGCATTGACACCAAGTGTGTGTGTCTGCGCGTGTGCGAGTTTGTGTGTGTGTGGGTAGTGAAGTGGTTTGCGCGTTGTACTATGAACCCAGCGTCCGAGTTTCGATTCCCGCTCATGGCTACCAACACTAATAACGATTACCTGAAGTGGTCCTGAGCCTCCCCTAGGTCGTCGCAGCCTCAAATGAGTACCTGGTGCAATGTGTAAACATCGCCACTGGGGAGACAAAGGCGGCCGGGCGTGGTATTGGCTATCCACCCTTTCGTGTGCCGTGCCAGCCTTCATAGGTACTCACTAACAGCACTTGCCCCAACAGTCTGTTAAGATTACAAGGGGGATCTTTGTCTTTCTTTGTTTGTGTGCCTATACAGAGCAGTACACGATATGTAATCGTACTCTGGAATTAGGCATAATGTTGGGTTTCTCATTTTACATTGGATTTTGAATTGATATTGAGTTACACGGAGTTTGAGTGGTCACCGATGGAAAACTAGATTGCATGCCCCACCAGGAGGCTGCAATCTTCACAGGTGGACGTAATTTATCCGCGTATAAAATCCAATGGAACTCAGGTGGTCAATTAAAGTGCATGCAACTCAATGAATGGTGTAATCAATGTCCCAATCAGAGAAGTGGTATTCCCTACCCTTCCCCCAAAT
The DNA here is from genome assembly GCF_048934315.1 of Petromyzon marinus. Lineage (NCBI taxonomy): Eukaryota > Metazoa > Chordata > Hyperoartia > Petromyzontiformes > Petromyzontidae > Petromyzon > Petromyzon marinus. The sequence continues at coordinate 17,822,548 of NC_133674.1, forward strand.
AGGCCAGCGATCACTACAAGCACACACAAAAACTCCCGATATATATACGTGCAGTATAATTCAGGGTATCATAATGCATCGAGAACATAATCAGGTGGCTGTTACTTTATGTTATGAAGGCTCTGGTTAATTTGGTGATGGCAGGAGATGACCACATTTATATATATAAAAAAAAATCAAGCTAAAGTCTTGGTGAGAGAGTGCCGAAGAACGGTTCAGATATGATTCAGGATTTCATAATGCATCGAAAACATAATCAGGTGACTGTTGCTTCATGCTATGAAGGCTCTTGTTGATTTGGTGATCGCAAGAGATTACCACATTTGTATAATAATAAAAAAAACCAAGCTGAAGTCTTGGTGAAAGAGTGCCGAAGAACGGTTCAGATATCGCTTGCCATTAACGTTAGTCATCACCGCCATCAAACTCAGGTCCCCTGTGTCATCTTGCAGTGCGCGAACCATTCCACCCTTTAATGCGCCCTCGTGCACTTATTCTCACTACAGGGCCTCTAAATTGTTATGTTTCACCTTTGTTGTATTTTGATGAAAATTTGGCCAAGAAAATGATCGTGGTGCCAATGTCATTGCATTTTTTTCTTCTTCTGCCTATTGCCCTCATGTTCAAATCACGCCTAAGGACACACTTGTGCAAGGAATTTCCACATGTTTGCCAAACAATACAGGATAACCCCTTTTATCTGCGGTGATATGGGGAGAGGACCAATATCGCGGGTTCTATCATTTGCAGGTTATCTGCAATGTGACTCATCCATAGGGTAAAACAATGTGAACAACCCCACAAATATTTATGAATTTGCCATGCGCGACTTCTCTTATCTGTTTAAAAATCACGAGTATTCAGAAGCCGTTTCGCTATGCATTATGGATAAAACCATGGATAATAAGAAGTAGGCCTGCATATAATAGTGGGTTTTCACAGACCCTACAGATTCCATGGATAATTATAATCGGAGTTATGGGTAAATAAGAGGAATTCTACTCTATTTACATTTTGTTAAAATAGAATGTAAACTGATTTTTACCTATACGGTGATAAAATACAAAAAAAATACGCTTTATTTGTAAACAGGAATGACCATTGTAGCATTTTATTGAATGTGGAGATTCATGATCTATAATGATTGTGTTGCAGACTGTACATGACATTGACCATTATCGTTTTCATGGGAATTCATCGGCTTAAATTTTTTTTTTAAATGTATACATTTTTAAATTCATGGCCATTAATCGATGAGGCACAAGGGGAAATAATCAGGATGTATGCTGCTCGCTCTTCGGCAAAAAAGCAACGCTGCAATTGCAAAGATGACCTTAGTGGAAAGGCTGTCAGTGGGGGCTTTGGCGTGAATTTTCCTTGCGCCAACTCTTTGTGTAGCGCCAAATAGTGGATTCACGAGCAATTGATCTCTGCACAGCCGAAGCAAGATAAGGTGAGGGATGACCTGCTTTGTTATCTCCTTAGCCCAGCCACTGTGAGACTGCCTGATCTGTACAAACATTAGGTACGAGGGTTCAATTCTCTACGCCGCTTGGCTTAGCACGAGTCTGAATTTGTACCTTAATTACAGCAATCATAACAATCGTGCTGTGAAATAACAGCCATCCACTAAAAATGATAGCAGGGGGTATGTCGTGCGTATGTCACTGATTTTTTTTTAATGAAACAAATATACATTTTGGACCCAGAATTGCTATTCATATTGGTGAGTTTTAAAGAAATGTAAAATAACACCGAGGCGGTTGTATATATGATGGATAATATGCAACAATTTGATTTAGAATGAATCTGAAATAAAAGTTGTATTCACATTAAACAATCGAAATGTCAGCAAGCTGTTGTAATACTTTGAAATGTAATGTTTGCTCTAATTTTCCATTATTAGTGGGCGAACCACACTTAATATGTTGGGAAGTATGTGTGTATATCAAAGAAATAAGTAAAATTTGCCGGCAATGTCAGATGATTACATTGGTTAGTAAAAAAAACAACAACGGTAAGTCAGCTGTCAAAATAAATCTGTGTTATTTTTTAATACGTGTAAGTGAACCGAGACATTTTACATTTTTATAAAGGTCAGCAACATATTCTCAATTAAATCGCATCACCCACACCACACTTGTTTCGATAGAGAGACGATTAAAGCTGTGTTGTCCTGTGGTATAGGAACTTTCAGTAGCGTAAAAAGATGGATAGTGGGGAGGATGAGCCGAGTTTACACAAGTGGTCAGAGGGTAATAGGCAAGAGGCACATCCAGCGCATCATTTATTGTGAGCCCAGCCAGTAATTTAAAAACCATTCCAACCACAGTTACAAAGGTGCAAATCTGTATGACTGGGGTCGATTAGAGCACTGTATATAAATACCTGCACCGCAGTTATCGGAATGCTATGTGTGGTGCGGTAAAGTGTGGGTAACTCATACATCTTCCAAGTGTGGAAGATTAGGCTAAAATACCATCTATTATAAGGTCTTCACTAATTTTCAGAGGGGGGTAGGGGGGGGGGGCACTTTCGCCGATAAGACATCATCAGTGTGAGAGCCGCCACGCACGACGATTGGGGAGTTTTCACATTTGTGTGTGGGGCCGCACGTCAGGGGGCACCAGGGGTTGCCAGTGGCCCTCGGGCCTTGAAATGAAGAGAAATGCTCTCGAGATCCCTCAAGTGGAGTCGTAGTAGTAGTAGTAAAAGCGCTCTGCGGTCTGAGCCAAGGTAACTGCGTTTGATTCCCGGCTACGGGTAACATCAGTGGCGAGTGGCATCTGAGTGCGCCCCTTCACCACACCGCACTGACCAGCGTGGTGGAGCATGGTCAAGCGATCCCGACGGCCGATACGCCTAAACCACAGTCTTCAATTCCCGCGGACTCTGTATCCACCAGCCATGGCGTCGGTTGTGTCTCCAGGCAAAACCTTGTCCTTGTACTGGAGACACAACTTTGTTGCACTCCAGAGAGACAACTTTGTGCTGAAGACAACTTTGGGAGGAATACACCGGGATGTGATGCGATTCAGGGACGGGAGGAGACAAGGGGGAGAATTCGATGAATGTCGACGGTGGAAACTTTTTCCTGCGTGGAGGGAAAGATGATAGGAATTACTGAGTGGTCTCTGCTTGAAACAAACATAGAGCTTCATGGCGTTAACATTAAAGGTGCAGCCCAGCTTATTGGTTGATCGTGCTATTGTATATATGTTGAACCTCTTTCGCACCGTACGTAGCCCACCGTGCTAATCGGAGGTGCAATGATTTGCTGTGCGGAAGGGCCACTCCGAGAGGGAACTCAACAAGGTATATTCAACTCAACTCTAGATGCTATGTTTTAACCAACTCTTCCACCCTGGCCAGATGTCTTGGAGAGGAGGGAGTACCCACAATTTACCCCCCCACACATGACCTGCTAGTCGACTAACTGGGATACAAAAACAGTATATTCGGCTGGATGGACAAAGGTTGGGGAGATTTAAGATACGTGAGAGTTTTAGAGTCCAATAGTTATTATATAGAGAGCTGTGTATCTAGTAATGCGGCTCTCATATCATCACAATATAAATGTAAATCAAACGTACACGCCCAACAACATGTCAGGAAGACGTACATAAGCACAGCTTTCACAAGTAAGTTTGATAAACTTACACACACGCTTCTCCATTGAGAAGACAATGTCCCAATCCTTTTTTTTTACGATTCTGTATATGTTCTGAACCTGTACATTGTGCATTGCCACGACAACGATGCCTAACGCTTATTCTGAGAGCGGCTTTGGGTGTTCCACGTGTCGCTTGCACACGCTCAGGAATACAACACAAAACCCGTAAAGCTCTCCTCACACTCCAATTGCTTCCTTCTCTCCCATAACCTCGGCACTCATGGGCCCTCGAAACGAATCGTCCGAGCGAACACCTTGCTTTTATATAGACTTCTTCTGTCCTCACGTGCGCCTGCCTGCATGCAGGTTACACTTTAGTGGGGCTAAGTAGGGTTGCCATTTTTGTCCACTGTAGACCGAGTGCTGGACAGATTTCTCAGTACGCAAACAAAAAAAACGTTGATGAAAATTGTGCAGCTCACCGCAATGAAGTTCAACGCAATAGCGGCACCAGATTTCGGCATATATCATTTCCTGCCACCCGAACACGAGATGCCAATTCCCGGACTGTCCTGGTCAAACCAATAGAGCTGGAAAAACCTCGGGCTAAATCACAATAGCAGAGCTGAAAATTGTTAATTGAGCAGTTACACATGTAAAACATTGCTTCATAGCTATCTCTCTTGCAGACCGCTCCAACGTGCGTCCATATATGTGTATATCAATGTGCTCTATTCATATGTAAAATACGTTACACGTATTCACGTGCATATTTGAAAAAGGAAGTTATGAAAAAAGACCGGTATGGAGGCTGATGGCGATGCCGGTGTGGTGGTGCTGATGGCGAAGATCAATGGCTGCCTCGCTGCAGTTCTCGACTGCTGACAGCGCAGCTCTCCGTGCGCAACAATCAATGGACAGTGTAACGGTGCATTTACATATCAATTGTTGTCTAGTTTGCATGTGAATGCAGAAGACCGGCTGGAATTAAATTCTGGAACATGGGGCGTTGCAAAGGACTGGAGGCATTCGGAATTGCTGCTGTAAATCACACCGGCAGCCACTCCAACCCTGCTCACATGCACAGATCTGTGAGTGGTGAGTTCATGAAATTTAGAGAGAGAGAGAGTTCGGGGCATTTGACATGCCGCAATAAGCCCGAAGACAAGATTCGCAGTTTCGTGCTGGGAAACTGATTTGGGCTCCCTGGGATTTTTTAAAATTAAAATCACAGCTGCAAATGAAGCATGCGGTTTTGTTGTTAATACTAATTATTTATAAAAAAAATGTTTTAATACACTAATTTGTTTTGGCCATTCTAAGTACCTTTTATTGACATTCCGCACAAGTCAGTTACCATTGTGACATGTTTCACCAAATGTATAATTGCGGGGCAATTACAGTACGTCACATTCACGAGTAATTCCATAATGTTATCAATTCTCATTTCAAAGTGAATGCAATTTGTTAAAACAAAGGCAATTTAAAGTGGGAACACAGATGCAGATGCTGGGGGGGAGATATATATGTGTTATTGCACGTTAAACGGCTTGAAAATGATTTTTAAAAAATGATATGCCCTTATCAGCATTTTCTTCTGCCATTGACTCCAATAAATATGCCTATGCACGCTGCTGTGAGGCAGGGTTGGGACATGGTGTAGGAATTCTCTGGATGAACACAATTTAAAAACTCTGTACTCGTGACAAAGATCTTATCGTTGTGACTCATTCCACTGTCACTAAAAGGACATTGAGTTGTGTCACGAAGCAAATTTGTTCTCGAAAATAAATTGTCGCGCTCACTTTGACTCCAGCTGTGCACACTAAACGACTGCGATTCCCCCACACCGTGTCCAGTGGTCCAGCAGCTAGTTTTTTAGGGGGGGGGGAGGAGGCTATCACTCTTTACTTTAACATAACACTGCCTTTTTTTTATTGCCACTGAAGTTAACTTTGTCCCCCATTAAAAAAAAAGCGTCCGAATGTTTTATGAAGCCGTTGGGATTGTTGTGCTCCAAGCATGGATACAATTTGATTCAACGTATGGTAGCCGGTTGACGGTAACGGAATTAAACGACAAGTGAGGGGATATTAGACACGGTTACGAAATGGGCTCGTTTATGTACCGCACCGACATGCGTGTGAACATTCAGAAACTATAAAAGTCCAAATAATGCTTATGTTAGATTTACTGATTATTATGGTGAGTGTTCCGCGCTGTAATTCCATTACCGCAGAATTGACCATGTGTGAAGATGTGTGAGGTATATTAGCAGGTGAGATACATTCTACTCGATCAACACTTGATGGCCCCTCATCACCATCATCGGCTTGGATTTGTACGCTGCTCTGTGGGAAACTGTCACTCTGAGAGTTTTTGCTTTCAAATATTTTCTGGTTACGTATGCACCACTCATTGTTATTACTCTGAGCGATGTTTTTTTCTGGATTCATTGATAGAATTTTATTACAATAGTATGTACCTGATCTGAAACCCGATATTAAAATATGAATATGGGACTTTAAATAAGTCCATTCCGAGTTTTTTTGCGCTTTGAAATGTTTTGATATAAACAGCCTCTTGGAACAAAACACATACACTTGATTTGGAACTTGATTTGGAGCTTTCGTGACTGCAGGAATTACTTGTTGGTTCTTTCGGTAAAGTCACGTATTAAATAATATTATTTAATGTATCATGTTCTCTTTCTTCGTGACTTCACCGAAATAACCAATGAACAAACCAAATAGTGCAGTTACGAGCGTGTATCAACGTCTGTTCATATACGAGCTCACAGACTATTCATAGTGCTGATAATTTGCAAACATTTGGAGCTGTGCTAGAATTTCCAACGGTTTAATATTTTGGGTTTGTATTGATTTTTTAATAAATATTTATCTTGTTAATGGTGTGTGGATGGAGACTCCAGTATAGTGGCACTAATTGAAAGCAATAAATCAGGATGATAAGATTAGAGCTGTACACACGAGGGAATTGGGCTGCTGAATGTTCTTTGCAACTTTAAATGCGTGAAACTATACATTATATAAACACACGCAAAATGTCAATGGTATAACTTGCAATTTTAAAAAAGTAAAAAAATCGCTTAATAACAATATTTGTTTTTTAAATGGCAGTGAACTATTAATATGTATAAGCGGTCATTCGAGAAATAAAATTGGCTCTACAAATCCTCAGTTCATTAAAGCACCTACACACTCGATGCTTAAGGATTTCATGAAATAAATTGATAAAGTTTCTATCATCATTATTAGCTATGATATTAATCCACTGCTGGACCAAGCCTCTCACAATAATCCAACTCATCCACACATTAAATAACTTACACACTCAAGTCACACACCCACCCACACACCCACCACACACACCCACCCACTCACCTACCCACACACCCACCCACACACCCACCCACACACTCACACACCCACCCACATACCCACCCGCCCACTCACTCACACGCACCTCCGATAAGTACGGTTGGCTACGTACGGTGCAAAAGAAGTTCAACAACATACATACATACACTCCTGCGATGAAAGAATCCAGTGAGCACCTGCCCCTGAGCTGAGTTTCACTGCTCCATTTCCCTGATGGGCCTCCCGTGCTGTCGTTTTTTATTGCATAAATGTACAACCAAGGTCCTTGAAAACTCTACAAATGTAGGAAGCTCTGGGTTGGTGGTCGATAGAGATTGGTATCTTGCAGGGATGATGCTTTCTCCATTGGCCAGAGGGAAATGGGGAATAAGAGACCCTGAACTACAGCACAACCCCATGCTTCTGATATTTAAAAAAATGTTGCCGGTGACCTTATACGTATGATTGACATTTGCAACAGGGCTCTTCCATACAGAGAGCAAGTTAATATGCCGAATGAGTGGCATTCAAAGGCAAAAATCTGATTTAGCCTTAACTGCAATATTTCAAAATTGTCTGAAATATCAAGAAAGTGAATTACTTTCTTGCCCACTCATTACAAAAGTGCATGGGTTTTGCCACAAATTGCAGTGGCATCAGTACAAAGGGCATAAGATTTACAACAGCATTCTGCCGTGAATCTAGTCATGCAACCCGTAATAAACTAGCAGCGAGACCTCAAAATACCCCACCCTAGATATATAGTGAATAACTAAGGTAAGTAAAGCGAAATTATATTTTCAAGATATTTATGCGATGTGACATAATGCTTGTGTGTGCAATATATTATGAAGTTATGATTCTGACGTTCACGAAGCAAGTGCACGCCATATTTTCTGCGTGGCATTTGCAATGTCACGTGCACTCTTGCACAGAAGAGCTGCTGGTTTTGTGCATTTAATTACATGAAAATTTTCAGGACAACGAGCTCACGCAGATGGGTCATTTTAATGAGCCGATAAAAGTTCTCTCAATGATCTCTCTATCAGCAGCAACCTCTCTTGGCCCCGTTCTAAAAATACTCCCTGATACCGGTTGATAAAGCCACTTTTGGAAGCAATTATTATAAAACATGTATGCTGGCGACCTAAGCCTACTCAAAGGATACATATGTATTATTACATTCACATTTAGTATTCTATAAATGACCATTCAGTTGAAATTTCCTGACACGACCGGGCTGACACATTTGCTGTGAGGCTGACATTAACTGGGATTACCCCGGGCATCACCCTCTGGATACATTTACACATCTACAGGGCGACATTAGTATTCTTAGAATTTAATCATGATACATTTTTATTTGCATATTGTTGACATCTCGACAATCCTAATTAGTGCGAGGCAAAGCCATGATACATATGTAAATTGCGAATTTTGTACCTAAGAATGGATATAAACGAAAAAAGAAACTATATTTTTTTCACCAGGTAAGACCCACTGAGCTGTATACCTCTTTTTCAGAAGTGACCTCGCCACAAATGACAGCTCAACGAAGTAGCTTATCACGTGGAAATGTATAGCAGGCAAATACTCTAAATGCATTTTGATTCGAAATTTGGAGGAACAAAACTGGAAGACGCAGGGAAAAATCCACGTGACCATGGGGAGAGAGACACGCAAATTCGAAATAAACAGGCGTCAGGCCAGGTAGTTAAAATCTTGCCACCATGGTTGAATGAAATATATCCAGAGGGGGAAAAAAACACTTTCTGGGAAGTGTTTTTTTTATATATTACTGAAAAAATAATTTAATGAATGCAAATATATTGTAGAACATGTCAGTTTTTAGCTTGCTTTTTTGGTTTTACATTTTGGCACAGGTCCTATGAAATATCTATAATTGGGATATATAAATATAATAATGTTATAACATCTACTGTACATTTATATGTTTGTTAATTCACAGAAACAAGTCTATTTTTGCTCATCAACAGAGTGGTATTTAGTTGTATAGGCGAGTTGTTTTAAGCATGCAATTGCTGTAACATCAATTAAAAAGTGATATTTTTTGTAGAAATGTCAAATGTGTTCCCACCTTGTCTCCTTCTGATGTGAAAAGCACTGTCTGTTATTTGTAATTGAAATACGGTATCCTACGTGACACTGCATAAACCCGCGACTAAAAAGACCTGGAAATGTGTTTTCACATTTTTTTTATGACTTTGACAAAAACCTCTGCCTTTCGAAACATAATTTTTTTTGTGATCCTGCATTGGCAGTGTTCCAACAAGCAGAAATAGCATTGAACACGTTTGTCAAAAACACGTACGATTTGCACGGCTGACTATGTACGGTGCGAAAGAAGTTCAACGTACATACACATACAACACTGTCCTAAAAGAAGCAAAAAAACCCGCTGTAATAAGTGATAGGTATAATAGGTGAGGTTTGGGGCAATGTAAAGATGACATCTCTTTGCATTTAAGACCGTTTCAATACATGAAGGCCCTCCCTCCAGTCTAGCACAGTGGGTTATTTTGTCAGTAAAGAGTTTTGAGAAACTCGTTGGTGTTACTTTCACGCTAAGACACATTTCCATGTTACAAAAACACATTGAGAAAAAAAAATGGCAATACATTGAGAAAGGAAGATGATTATGTCAATTCTACAGCAATAAAAAGTGTATGTGAAAATGTGTACAAATTGATTGAACAACTTAAATTAAGCCCATATATCATTGTTCATTAGTGTAAACCAATAACCAATAAATAATTAGCGCGAATTAAATGGCACAGGTCTCTTGAGATTCAACCTTTTAGCATAATGCATACAAATGTTGGAAGTTACGATGGATGTCGCAAATTTTCCAAGTTGTGCTTATTACAGCCACGTCATTCCTGGTAATGTAGCATGTCGTTGGCCTCATTTACTTCGGCCGAAGTCTGGAATTCATGAAATGCCCAATGGGCTACTGTGGGTCTCTTCCCCCTCTATAGTATCGTTGCATCAGTGCCCTGATTGGATTGTGCATGAGAGCATGTCTTTGGCTCTGTGTTGCATCGCTGATGTGGTGGACGACTGTGTGCATTGCCACTGATCCAAGATCTCACCTGGCCAATGAAAACTCCATCAGACCCCAGGTGAATATTCCACTTGAGCCGATGGTTAATGCACACATTCAGAAGTAAATTTAACGCACCCCCCCCCCTCCCCCCACTCCTCATCTGACAAAACCACATTGCGGGCGAAGGAGAAGGACGGCGGAGTCACCTCTAATCACCTACTGTTGAGAAACGCAGTGTTTTTCGGAAAAAATTGCCGGCTTCTCTGAGTGAAAATCAATAACACTACTGCTTGGATTGGGGTCACTGTGAATAGCCCCCATTAGTCTTTGATCAACCCAGAAACAGTTAATTCCCTCCCAGAATCATTAATGCTTATCCGACAAAAGCCATCTATGTGCAATTCTTCTCTAACTAAAAACAGCAATACCATTCGAAATAGACTGAAGTACCGACTATGTGTTATTCAGCAGCGCTAACTGATGACACTGTTGAGGGCGAAACATCACTTTGTAGGATGTAGCCTGCATGTACAACAGTAGCGAGTGGAGCGGACCTGCCTTGGGTTAGCACACTGCACTATGAGCCCCAGTATCACAAATTCAAAGTTTGACCATGGCTCATGACAGTGGTGAGTTAAAATTGAACCGGTAATGCTCCACCACTCCCCCGCCCCACTTTTACAAACCCACACTGAGTGGTGTGGTCGAGTATGGTCAAACAAACCCTATGACTGGGACAGCGTGGGGGAGGCCTTCATCCAGCAGTGGAGTGACACAGGGATGGACATCATTGTGAATTATTTTTTTATTTATTCAAACAGTAGGCATGTGTAGAATACGATTTTGACTGAGATGATATTCAGAATAGTGAAAACAGGGGCATTATATATTTTTACATTCAACTAAGAAATAAGATACGTTAACTTGTGCAGCAGGATTGCTAAATACAACAAACAGAAAAGGAAAGATCAATTCACATATTTACATTCTTCCTCTTTCGTATGGCTTTTTTGGGGAATATTTAAATGTAATCGTCCTGAATATCTACACATGCACACACAACAGTCCTTGCAAAAAAAAACCCAACGTGAAATATTTTTACTCCACGCACACTGGTCAATCACTGCACCTCACTCATTGAGGCTCCTTGACTAGAAACTCGTCGACCATTGGGGCACCCATCGCTCGACAAGGGAATATCTACAGATGGCACGTTCTAACGTCTCTCACATGCGAGCGATGAATACAGTTGCATGGCCTAATTTACATGTGCTTTGCATTATCCGTCTTTTTTTTCCTACTAAATCCAGGGGGCACCCTCCCAAACCCTGGCTAATCTAGAGTTGACTGTATATCTAAAATTAATGGTGCCTCGACTGCAGAGAATATTTATGAGATAATTTCCCAACCCCCCCACCACCACCACTGTAACCCAAATACAAAACACTGGACACTCAGTTTCTACTGAATCATCTTGACCATTGCAAGAAGGAAAATGGTAAAAACGTAAGTTGGCTACAGCACGCGTGAAAAAAATAGCATTTTCTCTCGTATGGCTTTGAATGCTTTGTTTAAAGATGCATTTAAAATGTAACATAATATCGAGGCTACCAAAAAGGATTTTCATTTTTTATTTTACCGAAATAATGTCCCCATTACTCATTCACATTTTGACCTGTAACAAGTGGCAGTCTGCACCGAAGTTTAATATGTGTGTGCAGTAAAATAAAACGTTTATTTTAAGGAACACTTACATTTTACACACCTTTTATTTAAACATGAATTCCACTTTTATTTGACCCCCCCCCTTATTTCTCCGTTTTTACACATGGAAAGACTCGAAATAAGTGGTAAGATCCTAACACAGAACCTCTATGCGACAGGGCACGCGTGCTCATATTTATTGTATTCGTGTCCACGTAACAAAGAATACACACTTCTATAAACCCTGTAAGATGTACCCTAAATAAAACTTGACTAGATTTCAGGCGGCTGGATGGCTCAAGGACTCACAATGCCTCTGTCGAGCTACTGAGCAAGCAGCTTCAGAACTGGGATTCAAGCCTCTGGTCAGTCTTGAGGATCACGGTTTGATGATTTCAGCCTACACATCCGACGACCACACACCAAGGCTATTCTAATATTAGAAATTGCTCTCATCTTTGGAAAAACAGAGAAGCATCATCTGAGACAGATAAAAAAAAACAGTTTCTGAAACATCTGAAGTTTGATCTCTACACAGGGATAATACAACTTTTATTGAGGCTGCACAAGATGCCCTGTTACATCTGAGCTGGTAGGCATTTTGCTGCGAATTATATTATGGAATATCTGACATCAATTGTAACATGCTCTGCGTTTCTCAAACATGAGTAACATTACAATATAACTTTTTTTTAAACAAAGTTTAGTACCAAAGTATTTTATTTGCAATAAAAATAAATATAAAAGCAAGAAGTAATTAATAAAAGGCTAAAAGTGCATGAAAAATACCAATAAATATCATCAGGAGTGTAATTCACATGTTTGGATGAAGCGCAAGGGCACATGTTTAGGGATGTTATTTATATATGCATATAACGTATCTCTAATTACAATCGATAGTTAAACAAAAACTAAATTACGTTATTTTCAATTAATATGAACACAACCAACAGCCAAAATCAACACATTCGTCAATAACACTGTGGCATTAAAAGAAAAAGGTTACATTTTCGGCAATGTCCGTTCTTTATAGCACAACCAACCAACAACAACAACGATAGTGCCAGTAGACGACATCAAGGCAGACATCCTGTCCATTGAGTTATTGTTGTTTTCGTGCCATGCGGTAAAGAGAAAAGCAGAAGGGGGGTGGGTTGGGGGGGGGGAATTCGCTTCAGAGATGGGGATACTCAGCATTCTTTAAAGAGAAGAAAGGTCAAACTGATATACTGCATCCCGCGTGATCGTATTGTCAAAAGGGAATGCGAAGAAGAGGGCACCGATTCTTTTTGAACACCTCCATCTCTGGACGATCGGTGGAACTTCTTCTCCAGGCTGACAGCACAAAACAGCTGCGCACTCCAAGCCTGCAGAGTTGGCCATTTCGTGGTATTTAAAATCATTTACAATTACCATTTCAACTGCCTTATCAATCAATCAATCTGCAGCGATATAAGTTGTTGCTTTGATCTCAAGTGACAGCGACCTGAGGTTAGAGACTGTGACATTGATCCGGTGCGGGAGAGAGCGAGATTTGCGCAGGCTTGGTTAAAACGCTACATTATCTTGCAAGGCAGCTTTGGCACACGTGGGCACGACCAAGATGCATGTTCATATGTTTTCTGAGTGTTCTGAGGACTTCTGAGACAACGAGGCCCTATCAAAGGGGAATTCCCCAACTCTGCACGTGTTCGCATGGTATATCCCATATCAGAATTTTAACTAAGTAAGTCTAATTGTTATCAGATTGCCCGACCTCTGTACGCCCAGCATTGTAAGTGTATCCACCATAGAAAGTCTATCGGCAGGCCGCATGTGGTTGTGGCAAAGTGTGGATGCACCTACCTCTTCCAACACGTCTGGTCAAAGTGGAAAACTAGGACAAATGCCCTCTCGAGGTCACTGGAGTGGAGTTACTTTCACCAGCAATGGTGTGACCTGGTAATTTCAGCCCAATTAATTAACAGTGGCAGATACAAAGCGACGCAAGGAAGATTTCCACGTGGTCCACCACTCTTGCTCTGAAACACTGCGGTGTGTTGTTCAGTTCTCCAAGGTTGGTGTTTGCGCAAGCAATTGTGTTCAGGTGAGACGATTGCTTGCGTTGCGATCGAAATGTACTGATATTTTTTTAAATTTTTCTATCTACGTGGCTTTACCGAAAGACTCGTAGAATATCTATTCCTGCAGTCACGAAAGCTTTAAGTCAAGATTTAGTGTTTGCGGTTTAGGTGATCATTTATGGTTAAGAAGGGCAAATGACTTCATTGAAATTTTGCAATATGATTCTAGGGAGTTTATAGAACCGTGTAAAAAAGGACGTAATGTAACTACACCGTTAAAAAAACGAGTTTGAGATCTTAACTGGGATTTCCGAGGTGTCTTCGGCTTTTTCAGATTTCTTTGGCTGATGAGTGAAATTGGGAAGGAATCTCAATGACTTAAGTGATTTTATAGCATTACAAATCAGCGGAGTAAAGCAATTGGGATATAATTGAAAGAGATTTAAAAAGAAAAAGTAAATTTACCCGTAAATAATTTATTTCAGTTGATTTCCAGATATGTCTGGGTGAGTTCTCTCCAGTAAGAGGGGTAAGGGGAGATTTTAAGATGTACTGTGTGCACACTGCAACTACAACACAACGACATTTCTCGACAATAGAAAGTAGAGAAAAAATATAATTTACTTTTTCTTCTTTGGTTCTTTCGGTAAAGTCACGTAGAATGAGAATAAAATAATAAATTGATAAAATAAAATAACTCAATAATATTCTCACTTTTGTTTGTTCCATGTATGGTTATTATTGCCTTTGTCTAGATCATCCAGGAATGCACCCGATCACACTGGATCTCAGAAGCTAAGCTGTGCTGAGTATGGATAGAGCTTTGGATGGGCGACCACCAAGGATGAAACCAGCGCTTGTAGGATGCTGCAGGGTCGTCTTGTCAGCAGGGTAACGGTTCAGAAAAATCCATTGATGTACTGTTGCGCTATTCCCCAACGACTATGCTCCCCACCTTAACCAATCCGCATTGAGCAGCGTGGTGAGGTATGGTAAAATAATCCCCATGATTCATACGGTGTCAGGAGGCCTTCATCGAACAGTGGATTGATAAAAGAGCCGTCTGTACGTGCACTGTGGCTATCACCGTGTCATTTGCAACCAGAGCTAATTGTATGAAACATCAAATGAAGTGGAATTCCCTCGGACTCCCTCTGTGTGACGTATTGAAATGGCTCGAGGTTCAAATAAATAGAACAAATGATAGAGGTGATAAAGTGCTGCCTTGCCCAGTGCCTCTTGAGAGCTGAGAGAGAACTATACCTGTCAGTACAAACTGTTGGATATGGATGGGAATACACCAGCTTGCCAGGTGTAAATAAAACCATTCTCCAAACCTAAAGACTTCAAACAGCAAGGAATTTAATTCAACCCTGTCCCAGGCATTCTCATCATCTCAGAGCTACCGACGCATGCACATACTTTTATAATGGGAGTAATCATTATATTTTTCAATGTTAATTGTGGAGTACAAAAGGCGTTGGGTTTTCTTTATTCCAAAAATAACACCTTCTGCAATTCACATCATGTACCACCGTAACATTTGTGACAGACAAGAATGTCAACAGCTTGTTATGGTGCTTAATGACTTGCTACAAATTACAGCCATAAATGCTTAATATACTTACATTCATCATCATAACCCTGTCTTCTCATTCTGCATATAATGTGCCTAAAAATGTTTGAGCTAACAGCTAATCATCATCAGTAAGAGCCACCTTAACTGTAAAACATTTTGCTTTGTGACCCACGATGGCATGCATTAATATATTTATAGCATTGAGAAATGTGTGCGGAAGAAAGGTCTCCATACGGGATTTAACAAAAATCCCCATGCAGTGGAGGGCGTTGGGTGTGAGCAAACCAAGCAACACGTTGGGCCTCCAAAGAGGTCATGTGGGCCCCATATTCATGGGCGGAGAAAACATTGGAGGAGGCTTTTCAAGTATCAGCTCAAATTCTAATCCTAATCCTAATAAACACAAGCTCGTGAAGACTCAAATGGCCGATTAATCTATCTCATCTATATCCTGTCTCCATCTCTCTCTTCTCTCATCTCACTCTATCTGGATTTTTGGCCACACTAATCTTATCTCACTATATATCTTTGTCTTGCCTATATTCATTCTGTCATACTTACGAGTATTTTATAAATAATTTAAATGGGGGGCCCTAAATCATAATTATTGCTAAGCCCCCCCTCCCCCCAATGGTTTAACACAGAGGCTTTCGCGACCAATATTATTCATAGCAACGTATTTTTGGGGTTATATCGTGTAAATATAAATGTGTCATTAATGGTCAAACATGCCAGATAACCCCCCCCCCCCCCACGCATGCAACCAGGCATTGCCTCTCTAGTTTGCAGGAAAAATATTTTTTTTGGGCAGTGTTGAGAAATTCAACTTGGAAAAGATAAGTAATAAATTACCTAACTTTTTCAACCCACAAAAAATATATATATTTGAAACACTGACAGGCAGCATTTGAACAGGTGTCGAGAATTAATCACAGCAATTCATCAACATGCTAGCCGGATTTCATTGTAAGTGACAGTGAGGCCACAGCACAAGGCAACGCCAATGCATGAAGACATTTAAATGGATTTTCTAAGTTTCGCTGCGTAAACAATAACTTGTCAACCCCTGCTGCAGGACATTAAACTGTCGCAACAAAATGCATGTATCGTAATTACGAAAGTCGACTTAGGTATGCAGTGTAATTACACGCAAGGCTATTTTCTATTCCGCCGTGCAATACCGCCCACCGCCTTTGTAGATTACAGTTGGCCAAACCAAGAGCTCGTGAACGATGACCGCAATAACTGCTGCCACTGCGGAATATGAAAGCCACGAAGCTGACAGAAAATGGATAAACCCCCACCCCCCCCCAAAAAAAAACTGTCTTTGGCTCAGTAGCATTGTGAAACACACGGGCGATGTGTTTTGTTTTATATTTCTCATTATATAATACAGAAGATCCGTTTGTAAAGCAGGGACAAAATTTGGCAACGTGGCAGAACTCTTTCGAAAAAGATACTTGTATCGGTGAGGTTGATATTTAAACCTCATTATGTTTGATTTGAAAATATCTATTTTTTGTTATTTGAGCATAATTGATTAAAGTGTTAAAAGTAGAGAGAGCAGTATAATGGCATCACAAATGTACTTTGTGCACAACACAGAAAATGACCTGTATATAGCATGTGGTTATTGCAATCGACAGGTCCCTCCTTGGCATTAATGATTAGATGTGTATATTTATGAAGATAATGGATGTTTTGCATATTCCAAATGTGTTTTCGCCTAATTTCAATAAGTGTGCATATGAGCTTAGCTAATCAGCAAAGTGAGCATGCTGTGTTCTACATGGCGTCATGGTTAACTCGAGTCAGACATGTCACACGGGCAAATAATTTGTTCAATTGGATTTTTTGTTGTTGGCTTGATTAAAATGATCTCATTTCAAACTCCAGGCTTGCCACTGTTCTCCATGCACGCAAAGCATGGGAAATTGGACAGCAACGCATTGCATAGATCTGTTGTCTACAAACGTCAAGTGATTAACTACATCGAGGCCACCCAGACAAGAGGTCAAGAACCGATGATCCAGGAAAGATGAACTCGGAAATCGCTACCTCTGTGCTTATAACCGCTCAATCAGATAACAACTCCGACACCCATTAGCCAAAAAGCTTTCGCACCAGTTGCTCTGGAAAACAAATTTACCCTCCGTGCCAAAAGCAATCTGAGCCAATGCATATACGTAACCTCATAATACACGTGTGAGCGCATTCCTTTGTTCAGTTACACCAGAAGCCGTGAGCGTAGATTGATGAAGAGCTTTTATCCCAATATTCTAATACCCTAATGCCTTTGCGTACTGACAACATTTTAACAGTGCAGACATTGGAAGTTAATTTAAAATATTTTTCGATAGAATGTGCACGTCAGATTTCAAAGGAAACGTAGTGAATCAGCAGCTGCTATAAGCAAAATGACCTGTTATTGCCAACCCTGAAAACATACACCGACGATGAACTCATAAACAACAACAAAAATTTGTTACGGAAGTAATAAAATCCTGTTAATCATGGTTTCTGGTCCCACGAGTCCCAACAGATGCACCACGAGAATCAGTCGTGGCGGAAACAGGATTAAATGTTTTATTTATATAAAAGCTCAACACACGGCCCTTGAGGGCAACTTAGCCTCATTAACTCTCACTTGCCTGTCAGTAGGATTCAAGCGAATGCACGGATAGATGTGATTGTTTCTGCTATAGCCTCTAGACAAGAAAACGGTGTCTCCTAGTTTACTCGTGTTATTTTAGGAGGGCCACTGAGAATACCAAGAAACAAATCCTCTTAGCCACCAGCAAAGTGATGTAATGCCTCCTTTGTCTTTACCTTGAATGTGTAACGAGGCTTTTAAAGGGTAAGTACACATGAGGGAGTCGTAAGAAAGGCAGTTAACATTTAAAAATTTGTGAGTCATACTGGATAATTTTTATCTGTGATGGTGCAAAGCAGTTTGAGTCGAAAGCAGTTTTAAAATATCACTGGCAAAGAGCTTTGATTTCTTAAAGCCCATGAAAGCTCCGTTGTACGGGTGTAAAATCCCCAGATTTGCCACTCGGTTCTCGAGGCTCTTTGAGACAAGTGCAGTTCGTGAGTGCCCATTAAGTCTGGCGCAGCACGTGAGGGGGTGTTGAGGCAACTGCTAGGGTGGGGCTGGGCCACAGGGCAACAAATGAACCTCATGGTGGGACCCCGGGGTCCCGAATAAACGGAAGTAAAAAAATCGTAACCAATTAATTACTTATTTTTTCGCAACTGCGTCCCACCGCGCACATCAACTCCGCGACCCACATGGCGCGGTTCTTGTTGTTGTCGTGTCGGTCCAAGCGCAGCCGCGAGGACGAACGCGCAGAAGAAACAACACTTTGAAACTTTGAGTGGCGCGTCGTGTAGGGCTCGTCGAGAGGGACAGATCGCCGTATCGTTCGCCCTCAACAGACATACAATGACGTCGCAACGCAGTTCATGCGAGAGAGCCGGGGGCTTATGGGACCCCGGGGTCCCGCCATAAGGTTCAATTGTCCAATTGTCTGAAGGCACAGCCAAACCCCAAAGCAACCACGCCCTTGATCCACTCGCTACTGAACTTGATGCATCACACACTCACACATTATTCTCACGTTATGACGAGCCACTACACCAGGGGTTCTTAACCTTTGCTGCAGCCTTGGCACCCCTTGGGTTCTCCACCGTTTAAACATGTACAATGTTCACACATACACAGGGGTTTGATTAAACAAAGTCGTTGTTCTTACGAGCCCGTGCTTAATTCGTGTTTCGATTGTTCAACTAAAAAAAATCTGGCCATCCTCGCACCGCCCAGAAAGGGCACCTCGCACCCTCGGGGAGGGGGGGGGGGGCGTGCACCCCAAGTTAAGATGAAGAAGAACCGCTTGCACGAGAGGAAGCCGGGGGGGCCGACGGGGCCGGGGGAGCCGGGGGGGCCGACGGGGCCGGGGGGGGGGGGGTCGACGGAGTCGGGGGGGGGGGACGGCGCGAGCAGAGGGAGCCGACACTGACTTTCTCACACATCATACACTGACTCACTCACACATCATACACTGACTCACTCACACATCATGCACTGACTCACTCACACATCATGTACTGACTCACTCACACATTATGCACTGACTCACTCACACACCATACACTGACTCACTCACGCACCATGCACTGACTCACTCATACATCATACACTGACTCACTCACACATCATACACTGACTCACTCACACATCATACACTGACTCACTCACACATCATACACTGACTCACTCACACACCATGCACTGACTCACTCACACATTATGCACTGACTCACTCACACACCATGCACTGATTCACTCACGCACCATGCACTGACTCACTCATACATCATACACTGACTTTCTCATACATCATACACTGACTCACTCATACATCATGCACTGACTCACTCACACATCATACACTGACTCACTCATACATCATGCACTGACTCACTCACACATCATACACTGACTCACTCACACATCATACACTGACTCACTCACACATCATACACTGACTCACTCACACATCATACACTGACTCACTCACACATCATGCACTGACTCACTCACACACCATGCACTGACTTTCTCATACATCATACACTGACTCACTCACACATCATACACTGACTCACTCACACATCATACACTGACTCACTCACACATCATACACTGACTCACTCACACATCATACACTGACTCACTCACACACCATGCACTGATTCACTCACGCACCATGCACTGACTCACTCACACACCATGCACTGACTCACTCACACATCATGCACTGACTCACTCACACATCATGCACTGATTCGCTCACACATCATGCACTGATTCGCTCACACATCATGCACTGACTCACTCACACATCATGCACTGACTCACTCACACATCATACACTGACTCACTCACACATCATGCACTGACTCACTCACACATCATGCACTGACTCACTCACACATCATGCACTGACTCACTCACGCACCATGCACTGACTCACTCACACATCATGCACTGACTCGCTCACACATCATGCACTGACTCACGCACACATCATGCACTGACTCACTCACACATCATACACTGACTCACTCACACATCATGCACTGACTCACTCACACATCATGCACTGACTCACTCACACACCATGCACTGACTCACTCACACATCATACACTGACTCATTCACACACCATACACTGACTCACTCATACATCATACACTGACTCACTTACACATCATGCACTGACTCACTCACACATCATGCACTGACTCACTCACACATCATACACTGACTCACTCACACATCATGCACTGACTCACTCACACACCATGCACTGACTCACTCACACATCATGCACTGACTCGCTCATCATGCGCTTACTCACTCACACATCATACACTCGCAAAACCACTGACCCATTCACTGATCATACACAGGTTCACTCATCGTGTGCTGGCTCACTCGCACATCATACACTCACTCACACTGCTGCTGACTCACTCACACATCATACACTGACTCACTCATCATGCGCTGACTAACACATCGTGCGCTGACTCACACATCATACACTCACTCAAGCTACTACTGACTCACTCATCATACACTGACTCACTCATCATACGCTGACTCGCACATCATACACTCACTCACTCTGCTGCTGACTCACTCACACATCATACACTAACACATCATACACTCACTCACTCTGCTACTGACTCACTCACACATCTTCCCCAAGGAGTGTCGTGCTGCCAGCTATGGCTGCAGGTTTTTGTCGTACGTGTTATGTATATCGTTTATTGTTAAATTTAAATTCACAGTTCCTATGATTACTATTGTTACAGTGTTTTGTAGCTTTATTTTGGATATTCGAAAACATATGGTTAATCTAAATTGTCTGATGGTTGTTGTTGTTTGCTTGCACCACATTGTGATTTTTGCACACAGCGTTTTAATACGTTTTTTTGCGTGGAATATTTGCTGGTTTATTCCAGGATGTTTCTGTTGCGCGTCGTCGCTTTAAGATGTTCTGTGTTCAAATTTTGTTTGTTGGCGTTGCACCCGACTTAAGAGCCGCATGGCTCACAGGGCTATACCTAATAAATGAAACTTGAAAACTTGAAACGTTCGGTTGTGGCCAGGAATCAAACTGGGTTTAAGCAGAGCAAAGCACAGCACAATAACAGCTGTGCCTCAACTTGTATGTGTACCAAAATGGACAAGCAGATAACCATGTCTCTGTACATATACAGTGAGGGAAAAAGTATTTGATCCCCTGCTGATTTTGTACGTTTGCCCACTGACAAAGAAATGATCAGTCTATAATTTTAATGGTAGGTTTATTTGAACAGTGAGAAACAGAATAACAACAAGAAAATCCAGAAAAACGCATGTCAAAAATGTTATAAATTGATTTGCATTTTAATGAGGGAAATAAGTATTTGACCCCCTCTCAATCAGAAAGATTTCTGCCTCCCAGATTTATTTTATACAGGTAATGAGCTGAGATTAGGAGCACACTCTTAAAGGGAGTGCTCCTAATTTCAGCTTGTTACCTGTATAAAAGACACCTGTCCACAGAAGCAATCAATCAATCAGATTCCAAACTCCACCATGGCCAAGACCAAAGAGCTCTCCAAGGATGTCAGGGACAAGATTGTAGACCTACACAAGGCTGGAATGGGCTACAAGACCATTGCCAAGCAGCTTGATGCGATTATTCGCAAATGGAAGAAACACAAAAGAAATGTCAATCGCCCTCGGCCTGGGGCTCCATGCAAGATCTCACCTCGTGGAGTTGCAATGATCATGAGAACGGTGAGGAATCAGCCCAGAACTACACGGGAAGATTTTGTCAATGATCTCAAGGCAGCTGGGACCATAGTCATCAAGAAAACAATTGGTAACACACTACACCATGAAGGACTGAAATCCTGCAGCACCCGCAAGGTCCCTCTGCTCAAGAAAGCACATATACATGTCCGTCTGAAGTTTGCCAATGAACATCTGAATGATTCAGAGGACAACTGGGTGAAAGTGTTGTGGTCAGATGAGACCAAAATGGAGCTGTTTGGCATCAACTCAACTCGCCGTGTTTGGAGGAGGAGGAATGCTGCCTATGACCCCAAGAACACCATCCCCACCGTCAAACATGGAGGTGGAAACATTATGCTTTGGGGGTGTTTTTCTGCTAAGGGGACAGGACAACTTCACCGCATCAAAGGGACGATGGACAGGGCCATGTACCGCCAAATCTTGGGTGAAAACTTCCTTCACTCAGCCAGGGCATTGAAAATGGGTCGTGGATGGGTATTCCAGCATGACAATGACCCAAAACACACGGCCAAGGCAACAAAGGAGTGGCTCAAGAAGAAGCACATTAAGGTCCTGGAGTGGCCTAGCCAGTCTCCAGACCTTAATCTCATAGAAAATCTGTGGAGGGAGCTGAAGGTTCGAGTTGCCAAACGTCAGCCTCGAAACCTCAATGACTTGGAGAAGATCTGCAAAGAGGAGTGGGACAAAATCCCTCCTGAGATGTATGCAAACCTGATGGCCAACTACAAGAAACGTCTGACCTCTGTGATTGCCAACAAGGGTTTTGCCACCAAGTACTAAGTCATGTTTTGCAGAGGGGTCAAATGCTTATTTCCCTCATTGCAAAGGGGTCAAATACTTATTTCCCTCATTAAAATGCAAATCAATTTATAACATTTTTGACATGCGTTTTTCTGGATTTTTTGTTGTTGTTATTCTGTTTCTCACTGTTCAAATAAACCTGCCATTAAAATTATAGACTGATCATCTCTTTGTCAGTGGGCAAACGTACAAAATCAGCAGGGGATCAAATACTTTTTTCCCTCACTGTACCTGTCATTCCACGTAAAAGCAAAAAAACCCCACACACAACATATCTTTTGCACAACTCGTCAGCACCACGGCCGTGTGGAGAGTGCACAATCTCAGCAGCACTGAACCACGGCGAGTGAACTCGCTGTTAGCGAGTAGCACCGACAAAGATCGGCGGCACGGCACCACGAGGGGGTGGCTGGCCAACACCACGCCCGGCCGCCTTTGTCTCCCACAGTGGTCATGTTTACACATTGCACCAGGTACTCATCTGAGGCTGAGAAAACCTAAGGAAGGCTCAGCACCACTGCAGGTAATCGTCATTAATGTTGGTAGCCATGAGTGGGAATCGGGGCTCGGGCCGCTGGGTTCATAGTGCAGCGCGCTAACCACTACACACACAGACTTGATTTGAAGCTTTCGTGACTGCAGGAATTACTCTTTGTTTTTTTTTCGGTAAAGTCACGTATATCCATACACACACAAACTCGCACACGCGCAGACACACAAACTAGTGTCAATGCCGTCAACAGCACAGATCGGATCACCAACCCAATCCTCACCAGGCATTTTGCATTAATTGAAGTGTCCTAATAATGCAGTTGTTAATCCATTGCTGGATTAAGGCTTCCCCTCGCCATGCTGATCGTGTGGATTGCCTGACCATACTTCACCACTCTGGTCAGTGTGTGTTGATAAGCTGCATATAGATAGGATTGTATGGGTAAAAAAAAAAAAATCCCCAGTATATTATCTCGTGAAAATAATTATCAGGCCAACATCTTGTATTGCAACTACCATACCACAGTAATAATGTCTTCATGGGATGCAGAAATTAAACAACTAAATATTCGTGCTTATTTTGCAAATGTTAATGATTTCAGACATGCCTATAAATGCTAATTCTATGGTATGTCACTGAACCCTTCATCATCAGCCGTACTCTATTCACTGCTGGATGGTGAAGGCACTCTGTTGCCTTCACCATGTCAAAATCCATCTCCCTCCCGATTGCGCAGGCTCATCTCATAGCTCCATCTCCGTGGTGGTTGTTTTCTCTCGAGCGTATTCCCTCCTTTGGCTGCTGTTCCATCACCAGTTTTATCCATCGGCCATTGTGTGCATATAAACTGAACTAAAAAATATACTTTTTTTTATACCAGGTAAAGCCGACCTGAGCGATATTGATATTTTTCAGAAGCGACCTGGCCACAAATGATAGCTCGACGCAGTGGCTTACCGTGTGGGAATGTATAGCAGCCAAACACTCTAAACGCGTGTTGCCTAAATGTGGAGGGAAAAAACCGGAGGAGCGGGAGAAAAATCCCAACGACCATGGGGAGAACATGCCAACTCCAAATATACAGGCGTCAGGATCGGGATCGAACCCACGACCTTCTGCATACCAGGAAAGGTCGTTAGCATCTCACCACGTCTCCTGCATTGCCCCAACATTCATTTTCATTATCTGCCATTTCATTTCATGGCAGATAATGACCGGATTGAAAACATCTTATTGGTTTTCATGATAATTTTGTTTTAATGCACGTACAATTAATATAATTTATATTTGCTGTGACGTGATCAATATCGCAAAATAGATTTCAGCCCAGGATAAAATAAGGCCGAAAATTTAATCTGTACAATTGCTTAGAGGGACTGGGAATAAACGTAGAAGAACGCCATCGTAGAGTTGAAAGGGAGTAATAAGAGACATGGAGAAGAAAAATATTCATGGATATTGAATGAGAGAAAGACTGAGAAGACAAAGGGGAGATAAAACATTATTGCCAAACCAACTCTGCCGGATACAAAACATAACGGGTGATAATGATGATGACATTAAAATGAGGCAGCTGCCTTTTCCTCATTGCCAATTCTGCAAATGAGACATCCTCCAGCTTGGTGGACAGCAGTCAAAAAAGTCACTCAAACATTCATAACGGGCAAAAAGCACTGTGGTCATTCCTCGGGCGCATATGTAAACTGATTCCGTGAAATGCTCTTGAATGAAATGTCACTTGCAGTCTGGTCCTGCCTCCAAGCCAAGACGAAAGAATCTGAACCCCTTGGCCTACCCTTTGTCACGACTGCCCTCGTGATACGAGCTCTGCTCGAGGGGGGCATAACAATCGCTTTGAAAGGGGCACGGCAAGATCATCGCAAGTGAGCATTTCGCAAGCAGTTGCATATGCAAACTTACCCAGTTGCTAAATGTCCTTTTTTTTCCCCCCGACAATTATTAGACACGTTTCACGTTAATCCAGCACATTGTGAATCGTGGGCCTAAGGCTGCATTAAAAGGGCCTAGGAAACAGTGGTAACTTGTGTACACATCACATACTGGCTTTTGCGTGCATGCTGGTGCACAGCTTAAAGAACAAAATGCTCCAACTGTGCCCAATGCAAAGGCAAATATCTCCATGACTGATTCGCTACAACGCATTACGGATAAATGGAGACAATGTTTTGTGCTGACACTGCTTGCATTCATTGCCTAGGGGCGGTTTGCAAGTTATGAAACAAAGTGACCTAATTTTTCTAAAAAATAAAAAAACTCTGCATTGCCAAATCAATAAGCACATTAAACGATTTAAATTATGTATAAAGCAACCAAACATGTCCATACAATGAGAATAGTACCATCTCAATCCTACATAGCACGGTCCCTCCCCGCCAAAGTTACACCGATTGTGGATTATTTGTATCAGCCTTAAGTCACGAGACAAATAACCCATTCAGAACTCTTTCAGAGCAGTGTTTTGTATTGCCCGTGGAGGTAGATACTACAAAACTATTTCTGAGATCACTTCGAGTGACAACTGATCCACATACTGGAAGGCAACACTTTCGCATCCACCCTGCCCCAGAGCAAATATTTCCGCGCAAGTCACACGTATGTTTAAATTAACATTAAATACAGAACCGAATGTAGTATACTTTTGGTACATTCCTTGCTGATAGGGTTAAGATCATTGACGCACTAGGCATGACTTGAAAAACAGTTTTAATCAAGCCAGCTGCTTGATTCCAAACCTAGGAAGTTAGCGTTGCCAGCTCAGCCACCCGGACCACTGTGGCTTAATATTTGCTCAGATTCTGTTGGCTCACTCAACACCTCGTCGAATCGTAATACCCTTCGAATTTTTCCCAATGGATGGTCTCTCCACGCATGTCGGTCATGGATTTTGTTTAACCATAATTCACCACTCTGGTCAGCGTTGGTTGGCACAGGGCTGGTAGGGAAGGCAAGACTGGTTCTGATATCACTCGCCACTGATGTTAGCTGTGGCCGGCGAATGGAACTCAGGTCGCCAGGGTTCATTCAAGGCGCAGCACACTTATCACTGCGCTTCGAATGCTCTGTCTACCACCACTTATATACAACAAATGACACTCACATGGACACATTTGTCTGTGGCACCATACAGAGGAAAGAGACACAATAAGGTAGCACGGCAGAGCAAATGTAAATTGATTTTATTGTTTTAATGTCTTGGTTTGGTCATTTGCAATGCATAATATACATCAACAGCGGGGACGCTTAAGATTTCCTTTTTGTGGACCAGGGCAAGCAACTGTGCGACCTGACAAACAAAACAACAAAAAGAAAGACCGCCTTGGGTCATTTTTTTAATATATATAAATACATATATAATTTTTCTTTTATTTTTGTTCTTTTTCTTTTACAATTTTTAAATGGGTTTTTTTGCCATTTTTTGTTTTATGTAACTTTTTATTATTATTGAGCTTTTTTTTTACAAAAAAGAAGCAAAGCTTTACGTACGTACAGCAAAAAATGATCGTTGGAAAGTCCACAGATTTAAACGTACAATTTTGGGATAACTTTCAATGTAGGATGTTCAGATGTAAACTTGTCTTTTTTATTATAAAGTAGTAAAATCTTAAAAAGCTCAACCATTGTCTTTGAAATAAATTAAACATGTTTCCTATACTAAACACTTATGTCCTATTTGTAGATGCAACAATATGTGGAAAAGATGGCGTATAATAAAACAAACATTAATATGGTATGCAATGCTTACGGCTGATTGATATAACAATTATGCAAGTAAATAAATAACATTAAGACTCTATTCTATCTTGAGAAATGAAAAAAAGTATTTACAACACTCCGCTAATGCAGCTGTACCTAGTTATTTTCCCCTCTAAAATCCTTATTTGTGAGAGAAATAAAAAAATATTCCTCTTTAGTCTTTGCAAGAATAACTGGGTCCATATGGAATCGATTGGGCACATTAGCACACGAAAATATGAAATGCTTATTCCAACAAAAAAGCAATAATTAAAGCAATACATATGTGCAGAAAAAAATAAAAGTGGTTAAATAGAATTGTTAAACCTTCAAACTATTAATTTACCATAGAATACATGTCAACATTAAAACAAAATAGAAGTGGTTATTTTCTAATGCCTACAGATAGCAACTTTGTTCCAACTACCCAGAAACCACCCTATCACATTTTTTTAAATATAAAAATAAAGCACATTGTTACATTGTTTGATTTTGCGTTGAGACTTTTCAATTTTAGAGGGTGCATTTGAGTGAAAATAATCGAACCAAAATGAAATAGTCTCAGATGAAAAAGGGGATGCAAGCTACTCCAAAAAAGCTCTCAGGGAGTCACACTGGATCCTGAAATATAAAGGGATAATAAGTGAAATATTAATTATAAACGTGACTTATAATACTCAAAAGGCACTCGACAAAGTTTGGCCTATGTGTATATGTATTAATTTATTTATTTCTAAGAGGAAAACCATCCCAATAGAAGACTATGTGGCTTTGTCAAGTGATACATAAAGGTTGGCAGGATTAAAAAGAGAATATCTTAACATTAGCAATGCATTCCTCATGTAAATGTAACATTAAAATTTTACACATTTAACTCGCTGCTCTGGGGTGATGACTGTGAGGCATCGTTTTGGCAGTTGTCAGCTTTGTAGCATCATAATATTTGTATTTCTGTGATTCCATTTAATACGAGCAATATCACAACACTCTGTTTTCTGACGGCAGGGGAAAACCCGAAATAAAAAAAAGTTTGTGTCTACAGCAAGTACACACAAATGTCGTTTTGACATGCACACACGACCCCTTTGTGGAGGTCTCGTGCCTGGAAACTATTTAAACAATACATTTACATTTGTAATAATTTCAGACGTTTTTGTTTATTCATATGGAGACACCGTTTTTTTGGTACGGTCCAAAAGTGAATATATCTTGTTATATAATAAAAGTGATTTCCTACCAGGTACAGCTCATAGGCTTTTTAGCGTGTGGAAATAATGGCATGAAGGGTGATCAAAATATTTTTGAGACCGGGTTTGAAATTTGCACTCACAACTTAATACCGTGGTGTATTTTTTCCAGTGAGTAATATCGAATGAGAATGGACTTGCCCGAGGTAAAATTACACCTTTGTGTTCCATTTCGGTCGGGGTGCAATAATGCAACTGCCCATGCAATGCAATGAATCATCGCAATTTAGGGTCACGGTTCGATTCTTGTTTCAACATTCTGGCAAATGCAGTGGCCTCGAGTGGCTGCAGGGGATCACGTGAAGCCGTTACATAACGCGAAGAATTGCAAAGTGTCGATTCTCACACGTACGACTCTAGGCATGCATTTCAAGCTTAGGAAAGTAAATTATTTGGTCAAATTATGCAAATATTACACACCTAATTTTTAGAATGTTCATATATTGGTTTCAAAATAAGGCAGATATTTTATTCGAGTTGGTTTTAGTCCCTAAATCTCAAACCTTTAGATTACCCCTCACACGTTTTATGCACATGACATCAACATAAATGCAACTTTTGTTCCCTTGAACGATGATTTCATTAACTTAAAAATGCACACACACACACACGTGCTAACTTGTACATTTTGTTTTTCAGACATGTAATCTAAATGTTTATATTCGTGGCTGACAAACCAATCCATGTTAGCCTCATGTCAAATATAACATGAGTTAAAGGTGAATAGAATTTGCAATAAATTATTAAAATATTCAGTAGAATACATTTTATTAATTTATTCTAGTTTGGGCCAAAATGTTGATCTGATTGTATTTTTACAATAAAAGGACACGCCAAGCAGACACATGTCCATGAGCCAAACATCATAATTTGCAAATGCCAAGACTTCCCATTGCAGCAACACTTCCTCCAGTAAACGTACAAATGATTTGCATACCGACATCAGATATAGAGAGAAACCACATGTGATGCAAGTAAAAAATACTTGAAATTTACAATTCCTTATGCATTTGCACACTCGGACACATTGACGTCGACACGAGAAGTTCGTATTCAGTGGGGGCTACAAGTTAAAAGAAACAAGCAAAACATGAGTTGAATGGCCGAAACGCAAAAGAAATATACATTCTCTGCAGGCATTAGTCTCATCTCATGCTTAACGGAATCGCTTCTTTCAAACATTACAAACTTTGGCAAGGAAAAGAAGGATTCTAGTATGCCTTAACCTACTGCTCAGTAAAGTTCTATTAAATGTACATGGTACAGCAGGGCTGGTTATAACATGAGAAATAGTTATTCCATACTGCAATTTCCACCCATGCCTCGTAAGACATGTGCAATATTAGGGATGGACTGGGGATAACAGGAAGGTAATGTAAAAAAAATATCCGTGGACTTGTATAATGTCATATGTCAATATACAAAACAATTTCTGTAAAATGGGATGCACGCAATGTACAGCTTTGTCAACCTTACACAAGTTTGGCTCCTAATATTGCACAAGTCCTTTTTTTAAATCATGACTACTAAGTGATGACAAGGTGTTAGGGTGTATTTCGATGTCCCGACTGTATTCAAAATAAATATGGTTAAATGATTTTGTAATATGCCAATAAACAAATTACCACAATTTTAAAATTTCGTGAAGCGTCCACCAAGTTTATTTGTAAACGTAATTATCAGCTTTGGAAAAAGGTGTTTTGTTAAAATGCTTTATTTAAAACTGCATATCAAACTTTTATTGTATCATATATAGAAACAAAGGCCTGTTTTAAATAGATGATTTCAGACAGTTATTTTTGTGTATAATTATTTTTTACCATGATTGTACTCTTAAGAAAATTCGAACCCAAAAACACATGTAAAATTATTAAAGGAAAACAAATACAAAATTAGGATTTTAATATCAAAATCTACACACGTACTGTGATTCTAAATATTAACGTTAATAAAGAAATAACTAATAAATATTACAGTTTCAAAAACATACAACTTTAAGAATTAATTATTTCTAATATGTATTAAAAAATGCTAGTACTGTGGTTAAAGCCACCCACCCACCAATATTCATGGGAGACGAAAGATTATCTGTCAGCACATTTTGAAAACAGCACGTTTACTAAGATGAATCTGCTCATGTGCATAGTTACATGCTTTACTGTCTTTTTTACGACAGTAAATTTGTATGCACAATTGTCAACGTCGCCTGCAATTGACTTATTGATTTATATCATTAGCACATTGCAAAATAGTTTCGTATGAACCAAGCCATCACTCAATAATCATGATTTAGGCTTATCAATGCCCAGATTGACCTCTGCTATAGTATAAATAAAGACAAAAAGGCACAAAAAAATAACATATCTTGTATACAATATACAATATGCAGTCTTTATAATGCAAATTCTACACAATGTGTAATATGGCACTATGCTGCATAATATCCAATCAGAAGAGTCACTAGAATTTGCAAAGAGCAGTTTCTGAAACAGTCTTGTTAATTTCACTAATTCAGCATGTGCGTTACTTATGTTGAATAACTTGCATCTATTAAATACTTCTTTCAGTTTAATGAAGCAACAACAGACAAGGGTTCGATCCTTTTTTTTTGTTTCTCGAGAAAGCAAGTTTAGACGGCTATGGGATCCTGCCTACGTAGCGCGTTTCCCAGCCTCGCCTGGAGCTCCTCTTCCGAGCTGAACTGGCTGGTGGTGAAGGCCGACGACAGCGAGTTTTGCCGTCCGTTACCCACCAGCCGGGATGGAGACTGGCTGCCCAGCCGGGGACCAGAATACTGGCCAGAGAAGGGCCGCGGAGACACCACGGCCGTCCCATCGCCGTTGGCGAAAGAGGCAGCGGAGAGCGGGTTCTGGATGCTCAGAAAGGGCGTGTTCTCACCAATCTCAAACTCACTCTCTTCCTCCTCCTCCTCCTCGTCGGACTCCGAGCCGCTGCTGCCCGTGCTAAAGTCGAAGGCGATGGGGCCCTTGGCGCCGCCGGCCATCACCGTGCCATTTTTCCGCTTGCCGTTGCGTCGGGACGACTGCTTCACCCTGTTGAGCCCCTTCACCGGCGCCACGGACACTGCCGCTTGCGCCGCGGCCCGCTTCGGGTAGTCGTCGGGCGGGATCTCGTACTCCTGCGTCGTCTCGTACTCCTCCTCCTCCAGGAACCACGCTGGGCTCGGCGGCACGCTGCTGCTGCAGCTGCCGCCGCGGCTCGCGTCGCCCCAGCCGCCCCGGTGCTGCTGCTGGTGCTGCTGGTTCGGGGGCCGCCAGAGCCGCGTGGTGGGGCTGTCGGAGCCCTGCGCCGCCGAGCCCAGCGGCGGCAGTGGGGGCGGCCTCGGCGAGTGGGCCGCGCCCTGCGCGCCGTCCGCCGCCGCGTGCCCGTTGTGCCGCGGGAAGTACAGCTCGACCGGGGAGCTCCGTGCCGGCGTCGTGACGGCTGACACGTAGCTGCGGTGGGGGGAGGGCGGGGGGGGGCGACAGAGCGTGTACGCATGGATGTACTGCGTGCGCGCGTGCGGTTTGTTGAATTTGGGTTGCGACGCGCGTAGGTGACCGCGCTAATTGGAGGTGAATTCTGATGCGATTAACCTGACTAGTCAGCAAAACTGGCCCTCGGTGGCTCAGCAGTGGAGCGGGCGGCTCGCGATCGGAAGGTCGCGAGTTCAAATCGCGGTTTGGTGGTTGACTACGCCCATCATCCGCCCCCCCCCTCCCCCCCCGGGGTCGATAAAGTCGGTACCACTTTACGGGGAAGTCAACAATGGTTGTCATATGCACAGACTTGCGCTCTCCGTAAAGAAAGTGGAATTTCCACTGGTGTTTCAGGTTCTGTGAACAGCCGAGGAGCACTGCCTCAATGATAATTTTGACAAGAAGTCACGTTAACTTGACAATTGCTCTCAGCAATTTCTGTAGGTTCAACTATGTCTCCAGATTGCAGTGTCACGTGTATTTTTTTGTTATATGATCATCCATAAACTAGAGACAGTCTTAAGGCATTGCTGACTACAGCTGTTGGAATATAACACAATGTTAAACAAAATGAAAAAGTAAAAAAATATATATCTGGGTGCAAGCCTGCAATAGCTCACGCCACTACTGGCACAAAGACCTCTGACGGCCTAGTCTTCCATCTCACACGACCTGCTGATTGACTGTGGTGGGCAGAGGCGGGCGGTTTTAAGAAACCTGTCCCATTGTTTCAATTGTAACGCTCAAGTAAGGAACTGGTGACCTCTGGATTACACATCCAGGGTGCTGACCCTTACACAAGGGTAGCATCCTGGCAAGTTACATAACTAACATGACGTAGTGTGTATAAAGAGCATTTTTAATTGCCGCTTATTCAGCTCTTGCACAGGGTGAAATTAACTCATTATATATAAATAATTGCTGAGAGGGAAAAATCCATGGCATTTTAAGTGGTTGGCTTTCTTTAGGAATTTCTGGTATAAGATATAACTTCTTGCCTAATTGTATGAGATCTATGGGATACACATGAGAGGACATAAAATTACTGCTATGTTTTATATATGCGACGTTAAAATAGTTAAGATATTTTTTTTATTATCTACTACTTTTCAGAGGAATAACATATTATTATGGGTTTTCAATATATGAACACACATTTTTGCTGAAACTTAATAATAATGTCACCTTAGACCATGTTACCAACCGTTCATGCTTTTTACATTATGTTAAAGAACCCAATAAAAAAAGCATTTCCAGAAAATGTAATTTTACACTGTGCTTACTTTTTGGATTTATAAAACGATTCTTTATATATGTGTGTATATATAAAATTACCAGGTCTCTCCCTGTTTAAGTAGCACAGATAAACAACTTAACCTTTGCTCAATGAGTTTCATTACGCAAAAATATTCAAGTACAAACATTAACCCAGCTAAGACACAACTAATATTTGCAAAACACTCATTTGTGCAGCTTCGTTTGCGTTTTGCGACATTCTGCTGGCATATTTTCTCAGTGCACAATAATGACACGAGCCCGTACGGCAGATTATCTTGGGTAATTCATTGTTGGCCAAGTTTGACAAACAATCCGTCACCTGGACACCTGGAGGGGTAAACAGTCTGTGTTTGTGTAAAATCTGAGACCAAATAAATTCGGAGAAATACGACACTTTGAAGGCATCTGTGTCCACAGACATAGTCGCGCATAATAGGCTGATACAATTCGCTTAGGAATGTTTTTTT